>NC_133621.1:171184957-171894957 GCF_048593235.1 Sminthopsis crassicaudata
TCTGTCTTCTCCATTCACACAGCCAACACCAAACAAGGCTCTTATCATCTCTCACCTGAACTACTGAATTTCCTTTCCAGTGTGGTCTCCTTGCCTTGCCTTAAACTGTTCCATCCTCTGCACAGCTATCAAAGTCACTTCATTTGTTAAATAAACTCCAGTAATTCCCTGTTACCTTCAAAATCAACTTTGTCTTTAGCTCCATTCAACCTTTTCAGTTATATGAATATCACATGCTCCAATCCCAATCTCTGTGCCTTTCCACCATATAAATAAATTTATGTATAAAACAACTAATTTCATGCACAAACAAAAATATATATGTGTGTGTATGTGTATGTATATATATTATATATGTGTGTATGTGTGTGTATTATTTATATATATATATATGTTATATATGTATATATATATATTTTATATATGTATATATATATATATATATAATCTCTAGGAGGCTTAGTGGATTGGTAATCCCCTGACTGAGGATGAAATGCACTCCTTCTTTGATTGTATCTCTTTGTATACTTGGTTTCCTTCCAGATTCAGCTCACATACCACCATCTACAAAGTGACCTTTCCCCCTACCTACCCTTTCTGGTGCATTCTCTGAAGAAGTTTACTTTATATTTGCTTTTTTGTGAAGATACATAAATATATGTATACATGTGCATATATATATATGTATACAAATATATTTGTGTATAAATATGTGTATGTATATATGTACATGTTGAATCCCCCTTTAGAAATGTGAGCTCCTCGAGGGCAGGCATGATTTTATTTTATTTTTCTCTTTGTGTTCCCAGCATCCAACGTGGTGGCCTTAAAAATAATTGAGTAATTGATAATATTCCAAATTTACTTTAATCAGGAAAAGCAAAGCAGGACTAATACTTCCTTTGCTGTGGCTACACTCTTAAATGAAATTTTAAAATCACATTATTTTTTGGATGTTGTAGTGTTGATTCATATTGAACTACTAGTATGCTAAGTTTTCCAGATCTTTTTCTCATACATAAATGTTTTTTCCTACATAAAGTTATTTCTCCATGCCTCTTCCCATCCTGTACTTATACAATTAATTCATTTTATTCAAAGTAGCACACATAACCTATTGATTCTTTTCCAGATTTGTCATCCAGTGTATTAGCTATGTCTCTAACCTTCAAATACAAATCAGATAAGAATGCTCTGCATGCCTCCAAATAATTATTGATAAAATTACTAAATAGCAAAGAACCAAAGCCAAATATTTGAAATACTTCCCTAGAAGCCCCTTATATGCCATTAATCGCTGGTTATTCTTTGGGCCCAATCATTCAATCAGTCCTGGATTCACTTAGTTGAACTGCTATCTAGTCCATAGTTTTACATCTTTTCCACAAGGCTACCATGACAGCTTTTGTCAAATGTTCTGCTGAAATATCAGTAGACTATATCTACAACATTCTACTGCTTTAGTAACAGTGTCTAAAATTTTTAAAATAATTTTTAAAAGGAAGGAGATTAGTCTGAAATGATCTATTCTTAATGAGTCCACCCTACCTTTTAACAATGGCTGATTCCCTTTATAAAAACAGGCAGGCCTCTTCTTCCAGGATTTGTCATAAATTCTCTGGCTATACTTCGGTGATTCCTCCCTATTTTTTAATGAAAATTTGTTGATGTTACGCAATCATTTTTGTCATGTTCAATTCCTAATGTCCCCATCTGGGGTTTCCTTGGTAAAGATATTAGAGTGGTTTGCCATAAAACTGAGGCAAAAGGATGAAATGATTTGCCCAAGGTCACATAGCTAGTAAGTGTCTGAAGCCAGATCGACCTCAGGAAGAAAAGGCTTCCTGACTTCAAGCCCTATATTCATCTAGCTGCCCATCACTAATTTTTTCATATTTCTCTCCTTCCCTATAATGTTTCTTTTTTTTTTTAAGCTATTCAGTCCTGTTTTATAAATAAACCAGAAATCCAGTGGAGCAATTTATTTCCTTATAGTCATGAAATAGTCACAAATGAAAAGTCGGAATATAATCTTCATCTCTGATTTCCAAATTAATTATTCTTTCCATCCCTTCATGCTATCCCTCCTATTAACCGAAATATGTAGAACAAGAGAGGTTATCAGTCAATGGACCACATTTAGAAAGCTGTGTTCATTTCTGGGTATCATGATTAAAGTAAATATTGACCAGCTAAATTATGTCTAGTGAAGAAAAATGGGGAGAGCAAGAGACCTAGAAAGTAAGTCATCTAAGGATTAATTGAATATAGAGCACATAATACTAAATTCTATTCAATTAATCTTGAAAACCTATTATGTGAAAGAGGAGTTATTAGACTTATTCTGTGTGATGTCAGAAAACAAAACATAACTTGGAAGCAGATTTTATTTAATAAAGACTGTCCAAAACTAAAATAAGCTGCTTCGATAGATACTGAGCTTCTTAATACTAGAATGTTCAAAAAGAGGCTTCACCCTTGAGGAATATTATAAAAGAATCCTTTTGTTGGTTGGGAGATTGAACTAGATGATTACTCATTTCCTTTTCTACTCTAGAATTCAGTAATTCTATAACATACTTTTATGACTCTATTCCTTGTGGGTATACAGATCTTGTTGGGTCAGAAATACAACACTTCTGTCGACTGGTGGTCCTTCGGTGTCCTCCTCTATGAAATGCTAATTGGTCAATCACCTTTCCATGGCCAAGATGAAGAAGAGCTCTTCCACTCTATCAGAATGGACAATCCCTTATACCCAAACTGGCTTCAGAAAGATGCCAAGGATCTTTTAGTAAAGGTAAGACATCAAATCAAAAGAAGAAATCCCTGAGCATTTCCATGTTTGAGATTAGATTTTTGTTTGCTGTTACTCTTCCTCCATATTTCTTCCTACTTGTTTCCTTGCTTTTAATTATTTTCTGTTTATCCTGTATAAAACTTGTTTGTATAGATTTGTGTTATCTACTACATTAGATTATAGGGTTATTGAGGGCAGGAATTATCTTTTGCTTTTTTTTTTTAATTCCCAGTGCTTAGCACAGTACCTTAGCAGATAGTAGGCAATTAATAAATAATTATTGATTAGGATGGAAAACTCAAATGTAATAAATTAGAAAGTTACCCTAATTTTATTTTTTCTCAGTACTACTTTATTTTTTCCATTATAGATAAAGATAGTTTTCAACATTCATTTCTGTAAGATTTTAGTTCCAAAATTTTTTCTTCCTCCTTTCCTTACCTCCACCCTCCCCACAATAGCAAGCTGACATTGGTTATATATGTACAATCATTTTAAACATTTTCATATTTGTCATGTTGTGAAAGAAAAATCAGAACAAAAGGAGAAAAAAAACATGAGAAAGAAAAAGCAAACAAAAAGGTGAAAATAGTATGCTTCAATCCCCATTCAGGCTCCATAGTTGTCCCTCTACATGCAGATGGTATTTTCCATCCCAAGTCTATTGGAATTGTCATAGAATGCTGAATTGCTAAGAAGTGCTAAGTCTGTCATAGCTGATCATGACACAATCTTGCTGTTCCTGTGTACAGTGTTCTCCTGGTGCTGCTCACTTTACTTAGCATCAGTTCATGGCAGTCTTTCCAGAGCTTTTCTGAAATCAGCCTGCTCATCATTTCTTACAGCACAATAATATTCCATTACATTCCTGTTCCTTAACTTATTCAGCCATTCCCCAGTTGAGGCACCACTCATTTTCCAATTTCTTGCCACCAGAAAAAGAGCTGCCACAAACATCTTCAAACAGTTTCCCTTACTTAAAAAAGATCCAAAATTCTTTTATCAAGCATCTATTTTATGCTAAGTATTATGCTAGAAGAAAGAATATAAAGATGAAAAATGACACATTCCCTTCCCTTAAGCAGTTTTTTAAAATAAAGAGGATACAGCATGTTTATAAATTATGTGAAGAAGATAGACTATGATAAAAGCAAAGGAAAACTTTGTACCATAATAAAGGATCATATATGGCTAGAGGGACATATCAGGCATTCCAAATCCCATGCACAGGTTCTCCCCCATGACTGAAATGCTCTCCCCAATCTAGCTTTCCTGACTTCCTTGAAGACTCAACTCAAAACCTTTTTCAAGAAGTCTTTTCAAGTACAGCAATTTCCTCAGTCCCTATCTCTGAATGTTTCTTTTATTTACAACAGAATAAATCTTGTATGTATGTAGTTGTGTTTTATCTGTTTGAATGTGAGCTCTTTGGGATTGGAGGGGAAGAGCACTACATTATACACACATACACACACACACACACACACACACACATATTCTTAAAAGATTATAGGCACTATGCTAAGAGGTGGGGATGGAAAGAAAAGCATATACATACATATGTAAGTATGTATGTATGTATAGATGTATAGATGTATATGCATCTATTAAGGGCCTGAATTTAGGAAGATTCCTCTTCCTGAACTGAAATCCAGCTTCAGATACTTACTACCTGTTTGCAAAACTCCTGTTTGCCTCCATTTACTTATCTATAAAAAGAGCTGGAGAAGGAAATAGCAAACCACGCCAATATCTTTACCAAGGAGACCTCAAGTGGAATCGAAGAGTCAGACATAACTGAAACAATTCAACAACAAAACTAGTTACAGGATGTGGGTTCAAATCCTGATTCTGGTGTATGGTGTGCATTAAGATGAGTCATTTAACATCCCTGAGCCTCAGTGACCTCCTCCCTAAATCAGCTCTAGCTCTGTAATCCTGTGAAATCTCAAAAACCACCTTGTCTGGTTCATACTTGAACAATAATCCTCTCATGGTCACTGAGCCTTTAGAAGATCTCCAGTAATGAGAAATATATAAGTGACTTCCAGGAATTTACAACTGAAAAGACAGGATAGGTGGTGCAGTAAGGAACATCAGCCTTGGAGTCAGGAAGACCTGAGTTCAAGTCCAATTTCAGACACTTGACATTTATTGGCTGTGTGATTCTGGGCAAGTCACTTAACAATTGCAAGGAAGAAAGAGGAGAAGAGAAAGGAGGGAGGAAGGGAGGAAAGAGGGAAGGAAGGAGGGAAGGAAAGCAGAGGAGAGAGGGAGAGAGGAGGACAGAGAAACAAGTGAAGACTGGAGAAAGGAGAGGAGGAGAGAGGGGGGAAAAAAGCAGGGATAAACATATTTGATAGACCATGAAAATTCCCTAAATGTGCTAAAGGAATGTGAGTAGCTGATGACAGATGGAATTAATCAGTGACTACTTCAAGAAGTGAATTTTGAATATGATTTTAAGAACCTTTGCAGAGGGTAGGAAAGAGTTCACTTCAGGTTATAACAATGTCATTTCCAGAGGCAGAAGCTAGCATGAAATCTGAATAGTACGGAAAATAGATTCTTTAGCCTAGGGTGTAGCACTTATTAAAAGAACTAAAATAAATCGATTGAGGATATTAATGGTGAAGGAGCATGAAACTCAGGCTGACATGTGTTTTCATTAAATTTTACTCTAGCAGATGAGGATTTCATGACCTTTTCCTAGGCGCATAGTTTGGACACATTGTCTCAGTCACAGGTTCTAGCAACTGTAACCTCAAATATCACTGTTATGGACCATTATATTGACCCACTATCCCCCAGATGCCTTCCTCTTACTAGGTGACTTTAAACAATTAATCTCACATCTCTGGGCCTTTGTTTCTGCCTTTATCCAATTAATTTGGATGAATTCACTGGGTGGGAGAAAAAGTATATATTCAGAAATGAGACTTGTATAAAAAACAAAAGATTTCATAAAAATAAGATTTTTTTAAAATATGAGATTGAATCTCAATTCAGTCACATATTAACTCTGTGTAGATTCATGATGTTCTATCTTTGTGCCTTTTTTTTGCTGAGGCAGTTGGGGTTAAGTGACTTGCCCAGGGTCACACAACTAGGAAGCATTAAGTGACTGAGGTTGCATTTGAACTCAAGTCCTCCTGACTTCAAAGCTGGTGCTCTATCCACTGCACCAGTTAGCTTCCCCCTATGTGTATACATATATGTGTTTGTGTATATAATAAAACATATATATATATTTTTATATGATAAGAATTATCCATTTTCTATATAAGCATATGTAATTATTATTATGACTTGCACATATTTATATATAGCACTTTTTTAAAAAATCATTTTCCTTACCATCTAGTGAGCTAGTAGAAAATAAGTATTATCTTCATTTTATATATTTGGAAACTCAGACTCAATAGCATGCCCAATATCATGCAAAAAGAAAAAAGTCTGAAGCCAGGTCTACTGATTCAATCCCAATACTCTTTCTTTATTGACTCCCTGTATCCTATAGGACATATAAAACCTAACAATGTAAAATCTTCCAGGTGCTAGATCTTCTAGAAATGCTACTAAGACAGAATTTTCCTCAAAGGAAATGGCATTAGATAATATTCGTTCCAGAATTCTACAATCTTCAGCATTCACAAAATATTAACATAGTATAGTAAAGATGGACATTTAGGTCTGGAGTCAGGAAGACCTAAGTTCAAATGCAGCCTCCAACACTTACTAAGTGTATGATCTTCAGTAAGTCATTAATCCCATTTGCTCTGTTTTCTCATCTGTAAAATGAGCTGGAGAAGGAAATGGCAAACTATTCCAGTATCTCTGCCAAGAAAACTCCAAACAGGGTTACGAAGAGTCAGACGTGACTGAAATGATTGAATAACAGCTTATTCAATATATAGTGCCTCATACATTTGTTTGGAAAATGATGGAAATCGAAAGCCCCAGAACAAAAACATTTTTTAATAGAAGTATCTTTTTTATTTTCTTTTAAATCTCTTATGAAAGAGATGCTTCTGAGAAGGGTTAAAAGATAGAAGAGAAAATTTCTCAGGCATTTATGTCACCAGCTGACAAGTGCTGAGCACTGGTGGCAGACCTCAATAGCCTTGAGCTGATTCCCCTCTGGACAACCAGATAAATTTAACAAAACCCAAACTGCACGCTGACTGTTTATGTAACAGGCCTACTATTTCCTATAAATGTAAACCAGCCTTCTTGACAGCCTTTATGGATAAAGGCAAGTCTTTCTTCATGAGAATTTATTTCTCCAGCCCAGCTCCCTTCCTCAAATCTGCTGATTCCAACCTACAAATGAAGTCTCCTGCCAAATCCAGGACCCCGGGGGTACTCTCTGATTTGCTAAAAAGAAGATAGCAATTTACTCTGCTGTGTAGAACTAGAAAGAAGAATGGTGTATGGAAATCAGAGTCTCAGAGAGCCCCCCCAACTTATAAATTTTATTTTTATTTTTCCTGGAAGATAAAAGAAATACAAGAATAAATATATTCAGCTCACAAGACAATTTTTCGTTCTGTAGAATGGATTCTGAGTATAAATTCAACATATTGAGAAACTATATCATATACAGTGGAAAACACAATGAATTTGAAATCAAGAGACTTGGATTCATATCTCAGCATAATACCTTGCTTAATCTATCCAAGTCCCAATTTCCCAGATTGTTAAATGAAGAGAATACTTTTATTATCTTTTCTCACAGGATTTTTATAAGAATGTTGTTGTTGTTTTTTTTACTCAGAAAATGAGAGGGCAGTGTGCATAGTGGAGGGAGAGTTGGTCTGGGTTCAAAACTTGCCTCTAATATGCTCTGGGACCCTATGTAATTCTCTAAAGGAATTCCCCAAGACTATAAGCTGAAGATGAGGTGCTTTTCTGTGTTGCTAAATGAAGCTTTTTTTTAACCCAGAATTCCCTCTCTTTGTCTCAGTTCCCTTTATAAAATGGAATTGAACCAGATTATCCCTAAGGTACCTACCAACTCTGCATCCTATGATTATATGATTCATATTTGTTCTTGAGTTATTAGCAAGACATCTTATGTGTACCAAAAAAATTATCTTAAAAAGGGAAAGGCAAGAAAGTATAGAAGAATACATAAAATAGAAAAGAATAGAGTATAAGTTGATATAAGATTAAGAAAATTTTAAGGATATGCCTTCGAGGGCTACCTAGCCATAAGCACTCCCTCCCATCCCAGAGAAAGAAAATCTGGATACAGAAAGGAGATAACTGGCACCCAGAGGAACACAGATAGACACAAAGAACCATTGAGACCAAGACTGAAAACCCAAACTCTCATGAACATCAGTCAAAGGTCTGCCTTGCTATCCTGTTCCAAGAAGATAGATATTGGATTGGCTAGGGAAGTATGGGGAGGTGTCCATTTCTTTTGCTTCCTATTTTCCAAAGATACCTTAAAATGAGATCTCAAGAAGTTTTGCTCACTGACTCACATTAGCTGCTCTTTCACGATTTGAATATTTACAATGAGCCATGGAACCAGTTTTGAATCTGTTAAATTGGAATATGTTTAAAAATCCAATCAAGATACTTTTTAGAATGGTAAATTATCTTTAATCACCACCGAATTAGAGGTTAAAACATGGTTAAAATTGTAAGCAGCATAGAATCTTCCAAATCCAAAATCAGAACCAGTAGAAATGAAGGAATGAAAGGAAGATCAACAATTAAAAAAAAAAGTAAAAAAAAGGTTATTTACTAAGTTTTCCTATTGATGAACTTCCCTAAGAATAGATCATACACACACATATACACATTCTAAAAAAAAATGGAACCAATAATAAAATCACAACCTCTCTCTTCTCTTCTCACAAGCCTATATTCTTTATCTTATATTAGTGTTGCTCAAAATGGAACCCAAAGACCCTATGCTATTTAGAAAGATTGAAGGATACTCAAGTAATAAAGTGGAAGATGAATCAAAAAAAGGACTAGCTTGTTACCAACACTGTGTTGTAGGAAGGGCTCTTTGAGTAAAATTTACTCTCCTCTCCAGAAAGTTAGCTGTCGAGATATTTGAAAAAGTGGGAAACAAAACATTATGGTATGTGTGAAGGAGGAGGGGAACTGAATTTTACTCAATAAAACAGGCAACTTTATGAAATAGAAAAATTTGTTCACAATGAGAAATCAGGGAAATTTCTGGTTCAGCTTTAATAAATACATCTATGACACATTTATATATATATATATGAAGAATTATACCTTTAATTAAACAGTGTGGCACAGCAGACATAGGGATAGCCTTGAGTTCGTGAATAACTGGGTTTAAGTCTTACTGTTGACACCCACTTACTGTGGGACCACAGACTTAACCTTTCAGTGTCCCAAGTGACTCTCAAAGATTCTAGATTATAAGTGAGTTGCAGTTCTACCTCAGTGGAAAGGCCCCAGATTCAACTCAAAATAATAACATACTAGCTTCCCAGAAAATAAAATTATTGGCTCTCCTAGTGCTGGCTGCTGCTTTGCCCAAAAGAAAAGAAAGTTTCTCTAAACTGAACTTTGGCATAGAGCTAAAGAGAGAAAAGGGAGCTATAATCTGAGTGCTCCTCTAACTCCTGGATAGTCAAGTCAGCAGCATTTATTAAACACCTACTGTATACCAAGCAGTGGGGCTATAAAGAGAGATAAAAACCAGTCCTTGCTGTCAAGGAGCTCACAGTCTAACAGAGGGGGCAATTTGCAAACGACTATGGACAAACAAGATAACTACAGGAAGCAAAGAAGAAAGTGGAATGCTTGCATTTTCAACTTTACATCCTCTTCACTATTTCTGGTCCAGTCAAGTAATATGTCATTACCATCCTTTTGCAGAATTGAATTACTATATAGCTTGATCCTTGATTTCTCTAAAGGGTTGGAAGGAAAAATCATAACTTCTTCATATGAAGCTAAATCTTAGGGACATTGTAGATGAAATTCCTTTTTAAAACAACTCACTGGATTTGAATCAAGGACGTCATTACCTATTGGCAACAGAGAGCTGTCTTCACAATTCAGTTTCATGACCTATTATTGTCCCCATTTGAATGTATTTCATTTGGTACAAAGTATGCTGACTGTTAATATAAGGAGTGGAGAGGGGAAGGGAAGGAGAGGAGAGAGGAAGGGAAGAAAGGAGAGAAGATGGGAAGGGAGAAGAATGGAGAGGAAAATGAAAACCTAAGAAATAGAAAAGAAAATAAATACCTACATCATCATAATCATAAGTAGTAATAGGTCTCAAGATTCTGAAAATACTTTATAAATATTATCACATTCAATCCTCACAACTACCCTGGAAGACAGACACTATTCTTATATCCATTTCACAAATTAGGAAATTGAGGCAGAGATTAAGTGACTTGTCCAGGCTCATACAGCTAGTAAGTATCTGAAGTAGGATTTGGATTCAGGTCTTCTGGAACTCAGGTACTGCAGTATATCCACTAAGCCAACTACCTTCAAGGTAAAGTTATATTAGATGGAGATTCATCAGTCAGCAAATATAAATATGTTTTTTTAACTACATTCAAAGAATTGTGCTAAATATTATAGGCAAAACAAAGAGGTACAAGATGTGATCCCTATCCTTGGGGACCATCTGATGGAAGAAATAGGATACATTAGACATATGGATATAGAGTTTTATCTTTGTCTTTTATCTATTGTTATCTAAGGCATTTCTGTAGCTTAAATGCAAAGTCCAATGTATATTGTTATAATCTGATAGAATATATACTCCTTAAGGACCAGAACTATTTGGTTTTGATTTAAATCTTTGTGTTCTTAGCTTTTAATACAATGACTTATATATAGTAGGTTCTTCATAATTGTTTATTGGGTTGTCTTAAATAAGATAACTGATAATATGATACAGGATACTATGGAGCAAGGAGATCAGATGAGGAAGAGATAGGCTCAAGTAGTCAAGGGAAGATGCTCAGATAAGGTGTGATCAGAACTGAGCCATAAAGAATGAGCAGGGTTTGGAATGGAAAGCGGCCCAAGCAGAGAAAATAGAATGAGTAAAATGCAAAGGTAAGAATATGCATGACAAATGACATGCAGTGAATATACTAATGTGACGGGGGCAGAAGATTCATCCACGGGAGTAAAGAGTAACACAAGGTAACATTGCATAGGTACATTAGGATCAGACTGTGGAAAGCCTTGAATGCCAAGCTAGGGAATCACAAAGTAACAGTATAAAGAAACACAAAATAACAGTATATTAAAACTGGAAGGAGAGACTTAGAAATTATTTTATATATGAAGAAACTAAGTTGCAATGAAGTGACTTGCCAAGAGTCACATAGTTGATTAGGACAAAGCTGAGCCTGAGCTGCATTTATTAGCGACTAGGCTTGATTCTTTACTAAAGGAGAGTTATTGAAGATTTGAGACTGGAAAATGCAGCTAAGGTACCAAAAGTTAAAATAAGATCTAGAATATAAATTCCAAAAGGGGATCAGTCTTTGATTACTTTCTTATTCATGTTCCTGTCAATTATCTATCATTCTTGACTTTAAAAATAATAATAATGATCTTTATAAACAATTAAGAATAACTTTTAAGAGTATTTTTAAAACCTGATTTAAAGCTGTCCAATAATAAACCCAGACACTCAGGAGAACTGTTCTTTTTCTAGGCCCAATGTTTAGACTTTATTCTTCCTTAAAGTCCTAGACATGTTTTATTTAAATTTGAAGTTTTTCAATTTCTTTTCTGTCCTTTGCAATGTTAGCTTTAATACCCTGGGGGAAATCAAATAGATAAAGGACAATGGGAAAAGAGAGAATACATATATGCTCCCTGGGAGATCATGAAAGAGAACCTTTGAGTTATATTTCTCATATGGGCAGGTTTGCAAGCAAAAACCTTAGTGACTTGGTGAGCTAATATGCCATGTGAAGTTCATCTCTGACTAGCCTGCCTTACAGCAAGAATATTTGAAAAACTTTAAATGGATATTTTCCAGAATGTCAAATTTGTATCCATATGATGTCCATATTTAGAAAAAAAGAAGGAATTAAGGTAATTTTTTAAAATCTAGCTTTGCAAGAATCCCATTCAGTTCAACAAAAGCATATCCTATCTTCCAGGTACTGTGTGAGGTACTGGGGATATAAAAATATAAATGAAACAATTTCTGCCCTCAAGAATCTTCTCCTTTAACAAGGAAACCATGCCACATTCAATGAAATATAGCAAAAGGATGGATATGTTAAGACCAAATGAAAAATCTCAACAAACTGCTCTAGAGAAATTTGAAAAGGGAAAGATAATTTTCAATTGTGAATGGAGGGAAATCAAAGAAGAAAAAGAATTTAAAAGGCAAGAGCTGTGAAGAGTATATGTTTCGGCATACAGGATGGTCTATACCAGGGGTTCTGAACCTTTTTGTGTGTCTAGGACCCATTTGGCTGTCTGGTAAAAGCAATGGCTCCTTTGCAGAATTATGTTTGTAAATGCATAAAATAAAATGCAAAGTACAAAGAAAGTCAATTACATTGAACTAAAGAAGTAAATTTTCCCACTCATATTCAGAGACCCTCTGAAATTATGGAACCAAGGTTAAGAATCCCTGGGCAATGTGAATGCTCAGAGACAGGAGAATGTAAGAAAAGAGCTGGAAATAGCTAATAATTGTTAAATTAGCCCAAAATGTTGAGTAGATGGGGAATATCATGAAATGAGTCAGGAAAGGTAGAACAGAGCCAAATTGTAGAAAGTCTTTAAATATCAGGCTAGCAACTTTATATTTTATCCAGGAGGGAATCTTTGAAGGGTTTTGAGTATGAAAGTAACACAATCATATCTCTTAAATTAGGAAGATTCGGATTTCGGATTTAGAGTTGAATCTATATATGAACCTAAAGGTCATATAATCCAATCTCCCCATTTTACAGATGAATAAAATGAAGCTCAGAGAGGTTAAATCACTTGCTCAGAGTCATCAGTAACTGAGACTTCATTCTAAGCCCTCTGGATTCAAAGGCATTGCTTTAAAAAAAATACTGTATAATAATACAATACTTTCTATTTGACACCTGGAAGAAATAATTATTTCATATTTTACCTACCTGGTTATGTTGTTTCTTATGCCTAGAATACCTATTGGGCTGAATTTAATAATTCAAATTTGATGGTCAGGAGAGGAGGTGTGATTCAGCCTGGGCCTTAAGGAAAGAGCAAGAAAGAGCAAGATTTTATAGATAAATGAAAGAGTAACATTCCAAATGTAGCAAAGAGCATAGGCAGACACATAGAAGCTGGAATGCACAAATCAGATTCAAAAGATTGGGAAGAAATTCATTTGACTGAAATTTAAAGCTTGTCTAAGGAGATGATGGAAGGTAAGATTGGAAAATAGATTGGGTATAGTTTGTGAAGGTCTTTGATTGCAACATTTGGGAACTGGTACTTGATTCTCTAGGCCAGAAATTCTTAACTGAGATCCATGAACTTTTTAAAAAATATATTTTTATATCTATGGTTAACATAATTAGTTTCTTTTGCAATCTTATATATTTTGTTTAATATATTAATTATATATACATATATTTATAAAATACATTTTAAATATTATTCTAAGGAGAGGTCCATAGGTTTCATCAGAATGCTAATAGTTGGACGTGGGGAATAGACGTCCATAAGACAAAAAAAGGTGAAGAACATCTACTCTAGGCAGTTGGGAGTTACTGAAGTTTCTGAGCAATAGAGTTATGTGAGAAAAAGCTGTTTTAAGAGTAATCTTTTGATGGTATGGAGAGTGGAATAAGAAAAGATTCGCCTTTAAGAACAATGAAATCGGTTATAAGGATATTACATTATTTCAGGCATCAATTGATAAGTAAAAAAATGACAGTAAATATGGAAAATTAAGAAATAAATACAAGGATAATTTCAAAGAATGAACAGAGTTCAAAAATGTGTGGGATATATGGGAAAAGAATAAGTGAAAGATGACTGAGATCTTAAGTTTGGAAATTAGGAAAAATAACTAATAAAAAAAAAGAAATCAGAAGACAAAGGTCAGTTTTAGATATATGAGGCTATGGCTGTGAGTTCAAGCATGCTCAGCAAGAAACCTTATCTCAGTACCTGTTGAAGATTGTATTTTGCAGATTTGAAGAATGGATTTAGAATATAGACTCAAGTTAAAATCACACCTCTTCCATTTACTACCTGTGTGGTCTTTAGCTAGTCATTTCTCATTTTCTCATCTGTAAAATGGAGGTGAGGAAAGAATATCTACATGAACTCTAAGGTTCATGAATTCTAGCTCTAAACCTATGAGTCTATGGCTCTTTTCCTTTCCACATACTTTTTTGTGTTAAATTAGACTATTGGTCATCTTCTATATATGTGCCATATAACTCCACACCTTAGCTCATGCAGTTTCCTATGCCCAAAATGTCATCCTTCTTCTCTCCCAATTCCCTATATAATTCCTGCACAACCTTTAAAGCTAAACTCAAATGTCAGCATTTCAGGAAGCTTTCCCTTATTTCCTCCTTGGATTTCATTGTAACTCTCTTACTCACTTTGCATCTCTCATTTTATACTAGTGTTATTTGTATATATGTCACCTCTCCCTATTGGACTCTAAACTCTAACAGGACAGGAAGGGTGCAGAATAAAATTTCTTGCCTAACAATGCACTCTTCTCACAGAAGAGTATTTTTAAATATCTATGAGGGTGGCGGCTTTTTAGATTTTATTTGGATTTGTTTTGTTTTGCTGTTGTTTTGGGGGAGGGACTAGACTAGTGATTTCATTGGGAATAAATGAATATTTCCAATTAAGATACTTCTCTCAATACAGATTTGGTACCTGCTCTACAACTTAGACCTAGGGAATTACCTGAAATAACAAGAAAATAAGTGACTCCCACAGAGTCAAACAAAAAGTATGTGTCAGAGCAGAAATTGAATCCAGATCTTCATGATTGAGACTGGCTCTTCATCTATTAAGCTGTATTGCCTTTCTATTTTTTTCAAAGTGGGGAGGGAGATGCAATCAAAGTTAAATGACTTGTCCAGGATTATATAACTAGTGTTACTTAGGATTTGAACTCGTCTTCCTGACTCCAGGTTCTATGCTCTACCACTGTGTCACCTGGCTCCTCCTCCATTACCTTTTAAATATTTGTAAATTTAGCAATTTAAATAATACTGAAATAATTTATTTCAAAATCTGTTACATTCAAATTTTGTTTGTTTTTTTTTAATTCAAGCATCTTAAATTTGTTAAATTGTTAAATTTTACCCAGGAAGAGCTTAATAATATCCATTTTTTGCTTTTCTTATGATATTCTGGGTTGCTAAATTAATATCAAGTGTTCAGTTTTCTAAGAACAAACCAAGGTCTAGTGAAGATGAATAGCAGTGATATAACGGCTGAGAGAAAATTTGTTATCTCAAGGGACCAACGTTGGAGTTGGTCTCTTGAGTTCTAAATATACCTCAGGATTTGTGAAAACATGATGTTACTAGTACCAAGAAGAGAAACACTTGCCAGATGAGAAATAAATTGCTTCTCTTTCTATAATTTCCCAGCTTTTTGTGAGAGAACCTGAACGAAGACTAGGGATAAAAGGAGATATCCGTATGCATGCCTTCTTCAGGGAGATCAACTGGGAAGACCTTGAACGAAAGGAAATTGAGCCACCATTCAAACCAAAAGTGGTAAGGATTTAGTACCCCTTTTATATTTCCCCAGTCTCTTCCAGTTTGATTTATAAAACCTATACAGAGCACCATTTAAAATCATGGCCCCACAAACCCCAACCCTACGTAATTTTAGCTCATGGTATCATTATTGGGCTCCAAAATGATAGTGGAAACAAAATAATGGAAGCCTCTGTCACTGGAACATTGAAAAGCCCAATTAACATCAGCTAAGGTTTCAAACCACACACAGTATAATTGTAAACAAGAAATGATCTGACAAGTTTATGTTTATCTTCAGCTATACAGATTGGTTCAAAATATGACTATAAGGCAGCAAAGTGAGTTTTATCTTATGGGGTTATTCTCAATATTCTATATTCATAATGTATATTACCCATTACTAGATAGCACTCTGCTTCTCATCTCATACCAAAAATCTGTAGTCAATTTTCTTTCTACTTATATATCTGTTTTCTCAGAGTTAACCTACATCATATAAGTAGATTTTGTCTTTACAAATAACAACACTGCCTTAACTGACTGAGGAAAAGACTTTAGGTAAAACAATATGAAAAGGAAGATTTATCCATCCAGTGAATAAACATTTGTGCAGAGTATTGGGAATATAAAAACAAAACTAAAGAGTTTCTGCCTTCAGAGAGTTTATATTCTATTAAATGAAATAGCACATACACAGATGAATAGAAAGTAATTTCAAAGGACATTAACTATGGTGAAGGATCATAAGATGTAAAGTGTTGGACTAAAGTGACCTAAGGATTCAAGGAAGTAAAATTTAGGAGGGAGTGCATTCTCATTGGGGGAGGGGAGGTAGCTTGTGCCCAGACCCTGGGGGAAAGCAAAGGAATTTTGAAAGTGGAGGAGGAGAAAAGTAGATAATTTTGGTTAAAACACATTAGAACATGTGGGGGAAAAAATAATATGAGATCAGCAATGGAAATATAGGTTGGAGGCAGACTGTGAAGGGCTTAAAATATCAGACATAGGAGTTTGTATTTTATCTTAGAGGCAGCAGGAAGCCAAGGAAGTTTCTTGAGCAAGAGGGTAACATGGTCAGACCTGTGTTTTAGAAATATGAATTAGAAGAGTGAGTGGCTGGAGGTAGGGAGACCAAATATAACTATTGCTGTAGTCTAGCTGAGAGGAAATGAGAGCCTGAACAATAGTAACACTTCTATGAGCAAAGAAAAAGGGAATAGGTGCAACAGATTTTGAGGAGATAGATAAAAAAGGACATTGAGCCACCTTTTAAACTAAAAGAGATACAAATTTAATATCTCTTTTATATCTCTTCCTCATTCTCCTATGATTTGATAAAATCTCTACAGGACCTCATTTAAAAACATGCCCCAACTATCCCTATCCGTACATAATGTCCACTCAGTGTAGCATTACTGGGTTCCAAAATGATGATGGAAACAAGCTGGGATTCTTTTTAACCTGGGGCAAACAACACAAGCCATACCCTAGATATACATCATGAAAGATACCATCAATTAGGGCATGGTAGGATAAGGAACAGACTCTGGTCTGTGCAGGGAAATAGAGACTCCAGGATACCACAAGTCACTGCTTTGGAAACAGCTCAGTCTGCCCCACTCCAAAGGAAAAAAAAAGATCATTAGGTAGCTTTCTATTTAAATAGAAACTCACCCTAGCACCCCATTGTAAAGTATAATGATTTATTTCTTCAAGAAGAGCATTCAAGAAGTTTCATTATGGGAGGAATGGAGTGATAATCAGATACATGCTTTGGGGGATCAAGACCAGTCCCTTTCCAATGAAAATCTCACAGTGTCATGACGATGCTGAAAGGATCTTAGATATCATTCATCTCCTCAGTTTTACAAGCTAGGAAACTAAGGGCCCAGAAGGGCTGAAGTAGCTAGGGGAATGGGAAGGTGAGGTGGGAAGCTAAAGGTGGGGAGAAAGGAAAGTGGGCACAAAAGGTTTCAGTGTCTTTCCCCATGTCCTGTTTGTTTTGGAGATAGGGAAAAACAGATGGAAAAGCCTTCTGGATCCTAGTGATCTCTGCCATTTCTTTATAGTGATACATGATTCAAAATACTCTGGACCAGGGGTTCTCAAACTACGTCCTGCGGGCCAGATGCAGCCCGTTTATGTGGCCAGCCGGGTTATGGCAAATGGGCTGAGGGACAGAGACAGAGTGTGAGTTTTTATTTTTACTATAGTCCGCCCCTCCAACAGTCTGAGGGACAGTGAACTGGCCCCCTATTTTAAAAGTTTGAGGACCACTGCTCTGGTCCATAACAAATATCAAGTTTAAAAATCATGTCTATTAATGAGATCTTATATATAAAATACTTTGCAAACCTGTATTCTTTGCAGTGTAAAAATTTTAACTTTTTATTAACCTCATCATCATAAATCAATTCTATAGAAGGATTTCTTGGGAAGGCAGATAACTCTCAAAGTCAGTCATTACCCATGTATTATTCAACATATACCCATGTATTGTTCAACATGTTAGAACACTGATAAATTCAAGTTTAATTCTGCTCTCAGTACTGCTCCTTGGAGCTATCTTTATGAAAGCATTAAATAGGCTTATCCACTGTGAAGTGGGTTGGTCCCTTTAAGAAACTATATTTTCTATTGATTTGTGATTCCTTTCAGATTCCCAGCCCCTCCTGACTGAGGCATATCAGTCCAGGATTCCAGGGCCTTTGATTCACAAATCCTGGTCAAAAGCACCCCTTTCAATTCCAATAGGAGATCTGGGCTTGTCCCAGCCCCCACTGGATCCAATCTGCTCCGGTTGTCTCAGCCCCCATTCTGATTTGCTTGGGCCACCCAGCTTGAGTTTCCCAGTCCCCACCAAGACAAGCAATATAATAAGCTTCCATCAACGAAGGTCTTTGCAGATAGACCTCGGCAGCTCATTCAGTTGTCAGGACTTTCTGTCCATTGAGAACTGCATTCTCAGTGCAAAACTCCATTTTCCATAAATCTGCCTGCTGGAATAATATTCTTTTTCATTGTCATCCTCTCCTTATCCTCCCCTATTTCCCAGACTTTATTTCCAACCTTACTTCCAATCCCCATAATAAACCTCTTTTATCAATCTAGGTTTTCTGGTCTATAAATTCCTTTACAGAGAACCTCTCGCCACCAGAAGGGAGTCTCCAGAACTCCCTACCCTTACGCTGAATCCCAAAGGGTTGTAGGGGAGCCAAACCTCTCCATTTGGTTCCTTGAACCCCGAACCTGCCACTAGACCATATCATTTAACTCCCTGACCACCAGAAACCCTAATTTCATTTTGGTTCCCTAAATCTAAACCTCATCACACTGTTGTCATGTTCAAAATATGAAATATGTATAATTTGGGGATTTTTGTTCCAATTTAAGAATTGCATTTAGCAATATAACCAACTACCATCCCAGTGGGTATCAATCAAAAGTTATATTATTCATCTTATCCTCTATCTCAAGATAAAAGATGACTTCATATAATATAGGTGCAACCTGAATTTTTCAGCATACAAATAGAGGTTTTGAACTAGGCATTGACTTCATCATGCTAATTTCAGAAATTTCAGCCATCATTCAACTCCTCCAGCAGATTGCTTGGGATCACAATAGAATGTAAAGAGGTTGCCACTATTTTTTTTTCTTACTCAATTAGGGGGTTCAGTAGGTTTAGAGTCAGGGAAACCTAAATTCAAATCCAGCCTCAGATACTAACTATGTATGTCATTCTTGGCAAATCACTTAAACTGAGGCAGATAGTATTTATTAACTATAAAATGGGATAATACTAGCACTTTTCCCATCCCCCTCCTGGCCCTTTGTTGGTGTGAAGACTGAATGAGATAATATCTCTGGCACCAGCTAAGAGCTAGCTCTAGCCCATCCCTTTGACTTTCCCTTTTAGGATTGAGACAAACTTGTACTAAAAAACATGTCCACTTTTCTAGAGGCAATTGCAAATTTCTCCATGCCCTCTGCACTAGCTTGAAACCAAATGCTCAGTCCTTTGTCTTCTTGTTGACAGCCCTCTTGTTTAAACCTCCTAGATAACTGCTTACTTGCCATTTCTATTCAATAAATGGGAAGCTCAATTACCTGGAGCTGCTGAAGGAGGTTTAATTTATTTATGATTGGCTTCCTGGGTTTTTAGGGATTAGATGACAATATCTGCTAAACTCTCTTTAATTGGTGACTAGTACTTTCTCTCTCGGTCCAGAAATAACCAAAAGTCATTCATATGCAGAAATTACTAATTTTTAACTACTAATAGATATAATTGATTTCCCCCTTTGATTCTTCTTTTCTACTTGAGTTCCCTGACATACCTTTATGTAGAAAGACCACCTGACTCTAAACTAGCAGATGCCCACTGTACCATATGTTATGATGACATGTATTCAGATGGTTAAAAATCATCTCCCTAGGATTATAGCAATTGTACCCAGTAAAAGAATGTTGTAACATGTTTAATTATCCTATAAAATAGGTATCAGTCCTAACCCCTGTCACCAGTTGCAAGAGAGTTGTTTCTATGTAAAGATTTTAGGTCTGGATAGAAAAAAAAGTTAAATTAAGAGTCTGATCCATCTTTCTCTCTCTCTCTCTCTCTCTCTCTCTCTCTCTCTCTCTCTCTCTCTCACTCTCTCACTCTCTCACTCTCATTCACTCTCATTCACTCTCTCACTCTCATTCACTCTCTCACTCTCATTCACTCTCTCTCATTCTCTTTCTCTTTCTCTCACTCTCTCTCATTCTCTCTCACTCTTACTCTCTCTCATTCTCTCTTTTGCTCACTCTCCCTTTTTTTTTCCCTGTCCTAACCTGCTGAAGAAATCTCCAAGTGACTGCAGCAACTTTGATAAAGAATTTCTGAATGAGAAGCCACGGCTATCATTTGCTGACAGAACACTGATAAACAGCATGGACCAAAATATGTTCAAGAACTTTTCCTTCATTAACCCTAAGATGGAGAGGATGTTATCCTGAGGATTCCGCCTTTCAGAGCCTCTCGGCTGAAGGAATCTGCTCTTTGAACTGGCTCAAACAACACTTATCATGTCCCTTTTTCATCTCAGAAAAGAAAAGAAACACTCAGTGAGGAATCAGAGCTTTTACCAATATTCCCAACATTTATCTGGAGAGTAAGCCTCCTCTACTTCACTAATGACAAATGTCTTTCGTTACATCTCCTGCCATCTTTTACAGAATGCTCTCAAATTTCAGGGCATTAGAGAAAGAACTCACCATGAGGTTCAGATTTGCCACCTCACTCCTGCACAGTAGTAATTTACTTGAAAGATGGTACTGCGTACTGTGAAAGATTGAACAACTTAATGCTGCCCTAAATTAGCCCCTGCACTTTAGTACAAAGTGCCGATCAATGGAGTCCTTGATGAATCGAGGCACAAACTGTGTACGAACAGTCTCAACACCATAACAGCGCATTGCCAGATGCCATACCAATTGTCCTCCAGCTTCAGAACAAGAGCTGCTGACCTATTTTACCCCATTCACATCGGTGGAAGCTTAAATGGCCAAAAGAAAACAGTAACAAGGTTTTCATGGGAATCCTTTCACAATAAGTGTAGCCTGTCACTTGAAATTTTCAAAACCATTCATTCTGATTATCCACATCCCCCACACTGTTTTGCAAGAGATAACAATGGCAAGTTGGAATAACATATCACCTGGTGTGGTTTTCCTTGGAAGTCGAATAGACTATTTCATCCGATTGTCTTGGCAATGAAGAAATTAAATGTAGAATCTACCAAAAATGATATCAAATTATTTCCCTCAATTAAAACTTGCCTTGACTGGAAATTCCACTAATACATTTTTCATTATATCTAATGGTGACCATCCTCACTTATAAAAGGAAAAGGAACAACTATCATGGCAACTGAAAATATCCAATGTCATAATACACCAGGGAGACTTACCTGTTATCTCTTACGTCTCTTTCTGTGCAACATTCAAGATAAAGAACCATGCGTGTTACTTACAGTAGACAGCTGTTTAATTAGAATTCTTAACTCCTGCACTATGAAAGTGCCATTGCTGTTTGTACAGTTTAATAAAATGTTGTGACTTAATGGCAAATTGTATGTGTGTGAAAATGTAATTTTAAAAAAGAAATTCAAAAGGCATTAAATTTTATAACTTTCCAACAGTGAAGTTTTCTGCCCCTCCGATTCTGTGATTTTCAGTCATAAAAACTAGCATCTGACTATTAAAAAAAATCTTCTGGGTACTTAAAATTTGTTCTTTGTGGGTTTGTTGTAAAAGAAAAACATAATAAGCATAATGATGATGATAATAGATCTCTTTATAAAGTATTCTGCCATTTACAAAGCAGTTTCCTCATACACACGCAAAAAAAGCAGAGATATTATACATGTGTTTATCTCTATTCTTCCAATAAGGAAACAGGTCCCAAGAAGAGTCTCAAGATTTAGAACTGGAAATGATCTCAGAGATAATCTGATTCAACCCCTTCATTTTACATATAAAAAAAAGCAAAGCTCAGAAAGAGAAATTCCACTATTGGAAAGCATGAGAGACATAATTTGAATCTAGGACCTCAAATTCCAGAGCCCAGGCTCTTTGCACATTGCCAATAAGAAATGGCAGATTAATTAACCATATGTATTTTAAAAAGAGATCCATAATCCATCATTGAAAGAGCTTGCTTGAGATAGTGGTAAGTGATACTTGTCACTTCCCATCTCCATTTCAAATGCCTTATGTCCTAAATAGAATCATAAGCTTCCTTATCTAAGCTGTATAATTATTAACTGATAATTTAGCCTTCTATTATGTGGAAATTCCTTTCATTTAACTCTCCATCTCAATTATTCCCCCTTCTTTGCTTCTGTGTGTGTGTGTGTGTGTGTGTGTGTGTGTCTTATCTCCCTTTTTCTTGCTCTGTGTGTGTGTGTCTGTGTCTGACTGTCTCTCTCCTCTCCTCCCCTCTCTCACCATCTTTTTCTCCCTCCCCTTTTCTCATTTCCTTTCTCCTATGTTACTTTCCTCTTATCCAAACTTTTTTCTATGGCTGCTGAATTTGAATAAGGTTTGCCTAAAGTCTCTCCTGCTTTTACATTTTATGAATCAGTAGCCATTTTCTTCTTTAGGCAAGCTATCCATATTATATAATATTTCCTCCAAGCTTCCCAGGAGCCAACCTGGTGATGGAACTGCTCTAACCTTAGGTGACTTCTGCTGCATTAGGCTACACTATCTCTATTAGCTGAGATTTTATAAAAAACTAGGTTGGGAAAAAAGAGAATACAACCTAATTTTTTTTTGCTAAAGCAGTTGGGGTTAAGTGACTTGCCCAGGGTCACACAGCTAGAAGTGTTAAATGTCTGAGACCAGATTTGAACTTGGGTCCTCCTGACTTCAGAGCTGGTTCTCTATGCACTGCACCATCTAGCTGTCCCTACAACCTATTCTTGAGTCATAAAGGCCATTGTCCTATATTAGATCTATCTCCACTCTGAGATCTTTGAATAATAGAATAGAATCTAAAAGGTTTTATATTCCCAATCTTCCACCCACTGAAGAAACCCCTTATTTCACACCTGAAACTTGTCATAGTCACTACTTAAACAATTCTAGTAAAGCCATCCTGTGTTTAGACAACTTTTAATGGTTACTCTAGCATAGTAAGTTCCTTAAGGGCAGGCTTTTCTGTTTACATTCCTACGTATGGTTTATTAATTATTTGTTGAATATTTAACTGAAGAGATAACCCAGCATAGAGAACTGGGTTCAAGTCACATCTCCTGACACCTACAGATTGGGTGATCATGGGCAAGAAACATAACTTCCCAGTATCCCAGATAATCCTAAAACTTCAATTCCCAGATGCCAGTCTGCAATAGTAGATAAAGTGTCCCCACTGAAAGGTCCTTATACCAGTGAGATTACAGGTCCAATGCAAAAGAAAATACAGCTGAAATTTGTATCTGTTTAATTTCATACAATGATTATTGTCCTTGTTTGAAGAGGACCAAAATGACATCCCTATATTAGATTCAAGTTTCAGTATGTCCAACTGTGGCTGATCAGACCAGCATGAGCTCAAAATGCTCTGCCACAGGTGAGACACAAATGATCCCTATGAACATTTGGGATACCTTCTCTAATTTTGCGTATTTTGCATTTCCTTTGGGCTAATTCAATTCTGCTTTACTCATAAAGCACAGCATCTTCTCTGATAAGGGCATGCCATGCTGAGCAGTCCTGTCCCAGTGTCTCCCGTGTCATATAATCGAATCTAAAGTTCTTAAGAGATAACCTTGAGAATGTCCTTGTATCACTTTTTTACTGACCACTTTGTGAATGCTTGTGTCCACCTGATCCACATAATTCCACAAAGTAACACTATTTTGGCTCTTTGAAAAAATAAATCTATGCCATCTTCCATGTTTGGAAATAGCTATATTTCCCCAGTGTTCTATTCTTTAGGCCAGGGTTTCTTAAACTGTGGATCATGACCTCATAAGAACATATAATTGAATGTGGGGATCACAAAATTATGATTTATTATCAATAAATGTTTAATTTGTATATATTTTATAAACCTATATCAGGGAAACATAGGGGGTCATGAGTGGAAAAAGTTTAAAACTCTGCTCTTAGGCTAAACATTCCTAGTTGCTTCAGCTCTTACTGATATGGTACAATTTCTTTTTTTTGTTTTGAAACCTTGACATAAACATTAGAAAAGAGTTTTATATTAAGAGTTATAAGATCAGGATTCAAGCCTCTGTTCCACTATTTATGAGCTACGTGACCTTCAGCAAGTATTAGTTTCAGTTTCTTCATCCATATAATATATATGTCTATATAAAATCCATATAAATCCATTAATTTTCTAATCATCAAAAATCAACAATCATGAATCAAATGTATGTTTGGCTATTGCCTCCATGCTAAGACTGGGACTGCAAATGAAAGCAAAAAAAAAAAAAAAAAAAAAAAAGACTATCCTGAGAGGACTTACATTTTAATGGAGGAAAAAGTGTGGGAGTAGGAAGATGGTAGAGAAAAGTGCAATTACAAGGGTGAAAAGGTTCTACGGTCATGTTAGAAAAAGAAGCCTAAGAATAAGAAGCAGAGCCCAGAGATGAGTAAAGAAGAATGCATGACTGACCTAGGAGCTTTCTTTTAAATGAAGGTCATGAGAAGAATAAACTAATCTGCATTTATACAATTGGTTTTTTTAATTAAATTTTGTATTTTAAAGTTATTTTAAAATATAATTTAATTTAATTAATTTAATCCTATTAGGTGGCAAACCATTCTAGATTGCCAAGATTTTGTGAGCCCTTCAATCTTTGTTTTCTACACAAATTTAATAACCATCAAAACCATGTCTTTAACAAAGATGATGTTAAAAATGTTGAATAGCATTAAGGCCACAGACAAATTCTTATGGCATTTCACTAGAAATACATTGATTTTTAACCGGGCCTGAATTAGTTTAGCTGTACTATAATCTAGGCCACATCTCTCCAGCTTGTCACAAGATTATCATAAACTTAGCATAATTGACCTCCCAAAAGCTATTTGACAATGCCTTTGGTCTGCCCCTATCTACTACCCTACACACATTGTGAGAAAATGAAATGAGGTTAGTCTGAAATGACCTATTTTTAATGAAGTTATTCTGACTCTTAATTATTTCTGCTTCCCTTTCTAAATGTTCACAAATCATTCCTTTAATAATAGGTTCTGGAATTTTGCCAGAAATTAAAGTTTAGCACATTGACCTATAGTTTAAAGAATTCACCCTCTTGTCTTTTTGTAAATTGGGGATATTTGCTGATTTTCAGTTCTGAGGAATCTCTTCTGTGTTTTTTCTAAAATCACCAACATCAGCCCAATTATTTAACTATTTGGTACCTTCAGTAAACATTTACCATGGTCAAAAAGTTTCCTAAAAACATTCATAAAAACCCACAAGATTATCATTCCATACTGGAGACAATTTGCTTCAATGGAACAAATTGGAACATACACATACCCTTTCATGCCATGAACTTCTCATCTACAATCTCTCTTAAATTTTTTATGAAGGCTCTACTCAATTTGCTGGTGACATTCTTCTTGATTCTTTAATGTTCTCTGTGTACCACTAGAGTATGTGTATTCTCCATCTTACTTTCCCTATATGATCAATAATGGAGATGCAACAATGGGTATAAAAAGTAGAATAAGAGATTTCATCTTGGAAGTCATACTGCATGTATATCAAAATTAGAATTCTGGATATATATCCAAATATAATATATAAAGTATATATATATATATATATATATATATATATATATATATATGTATATATATATATATACACATATATATATAATATATAAATCTTAATTCTTGATAATTTTAATATCTTAAAAGTATCATTATAAGCCTTGGGCTGACCTTCTAGTGTCTCTCTTTCATGATTCATCATCCTCATCATCATTAGCATTTATATTGCTTCTTGCTATTGTAATTGCTATTGTCAAGTAATTTTTCAGTCATATCCAACTTCGTGGCCTTATTTTGGGCTTTTCTTGGCAAAGATATTGGAATGGTTTGCCATTTCCTTTTCCAGCTTATTTTACAAATGAGGAAACTGAGGCAACTGGGCTAAGTCTGAGCTAAGCTAATGTCTGAGGCTGGATTTGAACTCAGGAAAATGAGTCTCTTTGACTCCAGGCCTGATACTCTTACCTACTGTGCCTTCTAGTTACCAAATAAACCCCAAATGAAGAAACTAAGGCAAATAGAGGTTAAATGACTCATCTTGAGTTATACAGTAAGCATCTGAGACCACTCAGATATTACTGACTCCAGATCCAGGACTCCATCCAGTACAGTACCCAGATGCTCTTATACACAACTAATACAAGTCCTACACTGATATATTCTCTTGAGGATGTCTTTTATGATTTATTTACTCCATAATTAGTCATTGGTACCATGTGGCTACCCATAGAGCTATTATGGGTCTTTCTATTGCTCTTAGGTTAAGGTGTCATTTTAATGTGTTACTGTTACACAAGTTACTTTAAGTTCTTGGAGTTCAAAAGAGCCTAATATTTCTGTGGCTTGGATTGAGAAAGCTTTATAGAGAACAGTCGGTTTGAGTTGGGTCTTGAAGGATGGATAGGATTTAGAAATGGGGAAAGATCACCAAGTCACAGAATCAGAGAGTTGGAAAAGACCAGCTAAGGTAACCTATACATGAAAGGAATGCCCACAATAATATATATGACAAGCCATCATCCAGCATTTCAGCTGAAACAGGGGAAGCAGCAACAATTGTAGAGACCTCAAACAACCTTGCCCAAACAGCTCTCTTCTTGGGGGAATGGGGATGAAGTGGATGTCAAGCTCCATGGACAGCGTTCCCTGAGCCCTGGCACCTGAAACTACCATCAAAGGGAGATCTGGGTACCGGGCACCCCAACAGGTTCTATCCAGGACCTGCCTGGGAAGAATCCAGCATGGCAGTATGAGGTGAGAAAATCAGTCAGCCTCTGCATTTGGTAAGCCCACCATTTTCTGTTTCACTTATGGTAGGTATTAGCTATGTAATTTATGGCAAATTATTTTATCTCTGCCCAGTTTTCTGATTTGTAAAGAGAAATAGTAATGGTTGCTGTGAAGATCACATGATTGCAAAAGTGCTTAGCACAAAACAAAAGCTATATGAAACTGCTATAATGTACATAATTGCTTCATATTTGATAACTTTAGATGGGTTTTTAAATGTGACCAACATACAATGACTGGCCAGTGTTAAGGGAAATGGTGTGTGTGTGTGTGTGTGTGTGTGTGTGTGTGTGTGTAAAGTAATTTGGAAGCAAATTCAACTAAATTAATGTCTCTCCAGGACTAGAAGGATAGTACATAGAGAAAAGAGAGTCTCTTTCTCTTTTTCTCCCTTCCCTCTTTCCCTGTCTGCAGCAAGGATATATGGATGAAGGGGTGAGAGGAAGAGAAAGAAAATATATTCAGTTCAGTGAAATTTGTTATTTGAGATACGACAGTAAAAGCAGTTTTAAAGAAGCTCTAATCAAAGCCCACTAAAGGGATATATAAATTATAATCTATTTGCACTAATAATGTTAACAGAAGATTTAGGAAGTTGGGAACTTTAGGAAAACAGAAAAGCAGTTTGCTTTTTGTTTGACAACAAATAATCTGCTTTTCAGTTACTGAGAGTGAGACTTCTGAGGAACCTGTCAGTAAAAAAAAAAAAAAAAATGGCACTTTAACCTTTCATGGCTCACAAAAGAGAAATGGTTTGTGTGAATTGGAAAATAACCAACTGGCAACTCAGTTTGTCTAGAACATTTAATTAGAAGTTTAGGAATCTCATGAATTAAAGCTAAATCAGTTTTAAAATTTGTTCTATCTCAATTTTTAAAATTGTTTTGTTTGCTCCCTAAAACAAAAGGAAAACTTATTTAAGGGAAGAGACTTACTCCCAGAAAACTTCCAAAGCAGTAACAGTCTGGGGACAGAAACAGCAAGTTCAGTCCTTTCTCTGCCCCTTAATTTGTAAGCTTGCCCGTTTTCTTGAAAACACTAGAGTAACCAACGTCATCGGCCCTGAGAACTGAAACTGTTTAGAATGTAGTTTCTAAACAAGGAATGTGTTTACTAAGAATCTACATGTTAAATAAAATTTCCTATGTGTGAAAGTCCTGATAAGCTTTTAAAAATAATGTATCTAGCTCTCAGCTGCAATAAGTAGAATTTGTTATTAGAGATGGGACTATAACTGACATTCTTTTGAGTTTTCAATTTGATTGCCTGATCATTAAGTCAATAACTGACTATTCTAAAGAAATGCTATAAATGCCAGAGGAAAGCCTTCCTGAACTGTCATCGGTAGAAGTCTAATCTGGGTGAGAGCTGGGAGGACAACCTTAGCCTCTGCTCAAGGTGGGATTCTTTGACTCAGTTTCCCAGTTCTGTTTCTTTGTTTCACAACTAATTATTCCTGAGGCTGGCTAGGAGGTGGAATTGTTACTGCATGATTGCTTTTCAAACAGAGCTAAAGATACTTTATCCTGTCATGTATGTGCTTTCAGGCTGAAGCCTGAAGGACCTGTTTTGATACTATTATAATCATGTCTCTGCTTTTTACTCTTACAGCAAATTTCTATAATTAGAACAAATGATCAGTAGAATCTATGAGCCCAGTACAAGTATACCAGAGGACATAATAATGGTTTTCTGTCTTTGGTTTTAAAGATGCTTTCTTTTACATACATATTGCATAAAGACTCATAATTTCAAGGCATCTAGAAGATGGCACCAACCTTGAAGTCAGGAGGATCTGAGTTCAAATCTAACCTCAGACACTCATTATTTCCTAGCTGTGTGACCCTGGGCAAATCACTTAACCCCAATTGCCTCAAGAAAAAAAAAAATCTCACAATTTCTTTTTGCCTTTGAAGGGGCAAATCCAGGGATACATAACATGGAGTGTAGTTTAGGGCTTCCATGGCAGCCCCCACATATTTGGACAGGCTCCAGATATCCAGCTCCAGGTATCCAGTATGTGTATGTATATGTATATATATATACATGATATCTTGATCTGCATATATACATACATGATATCTTGATCTGCAGCCCAACCTGAGAGGCTTCTCTGGCTGTAGCCATAAAAACCCTTAACTTCCATGCTCCCCCCACCCAAGGCTATGAAATTTCTTTGTCTAAAGGCCCACTTTGCCTATGAGTGCTAAGTATTTGAGCCATGAATTAACTCCCACCACCTGTCTTTTCATGATGAAAAGCAATCTTATTACTCCCTGAACTTTCCTCAAAGAAACAACTGGTACTTTCCTGGACATGGTGGGGTTTTGCAGAACTTGGATACCTAACTTTGGTTATTGCCAAACTCCTCTATGATTCTATTCAAGGCCCTGACACAATTCTCCTCAAATGGGTCCCTGATCAAGCCAAGACTTTTTAAATCCCTGAAAGCTAAGCCAGTCTCTGCCCCAGTCTTAGCTCTACCTAAAGCCTTTTACCCTGTATGTTGATGAAAGGCAGGGGGGCAAGTCATAGGATTCTTGATGCAGGGGAAATTCTATAATTATTACAAGCCATCCATGGACCTAGAGAAAGGACAGCAGAAGGGGGATTCACTTCAGGCCAAGGGAGACAGGCTTGCAGGTTCAACTGTCCATGCTGATCCCTGTTTGCCCCTGACCAAAGCACCTTTCATTCCCTACCTCCCAGGAGACCCTTTCTCCTTCTGGGTGGTATCAAACACCTTCAGGCTAACGTCTAATCCCAGAGATCAGCAGCCAAAACTTCTTTTTGACCTCCACCAAGCTACTCCCTTGGGGAAAAAATGCTTTCCAATCCCTTGTGAAACCTTTTTACTGGTCACAAGCTAGGAGTCACAATTAAACAGATCTGTCAAATCTGCCCAGTTTATGCCCAAATAAATCCTGTAAGGGCTTTTAAACCTCCCCCCTTCTCTCCTGAAGCCCATCCAGAAGAGGGATATATATACACAGGATAGGGCTGGCAGATAAATTATACACATGTCCCCTCTCAGAGGCTTCAAACTGCTTTTGGTTTTTTTGTTGACACTTTTACTAATTGGGTAAAAGCCTTCTCTTGTAAGACTGAAAAGGCTCAGAGGTTTTTGCTAAAAGAGATCAAATCCATTTAAGATTCATTATTATCTCACTCTGCATGTCATCCTCTCTAGCCAATGCATAATGCCTTTTAAACATGATGGTATTTACACCCCAGGCCACTCTTTTCACTGGGCATAATGTCACTATTCTACCCATTTCCCCTACTCATTTGAGAAGACAAAAGCAAGGATTTTGAGGAAATATTCTTTAGTATTTATCTAGGAAAAACTGTCTGAATATGAGACATTCATGATAGCCTCATTTACCCTCCCAAGTCTTCTCTGAGCTAGGTTCCTGGTTATGGTCCCTGGTAACACCTATACTCATTCCACTTTTAATTATTCTTTTTTTTGCTCTTATTTGGCCCATGCAATTATAATCTACTTGTGAGATTTATTTCCTCCAGACTCCAAGGTATGAACTTCCAACTACTCATTCAACCTGAATACCATTGGCTAACTAATTCAGACACTCGGCACCCCTCCCCAATTACTGCTGCTGCCATCTTCATGGCATTCTCCCCTACTCAGTCTGGACTACACTAGGCAAGGACAGCTCTAGGCTCTTTGTCAGCATGAAGCAGCTCCAGAAGATGAGATTTCCATCCCCTTTGTCCCAAATGAATTTGGGGTTCAAACTTCTTGAGAGGGGGGAAATGATGAGTACAGCTTCTAGTGAAACATAGGAGTGAGGAGGTCCCCTGACCTTAAAGTGCTTCTCTTCTAACAATCTGTCAAAGACTCTAAAGTCTTCTGGCTTTGAAATCAGTGATCCTGAGGTCCCCCAACCTTAAAGTGCTTCTGTTCTCAATAATTCTAAAGTTTTCTGGCCTTAGAATAGTACTACAAACATTACTGACTGTAAGACAGATAACCTATTGGTCAGTGATAACCAAACCTCAAACCTACCTGCAAGCTATAAAATTAGCAAATAAGTAACATAAAGCTAACGTCCTATAAATCTATGTTCTTTCTCTTGGTTCCTTGCTAATCCCTTTTGGAACTTAGCTGGCTTCAATTGGCATTACATTTACAATAAACTTTGCCCCTTCACTTGGAGATGGGTTCAAGCTTGCAAATTCTTTTGAAGTACCTTGTGACACATCTGCAACTCCCAACCTTTTAGGGTCCTTTCCCAATCTCAATACCTTGTAAAAGTACAAATATTTTTTAACAATTCTAATTATTAGGAAAATCACTGACATCAAGCCAAAGCTGGCTTCCTTACAGCCTTTACCCATAACTTCTGGTTCTGTCCTGCTTCTGTTCTGTTCTGTTCTGTTAGGCCAAACAACAGACTTCATCTCTCCTCCTCATGCCAGCTTTTCAAATACTTAAAGAAAATTATTTTGTCTTTTCAAAATCTTGTCTTCTCCAAGCTAAACACACCCATTTCCTTCAACCAGTTCTCATGTGATGTTGACTCAAAACTTTTTGCTATTTTGGTTGTCCTCAATATGCTCTTCAATTAATAATAACAGTCTTAAATTTTCATGTCCAGAATTTAATACAATATCCCAGGTGATATGTAAGGAGGGCAGAAGAGTGTGAGATTGTCATTTTCCTATTCCTGAGAGCTCTATGCCTTATGGTTAAAAAAGAAAAATTCATCTCCCTAGTCTATCTAACATAGAAGTGGGCACTTTGCCTCCTCCCATAAACCCCAGAATACCTATTTGGGTGGTTAGCTGTGTTTACTTGGACAACTGATTTGATTGCTTCCCTGATCCTCTATTTAAATTTCACCAATAGACCTACTTTGATCTTTTTCTAGCTGGAAAGGTCCTTAGTTGAAGGTACACATAATACAATTCAGGTGGGGCTCTGCCCAAAGTCAGAAATTAAATTACACTTGAAATAGACTGTTCATTGGAGGGGCAGGAGGAGTTATTAGGGAAATGTATAAATTTAGTTTACCAAATTTTAGCTTTTCCTTTGTGATGCCCAATTGGAATACCAGTTACAGAGGGAATTCAATTTTGTAAGGCAAAGCATGCAAAATTCCCCATTCTAACCACCTAAAAAAGGCAAAAAGGAAATCATTGTCTGGGGTGTCTAATCCATTCAGCTGATTTCACAAGAACAAATCCTCTACAACTAACAAAATCTCTGAATTGTTCCCATTAGACTTTACAGTCATTAGCCATTGTTCTAATGATTCTTTGGCTTGCAGTTTAAATGCCTCCTGCTGTGGCCCAAGTTCCTTAGTAGTAAAAGTCCATTCCCATTCCCAGTTCCCCTTTAAAGGAAGCCATTGATTCCTTAGAAGGTAGAAATAAAATAGGGCTTTGAAAAGTCTTATCCCAACATTTCCAAATCCTCCTTGTATTGGCTCTCATTCTCTTCCCTTAGAACTCTTATCTCTGCAGCATTTAACATTCTCCAATGGACCAGAAATCATTTCACACATCTGCAATCTATTAGTCTCCGCTCTCATTATTCTTAATTTTTAATCTGTGACGTTACTGGATTCAGAGCTACTCTTCTGTCTTGAAAGTATGAGCCTTAAAGATCAAAAGTTCATTCATCTCTGCTTATAATTGCAAAAATCGCAGGGACAAGCTGTCTTGGTTTTCCTTATTTGGCAATCCAATTTTCACAAAACCTTGAAAAAAGCCAAAATATACTGAATTTTACCATGTTTTTACTTTCTCACATCAAATTTCCTAAACATCCATTATTCTAATGATACTGGTGAATAAGAGCTTCTCAATCCTTGTTCCACAGGTTGCCAGGGTGCCTTATCTAGCCATCCCAACATTCCCTTTCAGCCACACCATCTCCTCTCACTTCAACAATTAATTTAACCAAGAAATCATTGCAAATATTTCCTGACTGCTTTGACAGTTCTATTATTATTGACACCCTATTCTAGGGTGGGTTTAGGGCTCAAGAATTCAATGACACACTCATGAAACATTAAACGCAATTTTTAAATTATTATATTAACAACAAAGGATACGAAGAATAGAATTTCTAAGGTTTAAAAAATAGCAATCCCATTAAAGTAGCTACTCTCCTGTCTGTACCTCTGAATTTATCATCCTAACTGGTCATGCAAGGTCAGAAAGTCTTTCTCAGAGGGCAGAATGATTCCACAAACACTTCTAGCACCATCTCCCTATAGGTTAGGCTTTTTATGCTTTAATACACAATAAAACAAAACCAATGCTAATGTCAGAGACATCCTACCCACTTCTTTAAAGGGGAACCAACCTAGCCTACACAAAATAGGTGTTGCTCACAGCAACACAATTTAAAAAAAAAAAAAGATGTATCACAAACATAAAAGTAACAGCAAGTATTCCACAATCTAATTTAATAAAAATCAGAGTTGAAGATTATACTCATTATAGCTAGAACAATACAATAATCATATCTCTTAAGAATCCATTGTTCCTTTACTTACTCCACTGGGAAAAAAGCAGATTGCGTGTGCTTGGCATTGTGTACATCTACACTTCTCTTGCATATTTTCATAAACTAGTAAGGTTGTCTAAAGGAAAAAAAACAACAATAAAATAACAAGAATTAGGAGACTAAATAAAGGTACCAAAAGTCATTGAGATCCTATACAAACTGAGCTCTTCACCTCTATTTAAACTAGAAGAGAATCAAGTGAAATAATCAATGGACAACGTTGCATCATTTGAAAAGATATTGCCTCTCATTAAAAAGTCATGGAGAAAATTAAATTATATTCTATCAGACATTGAAGTCTATCGCCCAGTTGTTTTAGCTGTACCCTTTAATGATAGTGCCTCCTTCCTTCTGAGATGATCCCCAGTTTAGCCTGTATTTATCTTGTGTATACATAATTATTTACATGGTGTTTCTTCCTTTAGAATATAAGCTTCTTGAGGACAGGAACTGCTTTATGCCTTTCTTTGTTTCTCCAGTTCCTGAAACACAGTAAGATACTTATTGATTAATTAACCTCACATTTTCAAATGCCTTAAATGATAGAAGTTGGTGATGACTTTCAGTAAGCCTGAAAATTAGTTTTCCTGACATTTTCTGAATTTTTCAGACCATTTCATCAACTCTGAACTGATTGCAGTTATGCAAGTTTATTGTTGTATATATTGTAATAATTACACCTATTCCAGGGAATTGCTATTTATAGCCATGAAGCAATATATTATTAACTATTGACTAAACTATCCTGTGTGACTTTGGGAAATATATTTTACTTTTCTGTGCCTAATTTGTTCATCTGCAAAAAAAAAAAAAAAGAGTTGGACTAAATTAGTTTCAAGGACTTTTTAAAATTAATCTTCTCAAGAGAGTTCTATGAAATCAGGAACAGTTTGGTCAAGAGACAGTGCTGATCTATTTTCTCTTTCCAAAATAGGTAATAATAATCAGTGATCTATTGTAATGATGGGGACAGGAAAAGCATAGATAGGTGACTTGCACTGTGATCCAAAGTAGCAGTATCAAACTTAAATAGAAACTGATCCCTGCTAAGGCAACAAATAGACTTTTTTTAAATTATCTATATTGTACTGTATTTTTACTTATTTTGTTCAGCATTTCCCAATTATATTTCAGTGTGGTCCAGTAAGTACACTGTGGATTGCTTTAACAATTTGGGCCTTCTGAAAGTGTCAGAGCAAAGGTATTAAACTTCTGATCAAAATTAAAGTGTCATTGAGAAATGTTGAATAAATTAAATAAAAATACAATGCAACACAATATTAATTTGTGACTTTCTAAATCAGTAAGTACAGGGATCTGTTTCTATTTGAATTTCATTTCACCGGCTTAGGAGACCATAAATCCTAAATTGTACTGGAAGTGAATTAAAAGCCAACTATCAATTTTCAATGGAAATATTTATACTTGAGAAATGTTAAATAAGATAAATAAAAATGCATTGCAATAAAGATAATGTTAGTTTGTGGTTTTCCAAATCAATAAACCCACCTGTAGGCATCTGCTTCTATTTGAGTGATTCCGCTGGCTTAGAGGACCATAAATCCAAAATTCTACAGGAGGTGACTTAAAAGCTAACTGTCAATTTTCAATGGAAGTATTTATACCCAGAAATTGGCAAATGCTATGAATCAGAGCTTTATTTCTTGCTTTGTTTATTGTCTAAATTTATGAATATGATGGAGAAAAGGGTCAGTACCTTACTATCAACATATATGAATGACAGGTTCTTAAGCTCCACACTAGAAAAAAAAAAAAAGAGTATCCATGACAGTAGATTGAAAGGAAATGTAACAAAATGACCTAAAAAATAGGGTGTGTATAACTGCTAGTGACAGATTTATTACATCTATGGCAAGATAATCAAAGAGATTGGGGATTTTTCCACCTTTCAAATTCTACCACATAGGCTGTCAAGATACCTCCTCTTCTTTTACATAAAATTTGCCTTTTGGACACCATAATAAAACACTATCTTTTTTATTCAGTTTTACTGGCACTTTTGGTGAGAGAGGAAGCGGGGAAGAAAGATGAAAACCTAGCTATCTGTGACCTGTTTGTTGATTGATGAGTTCTAAATAAAATCCAAGTCAAGTTCATATCATTAATACTTTCATAAGTTCCAAAGAAATTAGGACATTAAAATAATAAGTTCATAGTTTTGATGGTTTCAAAGGTCTGGGAAAGTCCTATACCATCCTCAAATCCTCTTCAACATCCTAATTTAGCTGAGGTCCAACTTAGTCAATACAGATGCAAATAAGGTACTAACCTTATCAACCTTGTACCAGAAAAATAGAAAATTAATAATGTATATTTAGAAACATGCGTTCTTACTATTAGGGTCTACATTAATTAAAAGGTTTCCTTATTGCTCTATTAGATATCTAAGGATTCTCTTTAATTAGAGTTGCTATGATTTTGGTGTAGATGGCTTTAATTAGCATTTGTTAGTAGGGAAAATGACAAGAAAGAAAGTCATGCATTTGAGAATATTCACTCTGCAGTCAGACTCCTGACAGAAGTAAGAGCTATAGATGCTTATTTTCAGTTCAGGTATAAGTTATTCCAAATGTTCATTTGTACTAGTAATTATAGACACAATCCTTCAACAAAGATGGTATAGAGGAAAAAAGCTAAAAATGGAGCTAGATCTCATTACCTTTCAAGAAGGAATTAGAAGCATTTTTCCTAATTTGCTAATAATCCAGGCTATTTCATGTTTTTTGGTTCATCACTTATTTATGTTGTTACCTTGCCAAAACTGATAATCACATCGAGTTACTAATGATAATCAAGGTAAGAAACATTTAATCCAACAATTCTACTGCAGTGTATCCAGACATTACAGAATCCCAAAATCTCAGACTTAAAACTACCTCAGCAGCCATGTAAGTCAATAGATCCTGTTCAGAAACCCCCTTTATTGCACCTGACAAGTTGTCACTTAGCCTCTGTTTAAAGACTTCCGGTGATGAGGATTCCACCTTTCTTTTTTTTGAATTTTTTGAAAAAGAAAAAGATCCTTTCCAAATCTAGGGTGCATGTCCTAGAGCCAAAAAGACCAGAGTTCAAACCTGCCTCAGATACTTTTTAGCTTCCTGACCTTCAGCAAGCCCCTCAATCTCTGCCTGCCTCACTTTCTCATCTATAAAATGAGGCAAAGAATAGCATCTATCTCCCCAGAGATATGAACATAAAATGAGATATTTGTAAGATACTTAGCATTGTGCTTGATACATCGTAGGCTTGTTCCCTTCTCCCTACTTCCTTATTCATAGAAGTAGTTCTCCAGAAGAGGTGTTTTCTCTACCTATTGAGAAATGAAATTCTCATTATAACAGTACAGATATTTATTAATTAGTCTAATTTGAAGAGATGAAAAGGGAGATTTACAATAGAAGTCCAGAGAGTGAAAGGATAATGTTCCTGAAAACCACAACATACTTCTGTGATTTGTTTCCAGAATTCCCAGTTTCTTTTCTCCTAAGTGGTCTGTAATCCAGCTTCTTAAACTGCGCCACAGGATCCCCTTGAAACTGAATGTGGGGTCTTGTAAGTGAATGTGGGAGTCATGAAATTGTGATTTATCATCAATAAATGTTTGGTTTGTATATCTTTTGGTTTGTATATCTATTTGTGGAGTCACAAAAAAATTTCTCAGATGAAAAGGGGTCACAAGTGGAAAAAGTTTAAGAAGCCCTGGTCTATAATATACTCTAGATTCATCTATTTTCCCCTCTTTTGTTCTTCATCTATGTATTCTCTGTCCCGCTTCCTCCTAATTCTTTGATTTTCATATTTATTATCATCATGGGAGTATATGTTATCAAAGAGATTGTAATATATTATTCCATAACCTTCTTATCTCTTCTACCCTTTTTCAATAAAGTATACCTTTTCAGAGATATATTCCATTCACAAATTCCATATCTCTGAGGTCAAAATTACCTATGTTTTATTAAATTGTGTATAGAAATGTAAGGTCATGGGTTTTATATATGGAAATTTTTCCCTTTCAAATTATTAGACTTTTCTATTCTTATCCTGCTATCTGTGGCATCTAGTTCTGTATATGTTATTGGGCAAGGGGAAGAAGGAGCAGAGGAAGTATCTGGACTTCTATTTCCTCATGTATAAAATGAATATCATAAGATAACAAATTTCAAGCTGAAAAGGACCTTAGAAATCAACAAGTCCAAATCCTTCATTTTAGGTCCAAGCAGTCAGATGAGTTGCTATAGTCACACAACTAGTATGTACCCAAAGCACAATTTAAACTTTGTTCTTGATTCCACAGATAGTGCTCTATTTAAGCACTTGGGGTGGGGGTAGGGGTAGTTTAAACTAAATAGACTCTGAAGTCCCTTCCATGTCCCTAGATCCATGCCTATGATCTGAATGCGATTAAAGACAGACTTACAAAGACTATAATAAGTTTTATAATGTGATGCCCAATTTCATTAAATATCCAACTCTTCTATGTGATCAATAGAAAAAACAAATATTTACTAAATAGCACCATATGCAGTATCACCTATGCTAAGTGGCAAAAATTCAAATAAGATATGTTCCTTGAACTCTGGGAGGTAAATAAGCTACCTACAGAAATAATTATCGAGCATAATACTAGATTGGTAGAAAATCAAAGACTGTAAGTTCTGATGGGAAGAGCCTGTTACCAATGAGGGGGATTATGTAAAAAGTTCTACCTGTGTTAGGCTTTAAGGAAGACATAGGAACAGATAAGTTCGGGATGGGGGTAGGAGGTGGGGGAAGAATCCAAGCAAAGGAATGAAAAACACTAGGCTTTTAAAGGACAAAATCACTGTCCAGCTTGGTTGGAGTATACAATACATTGAAAGGGGATAATTTGAGATTATTGGATTGATTGGATGGTTCCAGGTTGTGGGGAGTATTAAATGCCAAACAAAGAAGGATGAAATTTACTTGATGGACAATAAGAACCCATGAAAGATCTTTGAGCAGACAAGGGATATGTCTAAATATATATATTTTCTAAAAAAGATTATTCTGTAAATAAAATATGAAGGATAAATTCAAAGAGGAAAGAGATTAAAGGCAAGAAGACTTAAGTTATTGTATTAGCCCCAAAGGGGTAAATAAGGACTTAAACAATTTTGGTGCTAGTAAAAATTTAAGTGAAGGGACAAAATGGAGAGCTATTGGATCTATGATTGACTCAGTGTGAGAAAAAAAAGAAATGGGAAGTCTAGAAGATGGCCTCAAGGTTATGAATATAGTAGATTGGATAAGTATTGCTACTAAAGATATAAATATAGTATTCAGAAAGAGCAAGTTTAAAGACAAAGATATTGAGCTTGGTATTAAATATGAGGAGCTGATACATCAAATGGGTAGAAAACTATTAAAGGCAATTAAAGATGAGCCAGAAGCTAGGGAGAGATTGAAAATTCTTGATGAATGATGACATGAATTCCAATAGGAAAAAATAAATGGGTTATAAATAGATGGAATAAACAAATACATGAAAGGCAGCATGGTCATATGAATAGAGCATTCCACCTGGAGTCAGGGAGACTTTGTTCAAATACTGCCCTTAGATATTTAATCAGTTGTACAACACTTTCCAACTCACTCAAATACTCTGTCTTGATTTTCTGATCTATAAAATCAAATCAGCTGTGATAGGCTCTCTAGTCCCTTTAAATCCAAACCTATGATTTTATGATCTTCTGTGTCTTTATAGATATAGTGATTTGCCAAATCCAATACCTGTCCCCTCTAATTTCATGTACCTATAGTCTAGAATAGTTGCGAGAAATGCAATTGCAGTTTAATATATTTTTCCTATAGTTTCAAGTCAACTAGACCAAATAAATAGAGCATAAAGTCAATAGTGTTGAGAGACAGGGAGATGCTTTCTATTGGCCTTTGAGTCAGAAGACCTATATCTCTGACATTTGAAATTCTGACTTGATATCAAAGCCTTTTCTTGCCTTTTCTCCAGCTCTGTGGTAGAAGGAACACATAAAGCCCCCAGATACCTGAGCATATGATTATGAATGATGTGGTTGATGTGACACCAGAAGTGTCATTACCTCCAGTAGTTTACCTGTAGAGCATCAAATGCTTCAGACTTTCTTTGTAAATAGCATAGGCTGAGCCCAGAGGAGATGATCACTTTGTTGTGAATATAATCTCTTGCAAAGGACAAATCCAACTAACAACCCTTTGTTCTTAGCTACCATATGAAGAAGGGCTGGAGGGTATAACAGCAATACTGAATCCATTTCTTCTGTACTTTCCCTGCTGTCAACAAACAAACACTAATCTACCTCATCTTTAAAAGAGAAAAAGAAAAAACTCTCATATGACCCTGTCATCCCTTCAAGCTCTTACTCCTATCCTTTTCAAAGACAAACTCTTAGAAAAAAAATTGTATATATAAGTCTTTCACTTCCAATTTTCATGCTCATTTCCAAACCATTTGCAATCTAATTTTTAACCTTGTTACTTACACACTACCTTCTTGAAGAGGTGCGCACAAAGAATCTCTTCCACTGCCCTTGGATCTTAAAGTTCTCCCAACTCAAAGCACTATGGGAAATGTAGCCCACCATGTGCCCCAATAGCTATATGCTAACTTGACATTTACTTATATGCATATACAATCTTATATTGTGGTTTAACTTTTATCTTTTGTGTGACTTGTAAGCCATCAAAACTTTAACTCCTTGAAGAGTAGGGATTTTATAGTATTCTTTTTTTAAACCATCCTAGAGGGTACCCAAATGCACTACACTCATAATAGACTTTCATAAAATATTTGTTGAATGACTAAGAGGAAAAGAAAGGAGAAAAAAGGAAAGGAAAAGTGTAAAAAGGTAAAGATACGTAATAAAACATTCCATATGCCATTGTAGAGTTTATACAATCCTTTGAGGCAATTAGTGCATCAGTATTTCCAATTCACAGAGGAGATCATCAAGGTTAAGTGATATAACCCTAATCATATAACCAATGCGGGAGACCCCAAGCTTGAAGCCAAATCTTCAGACTCCATATTCAGTGCTTTTTCCACTATCATGGGAATGAAAACAGAGGTCGGGTTGTATAATGGTGACATCACAGATTACCACTGGCTAAAAGGAGTTCCATTAAAGCATATTTTTTACCACGACATTTCCTTCTTAAGAAGTTTCAGTGGATCCTTATTACCTAAAAGAGCAAGTGCATTCGCCTTCATTAGGAATTAAAAGTCCTTTCATGGCCTGATAGCCCACCTTATTTCACATTACTTTCCTTCACATACTCCCCATTTCCAACTAAACTGTCAGACTAACTATTCCCTAACATTAGTGCTGAATCATCTACCTCCATGTTTTTGCATATCATTGTTCCCCCTGCCTAAGATATTCCCCCTTCTTACCTCTACCTCTTAGAATTCCTAGCTCCCTTTAAACCTCAGCTTAGATGTCACTTCCTATGCAAATCCAAAATCAAAATCTTTCTTCTTAGTGTTTCCTTTTCAAAAATTCTTATGTTCATTAATCTGTATAGTAGGTTCTATTCTTCCAACTGGAATGGAAGCTAACTGAGGGCATGAGAAAGTTCATTTTTGTCTTTGTAATCACAGTGCCCAACAAAGTAGTACATGGAAAGCTCTAAAAAATTGCTTTTTGAATTGAGGATTTGCTCCATGCCTGACTGAATGTCACAGTTATTGGAGTGCTTTTTACTGAATTTACAGAAAAAGATGCTTTAACCAAAACACATCTGCTACAGATGCAATCAATTAAAAGAATGAGGGGCACTGAACCATTTGAACAAACACAAACGCACACACACAGAAAAACAAACCCCAGCACTTTCTATTTTTAATACATCTTATTAAGGTTTTTTGCTTTTCATCACAGTTTATACCTTTCTCTCAAGACTGAATACTCCCTTTTGAACAAGAAAAACATTTAATATAGAAATGTCTGACAACACATATGATATTCTATCATCATAGCCTCCCACTTTTTTGTTATAAAGGAGGAATGTGTTTTGTTGTCTTTCTTCTGTTGGAACTTTGTTGGTTTTTCCATTACTCAAGAGTCCAAATTCCTTTCAGGGATCTTTTCACTTGGTATATTCTCTTAGTTCTATTTTTTTCACCCTGTTTATCTCTACATGGTTCTCTGAATTCCTCACATACATCGTTTCTTACTACACAATAAAGTTCAATTGTATCTATAAACCATCATTTTCTATCCATTCCCCAATAGATTTGATACAGAATAATATATATATATGTACATATATATATATATATATATATATGTACATATATATATATATATATATACACACACACACACACACATATATATATACATATATATCTTTGTATGTGACTATTGATGATTTTGTTTTGCTTTTCTGTGCATATTTGTTATAAGAAATACAAATTAGAGTGGTTGTTATACTAAATAAAAACACATATCACTTGTTAAATTTTAATTAGTTGTTTTTTTCTTTTTTTATTTGTTGTTGAGTCATTACAGTCATATCCAACTCTTTGTGATTCCATTTTGGAATTTCCTTAGCAAAGATCCCAGAGCAGTTCGCTACTTCCTTCTCCAGTTCATTTCACAAATGAGGAAACTGAGGCAGAGTTAAATGACTTGCCTAGGGTCACATAATTAGTAAGTATCTAAGACCAGATTTGAACTAAGGAAGGTAAGTCTTACTCAAGATCTGGCACTTTATCCACAGTGCCTTCTGGCTGTTCTTTCCCTATTAGGGAGCTTAAATGATCTTTCCAATATACGTAAAACATCTATGAAGTTCCTAGGTTATGTCATTAAATTTTAAGAATTTTTTACAGTTCAAGAAAATGTAGAGATATTCTACTGTGTAGCGTACATGAGAAAATATGCAGGAGTATTAATTTAGAAAAGTGCTATTCCTATGGCAATTTCATGAGTACACTGTAGTAGCTTTAAAATAAGGAATTGAGTTAAATAAGTTAAGAGATCTCAGGATTATTACCCTTTGCAGGCACATGGTTTGTTTTTGTTTTGTTTTGTTTTGGGTTTTTTGGGGTTTTTTTTAATAATAAAAGTATATATCCCAAGAATAGAGAGGATTTCATTGGAAAAACAGAACATTGAAAGTTAAGAGAACTTTAAAGATAATCTAATTGGTTCTTGTGATTAAGGTGGTGACATGAAAGGTTTTAGCCAATCCCAGTTCCTACTAAAAAAAATCTCCATCAAATATCAGAGGAAACAATAATCAGTGAAGCAAAAGTTAATCCTGCAAATGCCTCCATCTAGGCCTTCAACATTGAGGCAAAACCCTCCTCCAGTAAGAAGATTATGACCCATTGAAGGCTCAGATGATGTTTAGAATTTTTAAGCAAAAAAAGTATCTTTTAAATTAAGGTAAATACATTTTTGCAAAATTAGTAAACTATAGTATAATGTAAACATGACTTTTTATATGACTGGAAACCAAAAATTTTGTGTGACTCATCATATTGCAATTTTTATTTTATTGCAGTAATCTGGAGTCAATTTTGCAATATCTCCAAGGTATACTTATACTTCGGTTTTAACCAGGAGACATACAGAGCCAGTGGTTGAATGTCCAAGATGAGATGATTTAAAGATGGGCAAGGTGACCTCAATGATATCTCTGACATCTGGTCAAGGTTTTTTAAAGCCACAACAGGGGAGGGAACCAACTCATGATGGTACTAACACCTGCACTGAACCACCAGAAGGCAGATAAAGAAATCAGAGATAAGGCTCAGTGATTACCCCTAATGGCCAATAGTATATAAGGGGAGACAGAGCCTGGTCTAGGTTCAAAGTTTCCATCTAGGAACTGAAGCTAGAAATATGAGCAAACAAAAGAAAACTCAACTATCATGAAGAAATACTATGGGATTAGAAATAAAAACCTAAAAAGGTTTGTGTGTAATAGGTACAGGTAGTCTCTCTCCAAGAATGTATAGAAGAAATAAAGCAACATATGAAGATATATTTAGAGCTCTTGAGAGAAAAAAACAAAATGGAAAGAGAATAAATAGTTTGAAAAGAAAGTAGAAAACATTGCTTAAGTAATGAACTCTGAAAAATGACACAAGAAATAGAACAAAGTTAAAAGACGGAAAAATTAGAAAATGTAAGCATCTACTATCAAAAAACAACCAACCTGGAAAACTGATTAGGAAAAATAAATCTTGGAATTATCATATTTTCTATAAACTAAAACTATGACCAAATAAAAGAGTCTTATATTTCAAGAAATCATTGTAAACAGAGGGAAAGTGAAAAATAGAAAGAATTCACAGAACACCTCATCAAAAAAACCCAGCCAAACAAATAAAATTTCTGAAAATCCAAAAAAAAAAGTGAAAACAAAAATATTGATTAAAAAAACTAGAAACTAATTTTAAAAGCTAATTAGACAAAAATTGATCATTTGATTTAAGAAAAAGGGAAATCGAATTTTGTCTGCCTGCATTTTGGATTTCCTTCACAGGCTAAATGTACACTATTTCAAAGTCCGATTCTTTTTGTACAGCAAAACAACTGTTTGGACATGCATACATATATCGTATTTAATTTATACTCTAACATATTTAACATGTATTGGTTAACCTGCCATCTGAGGGGGGGAAAGGAGGGGAAAAAATTAGGACAAAAGGTTTGGCAATTGTCAATGTTGTAAAATTACCCATGCATAAATTAAAACTATTAAAATAAAAAAGAAAAGAAAAGAAAAAGGGAAAACCCAACTTGCCAAAATAAAAAATAAAAAAGAATTCACAACAAATCTATTTAGGAAATTCCTATTTAGAAAATACACTAAATTACTGGAAATTATTTTACCAAGTTAAATGCTAACAAAACCAATCAACTGAATGAAGTAGCTATATATTTTCAAAATATCTAAGTTATAACAATAAATAACAACCTAAATATCCAATCTCAGAAAAGTAAATTAAACAAACCATCAGTGAAGAGAATTCTATAAGGGAAAATCCCCCATGAACACAGAGACATGGATGCAAACAGATTTTCAAATGATTTCTATCATTCAAAAAATGATTAACTCCAGAGTTACATAAATTGTTACAAAAATAAAGAAATCATATTAGCAAATTGCTTCTAGAGAAAAATACCTTCCTGATATATAAACCAGGTAAAGATAAAGCATAAAAAGATTAATAATGAAATTTAACTTTTATATATTCTTTAAGGTTTTCAAAGTACTTTACATACATTATTGCATTTGATTTTCACAGCACCTTTTAAGAGAGGTGCTACTTTTATCCACATTTTATAAACAAGGAAATTGAATCTGTCATTTGCCCAAGTTCACAAAACTAGTGACTCGAGGGATTTGAACTTCTTTTCCTGACTCACTATCAACTATACACAAATATATTCAAAAGAAATTAAGCAAAGAGGTTATGTTAGATTGTATTTAACATATACTTTAAAATATTTAACATGTATGGGACTACCTGCCATCTAGGGGATGGGACGGAGGGAAGGAGGGGAAAAATTGGAACAGAAATTTTTGTAAGGGTCAATGTTGAAAAATTGCCCAAGCATGTGTTTTGTCAGTAAAAAGCTATAATAAAATGGAAAAAAAGGGGTTATGTTAATATACTAAAAAGATTTTATATTATAATCAAGTTAGACTTATACCAGGAATGTAATGTTGGTCCTATATTAGAAAAATTATAAAAATTGATAGACTGTATTTTAAGAAATTGCATAATTATCTCAAGGGGGGAAAAGCTTTTTACAAACTACACTACCCATTTCTGTTTTGAAAAACATAGTAAAAAATTCCTTAATATGTAAAAATTATTTAAAATCATGAGCTAATATTATCTGTAATAGAGAAGTGCCAAAAGCCTTTTCAATAAGATCAGGGATAAAGCAAGAATACCTATGATCAATCACATTTTATTTTATATGTTATTTTATATAGTGCTAGAAATACCAGCAGATAGCAGAAATCATATAAATCTATCATTCTGTGAATTACCAATAAAACCCAGAAAAATAAAAAGGCAATACCATTGTAAATAGCTATAGAACGTGTAAAAGATTTGAAATTTCTCCTACAAAGACATACAACTCAAAAAAGCACTCTTTACAGAAATAAAGACATGATTTCCCATGACTGGGCCTTGATAATATAATAATAATTACAATCCTCAATAAGTTAATTTATAGTTTTAGAGCTTTATTAAATACCAAAGATTGACATTATAAAACCAGAAAGAATAATAACCCCAAAAAAGGACAATAATCAAATTCATCTATAGTAATAAAAGACTGTCTAGACTGAGAAAGGAAATACTGAAAAGAAAAAGTGAGGGGGGAAAAAGGGGAATTAGCAATATCATATCTCAAATGGTACTTAACAGTAGTAATCACCCAAACTGTTCTGAACTGGTTAAAAATAGAAAAGATAATGCAACAGATTAGGACAAGACTGAGAAGCAATAGAACATGATAGTATAATGTTCCATAAACTAAATACCAACTAATGAAACATTTATTATTTGACAAAAGCTTCTGAAGAAAATGGAAAGTCATTTACTAAATATTTATTTAGTATTTAGTAAATTTTAGTAAATTCTTACTAATTTAATATTTAGTAAATATTTATTAGGCACTGTGCTATGTATTAGGGATACAGAGAAAGGGGAAAAAACCTAACAATGCATATGGAGTCCACAGGTATATATGAATTAACTATAAGAGGTCATATTATAAATAAATTAGAGATCAGGGAATAAGATACTATCTACAGCTACAGATAGAAGAAGCATCCTTGATTAAAGAAGAAACAAATGAACAATTTTGATCACATACAATTAAAAAGCTTTTGTCAGAGGAAAATCAATGCAGATAAAATTAAAAAACAAATTATTAACTGGGAAATCCATCAATCAATATTTGTTAAACACCTACTATGTGCCAGGCACTGTGCTAAGCACTAAGGATACAAAAAAGGGACAAAAAAAAGTCCCTGACCTCAAGGAGTTTATAATAGGAAATATAATATGTAAATATATACAAAGTGAGTTATACCCAGTGTAAGCAATTGTAGCTATCATGATAAATTTAATAAGTTTTTTTATAACTGCATATAACTTCAGCCTTTTACATGTGATCCTATTTTTCTGTTCCTTTTCACATATTGAAATGATCATGTTTATGTTTGTTAAATTCAAAAAAAATTAAAGATTTAATCTCAATTGCTTCTTTTATAGTGAAATCAATAACATCATGACATTATAACATTATAGTATTACATGAATTTAAATGTAAATGGGGCAGATCATGTCCCCAAACAAAACATTATGACATAATTTAAAAGTCTACTATAATGACATGTGTTTTCACAGATTAGGACTCCTAGGGAATGATTGCCTTAGTTTCAAAGTACCCTACTTCAAATACCTCACAGCCCTCATTAATAATTACCTTTAAATAGTAAGAGTGTACACAATAGCTTAAAACAAAGGCATTTGCTGAAATATTATAGCATAATAGTAACAAAGAATTCTCTCCTGGAATACACTCTTCCAAAAATACAGTGCCACAGGAAAAGTGGGCACACAGAGAATTCATTAGTAGAGAACTACCCGTAGGGAATGCATGTGGCCAAAACATGCATGGTCTCCAAGCCCTTTCAATTCTCATGTTCTCTGCAAGACCATCTTTTCTGGAGATTGCTCAGCTGCTCTCACTCGGGTAAAGAGCTACTACAGGAAAGTATAAATTTATAAAAATTATTTAATCAAATGCCAAAACTATTGCTACCATTTGTCTACTTCTCTGATGACCCGGAAAAGATATAATTGATAGTAATAATAGTGGGAATGCTTTCAGTTCTCATGTTCTCTGCAAGACCATCTTTTCTGGGCAGCTTGCTCAGCTGTTCTCACCTGGGTGCAGATCTACTACAAAGAAGAATAAATTCATAAAAATTCATGAATCAGGTGCCCAAACTGCTTATCTTATCTGATGATCCAGAAAAGATATAATTGATAATCATAATAGTGGGAATAGTGGGAATCACACATCTTATCACATATCACAACTGGGCAAAACTAGAAATTCCAGTGGGGCCGGGGTTTAAGGAAGAGGGTCAAACATATATTCACAGACTCTAAGTATTAAGCCTAAAGGGTCTTCACTCACTGGTTCTCCAATATAATTAACAACCTCCCTTCTGGCAGGAAAAGATAAAATTAAGAGCTGTGTACATCTTCCGCTAAAGGAAATCTTCTATAAAAAGAGGATGCTGTACCAAAATTATTATTACTGTTATGGTGGTGGTGATGATTGTGATGGCAGCATGTGTATGTTGTGTATTTTCCTAAGAAAAATCTAAAAATTGGGTTTTAAGCTTTGAAAGTTCAAAAAAAGACATAACACTTGAATCTGAAAAAATTAGTGGAAAATCTCTATGTATTACAGTAAGATACCCATGCAGCAGAAACTAAAAAGGGCCCATTTTGAGCTTGATCTCCACTTCAATCCTCCTTACATCAAGTACAAAATAATTTTTTTAGCCTGTTCCCATGGTAAGCTAATTTTTCCCCTGTATGCTACAAGAGGGTTTTTTAATGTGGTGCTTTTGCACCCTCTAGTGTTCCAGATGAAAATTTTCAAGAGGAGAGCCGACTGCAGTGAATTTATATAAAGGCTGATGGTAGACAATAGACTTATCCAGGTTGGAAAATTCTTGGAGACCAAAATGGAAGCAAAATGAGAACTCTGGATATTTATCCAGCTGTTAAAAGTTCAGGAAACCATTTTCTGGGACCATGTTTATGGAATTTGGGGCTGAAAGGGGCATTAACTCATAATCCGTTGATTTTATTGGTTCTTAAATCATTTTTAAAATTATTGTTTACAGATGAAGAAATTGAGGCACATAAAAGCAAAACGATTTCTCTAAATGTCTCAAAGGCAAGTTGCAAAAGCAGTATTCATACTGAAGTTTAATCTAGTTCTCTTGACATAATTGAAATGTGTGAGGCCATTTTTGAACTTAAGTCCTTCCGTTAAGTCGGAAGGACTTGTGTTCAAAAATGGCCTCACACATTTCAGTTATATGACCCTGCATAAATCATTTAATCTTTCGTGCTTCGTTTTCCTTATCTACAAAACAGGGACAATAATAGCATCTACCTCTGAGGGTTTATAAAAATCAAATGAGAGGATAGATATTTAGATAAATAGATAGATAGATGAGATATATAAAATGTTTTGCAAATCTCAAAGTGCTAAATAATATTAGCTTTTAACTATTTCAATTTTAAGTCTATGATCTCCTAACCTTCTTATTAAGGACATTATATAAGACCTACCAATTCCCCAAAATACATTTTATATTGGAATTTTGCTAGACTAAGTGGATAAAAGTAGCTTGGCTCTCCATTGATCATTGTTAATATGTAAAAATAACAATTGTCATTTATTTTTAGGCAAGCTTTTACAAAGCACTTCCTGAAAATAATCAAATGAGCAAAAGTTACCTAACTTTTTGTTGTTGTTCAGACTCAGGATTTCATTTGGAATTCTTGGAGAAAAGATGCCCTCTATCAACAGAGATTGGCAAATAACTTGCAATTCATAATCTTAGAAAACTGTATAGACCACTGAGAGTTAACTAATTTACCCAAAGCCACACAGCAAGTATATGATATAAGTAGAAACTGAACCTCCTAAATATGAAGTTGGCTACATTCACTATATAATGAATGATACTTCTCCCCATTAATATCAGTAGTATCTTGAGTTTCCCTCTCAACTCGTACTCCTTTTTGGAGTCTACTCCAGGGGGTGACTATTACAAATGTCAATTATTATATGGACATGCACTTCTAAGCTATAGTTCACAAGGCACCCATTAGTGCTTACCTTTAAGATAATTAGCTCATAGCAAAGACATTTATTGAAATGGCATAATATGGACAGTGATAACAATTCCCCCAATAAATTTAGGATATGCTCTCCCACAAATATATTCAGTCAGTTGAAATAGTGGACACACAGATACAGTGGCAGAAAGGTACATATATGGGAAATGTACATGGCCAAGGCAACTTGTACTTCTTACACTGCAGGGACTTCTCACGATGGCCTTATATTGTGACATCTGAGCTAGGAATTATTTTGGGGGCTTGATCTTATGGGACAGACATTCCTCACTCTACTGCTTTTAGCTCTGTTGTGGTCAGTAGCTAGAGAATTGCTTTGTTGTTTTTTGTTTTTTGTTTTTTTCAGAAGGAGCAGAAACCTTTATCCTAGGACTAGTAGAAATTTCCTCAGGTCTGTTCATGAGGCAAATTATTTTTCTTTTTAACCATTCTGTATATTTTGCAATTTCATCACACTCACAGGATTTGACAAGTCAGACCCCAACATTCATCTAATCCAAGCCATACATGATACAATTCTAAATATATTAGAGTGGTCATCCAAACTTCTTGAAGAACTCCAGTGAAAGAGTTTTCTGCTTTCTCAAGAAAACTACATCATCTCTGGGTAGATCTCATTGTTAAGATTTTCCCTCATATATCAAGCCTTAATCTGCCTCTGCACCTTCTTCCAATTTCTGTTACTTCTCTCCTCTGAAGTCAAGTAGGACAAGTCTTTGTCCGTATGGCAGACCTTTGGTACTTGAGGGACAACTACTATATCCAGCCTAATTCTTCACCTCTCCAAACTATGCAACTAATGCTCCTGTGATATATCACCCATTATCTCACCCCTGTTTTCACCTTATAGATTCATTCTACTTTGACATTCATTCTACTAACATATGGTATCCAGAAGGGGCAGAGTCAAGATGGTGGAGAGTAGACATGTCTTTATCTGAGTTCCTCCTAATGTCCTTCAGATCAACACCTGATGATCAAGTCTCTGAAGTGATTTTGGAGTGACAGAATCCACATTTGGAGTATAAATTTGGAGTGTGAAATTTGGAGTGTAACAAATTTCCAACAGAAAATACTCTGGAAGATCTTCAGAAAAGGTCTGTTTCAGTTGGCAGTGGGGGAGGCAGCTGAGCACAGACACAGCACAGGGAGTTGTGACAAGGAGCCAGGGCATTGAGGCCTACTGGGGAGGCTCTTAGGCTACTTGGTCCTGATTACAAGCCAGTGGATCAGCAGATTTGCTATGAGATATACAAAGCAAATACAAAATGAACATAGTGAGCCCCTGAACCCCAGAAAACCATGGGACTTGGCCATGTCTAGCCAGCACTGAAAGACAGTCAGCAACACCAGCCCCAGGGCAAACTAAAATAGCTGTCACCTCTTTGGCCTAAGAATAGAGCTCAACCTTTAAAAAAAATGATCAAAAAAGCAAAAAGAATTCTGATTATAGATAGTTTTTATGGAGAAAAAGAGATCCTCAAATCCTGAGGATCTTAAAGGTAAATCATCTCTAGATGAAGCCCCAAAGGGTGATATTAGTTGATCCCCATTTCACAAAGTTCTCTTGGAATAATTCAAAAAAGATCTTAAAAGATCCTAGAAGAAAAATGGAGAAAAGAAATAAGAACTTTTTAAGAGAGTTTGAAAAAGGAAAAACAGACATTTTTTGAAGAAAATGCCTTAAAAATTGATTTGATGAAATGAAAAAAGCATATAACCTCTTATAAAATAGGTATGAAAAAGAAAATAATTCATTAAAAAATAGAATTTGTGAAATGGAAAAAATTCAATAAACAAAATACCTCATTTAAAAGTTCAATTGGCCAAATGCAAAAGGAGATTTAAAAAGCTAACTGAAGAAAACAATTCACTAAAAATTAGAATTGAACAAATGGAAGTGAATGACTCAATGAGACATCAAGAATCAGCAAAACAAAACCAAAAAATGGAAAAAATAGAAGAAAATATAAAATATTTCACTGCAAAAACAATTGATCTGGAAAATAGATCCAGGAGAGGCAATCTAAAAATTATTGGACTTCTTGAAAACTATGATGAGAAAATGAGCTTATACATCATCTTTCAGGAAATCATCGAGGAAAACTGCCCTGATGTCCTAGAATCAGAGGATAAAAGAGCCATTGAAAAAATTTACCAATCACCTCCTGAAATAGACCCCAAAATGAAAACTCCAAGGAAGATCATAGCTAAATTGCAGAATTATCAGATCAAGGAGAAAATATTGTAAACAACCAGAAGGAAACAACTCAAATATCAATGAGTTACAATCAGGATTACCCAGGACCTAGTAGCTTCCATCTTAAAGGATCAAAGGGCTTGGAATCTGATATTCTGAAAGGCAAAAGAACTTGCATTGCAGCCAAGAATCATCTATCCAGCAAAATTGAGCATTATCTTTCAAGGGATAAAATGAAATAGGCTAATTTAATTTATTTCTGATAAAAAGACCAGAACTAAATAGAAAATTTGTTCTTCAAAAACAATTCTCAAGAAAAGCATAAAAATGTAAAAAAGGAAAAAAATAACTTTCTTTTAAAAATTAAAAAGCTTGTACCCCTCTATGGGAAGATGATATGTTTAATTCTTGAGATCTGTATCTCTGTTATGGGTATACTTAGAGGGTGCAGGTATAATTTGATTTTATTGTGATGATATAAAAAAGAAACTAAAGGAAAAAAAGTATTTCTTGAAGAAGAGAGAAATGGAGTTAAAATGGGGTAAATTATATCTCATGAAGAGGCAAAAAATGATGGTATACTTAGAGAATCAACTAAAAAATTACTGGAAACAATTCACAACTTTATCAAAGTTGCAGGATACAAAATAAATCCACATAAATCATCAGCACTTTGGACCAACAAAGTCCAGTGACAAAAGATAAAAAGAGAAATTCCATTTAAAATAACTGTAGATAATATTAAATATTTGGGAATCTGCCTGCCAAGGCAAAGTCAGGAACAATATGAACACAATTACAAAACACTTTCCACACAAGTAAAATAACCAATTGGAAAAATATTAAATGCTCATGGTAGGCTAAATTAGCATAATTTAGTACCTAAATTAATCTACTTATACAGTGTCATACCAATTAAACTCCCAAAAAATTATTTTACAGAGCTAGAAAAAATAATGATCAAGTTCATCTAAAAGAACAAATAATTTCAAGAGAATTAACGGAAAAAATGCAAATGAAGGTGGCCTTGCTATACCAGACCAAAAACTATATTATAAAGCAACAGTCATCAAAACCATTTGATACTGTCTAAGAAATAAGAGTAGTTGATTGGTGTAGTAGGTTAGGTTCACAGGACAAAATAGTCAATGACTATAGTAATTTAGTGTTTGATAAACCCAACTCACTATTTGACAAAAACTGCTGGGAAAATTGGAAATCAGTATGTCATAAACTAGACCCACACCTAACACAGTATGTCAAGATAAGGTCAAAATGGCTTCATGATTTAGACATAAAGAGTGATATTATAAGCAAAGTAGAAGAACAAAGTATAGTTTACCTCTCAGATCTATGGAGAAAGAAGGAATTTGTGGCCAAAGAACTGGAGCTCATTATTGAACACAAAATAGATAATTTTGATTATATTAAGTTAAAAGGCTTTTTTTTTATAAAGCAAAACTAATATAGACAAGATTGGAAGGGAAGCAATAAAATGGGAAAACATTTTTACATTCAAGGGCTCTGATAAAGGCCTCATTTCTAAAATATATAGAGATTATAAGAATTCAAGCCATTCTCCAATAGATAAATGATCAAAGGATATGAACAATTTTCAGGTGAAGAAATTGAAACCATTTCTAGTCATATGAAAAGGTGCTCTGAATCACTATTGATCAGAGAAATGCAAATTAAGACAACTCTGAGGTACCACTACACACATGTCAAATTGGCTAAGATGACAGGAAAAGATAATGATAAATATTGGAGGAGCTGTGGGGAAACTGGACACTAATTGTTGGTGAAGTTATGAACTGATCCAATCATTCTAGAGAGCAGGAACCAGGAGATCATTGTACATGGCAACAAGAAGATTATATGATGATCAATTCTGATGGATGTGACTCTTCAACAATGAGATAGATGTTTCATTCCAATTCCAATGATTCTGTGATGAAGAGAGCCATTAGATGGCCCAGAGAGAGGATTGTGGGAACTCAGCGTGGATCACAACATGACATTTTTACTCTTTTTGATTTTATGTGCTTGTATTTTGGTTTTTCTCATTTTTTTCTTTTTGATTTGATTTTTTTGTGCAGCATGATAATTGTATAAATATGTATACATCTATTGGATGTAATATATATTATATATTAACATATTTAACATATATTGGATTACTTGCCAACTGGGGTAGGGGGAAAGGAAAGGGGAGAAAAATTTGGAACACAGGGTTTTTTGAAGAGAACAATGTTAAAAAATTGTCCATGCATGTTTTGAAAATAAAAAGCTTTTAATTAAAAAAAAAAAAAAACAAAGTGGTATCCAGAAGAGAGCAGAGTACTAGAGATGTGGCCTGAGCAGAAGACTATCACCTCCTTGGATCCCTTTAAATTCCAACTAAAATTCCATCTTCTGTAGGAAGTTTTCCCCAATTCTAGTGCTTTCCCTCTATTAAATATTTCCTATTTATCTTGTATGTAACTTTCTTTATATGGTTTTACTAGTTTATGTGATTGGGTTTTATTCTCATTAGATTGCAAGCTCGTTGAGGACAGGAACAGTCTTTTTGGCTCTTTTTTGTATCCTCAGTGCTTTGCACAGATGTCTGGCACATAATGGGCACATAATAAATGTTTATTAATTGGTTGACTGATTGACTTCCTTCACTATGGCAACTATGCCTATTACAATCTCATTCCTTTCCCTTTACACACACACAGTGCAAGCAGAACCATCTGTCTTTATTTTTACTCCCATCTACAAAATATGTATGTCATATTTATTATCAGATATTTCTTCCTGGTAGCTCTAATATGAACAACATTGACAATAATAGTTATCATTACTTACTGCTTTAAAGTTTGCTGTGATCTATATGTTACCTCACATGATGTGCAGCAACTGTCCAATTAGAATTCCTGGCCAAAATTCAGAGATAGATGAATTTTGTTATCTAAAATGCTCTAAGTCCACAGTTCCTTGTCATTCTACTCCCTTCCTTTCTTTTTGTCCAATGGTCTGACATCACAGATATTTATCCCACTGTTGTAATAGAGACAAAGCCTTTTCTAGTAATTGTTATGCCAGCTCCTTCTAGGAAACAGAGCAGGGTCTATGTCCAAAGTAGGCTATGGTCAAAAATTACTTCACAGATAAGTGTCAGCAAGTACAGTCCCAGAATAGGAATGGACATTAGGTGTCTCAAAGTCCAATATCATCATTGGACAAATAAGAAAACTGAGACCCAGAAAGATTAAACAATTAAAGGCACCCAGTAAGTATCAGAACCAGAATTTGATGACAATACCCTTGAAGAAATCTTTGCCACTACTTCTTGGCTTCTTCTTATTAATGTAGAGCTTAAATCAAATCCCAAGATTAGAATTCCACAACTACCAAATGATAGCCATTTAAGGGCATCTTTACAGTTACAAAGAATTTGTCCTATCTTACTCTTATAAAGTCATTAATCCAAGTACTATTACTTAAAAGTACCTTTTCATTCAGATGAAACAACTTATAGTCAGGTAACTAAAATGGAATACTCAAAGTCATCCAGACGGCAGCAGAGGCAGTCAACAAGCATTTGGTGCTACTTTGTCACTAGCTAAGTCAGAAATAAAAGCCAAGCCTCACCTCCAGATTTAGCATTCTTTCCATCATAACGTGTTATCTCCCTGTCACCTTAGCTCCTGCCATTCCAGAACTAAAACTAATGATTTAAGATGACTGACACTTTCTTAGTTCTTTCCTAACATGGTAATTAATATTTTAAAAGAATGTCATAGAAAGGAAAATATTAAGGAAAATCTTCCCCCAATTTTTCATCATTTCCCTTATCCCCAAGATTCCATTATTCTATCATCATTCTTTTAATGCTGAGACCTTATTCTTTTTTAAAAAAAAAATTTAAATCTCTCCCTCAGATCTTTTCATTTATTTATAATTTATCAGTTCTTTATACCTCCATGTCAATGCATTGTCAAATCATCTCAGGATCAAGAAAGGAACCTCTATGGGAGGTCTGGCGATTACTGAATGAGTACCACAGTGAAGCAATAATGTGAAGTTAAATATCTCACTCTCTAAGATTTGGGAAAGAGGTAAATGTGGACATATACTAAAAGATTGGTTGGGTCCTTGCCCCAAAGTCTCTCCTTAAACTAATTACATTAGTTTTTTACCAACTTTCTTTTTTCTTTTTTTAAGAATGCTTTTATTTTATTTTTTCACAATTATAAGTAAAAACAATTTTAACTTTTTAAATAATTTTTGAGTCTCAAATTTCCTCCTCTCTCCTTTATAAGGCAAGCACTTTGATACAGATTTAAAATTTGTAGTAGGTACAATTATGTAAAACATACTTTCATATTAGTTATATTGTAAAAGAGATCACATATCAAAAAAAAAAAAAAAGGAAAAAAGAGAAATAATGTAAGAAAAAAGAAGCATGCTTCAATTTACATTCAACTTCCATTAGTTCTTTCTCTGGAAGTCGATGCCATTTTTCATCCTAAATCTTTAGAACTATCTTGTATTACTGCATTGCTAAAAATAGATGTCATTCATAGTTGATAATCATACAATACTACTGTTATTGTCCCAACAGCTTTTTTTATAGTGAAAGGTAATCTTAAACAGTGTTCTATAACTTTAGTAAATTTGTTTCAGTCTCCATAACCACTTTAGCATACTTCAAGAGGGGCAAAATGTCCCTATTAGCTTAGGGAGTTGCAATGTTGCCATTCAACTAACTTTTTAAAAGACACTTTATTTATTACATTCTCAGTTCCCTTTTTACTCTCAAAACTTCCTTTAATCTACAATGTCAATATCATAAGCATAGTTTTCTTTTTTAGGATTTTTAGCAATATATGTCAACAGTCATGAGATACTACCACTTCAAACTACAAAAGGTAAGATACTCATATGTCATTGGTGATATTTGAACATGGTCCTGGAAATTCTAGATTTTCAAAAATATATATATTCTAAGAAGCCTGGAGGCTTGCATGAAATATATAAGTGTGAAAAATGACACTGCTAGGTGGTACATAGAATCCAGGACACCTATATTCAAATCCTGCCTCAGACATTTAAATACCATATAACCGTAGGCAAGTCACTTAACTCCATCTATAGGGTGAGAAGGTCTCTAAGGTCTCTAAGTTTTAACTCTCTGATCTGAAATATTTAATGATCTAAGAAGATCCTGATTACTTTTTAGTTAGGGTCAAAGGATGAAATGGCAGACCCTCTATTTGGCAACTAATCAATTTTAGAGATATAAAAATTCTCCATATGTGTTGTAGCTCTTCTCAGTCTCAGCAATACAATGATCTAAGACAATTCTAAAAGACTCATATTGGAATATGTTATCCATATCAAGAAAATTAACTATGGAGTCTGAAAGCAGACTGTTTTTACTTTTGTTGTTGTTTTTTCTTTCTTGTGGTTTTCCCCTTTATTCTGGCTTTTCTTTCACCAGATGACTAATGTAGAAATATGTTTAATATGATTGTACTTCTATAACCTATGTTAGAATTATTACTGTCTTGGAGTAAGATAAAGAAAGAAAGGAAGAAAAATAGAAATTAAAATGTTATAAAATTAAATGTTGAAAATTAATAAATAAATTCATCCTTTAAGAGAAGAATTCAAAATAGGGTAATTCTCTTCTAGAGCTGATTCTCATTAACAAAGAGGAACTGTTTCCTATGGTGAAATTTATAGGAATCTTGGGGGAATTATCATCCCTAGCAGCATCTATGATAAAGAAGAAGAAAAATGAATAAGTTCTCTCATGAAGCCGAGATTTGGGAGGAAAAAGATTTCAGATTTGAAAAGAAGGAGGTTAAAATCCCATTCACTGACTTGAAATTCTTGAAGGCAAGTTAGCCCAGAAAAGATGGGATATACTTAGAATAAAATAATGAAGACAGGAAAGAGAATGATCCCAATAAACACTTTGCTTAGCATAGCATTCTACCAGACATTAAGTGCTAGTAAGAACTTGTTGACTGTCTGAGGAGAAATAAATGGAAGTTATCTTAATAGATCAATATAAATGTACTTGGAACTCACCAACAAATTTGGGTTTTTTAAAAAAATATGTGCAAGGGGGTGGAGCGAAGATGGCAGAAAGTAAACAGAACATTGCCTAAGCTCTCCCCAGCTTACCTCAAAATCAAAACTAGACCAAGCCTCTGAATGGATTTTGGAGTGACAGAACCCACAAACATTTGAAGTGTAATAATTTTCCAGTTTAAGATATCTTGGAAGGACATTAGGAAATGTCTGCTTCAATTGTCTAGGAGAGTAAAAAGGCCAGTGAAGGCACATTGTAGGGAGGCCCAGCACAGGGAATCTAGCAGGAGGCTCTTAGCCAAAATATAGCAGTTTTGGTTACTGCCCTGGTTCAAGAAGGCCAGATCATCAGTGAGATCTCCAACACAACCACAGAAGGCAAATTATGAGCCCCTGAATCCCAGGATAACTGGTGGGATTTGGCCAGCTCCACCCAGTGCAGTGAGGAAGTCTGCAGCACCACCAGTCGCACAATTAGTATTGTCCACCTGCAGAAGAAGCTTGGGACAATCCCCCTGTATCCTAGGAGCACAACCTTTAAAAATGAGCAAAAGCAAAAGAGTTCTGACCATAGAGAGCTACTATGGAGACTGGGAAGATCAGAACACAAACCCAGAAGAGGACAGCAAAGGTAAAATGCCTTCAAGTGCAGCCTCAAAGAGGAATATGAACTGGTCTTCAGCTCAAAAGGCTCTCTTAGAAGAGTTCAAAGAGAATCTTAAAGGTAAAAGAAAAATGGGGGAAAGAAATGAGAGCTATGCAGGAGAGTTATGAAAGTTTGGGGGAAAAGCCAACTGTTTGGAAAAGGAAGCACATAAATGACTAAAGAAAACAACTCTTTAAAAAAATTAGAATTGGTGAAAAGGGGGAGGAGAGAATCTGCTGAACAAAACACACCTTTAAAAGTGCAATTAGCCAAATTCAAAAAAAAAAAAACTAAGGAAAATATTTCACTAAAAATTAGAATTGGACAAATGGAAGTGAATGACTCAATGAGACATGAAGAATCAACCAAACAAATTTTTAAATTAAAAAAAGAAGAAGAAAATGTAAAATATCTAATTAGAAAAACAACTAACCTGAAAAATAGATCCAAGAGAAACAACATAAGAATTATTGGTCTACCTGAAGTCACAATGAAAAAAAAAAAAAAAAAAGGAGTCTAGACAACATCTTTCAAGAAATCAAGACTGATCTGGTATCTTAAAACCAAAGGGTAAAATAGTCATTGAAAGAACCCATCTAAAGAATTGGAAATTAAGTGGATTCTCATCTGGAATATTATTGTTCTATGAGAAACAATCAGCAGGATGATTTCAGAAAGGCCTGGCTAGACTGCTAAACGAAGTGAGTAGAACCAAGAAAATATTTTACACAGCAAAAACAAGATTATATGATGATCAATTATGATGGACATGACTCTTTTCAACAATGAGGTGAGTCAGACTGATTCCAATGGTCTTGTTGATGGTTATGTAAACCTAGAGAGAGGACTGTGGGGACTGAAAATGGATCACAACATAGTATTTTTACCTTTTTGTTGTTGTTTGCTTGTTTTTTGTTTTCTTTAACATTTTCTTTCCTTTTGATCTGATGTTTCTTGTGCAGCATGTAGAAATATGTATAGAAGAATTGCACATGTTTAACAAATATTGGATTACCATTCTGGAGAGCAATTTGGAACTATGCCCAAAAAGTTATCAAACTGTGCATACCCTTTGATCCAGCATTGCTGCTACTGGGCTTATATCCCAAAGAAATACTGAGGAGGGGAAAGGGACCTGTACGTGCCAAAATGTTTGTGGCAGCTCTTTTCGTAGTGGCCAGAAACTGGAAGATGAATGGATGTCCATCAATTGGAGAATGGTTGGGTAAATTATGGTATATGAAGGTTATGGAATATTATTGTTCTGTAAGAAATGACCAGCAGGAGGAATACAGAGAGGCTTGGAGAGACTTACATCAACTGATGCTGTGTGAAATGAATAGAACCAGAAGATCGCTGTACACTTCAATGTTGTATGAAGATGTATTCTGATGGAAGTGGATATCTTCAACATAAAGAAGATCCAACTCACTTCCAGTTGATCAATGATGGACAGAAACAACTATACCCAGAGAAGGAACACTGGGAAGTGAATGTAAACTTTTAGTACTACTATCTATCTACCCAGGTTACTTATACCTTCGGAATCTAATACTTAATGTGCAACAAGAAAATGGTATTTACACACATATATTGTATCTAGGTTATATTGTAACACATGTAAAATATATGGGATTGCCTGTCATCAAGGGGAGGGAGTAGAGGGAGGGAGGGGATAATTTGGAAAAATGAATACAAGGGATAATGTTATAAAAAAAATTACTCATGCATATATAATGTCAAAAAAATTATAAATAAAATTTTAAAAAAAACAAATATTGGATTACTTGCAGTCTAAGGGAGAAAGTGGGGGGAAGGAAGGGAAAAATTTGGAAACAAGGTTTTACAAGGGTGAATTTTAAAATTATCTATGCATATATTTTGAAAATAATTTTTTAAAAAGAAAGAAAAACCCACCAATCACCTCCTGAAAGAGACCCCAAAATCAAAAGTCCAAGGAAGAGAGTAGCTAAATTCCAGAATTATCAGATCAAAGAGTAAAAAACTGCAAATAGCCAGAAAGAAACAATTCAAATATCAAAGGTCCACAGGATTACCCACGACCTAACAGCTTCCATATTAAAGGGTTAGAGGATATGATATTCCAATAGACAAAGGAGCTTGAACTACAGCCAAGACTCAACTGTCCAGCAAAATAAAGCATTACCTTTTGGGAGGAAAGATGAATATTCAATGAACTAGGGGATTTTCAATCATCTCTAATGAAAAAACCAGAGCTGAACAGAAAATTGTCTCCAAATACAAGATTCAAGAGATGCATAAAAAGATGAAAAGGAAGGAAAAAAATAAAATTTTAAAGGTTAAATGTTTATATTCCTACATGGAAAGATGATACATGTAACTCTTGAGAACTGTATTTTTGTCAGGGCATTTAGAAGGGGTATACTTAAAGAGTATAGATATAAGTTGACTTTAATGTAATAATATAAAAAAAAGTTGAGGTGGAAAAGAAACATTGTTTGAACCTTAATTTCATCAAATTTGGTTCAAAGAAGAAATAACATGAATACTTAGTCTGGTATGGAAATTTATCTCAGCCTGTAGGGGAATGGAAGGAGAAAAGGATGAGAAAGGGGGGAGGGACCTTAAAAAGGGAGAGCAGATTAAGGGAGGTGGTAGAAGCAAAACCTGGTAAGGAGGGAAAGGGTAAAAAGAAGGAGAAAAATGTAACTTCAAAAAAAGAGGATGGTGAGAAATACAGTTAGTAATCATAACTGTGAATATGAATGGGATAAATTCTCCCATAAAACAGAAGCAGATAGCAGAGTGTATTAAAAGCCAGAATCTGGGGCAGCTAGGTGGCGCAGTGGGTAGAGCACCAGCCCTGAATTCAGGAGTACCCGAGTTCCGATCAGATCTCAGACACTTGACACTTCCTAGCTGTGTGACCCTGGGTGGGTCACTTAACCCCAGCCTCAGGAAAAAAAAAAAAAAAAAAAAAAAAAAAGCCAGAATCCTATAATATGTTGTTTACAAGAAACATATTTGAAGCAGAGATACACATATAGAGTAAAGGTAAAAGTCTGGAATAGAATATATTATGCTTCAGCTAAAGTAAAAAAAAAAAAAAAAAAAAAAAGAATAGGGATAGTGATCCTAATCTCAGATCAAGCTAAAGCAAAAATAGATCTAATTAAAAGACATAAGGAAGGAAACTACATCTTGCTAAAGGATACTATAGATAATGAAGTAATATCGATGTTAAACATATATGTATCAAATGGTATAGCATCCAAATTCTAAAAGAAACTAGGTGAGTTACAAGAAGAAATAGACAGCAAAATTAAACTAGTAGGGGTCCTCATCTTTCCTCTATCAGAAGTAGATAAATCTAATCACAAAATAAAAAAGAAAGAAATTAAGGGGGTCAATAGAATTTTAGAAATGTGAGGTATGATGCATACACCTTTGAAGAAATTTGAATGGAGACGAAAAGGAATATATCTTTTTCTCAGTGGTACATACCACCTTTACAAAAAAAAAAAAAAATGACCATGTATTAAGACATAAAAACCTCACAATCAAATGCAGAAAGACAGAAATAGTAAATACATTCTTTTCAGATCATGATGCAATAAAGTTACATGCAATAAAGAGAAATAGAAAAATAGATCCAAAAGTAATTGGAAACTAAATAACCTAATCCTAAAGAATGAATGTGTAAAACAACAAATCATAGAAATAATCAATAATTTCATGTGAGAGAATGGCAATAATGAGATATCATACCAAAACTTATGCTAAAGCAATTCTTAAGGGAAATTTTTATCAATAAATGCTTACATGAATAAAACAGAGAAAGAAAAGATAAATGAATTGGGCATGCAACTAAAAAATAGAGTAAAAGAACAAATCAAATTAAAATTTAATTTAATTTAATTTAAAAATAAAATTAAATACCTAATTAGGAATACCTATAATCAAAGGAAAGATTAATAAAACTGAAAGTAAGAAAATTATTGAATAAACAAAACTAAATTGGCTTTATGAAAAAAAACAGCAAAATAGATAAACCTTTAGTTAATTTGATTAGAAAAAGGAAAGAAAACTAAATAACCCATATCAAAAATAAAAAGGGTGAACTTATCAATGAAGAGGAAATTAAAGCAATAATTAGGAGCTGTTTTGCCCAATTGTATACCAATAAATCTGATAATCTAAATGAAATTGATAAATACATAGATTGTATTTATAAAGATTGCCCAGATTAACAGAAGAGAAAATAAATTAGTTAAATTAGTCCTATTAGAGAAAAAGAAATTGAACAAACCATTAATGAACACCTTAGAAAAAAATTCTCCAGGGCAGCTAGGTGGTGCAGTGTATAGAGCACCAGCCTGAAGTCAGGAGAACCTGAGTTCAAATTTGACCTCAAGACACTTAATACTTCCTCACTGTGTGACCTTGGGCAAGTTACTTAATCCCAATTTCCTTAGCTAAAAAAAATCTCCAGGGCCAGGTAGATTTACAAGTGAATTCTACCAAGCATTTAAAGAACAATTAATTTTAATATTGTGTCAACTATGTGGGAAAATGGAGAAAGGAGTCCTACTAAATCCCTTTCATGTCATAAATGTAGTGCTGATACCTAAACCTGCAAGGGACAAAATAGAAAAAGAAATCTGTAGACCAGTTTCCCTAATGAGTATTGATGCAAAAAATCTTAAATAAAATAGTAGCAAAGAGATTACAGCAATTTTATCACCAGGGTAATACATTATGACCAAATAGTATTTATGTCAACAATGCAGGGCTGGTTCAATGTCAGGAAAACTATCAGCATAATAGACAAACTAGCAGAAATTATATTATCTCAATAGATTCAGAAAAAAAGCATTTGATAAAATACAATACCCATTCCTATTAAAAAAAAATTAGAGAAATAGGAATAAATGGAGTTTTCCTTAAAATGATAGGTAGCATCTATCTAAAACCATCAGCAAGGATTATATGTAAAAAGGATAAATTAGAAGCATTCCCAATAAGATTTGCCCATTATCATCACTATTACTCAATATGATGCTAGAAATGTTAGCTTTAGCAATAACAAGATTTGAAGGAATTAGAGTAGGCAGTGAAGGAACAAAGCTATCACTCTTTGCAGATGATATAATGGTATATTTAGAGAACCAACTAAAAAACTACTGGAAACAATTAAAAACTTTAGTAAAGTTGCAAAATATAAAATAAATCTACATAAATATTGGCATTTCCTTATGTTACCAACAAAGTTCAACATCAAGAGAGAGAAAGAGAAATTCCATTTAAAATAACTGTAAATAACCTGTGGAGAAGGAAGGAACTTGTGACCAAAGAAGAACTGGAGCTCATTATTGAACACAAAATAGATAAATATTAAAAATAAAACGAATGCAGACAAGATGGAAGGGAAGCAATAAATTGGGAAAACATTTTTACATAGAAGGGTTCTGATAAAGGCCTCATTTCTAAAATTTCTAGAGAATTGACTCAAATTTATAAGAATTCAAGTCATTCTCCAATTGATAAATGGTCAAAGGATGTGAACAATTTTCAGATGAAGAAATTAAAACTATCTCTAGTCATATGAAAAGGTGTTCCAAATCATTATTGATCAGAGAAATGCAAATTAAGACAACTCTGAGATACCACTACACACCTGTCAAATTGGCGAAGATGACAGGAAAAGATAATGATGAATGTTGGAGGGGATGTGGGAAAACTGGGACACTGGTGCATTGCTGGTGGAGTTGTGAAAGAATCCAACCATTCTGGAGAGCAATCTGGAATTATGCCCAAAGGACTATCAAAAGGCATACCCTTTGACCCAGCAGTATTACTACTGGGCTTATATCCCAAAGAGATCTTAAAGGAGAGAAAGGAACTCACATGTGCAAAAATGTTTGTGGCAGCCCTTTTTGTAGTGCCAAGAAATTGGAAACTGAGTGGATGCCCATCAGTTGGAGAATGGCTGAATAAATTATAGTGTGTGAATGTCATGGAATATTATTGTTCTGTAAGAAACAACCAACAGGATGATTTCAGAGAGGCCTGGAGAGACTTATATGAACTGATGCTAAGCAAAATGAGCAGAACCAGGAGATCATTATATATGACAATGACAAGATTATGTGATGATCAACTATGGATTTGGCCTTTTCAACAATCAGGTGACTCAAGACAATTGCAATAGATTTGTGATAGAGAGAGCCATCCATATCCAGAAAGAGAACAATGGAGACTCAATCTGGATCAAAGCATAGTATTTTCACCTTTGTTGTTATTGTTTGTGGGTTTTTTTTTCTTTTTCATGTTTTTTCCCCTTTTGATCTGATTTTTCTTGTGCAGCATAATGAATATTATATTTAGAAGAATTTCATACGTTTAACTTATATCTGATTGCTTGCAATCATAGGGAAGATGGAGCATGGAAGAGAGGAAGAAAAATTTGGAACACAAGGTTTTGCAAAGGTGAATGTTGAAAACTAACTTTACATTTATTTGGAAAAATAAAATACTATTAACATTAAAAGAAAAAAAGATATGTGCATGAACTATTTTGTTGTCAGTCATTCCAATCATGTCAGATTCTATGACCGTATTTGGGGTTTTCTTGCTATAGAGATACTAAAGTGATTTGCCATTTCCTTCTCAGATAAGGAAACTGAGGCAAACAGGATGAAGTGACTTGTCCAGAGTCACACAGGTAATGTCTGACACTGGTTTTGAATTTAGGCCTTCCTGACTCCAGGTCCAGGTCCTAGCTTCAATATTGCCTATAGATATTTGTAATGGGCTTGGTTTTTCTTGATTTCTCAATAGGTAGAGAATTTGAAACTAAAAATAAAATTAAATTTAATTTTAAAAGAAAAAAAAAAGGAAGGATAAATGTAAGAACATGACATAATCCCATAAAACAATATCTAGAGTCTAAAAGCTAAGAGTAAGTTTAGGCTGGTGAAAGAGCTAAAATATGCCCTAGTGACACTGCCAAGCACATAGCTTAATTAAAAACAATATTAAGCTAGAGGTCATATAGTGCTTTGAGGTCTGCAAAGCATTGTACATTTGATTCTCAGAACAAGTCTGTGAGTAGATAATATTATTCCCACTTGACAGGAAATTGAAGCTAAAGATGTTAAAATACTTAACAGATATTAAATACTTGAGATGACATTTGAACTCAGTCCTTCTATTATCTATTCTTTATATTCTTTCTTTTCTTTATATTTCTTTTCTTTATATCTTCTATTCTTTATATCACCTGGCTATCAATTAAAGAGTAAAGACAATATATGTGGAGACAAAAGACCTTCTTCTACTGTCTTTAAGCCTGAATTTCTGTATTTCTTGGATTTTATCTGTTAAAATAGGGCAAGAAGGTGGTACAGTGGATAAAGTACCAGGTCTGGAGTCAGGAATATCTAAGTTTAAATCCACCCTAATACATTTACTAAGCTGTAAATGTATACATTTATACAAGTCCTTTAATACCATTTGCTTCAGTTTCCTCATCTGTAAAATGAACTGGAGAAGGAAATGACAGTATCTATAGAAAGAAAACCCCAAATAGTCACAAAGAGTCATACCCAACTGAAATGACTGAACAACAATATATCTATTAAAATAAGACATTTAAACTGAATAATTTCCAAGATACCTATCAGTTCTACATCCTAGGAAAATTTAAATTTCTCCTTTTATTAAATCTCCAAGTCATTCAGGCACCAATCTTCAAGGAGAGATTGTACCTATTCTACAATTCATCAACAGCATGGCAGATATTCAATTGAACAAAAATACCTTCTGCAAAAACTATCTCATTTGGCCAATTATTCTACGACAAATCATTTAACAGCGGAATCTTCAAATAAGCACATTATCTGAGATTTTCTTTAAAATGATCTGTTAAAATTCACAATTGTCTTTTGTTGGATGCAACCTTGCCTCTGGTTTTTAAAATTAAATTTAACTGATCATTCCAAAGGGCTTCTTGTCCTGCCCTCCAGGAAATGAAAGTACTGCACTGTGGCTTAGATAGTTGAAGTATATTCCTTCATTTCAACTGATCTTCTTATCACTTCAAATCATTTTTTTCTGTTTTTTTGAAGTGTTTGAATTTTTAATTGCCTTGGGTTTTTTCCAAATGTAATAATTGTGTGATTAACTGTGATTACTCATCAAACATGAACTAAATATTTAACTTCACACCAGACATTTTAATTGGACTATATTCTCTCTATAGTTTCACCAATGAAACCTGTGGTCTGGGATTAAAAGTTTTTGCTGATAAGCAATAATTTTGGGGGTTTGGATTTTTTGTTAATTTTGTTGTTGTTTTTGTTTGAGTTTGGCTTTTCTTTTTTGGAAGGAAGGGAAGGAAAGGGAAGGATGGCACTTTCTTCTTGTTCAATTAACCACTGATTGTTCACATGGCCATGTAAATTTGTGTTCACAGAGTCTCAAATAGTCACCTATAAAAGGGACATACATCATATAAGATCTACATTCAGATAATAAGACTGTTGTTATTTCTGAAATATTGCTATTACAAACAAAAACCATGCTAACTTTTTACCAACAATTCACTTTTCTACCCAGAAAGCTTTGGGAAATTTTGTTGAGGGAAAAATACACATAGTAAACAATTGAAAGAGGTAGAGTACAATTGATAAATGGTCAAAGGATATGAACAGATATGAAGAAAAAATTGAAACTATTTGTAGTCACATGAAAAGGTGCTCAGAGAAATGCAAATTAAGACAACTCTAAGATACACACACCTGTCAGATTGGCGAAGATGACAGGAAAAGATAATGACGAATTTGGAGGGGATTTGGGAAAACTGGGACACTGATGCATTGTTGGTGGAGTTGTGAATATATCCAGCCATTCTGGAGAGCGATTTGGAACTATGCTCAAAAAATTATCAAACTGTGCATACCCTTTGATCCAGCAGTGTTACTACTGGGCTTATATCCCAAAGATCTTAAGGGAAGGGAAGGGACCCGTAAGTGCAAAAATGTTTGTGGCAGCCCTCTTTGTAGTGGCCAGAAACTGGAAACTGAGTGGATGCCCATCAATTGGAGAATGGCTGAATAAGTTGTGGTATATGAATGTTGTGGAATATTATGACCAAGAGTCATTATACATGGCAACAAGAAGACTATACAATGATCAATTCTGATGGACATGGCTCTCATTAACAATGAGATGTTCAAACCAGTTCCAATTGTTCAGTAATGAAGAGAGCCATCTCCACCCAGAGAGAGGAGTGTGGAAAGTGAGGGTGGAACACCGCATAGCATTTTTACTCTTTCTGTTGTTGTTTGCTTGCATTTTGTTTTCTTTCTCAATTTTTTTTCCTACTTGGTCTGATTTTTCTTGTGTAACAAGATAACTGTATAAATGTATATACATATATTGGATTTAATATATATTTTAACATACTTAACATGTATTGGACTACCTGCCATCTAGGGGAGGGGGGAAGGAGGGAAAAATTTGGAACACAAGGTTTTGCAAGAGTCAATGTTGAAAAATTATCCATGCATATGTTTTGTAAATTAAAAAGATTTAATAATTTAAAAAGAGAGAGAGAAAGAGTAGTGGAGTAGAGGAAGCCTAGAAGATATATGTCTTTTTGTCTCTGCAGAGATTTTTCAAAGTCTGAGGAAATTATTCCTGAATGAAAGATAGTAGAATAAATTCTGAGATTCTGACACAGGAAATGGATTGCATCTACTTCATAATCAGAATCCCAATGATTCCTTTGTAGCAAAAGTAGGAGTTGTACAATAGAATAGAATACATTTTATTTGTACTTATTGGCATCTTTTTTGAGATTTTGAGGAATTTGAGATGAAAACACCAGAAGACAAGAGGCAAGCAGGATTTGGGAGATATCAGATACCTACCTAGATGAGGCTTAGGGAGAAAAAAGAAAGCCCTGATAAATCATCAGCCAGAGTTTGTAGAGATGCCATAGATAGTGCTGATACGGGCTGCTTAGCCATCAACCAGGGTCCAACTAGGTCACCCATAAGTCTATGTTCCTTGTCTTTGGGAGATACTACCAGTCTCTCCCTCCCCGCTACTCACATGAAGGGGACTTGCTCAAGAACTTTTCAAACCCTCACCAAATATCTGGAGGGAGATGTAGTGACAAAGGAAAGTTTATATATTTTTTTTTCTTTTTAATTCTTCCTCATTGAAACAATGTAAACACATACTGAGAGTCTGCATCTATGAATGCTAAGGGAAGATATCTGAGTGAGTGGAATATCTCATAGGAGAAGGGAGATGAGCCAAAAATATAGAATGAATAAAATAGAAAAGTTCGTTTTTATATAATTTCATTTTATATAATTTCATCTCTATGGGCAACTATGTGGCCCAGTAGAAGAGTAATGAGCCTGGATGCAGGAAGACTCATTTTGACTTCAACTCTAACCTCAAACACTTACTAGCTGAACGAACCTGGTCAAGTCATTGAACCCCATTTCCTCAGTTTCCTCACCTGTCCAATGAACTGGAGAAGGAAATGACAAATCACTCCAGTATCAAGTGAGATCACTAATAAGAAGTTGGACACAATTTAAATGACAACGATTTCTTCTCCTAGATAAGATTATGACCCAGGAATAAGGTGAAAAAGTCACATGGAAAGATGCAGGGAAAACTCTTCTGGAGTGTTCAGGCTACTAACCTGAGGTGTAGGCAAGCAGCAAAGAGAAAAGCAGCTCCCTCAGATTGGATCAGATTTTTTTTACCCATGTGACTACACAAATGTGCCAGTATTGCAAGACAGTGCCCTATCAGAGGTGCTTACTTCCTCCCATTTATATTCCACTTGTATTTATATAACCCTGTAAAAAATAATCTGGTTCTTTTTTAAATTAACTCACAAATAATGATTGAATTCTTGCTATGTACATACAAGTTCTGTGGGAGACACACATAAAAAAAAATTTTTTAATCCTTAAGTCCTGCCTTTTTTTTTTCCTTTTTGAGACTGGTTTTCCAAGTCTTGCCAAGGCAGGAAGTGCATCAACTACTCACAAACTTAAATCCAACACTAAGCTTTAGCATGCTTTGTCTGACCTGATCCAATTTAGTGCCTCAGTTCCAAGAAGCTCACCATATTGGTACTAAATGTGGTGAAAGTCCAGAGCACTCTATCAGCTTGAGTCAGAGATATGCTAGTAAATGTTTAACAATCAGCTCTCCTACAAAAAGAAAGAATTGTATTCATGATATACTTTTAAATTTAATTTAAATTTACTTTGTATGTGTAACATTCTTCCATCCCTTTCTTAAGTGTAGCTAATCAACAAAACAACAAATTAGGACCAGATTTGCTGATTTCCTAGAGTAAATGGTTATACTGGAGATTTAACAATCAGATTTTTGCTAGTTCAAACACATTCCTGGATTTAGCTCCTACTGAAGCTCAGAGAAGCAATCTATGAGTCTTAGCAAGATTCAAAGTGTTTTCACCATAGCAGCTTTTTAAAAAGTTACAACTTATTTAGGAAGATTTGTTTTTTTAATTGAGGCAGTTTAGATTTTTTAAATGGCAATATAGTTAGAGCTTCAAAATAAGCAATTTCTGGTGTGACATGTGAAAATTAAGATAAATTGAGAAACCATGGTCTGAGCATGAACAACTTATGAGTTAGGCTAGTGGTAACCAATAAATTGGATCAATGACTTCTCTCAATGACCAAAGATTGAGTGATCACTGTCAGTCTCCCTGCTGTTTGGCTTGATCATATGTCTATTTGGACATGTCCTTGTAAAAATAAGACAATCTGAATGGCAGACATTTTAATGAGGAGCATGGGTTGAGAGTCACCTTGCTTCCTCCCCTTTATTTCCTGATTGGGAGATGAAGTAATCCTGAAGTGATAGGATTTAATGAACAGGTATTGGTATAATCTAGGAAGGATTTGATTAAATCAACTTGAATTTAAGTGAAGTCTAAGGGCTTTTCTGGCTAAGCTAACTAGGTGAAGTTTAGTGGAGACTGCGTCATAAAACAGCTAAAGATACTTTCTGGGAACATAAATTGAAGAGTGGCGATTCTCTATCAACACAAAAGAAAATGCATTAAATCTGAAGACCCGAAGGTGGCAGCAGAGAACAGCATCTGGACAGAGATTCTCATCAGAAGTAACAGTTCAGTTACATCTTTTTTCAGCTTTTTTTTTTTTCTTGGCGTGTTTTGACATTTCCTTCTCTGATTCTATTACAGATGGGGAAACTGAGGGAAATAGGATTATACAGCTCGGATGTCAGATTTAAACTCAGATGAATCTTTCTGACTCCAAAGGAAATCTATTCTAGATTTCCAAAAAGGCAGAGACCTCCCATAGTTGAGATCTTTCCTGGCTACAGTGAATATCTTTCAATAAAATGCCTATATTTCTAAGTTTTTATATACTTGTTCCTATTTCTTTCTGAAGAATCTGGAAGTTAGTCTGCCACAAATCAATCATTTAGAGGGCAAATGTTGCTAAATGCAAAAAAAAAAATCATGGGAATAGAGGAGAATTTGATTAATCCTCCCTATTATTTCTCACAGCCTCACCTGCACCTTTGACTCCTCTCTTTCATTTCACACAATCAGATTCATTGCCAAGTATTGTTATTTCTACCTTCACTTTCACATTGGCTCTCATTGTCTGGCCAACAATAGGTCCCATATTGACATAGGGCCAGATTGACTCAGAATAAATTTAAATAACAATTGTTCTGTTTTGGCCAGAAACTCTGAGGGTCTTCTCTTAGGTTGAACTGGGGCGGGAGGGGTTTGTTTTGTGTGTGTGTGTGTGTGTGTGTGTGTGTGTGTGTGTGTGTGTGACCAGGCCATTCTTTGCCTCAATTCTTACCTAATTTTAAATAACCGAATGGACATTGCCTCAGTCAAACTGAGACCTGGGAAGTACCGGGACTTAAAAAGGCCAAGGTCTCCCATTTCATCCAAGACCATCTCCAATCATTCCGATCCATATCTTGCCTATTAGGCCACAGTTCTCTTCTACTGTCCTCACTCAGTTTCCCTAAATTGTCCTGACTCAGTTTCCCTAATTGTTCTACTTTATTTAAAATTGTTCTGCTCAATCCTGCAAAACCACCCCTCCCTCTTAATCAGAATACTTGATAAGGATAAAAGATCTTATGTTTTAGAATATCAGAATGCCTCTCCCCATCCCAAGCTACCGGAATGTCAGATACCCGCTTATCAAGATGCCTCTTCCCATCTTCAGGGTTCCTCCTGCCATTATGTCATCCCATCCAGAGGCTCACCCCACCCTGTCAGGGTCCTGTTCTCAGCGCCCTGACTCCGCCCCTGACTCTGTCTATGTCCTGAGTCTGAGCCATGTGTATATAGGTCATTGAGAACTCACATTGTTGGCTGGATTCTTGGAGACGATAGTCTCATTCAGCCCTGGGACCAAACCATGGATCCATTTGGTTCCATTATAGCTCTCCCTTTCAAATAAATTATTAAATATTCTCTAATCTCTATCTTGTCTCAGTCTCTCTGGCATTACAGCCACTGGACCCAGATGGCCCTGGAGAAGAAATTAAACCTGGTGACTTTGCACAGCCCTCCCTTGCTTAAATCCAACTCACTTGCATATAACGGCATCACCTCCCTGAAGTCATGGTCCTCTTTAAGAAGGAAGGACAAAAAAAAGTCTTTCCTTTGTTGGCTTCTCTCCCCAAACCTAGTTCAGATCCCCAGCATCTCTGCTTATTTAATGAGGACAGTCATTAACAGGTTTCCCTAACTCATTTCTTCCCACCCTAGTCCATCCCTCAGTAAACTATCAAGGGGATTTTTCTAACGTAAATCTCTGACCATGTCGCCCCACTGCTCAGGGAAGTTCAGGGTGTCCTATTCCCTCTAGGATTAAATATAAACTTCTCTGGTTTGGAATTTTAAATTCTTCATAGCTTTGACCCTTCCTAGCTTTTCAAGATTAGACATTTCTTCTCTCCATCTATTCTAGGCAACAATGGCCTACTCCAAGTTCCTCAAACATAACTTTCCACCTCTCATTTAGTACTTTTTCACATGGTCGTCCCCATGCCTGAAATGCTCTTGTTTCTCACCTTTGCTTCCTGGATCCCCTGCCCTCTTTCAAGACTCAACTCAGATGCTATCTTTTACAAGAGACCCTTTCCTGATTCACACACACACACAGTTACTAATGATTTCCCTTATCAAAGTGCCTCTGTCTATTTTGTATATATCTTATAAGTACCTGGTTATTTACATGTTATGACCCTAAATTTAAAAGCACATAATATACTTGCTTTCCTTTCTGTGTCCAGCATTCATCACAGAGTGTAGCTGTGATTTATTAAATGAATTTAATAAATACTTATTGAATGAATGGATGAATAAAAAAATAAACAAACATACAAATAAATAAATAAATGCTTTTTGACTGACTCTTAAATTATTCCCTACAAACCCCAACACAAGAGTAAGTCTGACTTATCTGGAAAAAAGGAAGAAGGCACTAAAACATCTTCAGAATGAATGCCCCTGTTCTTTCAACTGTCAAGCCTACTTACTATCTTGAAAACACTTCTTTTGATATGCTTCAGTTCATCTATATCCTTCCTAAAATGAGATGCCCCAAATGGAACACAAGATTCCAAATATCTTTCAAATAGGGTGAAGTTCAAATAGAACAGGCTATCAACCACATCTTATGATAATTATGCCTTTTTTAATGCAAACTAAAATTGCATTAACTTTTGTTCACTGCCCCCAAAAAACTATACAAATAATGAAATTCAGTCTATCACTGAAATCTTTTAGAATCCCAGTTTTTTGTTTTTTGTTTTTTTCCCCCCCTGAGGCTGGGGTTAAGTGACTTGCCCAGGATCACACAGCTAGGAAGTGTTAAATGTCTGAAAACTTCAAGGCTGGTGCTCTATCCACTGTGCCACCTAGATGCCCCGAATCCCAGTTCTTTAATCCAAGATATATTAGCTACCAAAAACAATTCTAATTTCCTACAAATTTGATAAAGATGGAAAGAAGGAACTGAGGATTTATTGAGCACCTACCACATGCTGAGTTTAACAAATATTATTTCATTTGATCATCATTACAACAACCTTACAAGGTAGGTGATTTATTATCCTCATTTTATATTTGAACAAAGCAAAGTAGAATTTAAGTGACTTGCTCAGGATCACAGAGTTAATGAATTTGAATTAACGTCTTCCCGACCCAAGACCTAACGCTTTATGTCACTACCATCCATATCCACCACTACCTATGATCTATGCATTTATTAAATTCATTAATAACAGTATTTAATAGGACAAATTCTTTAAAGGAGAAAACCTTGCAGCTCTCCCACAGGGGATTTCCTCCAGGTCAAAATTTGTATCATCAAATCATAGAAACACAGAATCATGCCTGTGACTCAAGCAATTATGTTCAAATTCACCAAAGCATATTATCATTTATCTCTTAACTCTCTACATCAGATCCATATATATGAGAGAATTGGTCAAATGTTTTATTGAAATTCATATACCCTATATGGAATTCCTCTGTTCCATTGCTTTAATAATTCTATATTTACTGAATCATCCACCAAGAAATAATGTTAGAAGTAGTAGGGTTTATTCCCAAAATAATCCACAAAATCTTTTTTTTTATAAAATTTTTTGACAGTATATATGCATGAGTAATTTTTTTAATAACATTATCCCTTGTATTCATTTTTCCAAATTATCCCCTCCCTCTCTCTACTCCCTTCCCTTGATGACAGGCAATCCCATATATTTTACATGTGTTACAGTATAACCCAGATACAATATATGTGTGTAAATCCCATTTTCTTGTTGCACATCACAAAATCTTTTAATGAATAATTTAGCTAATCTCATAAAATAAAAAGATGTAGTAGAGAATTTAAAGAAAGCATGTGAGAAATCCAACTATGCAAAATCATCCTGAGGACATTTAAAGATGAAATTTAAGGAGAACAATGAAGAGAACTGCCAAAATTTTTATTATAAACTTTTCATCAGACTTTACTTGATTATTTAAAAAGCTGACTAAAAGAGCAACAGTAACAACTTCCAACCTTTGCATATTTTCCCAACTATATAAAATTGGTATTAAAATAATCTACACATGCACTGAAGGAATGGGTATTAGTAGGAAACATGCAGGTTTTCACAATGCTCTATTGTTTACCACTTTTTACCATCACGCAACTGACTAGAAAATGTGTAGAAAAGAATATAAGTTTTCACTCCTGATGGCTATTTTTAAAAACACTTAGTTCAAGACAAAAAGATTCCCTAAAGTCTTTCTTCCAACCCATAGTCTCCAATCAACTGGGAAATGAGGAAATTGACCTAGATGGACTCAATGGCTTAGATGGAAAAAATTCCTTCCAGCTCTATATGAAAGATATTATAGAATTCAATTGCATCAATTGCCCTTGAGAACTTGGTCTCTCACAATAAAAACATTTGTTATTTCAAGCTTTAGCCATTAGAGGGAGGCAGAGGAATACTGACCACAAAATTGGAAAATAAAATTTGAGTTGGATGGAATCTTTGTCCAAACTATAACTGAATAAGAATGCCCTTTTTATCAGGTGTTATAGGTGGTCGTCCATCTTTTCCTTGAAGCCCTCCTATGAAAGGGAACCTGCCACTTCCCAAGGTAGTCCTTTCCTTTTTCAGAGATCAGATTAAAATCGGTGTGACTGATGTCCTTGTACTCTGGAACACCACTTGCTGAGACCTGAAAGCATCTAGAATCACAAAAATAAATATAGCTTAGCTTTGGACTTCAGGGAAAAAATGGTTCAATGAATTGGAATATTTTAGTCTTTTAGAAATAATTTCTCCTATTAGAAAGCTGATTAAGACTGAGAGAAATCTGGTTTGTGAAAATTAAATATTTGTCATGTGAATATATTTACGCTACAGAATATTAGTAATAAAAAAACGACATAAAAGGGCCCATAATTATGGGGCCAAGATTAATCTATTTTAACCTGCTCATATCACCTGGCCTAGATGAACTATATCTTTGAATTAAAATAGCAGATAAATGCTACTATTCTACTATTATCAATGTATTTGAAATAATTTGGAAAATGGGAGATATTTGAGAAAGAGAAATGTTCTCATTTTCAAAATGTGAAAGGAACAGAGTCTATAAACCAATAAGCTTGACTATGATTACAATGAAAATTCTAAAAAGAATCATTAAAGAAATGGTTACAAAGAACAAGTTATATCAGACTAATTTCGTTTCCTTTTTTGACAGAAATACTATACTAGTAGGTAAGGGAATGTTGTGTATAAGGCTGACTTAAATTTTTATCAAAACTTCTGATTGTTTCAACTATTTTTGTGAAGATAGAGAGATAATAGATGGAGAAACAAGAATGCAATCAGAATTATTTGGAGAGCCAGATTCAGAATAGTTGTTGATAATTCAATGTTAATATTGATATTGGGAGATCTCTAGCAGAGTATTATAGAGGTCTATACTTGCATTTATCATTTTTATCAATGATTTGAATGAAAGCATAGATGATACACTTATCAAATTTGCAGATGATACAAAACTTGAAGAGAGAGCTAATAAATTGGATGAAACAGTGAGGATTCAAAAGGACCTTAGGCCCAAATGTGGGATTAAAGCTAATAAAATGAAATCAGTAGGGATAAGTGTAAAGGTTTACACTAGCATAAAAAAAAAAAAAAACCTTTCACAAATATGAGATAGGGGAGACAGGGATAAACAGTGGGAGTTCTGAAAGGTTTAGGGGTGTTAGCGGAATGCAAAAAAATTGAGTGCACAGCATGATTAGCCAGCCAAAAAAAGCTAATCCAATCTCTGACTGCATTAGGAAGGACTAAGCTTTTAGGAATAGAGAGATGATAATCCCACTATGCTCTACACATTAGGCCATATCTGGAATGTCTGTTCAGTTCTGGGTAATTTGAAGGACATTGATAAAATGAAGACTATCCATATAGGGTCAATGAAGATGGTACCTATACCTTGAGTTCATGATAATATATAAGGGTCATTTAAAGGAATTTGGTATAGGCTAGAGAAAAGATTCAGAGGGGACATGATAGATTTCTTCAAGTACTTGAAGGGCCATCACGTAAAGAGATTAGATGTGTTTTCTTTACGCCATGTATATAAAATCATTATCTTATACTCTCTCTCTCTGTCTCTCTCTCTCTCTCTCTCTCTCTCTCTCTCTCTCTCTCTCTCTCTCTCTCTCTCTCTATCTCTCTGTCTCTCTCTCTGTCTCTCTCTCTCTCTGTCTCTCTCTCTCTGTCTCTCTATCTCTCTCTCTCTGTCTCTCTCTGTCTCTGTCTCTATCTCTGTGTGTGTGTGTCTCTCTCTCTGTGTCTCTCTGTGTCTCTCTGTGTCTCTCTCTGTGTCTCTCTCTGTCTCTGTCTCTCTGTGTGTGTCTGTCTCTCTGTGTCTCTGTGTCTCTCTGTCTCTCTCTCTCTCTCTCTCTCTCTCTCTCTCTCTCTCTCTCTCTCTCTCTCTCTCTCTCTCTCTCTCTTTCTCTCTCTCTCTCTCCCCTCCTCCCTCCCTCCCCCCCTTCTTTTTATAGGGAGATGGTAATTCTAACAGAAATTGTTCCATGTTTAATTGATTGACCCACCCAAGCCCTGGGAAGTTCCTTTGTACCCCAAAATCAATTTAGTTAGCTTCATTTAGTCAATAAATAAAGCTCTCCTGATAATAATCAGTTTAGTAAACTTCATGTAATCCAGGTGTACAATGTTAACAAACTTTTCTAATCAAAATGACCTTGTGGTCAATAACCAGGGTCACCTTCTGAGCTCCCCACAGGTTGACTGCACCTTCATCCCACTTGTTCTGCCCAGGGGGATCTGCCCAGTAATAGCCATCAGACAAAAGTTCAGAGATTCAGAATTTGGGGCTATCTGGGATATTTAGCCTCCTGTGTTTGTGCCTAGAAATGAAGAGCTGGGGAGATGAAAATTTGCATATCTAGGAGAAATAAACTGACTGACATGAGTCTAGAGCACTTGCGTTTCTTCTTAGTACCTCACCCACAATCACCTCACTATCACCAACACAGGAAACTGAGTCAGGGAAGTCAAATAACTTTCTACAGTCACAGAGGTGGCATTTGAACTCAAATTTTTTAACTCCAAAGAAAAGAGATATGATTTGTTCTCCCTGATACTAAAAGCATTTCCCCTTCACTCTTCTATCTTATCCAGATACTGTGTTCTCCCAAATATCACTTATTACCAGTTGTGAACATTCAAAAAAAGTCCTTAGTTCCCTAGGAAACTCTTTCATCATATATTCTCTTTATGTATACCTTCTCTTGTTACTGTTTTCCAATGCTTTGATCAAATGGCATTCTTTGCTATTATTTTGGGACCAGTATTTGGTGGAAAGGGAGTCAAGTCTTGAATATAGAATCTGGGTTCCTAACTTCCTCTGCCTAGTAAGGATAAAGCTTTCAGAAGTTAATTAAATCCAGTAATACCCCCTAGACTTACAATATATAAGGGAACAGATAAATATAATTCTAGCCCTTCTCTCTTAGGAGAACAATGATCTTTGGCCCTAAATTCCTTCTCTTCCTCCTGAAAGATTCCTTTGGAGAAAGATGGAGAGAGATTCCACCTGCCTTCAAGCCATATAGAGGGCATCCCCAGGGCTCTTGCTATATGTAGGGGATCCTCTTTGATTATATTAGCTATTAAAGATATAAAAAAGAGTCCATTAGAGATCTGGAATAAGCAACCCCTTACAGCACCTTCAGTTGAGTTGGGTAGCCGGGGAGAGAGAACAAGGACCAATTTGTCATCTATGGAAACCACCCAAAATACTTTTTTGAGGCTATTATAACTTTTTCAAGAAGTATAGCTGCTAAGGAGATAATGATTTTATATATATGGCGTAAATTATAGGATCATAGGGATTATAAATTTTATACTATAGGGAAATTTTGAGGTCACCTATTCCAATTCCCCTCATTTTTATAGATGAGAAAACTTTTAACATCTTATTCTCCAACATGCACTCTTCAATCAAATGACAGTCTCCTGATTGTTCCACAAACAAGATATCCATCTCTTAGCTTCAGGCACTCTCTGTGGCTGTCCCCCATTCCTGGAATGCTTTCCTTCCTCTATTCCAACTACTGACCTCTCTGGCTTCCTTTAAGTCTTAACTAAAATTCCCACCTCCTACAGGAAGCCTTCTTCATATCCTCTTAAGTCCAGTGCCTTTCCTGGTTAATTATTTCCTATTTTATCCTGCCTATAGCTTGCTCTACATATATTTGTTTGCATGTTGCCATAACCTTCCACCCACCACCATTAAATTTTAAGCTCCTTGAGGGCAGGGACTGTATTTTGCCTTTTTTTTTTTTTTTTTTTTTTTGTATCTCTGGTTTTTGTATCACAGTGCCAGGCAGATAGTAGGCACATCATATTTATTGAAGTGACTTGCCCAAGGTGGCAAAGGGCAGTGCAGGGAGAAAAGGAAAGATTCTGAGGAAAAGCAGAAGTACCATACATGGATAGCAGTTAGCAAAACTTTATTGCTAATCACAAGAGAATAGATACCAACAGGTATAACCTCCATAGAACACAGTGGAATGGCTTCCAAAGTACTTACATTCTTGTTGAAGACCCAGAGACCCACAAGATTCAAATATATATTGATTTTTAGACAAAGAGCAGATGTGGTGTTAATTGGAAGATTGCTGCAACCTAAGGGTAATTTGGAACATTAAGATAAGAATATTTTCTTAAAGATCTAATAAGAAATGGAGAGTGACAGTTGGGGGCTCAGGAAGCTTAACTTTACCACATACAAATAAGATGCTGCGGGTTTGGGGTGGGAGGTATAATGACCCATCTCTGGGTTTATTAACTTTAGCACACAGACATCCTGAGAGGCTGAGGCCATGCCAGTCAAATCCGTTTCCACCAGCTTACATTAAGTGATAAAGTTGGGATGGGACAATAACTGGATGGGATAGAAAGTCAAAGGAAAAAAGGGGAGGATTAGTGTTGGTGATCAAAACAGAAATGAGTCAGTGAAGAGGAAGAGATTAAAGATTCATGAAAAATGAGGGAGAAGCTTGGTTACCCTTGCTAACTGGTGATTAAGCTCTGGTGTGTTTCCATGTTGCTGAAGACCCAGAAATGCCATCAGTGTCCTCCAATGTCCTGATAGCTTAGGACAACCTGATACAAAGTCCTAATTACCCCATCCAAGTTACAGCTCTAATGACAAAGTATTGAGAAATCTCATTTCTAAGAAATATAGAGGGCAAGAAAAATTTTGTAGAAATCTGGAGAGAATATGAAATATTTCTGCTCCTTCCAGTATGAAAACAATAGCCAAATATATTTTGGCCTCCGAGAACAGAAGAACCTACAAGAAAGGATAGAAGGATCAAAGAAAAGAATCTGTACATTTCTAGATGATCAGAGAATAAAGTATTTCTTAAAAGAATGGAAGATTACCTTTAAGGAAGAAACAAAGAAGATGTAGAAAAGGAATGGGGACATTCCTCCTTTTCAGGAGGTAGGAAGGGAGAAACGGAGAGGATGTATCTTTGCTTCAGGAGTCTACTATCTTGGGCAAATCCCTTAATCCTTTTAAGTGTCACTTTCCTCAGGTGTTTAAAAAAATGGGGGGAGGAAGATTAGACTCAATAACCTCCAAGGTCCTTTACAAATCTAAATCCATGATTCCATAGTCACATGATCCTCTTACTAAGATGTTAGAGGAACATTTCTTTCCATCTTTGTTCAGTGAATATCGAAATGTTTGTGTTTATTAGTAACTATTAAGTGAATAATTTTTTAAAATTTATTTTCAAGAAATAAAAGGAAGAAAAGGGAAAAGGAAAGAACACTAGCTTTTGGAGTTAAGTAACAATCATGACTGAGAGAGGAAAGAATTGAACCACCTCAGAGAGAAGCTGAATCTTCACTTCTGGGAGTAATGGTATATATCTACAGTATCTTTGGAAGAGATGCTATCCAATAATGATCAAAGAAAGAAAAGATAATAGGAGTGGTGGCTAGTGTGGCTGATGGTCAAGAGGAACTAAGGAAGTTCTTTTTTCTTCTATAAGCAATATGGAATTCTGTTGTCTTCCTAGAGCATATCTAGGATTTATCAGAGAATCCCTTGGGACTTGTTAAACCCAAGAGAAACTTCACTGTTATTGATTCAAATAATTTTTCCAGAGGGAACCTAGAAGACATTGCCAAGTATTAAAACATGTAGAAGGGAGGGAACCTGAAAATTTTAGGACTTAGAGAAGGTATTTTCATCACTGTTGCCAATTAGATACAAACCATTGAGAAGAAAAAGGCAAATTTTGTTTATGAACTGCTCATTAAAATAACTGATGCAATAGAACAATAGAGTTGGAGTCTGGAAGATCCAAGTTCAGATAAGATCTCAGAAACTAATTGTGTGACACTGGAATAATCACTTAATCCTAATTTGCCTCAGTTTCTCTCATCTGTAAAATAGGGACATAATAGAGAAGGAAATAGTAAACCATTCCAGTATCTCTGCTACAAAAACTCCATGAATAAAGTCAATAGGGTAATTTAGAGTTTCAATACCACTAAACAACTGAACAAATGTTAACATAAGTACAGTAACTGGATTTAAAATATAAGCATGTAGCTTTGGCAATAAGAAATGAAAAAGAGATTAAAGGAATTAGAGTAAATAATGAAGAAATCAAATTATCACTCTTTGCAGATGACATGATGGTATACTTAGAGAACCCCAAAGATTCTGCTAAAAAAGCTATTAGAAATAATTCATAACTTTAACAAAGTTTCAGGATACAAAATAAATCCACATAAATCCTCAGCATTTTTATGCATCATTAACAAAATCCAATAGCAAGAGATACAAAAAGAAATTCCATTTAAAATAACTGTCAAGAGTATAAAATATTTGGGAATCTATCTGACAAAGGAAAATCAGGAACTATATGAGCAAAACTATAAAACACTTAGCACACAAAGAAAGTCAGATCTAAACAATTGGAAAAATATTAAGTGCTCTTGGATAGATCGAGCCAATATAATAAAGATAACAATATTACCTAAACTAATCTATTTATTTAGTGCTATACCAATCAGACTCCCAAGAAACTATTTTAATGGCCTAGAAAAAATAACAACAAAATTCATCTGGAAGAACAAAAGGTAAAGAATGTCAAGGGAACCAATGGAAAAAAAAATTAAATGAAGGCAGACTAGCTGAACCTGATCTAAAACTATATTATAAAGCAGCAGTCACCAAAACTATTTGATATTGGCTAAGAAGTAGTTGATCAGTGGAATAGGTTAGGTTCACAGGACAAAATAATCAATACCTATAGCAATCTAGTGTTTGACAAACCCAAAGACCCCAACTTTTGGGATAAGAATTCACTATTTGACAAAAACTGCTGGGAAAATTGGAAATTAGTATGGCAGAAACTAGGCATGGACCCACATTTAACACCATATACCAAGATAAGGTCAAAATGGGTCCATGATTTAGGCATAAAGAACGAGATCATAAATAAATTAGAGGAACATAGGATAGTTTACCTCTCAGATTTGTGGAGGAGGAAGGAATTTGTGACCAAAGAAGAACTAGAGATCATCATTGATCACAAAAGAGATGATTTTGATTATGTCAAGTTAAAAAGCTTTTCTACAAACAAAACTAATGCAGACAAGATTAGAAGGAAAGCAATAAACTGGGAAAACATTTTTACAGTTAAAGGTTCTGATAAAGGCCTCATTTCCAAAATATATTGAGAATTGACTCAAATTTATAAGAAATCAAGCCATTCTCCAATTGGTAAATGGTCAAAGGCTATGAATGGACAATTTTTGGATAATGACATTGAAACTATTTCTACTCATATGAAAAGGTGCTCGAAATAACTATTGATCAGAGAAATGCAAATTAAGACAATTCTGAGATACCACTACACACATGTCAGATTGTCTAAGATAGGAAAAGATAATGCTGAACATTGGAGGGGTTATGGGAAAACTGGGACACTGATGCATTGCTGGTGGAGTTGTGAACAGATCCAACTATTCTGGAGAGCAATTTGTATCTAAGCTCAAAATGTTATCAAACTTGTGCATACCTTTTGACCCAGCAGTGTTACTACTGGGCTTATATCCCAAAGAGATCTTAAAGAAGGGAAAGGGACCTGTGTATGCAAGAATGTTTGTGGCAGCCCTCTTTGTGATGGCTAGAAACTGGAAACTGAATGGATGCCCATCAACTGGAGAATGGCTGAATAAATTGTGGTATATGAATATTATGGAATATTATTGTTTTGTAAGAAATGACCAGCAGGATGAATTCAGAGAGGCTTGAAAGACTGACATGAACTGATCCCGAGTGAAATGAGCAGAACCAGGAGATCATTATACATTTCAACAACGATACCGTATGAAGATGTATTCTGATGGAAGTGGCTATCTTCGGCAATGAGAGGATCCAAATCAGTTCCAAATGATCAGTGATGAACAGAACCAGCTACACCCAGAAAAAGAACACTGGAAAATGAGTGTGGACACAACATAGCATTTGCACTCTTTCTGCTATTCTTTGCTTGCATTTTTGCTTTTCTTCCCAGGTTATTTTTGCCTTTTTTCTAAATCCAATTTTTCTTGTGCAATAAGATAACTGTATAAATATGTATACATATATTGTATTTAACATATACTTTAATATATTTAACATGTATGGGACTGCCTGCCATCTAGGGAAGGGCATGGAGGGAAGGAGGGAAAAAGTTGAAACAGAAGTGTTTGCAAGGATCAGTGCTGAAAAATTATCGATGTATATGTTTTATCAATAAAAAAAACTATTATAATAATAATAAAGGAGAAAAGGGGAAAAAAGAAATATAAATGTTTTGCATAATCCAAAAAATAAAATAAAATAAGCATGGTTGTTTATTTGAATGGTGATAGTATACTTAAAGCCAATAAAAAATATATTTGTCTGAAATATTGCAAATCTGAGCAAGAGGGCATTAAATTGAAAATGGTGGAGAAAACTGTCTATATACACTTGGCAAGCCAGAGATTATATTGAAAAGCAGGGACAGCTTAAGAAGAAGAATATCAAAATAGACAACTGATTAATAAAAGGAAAGAATATTCAAGAATAGGGTCAGCAATAAAGTCCATAGTTTCCTTTTGTCCTTTGGGTAACAAGTCAGATAAACTAGAGGTCATAATTGATGAAGACAAATTTGATACCATAGAAATCATTGAAACTTAATATAATAGGAATTAAGAGAAACTGTAAACTTTTAATTTTAAAAAATTATGAATCTAAAGACCAAAAAAAGAGTATTTCCATACACATGGCAGAACACACATAAAAAAGATGAATACATATGAAATCATGAATATCCATTTTGTAAAATTTGCTTAAAAATAAAATAAATTCTAAATGTTACTTTTAAAACTATTTGTGCTTCCCTTTGAATTTCCTTCTTTTCTCTTTTGTTCATTTTTTTAAATGTCACAATGGTCCCTTTTTTTTTGTACATTTCTCCTCATTCTGACTCTCCCCAAATTAATAATTAAAGAGGGAAAACCCTCATGATAAATAAATATACTCAAGCAAAATAAATCCACACAATGGCTATACCCAAAAATGTCTCTATATCTCATGTCTGTTTATACTCTCTCAGGATATGAGTAACATGCTTCCTCTTAGGTCCTCTGGAAAGATGGTTAGTCATTGCATAGATTAAAATTACTGTCGTTATATAAAGTATTTTCCTGATTCTGCTCACTTCACTCTGCATTATTTCATACTACCCAAGATACTCTGAAATAGTCTCTTTGGCATTTCTTATAGCAAATAATTTATTTATGTTACACAAAATTATGTAATTGTTTGCCCATTCCTCCATTGTCTAAGAGGAAATGTGAGGAATTCTCTCCCTATTCCAGTTCAAACTTTTTGTTTGTTTTATTTCCTCTCCCCTTCCTTTTAATCTTCCCTTCAGAAGGAGGAAATTTATTTTGCTTGCAATTTTTCCCTCCTTGATATTAACTTCTCTCTTAACCTTTCCCTCCCTACTCTTGCTTGTTGAGTTTGATATGTTTCTGCACCAGCTTGTATATGTGTGTTTGCTCAACCAGGAGCTTTCAAGAGATCCCTCTCAATCCTGTGCTTTCTGACCACACTTGAGTTTTTTCAAGGGAGGCATATGCTCCAGATACAGAGTCATGCAGTGTCCAGTCCCTGATTGCATCAGCATTCACTTTGCTAGAGGGGCTCATTATTCTTTTGTCTGTATGTTTCAGATTTACTTTTTTGTGCACTTTGGGGGTACAAGTTGTCCCTGTAGTTGCTGAGTGGATTTCTTGATTTTTATTCAGTGTGGAACCAACTTCAGGATTTTGCTGGAGTAGTCATATAGGAGCTGGGTGCTCTGCTTCCTTTTCAGGTACCCATTTTGTCAAGAAATCTCCAAGTGCTACACCTTTTTCAAAATGCAGTGAACAGATAAAAAGGGTTATGAAATACCATTGTATATTAAGAAAATACTCTTGGAAGAGTATAATGAAGAATTATTGGGAAAAATTAGTAGAAGAAGAAGCAGACAGAATATTGTCATATATATACTACTATCTAATATTTAGTGAGAAAAATTAGGTAAGAATTTTGAGAAACATAACAAAACTTGCATGAAAGTATAAATACTGTAGTAACAGGTAGTTTCTACTATTAAAGCATCTACAAGAGTACACTCTCTCTTGCTCTCTTCCTTTCCCTCTCTCTTAAAAGCAGAACAATCAATAAATTCTTGATTTGCCTTAATGAAATTTCCATTCTTCAGAAGAGAAAATACCATGCTAAGTATGGCTGACCAGTTGAAAGTTAGTTACAGAAGTAGACACAACAGGAAAACAGAAGGAAATTAATGACCCCATCCTAGAGCATGTGATAATGGACAGAAAAGTTACATATGGTTTTCCATACATTTGGGGAGAGTGGATTTAAAATTTTTCAGATAAAACACAGATTGGAGCCTATGACCTAAGATTCTATAGCAACGAAGCTTTTGAGAATGACATTACAAAGATGCGAATAAAATCTATGTCAAAGAGAAGAAAAGGGAATCTTGAACTCATTAACTAATAGAATGCAAACTGTAAAAAAAGATGGAAGCAAGAACAAGCAATGGCAATGAACACTCAAGAGTACCATGGGCCTGTAACAATATACTCAAGAATACTCAAAGCCCACAATGAGCTAAGAGGACAATGAATCCTAAAGACTACAAAAGGGATATTTTCAGTTTTTTGTCTGAAGGAAGATCAAAGAAAGATTAAGACTGCCTGCTTGAGGTTGCTAGGGCGATAAGAGATAATAGTGAGAAGGCAAAACTATTCAATTTTTACTTTATTTTCATTTTCTCTATCTAGAAAAGTGATTTTTATACTAGGAAGGAAAAACTCCAAATGATTAAATAGCAGTCAAAACCAAATCTAAGTAAAGAACTCGTTAACAATACACAATTGCTTTCAATGACTTATAGTGATAAAAATTGAATAAGTTACATCCAAAGCCCTTGCTAAATCTGAGACCAACTCTCTATCTACTATGCTGTATTTCCTTTTGGAGCACACTTGTTAAATTTCTGTTGAATTAAATTAAGATTTGGGCTCACATATTTATTAGCTGTTTGACTATAAATTCATAATTTCTTAGAACTCAGTTTTCTCATATACAAAATTAAGATAATAAAAATGATCCTTATTTCACCAGATTAGGCTTGCTTCCCATATCTAGCAGCCCAATTTTCTTTAAAACTCCCACCTCAACATATATTGGATCACTTGCTGACTGGCGAAGGGGGTGAGGGGGAAAGGGAGGGAAAAATTAGAACACAGTGTTTTGTAGGAATGAATGTCAAAAATTATCCATGTATACATTTTGAAAATAAAAATCTATAATTTTAAAAAATAAATTAAATTAAATAAATAAATAAACCTCTCACCTCACAGAAGACTTCCCCAATCAGAGTTCTCACTTGGTGGCTAAAGCCAGACATAAAAGGACATAGAAGTCCAAGGCATTTATCCTAAGAAATGATTCTCTATGGGTCCAATGAATCATGGGAAATAAAGTCTTGGAAGCTTTTCTTTTCAGACATAATTACTCAGAGATCTGAGTTCAAATCCCATCTGGACAAATCAATCCCTTCATCTTTAGGGGTCTCAACTTCCTCATCCATAAAACGGAGATACCTCACAAGGCAGTTCAAATCTAGCGTCAGATACTTACCAAAGGTGTGACTCTGGGCAGGTCAGCTAACATCTGTAAAATTGGGATAATAATAGCATCTACCTTGAAAAGTTGTTGTGAGAATCTAATAAGGCAATGCTTGTAAAAGGTGCTGAACATAGTGCCTGTCACAAAATATATAAATACTTATTCTTTTTCCCTTTCACTAATAGTAGGGACTATGAAGGAGAAAATCCAAATGACTAAATGGGATTTGAAACTAAATATAAGTAAAGAGATACTTAATAGTACATCATTGTCTTCAATGATTTACAGTCATACAAAGTGAATAAACTATATCCTGATATCTTGAAATTCCCATATTCCCAGAGAAGCAAAAATGTCGTATCCCTTCAATGATATTGTGAGTGATATGGCCTGAAAAAATATTGTTGGAAAACTACATCCAACAGAGCTTAAGATTTCTTGTCACCCAGAGAGGGAAGAAGAGTTTTTCTAAGCTTTGGAATTCAAGTAGAAGTTTATTTTCCTCCTTTTTTTTTTTTTGGTAGGACGAGAGGATCATGTTAAACAAAACCTGTTCCATATTTGATGTCTTGTCATCCTTAGTGCTTTCAGGAAAATTGAAATCATTTTGGGAGCCAGAAAAATGAACCAGATACTGATGTTTCTAATGTTTTCTCTAGATGGAAGCATGACTCCAAGTTTTTATTTGTTTCTTTGTTTGGTGAAAGGTTTAAGCATATATTGATAATCTCAGGCATCTAAGTAGTAAAGTGGATAGAACCATGGGACCAGACTCAGGAAGACCTGACTTGAAATCCTGCCTCAGACACTTTACTAACTATGTGACCTAGGTAAATTGTTTACTCTTGATTTGCCTCAGTTTCCCCAGCTGAAAAATGAAGATAATAGCACCTATTTCACTGTGTTGTTGTGAGGATCAAATGAGATAATCTTTGTAAAACTCCCACATCAGTTTCTGGCACAAAGTATGCACAACATAAATACTTATTCTCTTTCCTTTCCCCAAAGTTTTCCTAGGTTGGAAAATAAGCCAGACAGTTTTAATGAGAGTACACCAAATTGTACTAAAATTCCCTCTTGTCAAGGGATAGGGCCCAGATGACCAATGAGTCACACTAAATTAGTAATTCAAATCAGGATCATGAAGTTGTTTGTCTACCTAACAAAGCATCCCAAAATTCACATTTATAGAGGGAGTCCCACAATTCCTAGTATTTTAAACTTCAAAAAAATCTTAAAACAGTACTAAGTCTTTCTAGTCACCCTGTAATAATGTTCATAACAACTTTACAAGATAATTATGTGTTATTATTATAACAGTTTTACAGATGAGGGAATAGATTCATAGGTAAAGAAGCTTTCCTCATCACATGACCACTGGCAACCAGAACTTGATTGCAAAGTGTCTGGTAAACTGTATGTTTTTAGTTAAGCAAGGAGGACAAATAGTGTGAAAAGAATCAAGATTTGTGGATGGGAGCAAAAGGACTTTCTCCAATTCCAAGACACTAAAACTATTACTGCTATATCCCTAACCCACCCTCCAAAAATGTTAATATTCAGTTGCTCAGGGATGGGAACTTTTATCTTATTGATTCCCCTTTATTCCTATGAGTTTCTTGCCTTTCTGTTTTCATGATGCTAACAGGACTTCAGACATTTATTTAACCTGCCTCAAGTCACCTTGTGTCAAATAGTAAATAAAGTCTAAGTGTCTACTTGAGTTAAAATATAAGCTTCTTTCATCACCTTGATCAACAGAACGATAATGAAAAGAATACTGTTGATAGCTTATACAAGTTTGTACAAGAAAATCTTTAAGTGTGAATCATGTCAACACCCAGTCTTTAAATCATATTATTCTGATATTTACAGTTTTTAAATTTGAGTGATATTTGTAGTTTTCGCCCAAGTGACTTTTCCTTTCTGGGTTTCACAGACTCATAAGCCTAGAGGGAACCTCAAAAACTAGGTAGTCTAACCCATTAATTGAATAAATTAAAGGAATAAGATCCCCAGGAGGGTGTGCTTACCCAAAGTCATAGAAGGAAAAAGAAAAGGCTGGAATGGAAGTCCACTGAATCTAATCAATACACTTTCCATTACCTCCAAGATCAAATATAAAATTCCACTTGGCTTACAACCTCCATAACCTGGCCCCTCAGATTATCCTTATAATCTTCTCCCCATCCCTAAACATTGACCTTCTTGCTGTTCCTTAAACAGCAACTCTTGACTCCTAGCATTTTCACTGGTTGTTGCCTATTGTTGGAACTATCTCCCTCCCCATCCCAGACTCCTAACTTTCCTGACTTCCTTCAAGTCCACTAATGTCCCATATTTTACAAGAAGCCTTTCTTGATCCCTCTTAATGTTAGTGCCTCTCCTCTAAATTTCCAATTTATCCTTCATTTATCTTGTTCATACATAGTTGCATGTTTTCCCCAATTAAATCATACACTCTTAGAGAACAGGTGATATCTTTTACCTTTCTTTGTATACCCAGCACTTAGCATTATGCCTAACACATAGTGGGTACTTTAAAAGTGCTTTTTCTTTTTAATGGATAACTGCCTCATAATGCCTCCATTTCCTCAGCTGTTAAAAAAAATTGAATTAAATGATTCCTATCTCCTATAGTCTATAATTCCAGGACTTTCTAATCTGGGACTTGATATTATGAGCAATCAACCCAAGATTGAATAGCCTATTGTTTACTGATTTGTAAGAGAATTTATCCTAAAATTGCTTCATATCTAATATGTGGAGAGTCAACACCTTTCATGTCCTTGTTCTCTAAGGCAAAAGTTTGTCCATCTAACAAAAAAGCAAGCTTCCAAAACCTCAAAACATCTCCCAACATGAAAAAGTGAAATGAATGGAAAACATCTTAGTTTTAAAATAAAGTTTTAAATTTCCCATATTAATAGACAAGGTATTCAAGGAAAAAAGTTTAGCAGATAAAACAAAAGACTTGCTCTCTCGCTCTTATTAATATATGTCTAAGAATTAATTATGCATTTAAATATGATAATATTTGGATTTACATTCCATGAAGAGAGAGAATTTCACCATCAGGAGATATTGTATACCAGGCATTGGATACAGGAGACCTAGATTCGAATTCCAGACTAACATTTTCTAATTCTAAAACAATGGACAGGTACCTTCATTTCTCAGACTCTCAATTTCCTCATCTGTAAAATAGAGTCAATAACTGTCAGTATTACTTATCTCTCAAAGCTACCATCTTCTTGGTTCCAAGATCAGTTCTCCATCTCTAAGCCTCTGACATATGGATCAGCTCATTTTATTTTACCTGGCATATTTCACCACATCTGTAATGAAACTCCTATAGCTTGATATCTATAGTTATATTGGGAATCTGAGGTTCAATGATAGTTGAATTATAGTCAATGACTATAATAATTTACGGTTTTATCAACCAAAAGATGCCAGCTTCTTGTATAAGAACTCACTATTTGACAAAAAATTGCTAGGAAAATGGAAAAATAATATGACAGAAATTAGACATAGACCAACATCTTACACCCTATTCCAAAATAAGGTCAAATGGGTTCATGATTTAAAGATAAAGGGTGATATAAAGTCAATTTAGAAGAGTAAGGGATAGTTTATCAGAACTTTGAAGAAAAGAGGGATTTATCACCAAAAAATAAACATAGAACATTATGAAATCCAAAAACAGATAATTTTTGTTACATTAAATTAAAAAGGTTTTGTGTAAACAAAACCAATGCAGCCAACATTAGGAGGGAAGCAGAAAGCTGGGGAATCGTTTTTATACCTATGATATGATATAATCATATGATAAAAGTCTCATTTCTAAAATATATGGAGAACTGAGTCAAATTTATAAGAATACAAGTCATTCCCCAAATGATAAATGGTCAAAGGATATGAACAGGCAATTTTCAAGTGAAGAAATTAAAACCATCCATAGTCATATGAAAAAATTCCCTAAATCACTATTGATTAGAGAAATGCAAATTAAAACAACTTTGAGGTATTAATTCATATCTCTCAGATAAGCTAAGATGACAGGGGGAAAAGATTATGATAAATGTTGGAGGGGATGTGGGAAAACTGGGATACGAATGCATTATAGTTGGTGTTATAAACTGATCGAGTCATTCTGGAGAGCAATTTGCCCAAAGGGTAATCAAATAGTAGACTGAATCTGTATCCCAAAGAGATCGTAAAAGAGGGAAAAGACTCCACATGTGCAAAAATATTTGTAGCAGCTCTTTCTGTGATAGCAAGAAACTGAAAATTGAGTGAATTGGGAAATGACTGAATAAATTATGGTATAGGAATGTAATGGAATATTATTGTTCTATAAGAAATGATGAGCAGGCTGACTTCAGGAAAGATTAGAAAGACTTACATGAACTGATTCTGAGTGAAGTGAGCAGAACCAGGAGAACATTATACACACTAACAGCAAGATTATGTGGAGATCAACCATGACAGACATAGCACTTCTCAGCTATGCACTAATTCAAGACAATTCCAATAAACTTGGAATGAAAAATGCCATATACATTCATAGAAAGAGCTGTGGAGATTGAATGTGGACCAAAGCATAGATTTTTCAGGGGGTTTTTCCCCTTTGTCATGTTTTTTTTTCCTTTTGTTTTGATTTTTCTTTCACAATATGAATAATATGGAATTATGCTTAAAATGATTGTATATATTTAATCTATATCAGATTACTTGCTATCATGGGGACAGGGGAGAGACAAGAGGGAACAAGAAAAATCTTTGCAACTCAAAATCATACAAAAATGAATGTTGAAAACTATATTTACATGTAATTGAAAAATCTATTAAGTAAATAAGCTGTCTGTGAGTCTGTCAATCTAATTATTATCATAGCATAATAACTCTAGAGCTAGAAGGCCAATTAGTTTAACAGCCTAATTTTTTTTTTTACAAATGAGGAAATAAGACTAAAGGAATTTAAGGAAAATGCCTAATTAAAGCAGTCAAAGGAAGTGTCAAAAGTAGGATTTGAATCCAGGCCTTCTGACTCTACAGCTACTATTCCTCCCATAATACTGCCTGTGATTAGACAATCTCCTAATTCTTTGACACTTGATGGCCAATTCCGTATTTTTCCTGCTAAACTACATAGCCTACCTAAAATTTCCTTCCCTTAGTGCAATACATGGCATATGATAACTGATATATAAATGTTAGCTATCATCATCATCATTATTGTCTCTTTAACCCTTATTAGAAAAAAATCCATTGCCATGAAAATGGCCTAGAAAGAAGAACATTGACAATCAGATGACAGGGACCTAATTGGGACTGAAAACAACATCCCCTTCCCCTGCACCCAGAAGGGCTGTTTTATGTCCTGCCAACACACTGATCATAATGATCAATAACTCATAAAGTCAATTCAAAATGAAACCGGTCCTAACATTATTTGGGAGAGGTAGAGGAAGAATATCAAGAGAAGGTAGAAAGACTCAGCACATGATGTAAAAGGTTTTCTGAGAAACACTAAAATGAGCCTTTGGAATTTTATGAAGTGTTAAAGTTTAATGAATGATCTTAGTTTAGAGTCACTCAAATGACACATTGCAAATGTGGAATAATTATGTGTAAATGTTCAATAGATTTTATTTTGCTAAATATTAAATGTTATTAAAATTAAAAGTGCTATTTCATATGTGTATATGGAAATATATGTGTATGAATATATAGATATAGCTATGTGTAGATACTTAGATATATATAGTGCTGAAGAGTGAATATATTTAATTTCTAACATACATCATATTTTATATATGCTTATATATTTTATGTTATAAATATATGTGTTTATATATTACACCTATATGATAAATATATTCACACTTCAATATTCATAATTTCATCACTGTTACTGCTTCCCCCACGCTAAGTGGAAGCATGGTAGACATTTTTCATGAGTTTCTATAGCTCGTCACCCTACCCTGAAAAAAAGTATAATGGAACTGAAAAATAACCCTAACTGACATTTGTATAGCTCTTTTAATTATTTTACAAAATACTTTATTCACATTAGAACTCACAACACTATAAAAATGAATGAGTATGCTACAATGAGCATTATTACCATCGCTATTTTACAAATAAAAAAACAGAGAATCAGAAAGATTAATTGATTAACCTTTGGACCGACAATTGAAATGAAAGGGATATTCAAAGTCATCTAGCCCAATACCCAATATTTTATTCTTGATTTGGGGAGGAGACAGACTGGAGGGGGAAGAAACAATCATGAGTCTATTATAACAGCACAAAGAAATGGCCATGAGAATAGAGAAGAGGGGCCAATGTGAGAAATGATGTGAAAGATCAATAAATAGAACTTGGCAGTTTAGAGGTCAAACAAGATAGGAGAATTACATATATAACTCCAAAATTACACATATGAATGTCTTAGAATAGTTGTGGCTCAAAAAAATATTTAGGGACAGCTAGATGGCATAGTAGATAGGGCATAGTGGATAGAATGCTGACCCTGGAGTCAGGAGAACCTGAGTTCAAATCCAGCCTCAGACACTTAACACTTACTAGCTGAGTGGTCCTGGGCAAATCACTTAACCTCAATTGCCTCTCAAAAAAAAAAAAAAAAAAAAAAAGGAAAAATAGGAAAGTTTGGAAGAAGAGAGAAGATGATGAGCTCAGTTTTGAATGCACTGAAGAGTGGGTACCAAATAAACATCATTCTATATAGTGTTGCCTAACAGGAAACTGGAGATTCAGGAATGAAATTCAGTAGGAAGATTACTGAACATGTACACTTCAAAATCATCTGTAAAGAAGTGTTCACTGAATCCACAGGAACATTTGTGATCACCAAAGGATAGGATATATCAGGGAAAAGAGGACTCAGAAAGAGTCGTGGGGAACCCTAATGCTTAGGGATTAAAGGGATAGATAATGACAGAATAAAGGAGACTCTCAGACAGATAGGAGAAGTAAGAAGAGAAAATATACAAAAAGGAGGAAATGCTATAGCTTTTTCTTTAGAAACATTCTTTTAGAAACATGAGAGAGAAGGAGAACTAAAATAAAAACATTATATTATCAATTTACTGATTATTTCTTCAGCTTTGCTCTTTCAGTGGAGCAATGGAATCAAAATAAAGAATGCAAGAAATTAAGAAGTAAGTAGGTCCCGAAGAATTGAAGGCAGAAAGTATTGACTATTCTTAGCAGGAGAGAGCAAGAGACAGAGATAAACAGACAGAGACACACAGAGAGACAGATACCCAGAAAGAGACAGAGAGATAGAGACAGAGGGGATGCTAACTTGAGGTTGTGATAGAATCCAGTGAAGTTTAAGGATGGAGAAGATTTGAACTTGTCTTTACATAGCAAGAGAAAATCCATTAGAAAGAGATTAAAGATTAGATGTTCAGGAGTTGATGGAGGCTAAGATCCCAGAGAAGACTAGAAGGAAAGAGATCAAGAACCCAATGGGAGAGATTAGACTTTAAAAAGAAAAAGAGAAACCATATCCTCTGTGTCTAGAAAATAGGAAAAGAGGATAGTCATAAATGTAGAAAGGAATTTCACTGTGAAGGAAAGAAAATGAAGGAGGTCTAGTTACTCTCAATTTTCTAAGTAAGAGAAAGTTATCTACTGAGAGTGTTAGAAGAGTTGTAGCTTGAAGAGAGATTTTTAAAAGTCTAAAAAAAGAGCCTAATAAAAATAAGATATCACTGTGTAGTAGATTCTGTCGTCATGGTTGTATAAGTTCCTCTAATAATATTCATCAGGGTGGGGAGTAGAAGCAGAGAAAGTGGATGGATGGTAGAAGACAAAATGGGTAAGAAGTGAGGATTGGCAAAGCATGAATGACAAAAAGACAGAGGTAAGGGACCAGATAACTGAAGGCTCAAGATTGTAAAAGCAGAAATGTTGATTTTAGGGAATCATAAGCAAAGATTAATGATAAATGCAATACTTTTAGTTGAAATATGCACAGACAAATCAATAAACATTCATTTAGAATGTGATTAGAGAAATTAAAGACTTTAGGAAATCTTTTTGTCGAATAATGAAGTAAATTCTAGTCTCAATAATTTAAGAAAGACTGAGAATTAAGCTTTATAAGATAGCTCCAAAAATAGTTATTCTAATTGATGTCATAGAATTTTAGAGCTGAAAGGAACATTGGTCATTATCTAGCACTGGTCTCTCATTTTTAAGATAAGGAAACGGAGATCCATAGACATAAGATGATTTGTCCAAGTTGTCTATCCTTCTTGCTGCCATACCATACTGTCTAAGAAAGAATAATAACAATAATAATCTACTATATGGTACTTTAAGTTTACAAAATAATCAACAAGCATCTCATTTGAGCCTCATAAAAACCCCGTAAGATAAATAATACATGTAATTTTTCCCTTTTTACAAAACAGGAAATTGATATTCAGGTAAAATGACTTGGTCATATGGCTAATAAGAAAGCTGAGATTTGAATCAGGCTTTCTGACTCCAAGTCCAGTGTTCTTTTCATTTTACCATGTTGTCTCATTTCAAAGAATTTTTAAACTTTAAGAAGACATAACTAATAAGATGATATGCAGCCCTAATCTAGCCAAGAAACTCAAAACAATCAGCACTAAGGAAATCCATTAAGAGAGAATATAATTAGAGATTACAATCATATCAATAGATTCAGAAAAAAAAAAAACTTTTGACAAAATACACTTATTTCTGGTTTAAAAAAAAAACATTTTCAATGGGAATAAAGGAACCTTTCTTTAAAATGATATTACATATCCAAAATCAAGAGCTACCATTCTATACAAAAATGAGATAAATAACATTCCTTTTCCATAAAACCAGAAATAAAGTAAAGATGTCCAATATCTCGCACTTCTATTTGACATGATAATAGAAATCCAGTCTATGACAAGAATATAAAAAGAAATTGAAAAAATGAGCATAAAGAAATTAAATTATCACTTTCTGTAGATAATAGGATGGTATACTTAAAGAACTCTAAAGAGTTCTCTTTGTTTTTCTTTTCTCTTTTTCAGCGGGATAAAGTATGGCAAGAAGAGATTCTGTTCATTAAAAAATAAAATACTTTTAAAATAGAGGTGGAAGAGATTTACATGTGAAATATTGCATGTCAATGTAGTTTTGTTTAAATGTTTATACTACTTCATCAGACAGGATCTCTCTCATGAAGTGCTGACAATCTGAAAATGGGAAAAAATGAAACAATAAAAAAAAAACTGGATAAATAAAAAAAAATTACTTTGGGGGAAAAAATCTAAAACTAGATTTTTACTTGGATTTGAAATAAAGACATTTTGAAAATAAGAAAAAACATACAAATCTAGGTTTGGGAGACAGGGAGTGTAGTGGAGGGGGAATAAAGGAAATGATTCAATATTAAATTCATGTAGATACGGGTCAGCCAAAGGTCAGACCCAGGAAATCACAAAGACAAACAATCCAGAGAACTAAATGGGCAATCAGAGACATAGAGCAAAAAACGATGGAGGAAGAATCTTGGAAGAACAAGGTCCAAAATGAAAGGGGAAGAAGTATGGTTTATCATTAGTAGATTGACAGTTTGTCTCAAATAGTGACTCACATCTTTTACCACAGAATCCACACTAATAAAATGTCCCATCTCCCTTAAGCTACGGCTATACATCCATTGGTTCAGAATAGATAACTTCCTGACATCCTCTTCAGAACTGCTATTCTAAGTTAATGCCATAAGAAACATGCAATATCTAATTGAAATATGATTCATATAGCCGAAAGGTTTAAAGTGATGCTTGTTTGACGTATTATAATTAATGTAAAATAAACAATACCATCATTTCTAGTCCCATCCATTTAATTACATGCATATGACTTAGCAGTATCACAATATCAGTTTTTCCAATCTTGAGTAATTCAGCTCTATTCCCCTCATGGACTTTTTCCTCCCAGCTGCCTGAATTGTGCCTTATCACTCCTGGAAACTGATAAGCTAGGGAGGTAGGTAATAGCAATGGCCCACTGAACGATTAATTTATTGATTTAACAAACATTTATTAAGTACCTAGTGGGGCCAAGACAGGAGCAAGAGATCTCTTCAGGTAGTGAAGGTACTTAGTGGTACTTAGGAGCCAAGAAAACTTAGAGCTGATTTTTACACAGGGTCTCACATACTTGCCATGGATTTTCTTACTATAGTTCTGGGAGCACAATGGATAGAGTGCAGAACTAGAAGTAACCTAAGAAATCATTTAATCTGATGCCCTTTTTTTAAAGATAAAGAAACTAAAACTCAGAGGTTAAATAGTTGTCGAGGATGACTTAGGAAATAATTGAGAAGAACCAAGATTCAAATCCAGTACTTCTGACTCCAATGGAGATTTGGACAATTTATCTCATGCTACCCTTTGCCTCCCAGAACCATAGTAAGAAAATGCCTTCCAATCCATGGCAAGTATGTGAGACCCTGGTAAAAATCAGCTCTAAGTTTTCTTGGCTCTTAAGTACCACTGTCCTCACCTTCACTACCTGAAGAGATCTCTTGCTCCTCAAATACCTCACAAATGCTTTGTTAGGGCTTCTTTGCAATTATGACATAAATAAATAAAATAATCCTTGTGTCATCATTACTGGTATACAATTTTTTTTTCTGTAATTAATGGTAAACTTAAAGGCTACTTAAGAAGGATCTTAAATCTTCTCCTGTCTCACCCCCAAATACCTGATGTCATCTCCTGTAATAGAATGCAAGCTCTTTGAGAGCAGGGGCTATATTTTTTCCTTCTATCTTTAGCATCTAGCATAATCCCTAGAATATTGCAGGCACCAGATAAATGTTCGTTGATTGAATAATTGATAATGAATCACTAAACCAGTCATATCTATAACCTTCACTCCAGGAACCCAGTAGTTCCCATGTGAGTAGTGGAGGAGGCAAAGGAGAATGAGGAAAATTCTGTATTTATTAGACCTTTAAGTTTGCCAAGAGTTTCACATTCACCATTCACAGAAAATCAATCCAATTTTCCCAAGGCACGAGTTGTTCCCTGAAAGTAATTTAAGTACCTTGGAAGGTACATTTCACTCTTGAATGGTTCTGAATGTTGCTTGTTGACCTACTCTTGTTGCTAAAGCATAGTGGAGTCTCCCAAGAATCCTCAAAAAGATAATTTCTTCAAAGGATTTAAATTTAACATGTCCAGGATGAAAAAAAATCCTGCCTCAAAAACATCTCACCTATCACTGATGCATGACTCCTGAAATGAAGGTTATAGATATGACAGGTTTAGAGATTCATTAACATTAATGACTTTCCCAGCAGTCACAGGTACCAGTAGAAATAGTTGTCACTTACCTGTACACTTATTACAGCCTGTGTTATCCTTTTTAGTCGCTTTTCTCTATCTCCCCTTCCTGACCTAGAATTGTCTACTTCTCCTGGGCTGTCCTATTTGGCAGGTCAGAGTGTAAACTTCCGTGAGGACAGGAATGGAATCTATTAATATCTTTTATATAATCTAACTTTAGTAATACAACCTCCTCTACCTTCTCATCTCCCATTAAAATATAAGGAAGTCCTTTAGGAAAGTGACAATATAACTTTTATTTGTACCCCCCCCTGTAGCTTAGCAGCTGTGATAACTTCCCAGATACTCATGAATAATGTCGGATTCTGTGTTATTTACAATTCCACTGATTTCCCTAATAAACGATCTTTCATCCTCTCCTTGCTTAATAAGTCCCAGATTAACCTTGAGGAAGACAGGAAGGATAATGAAAGATCAAAGAAATGAGTTTTCACCTTGCACCTAACATCTAAGTGTCTGGAAATTTTCTCTCTACTTGAAGGCATTGTTCTTGGACATAGGAATCTGAATTCTGAGATTCAGAATTCAGAAAATGTGGGTTTGAATCTCTATTCTATACTCTCTTCCCATGTGAATTTGGACAACACACCCAATCTCTCTCTAAATCTGTTCCATTTTTAAATGAAAAAAAAATGCACCACATGGCCTCTGGGGTCCCTTTTAGCTCTAAATCTGTAGAATGAATATCAAATACTAATAAACACCAAGTTCTGGAAGACATATCTCCAGAAGCAAGACTAGAGAACTGAGATAGTTCTCCAAATTATCTAATTCCAGGATTAATTCCTGTAACTCAGATTAAATCCCTGTTGAGGGAGCATCATATTACCTTTTTAAAATAACTTTTTAAATGCTATAGGACTTTAGGTCTATACCCCAAAGATATCAAAGAAAGAGAAAAAGGTTCCATGCACACAAAAATGTTTATAGTAATTCTTTTGATGGTGGCAAAAGAACTGGAACACGAGGAGAGAGGCTCATCAATGGGGGAATGGCTGAAGACGATGTGATATATGATTGTAATGGAATGCTATCATGCTATAAGAAATGATGAGCATGGTACTTTCAGAAAAACCTGGAAATTTTATATAAAAACAATGAAAAATGAAATAAGCAGAAACAGGATAGTAATTTATATAGTAATAGCAATATTGGGGTGACAGGGGAGCAATACTGTAATGATAAATCAAACTATGAAAGACTTAACTCTGATCAATATGATCCATGACAATTCCAAAAGACTCATGATGAAAAATACTCTCCACCTCCAGAGAGAGAATTAATGGACTGAAGCATCTTTTTTCTTTCTATTTTTCTTGCTTCCTCCCCTCTCCCCCATACACAACATGACTAATATGGAAATGTTTTGCATAATTTCATCTGTATAATAGGTATCATATTTCTTGCTTTCTCAATGGATGAGGGAGGGATGGAGGAAGAGACATAATTTGGAACTGTAAATAAAAATAAAACTTTTAAATACTATAGCATATAATACTTAGCATTAGGAATATTTTAATAATTGAAAAAGACAATGTTTAACTTAAAGGAATTTACCTCTAATAGGAGAATTGTGGATACAATGGCACTATTGTACTGGAAATCAGAAGACCTGCCCCAAGTCCTATGTTCTTGGCAAATCTTTTAAGGTCTGTGAGTTTCATTTTTCCTCATCTGCAAATGGAGAAGATAGGGCTAGATTATCTTTAAGAGGGCTACCTGTAAGGATTAAAATGAGATAAAGTTTGGTGAAGCTTTTAGCACAGTGGCTTGGCATATAAATTAGGTTGCTATAAAAAATCCTAGTGATGATGTCTGATGATGATGATGATGATGATGATGATGATGATGATGATGATGATGATGATGATGATGGTCGATGATGATGATGATTGGAGGAGGAGGAGGAAAGTATCAGGAAACAAGAACTGAAGGAAGCATAAGATACTATCTGATACAAGTGCTGGTAGTAGCATAAATGATGCTCTTGGGCAAAGGGGGCATAGGAGGCTTTGAACCTGGTTTCTGAAAAGAAGGAAAAATAAACGATAGAAAGGAATTTTTAAAAAGAAGGTAACTTCCTGACAGAGAGATGATAAATTCATGGTGAATGCAGACTGACACGTTTTTGGATGTGGCAATTGAGGGAATTTGTTTTGTTCCACTGTCAATCTCTCACCTGGATTTTTTCTTTTCTTTTTTCAGTGGGAAGAGAAGAAGGGGAGGACAGAAAATAGATTTTTGTTTGTTGGAGAGAAAAAAGATTTAAAAGAAAGAAAAGACAATCCAAAATAAACTTTATCTGGTTCACAATTTGATCTAGAACCAAACCTGGAACCATTCAGACCTCATCCTGAGAACCTAGTCTCTCTCTTATGTTTCACGAATTTGCATGTCATCCTGGAGAGTCCATTGCTAATCTTCTCTGCATCATTCCAATTTTAGTACATGTGCTGCCAGAGCAAGCACTCCCTATGTTTTAGAAACTTTGGAGAATGAATGAGTTTTGTTCTGGCTTTTCTGAGAAGCATCTTTAACCCAAATGGCTGCCTAAGTGAGTAAGAGGCAGGAAGGGACTCGAGCTCACACCAGCTGGTATTTTTCCATCTGTTCCCCTTGATTACATAAGAGTGCACATTTTTAGAAGTTTCATTCTCACTGCAGTGACTTTTGAGCTGCATCTTCAGCCTCCCAGTCCCCAGGCTTTCAACACTTCTGACTCAGCAAGCCCAGGGAGACTATTTATTGTCTTCAGATGGTGGGGAGTCTGGGGGAGATTTAGGGAATTCTGTTGCATTTTGTTATAAAATTGATAAGCCAGAAAAAAGCTTCACAAATCACCTTGAGGTCTTTCACAAAACCTTGTCTGTGTGTGTGTGTGTGTGTGTGTGTGTGTGTGTGTGTGTGTGTGTACCAGGCTTGGGATTTTATTAGCATAAAAAATTACTGAAAATTCCCCACTGTCCCATGTAGATCAGCACTTACACTACAGCACATAGATTTAAACATTGCCTGGGGCCTTAAGAGATTGAGTGACTTGTGCAGGGTCACACAGTAAGTGTCAGAAGCAACACTGGAGCTAAAGCCTTCTAAATCACTGACTGTCTTTTACTACACTACAGGGCCGCCCCTTCCCATTTATTTATTTATTTATTTAGATTGGGAAGTGGAGGAGGAGAATCTTTGCCTCAGTTGCTACCTAGCTTTAATCACTGAATGGGAATTGACTCAGTTAGGCTGAGACTTTTTGAAGACCTTAGTTTAGTCCTTGGCTCCCATTGCATCCAGGGCCATCTTTGATCATCTTGCTCTCTATCGCCACTGGACCCAGATGGCTCTGGAAGGGATAGGTGACCTTGCCCAGCTGTCCCTCACTTAAAGCATGTCATGGCATCTCACCGATGTTGTGGTTCGCCCCCCCCCCAGAACTAAAGCCATTAACAACCACAACATAGCCCCTCAAGTGGACACACACGGATGGGCTTCCTTCAGAGCTTTATAATGAAAGGAATCCGGTTTTGGAGTATGGGGAGCTGGATTCAAATCTCTTATCTGTTACTTACTACTTAGGTTACTTTCAAGTCACAAACAACTAGACCCTGTGCTTCAGTTTTCGCATCTATAAAATGAGGGCATTAGACTAAATGGTCTCTAAGATCCCTTGAGTTTATACTCAATGATCCTGTGATTTGGTGAACTTTCCCCAATATGTCAATAATTATTGGTGTGGTGCTTAATTTAATTATTGATTAATTAATTATGTGCTTAATAAATTCTAATTGGCTGACTGATATATCAGCTGTAAAGGCTAGTGATTTCATAAATACAGAAAGATAAGTCTCAAAAATAGGACTTTTGAGGTGGAAGGGATATTAGAAAAACCCAGTCCAAACTCATTTTGACCTGCTTAAAGTCATACAATTAGTTCATCAAGAAACATTTATAAAGTGGGTACTATGGGCTAACCTACTGTGCTAAGAACTGGGGTTACAAAGAAAAGTAAAATTCCCTGCATTCAAAGAGCCCACAATCTAATGTCTGTGTGTGTGTGTGTCTCCCTCTGTCTCCTTGTCTCTGTCTGTGTGTGTATATGTGTCTGTCATTCTCTCTTTCAGTCTCTCTCTGTCTCTCAGTCTCTCTGCATGTAGGTCTCTGTGTCTGCATCTCTCTGTGACTGTTTCTTGTGTCTCTGTATATCTCCGTATGTCTCTTGTGTGTCTCGGTGTTTCTCTCTGTGTCTCTTTCTGTTTCTTGGATGTCTCTATGTGTGTGTCACTGTGTGTCTCTCTCTCTGTGTGTCTCTCTGTATGGGTTTCTGTGTCTGTGTCTCTCTCTCTGTATGTCTCTCTCTGTCTCTTGTGTGTCTCTGTCTCTTGTGTGTCTCTGTGTCTCTTGTGTGTCTATGTGTGTGTCACTGTGTTTGTCTGTATGTGTCTATATCTAATGGGAGGAGACAAAATGTAAACGATTATGTACAAACAAGCTAAATAGAGGATAAATTGGAAATAATCAACAGAAGACAGATATTAGAATTGAGGAGAATTGGGAAAGACTTCCTATAACTGATGGGATATTAGCTAGGACTAGGAGGAAATAAAGAAAACTATTAAGGTTCAAAATCAGGACTAGAGCATTGGTTACCAGCTCTTTTTTTCCAATAAATCACAATTCTCTCTACTTTTTGCCTTCAAATATCTGTCTACCTGATCAAGAGGACAGCCTGTCATTTCATAATTAGAATTAGGCTTGAAATACAACTATCTTTGAGACATCAAACACACAAGTTAATACTGAGGTAAAATAATAATAATAATTGATGTTTATATGGTGCCTTAAGGACGTGTAAAGTCTTGTACTATAATGATCTCATCTAACCGTCACAAAACCCCATGAGGTAAATGCTAGAGTTATTATTATCATCATCTGGAAAAGAGAGACAATATTAGCACTTACCTAACAGGACTGTTGGAAGTCAAATAAGATGGGGTACAGAAAGTGCTCTGGCAACCTGAAAGTTCTATAGAAATGCTAGTTTATCGTTATTTTTATCTTGGTTTTATGGATGAAGAAGTTGAGACTAGAAAAGAACAGTCTCTTACCTCACAGCTTGTTATCTGTCTCCCTTTATATTTTTGTGTGTCTCTGTGTGTGTCTCTGTCCATCTGTGTCTCTCTATCTGTCTGTGTCTTTGTCTGCTTCCCCCTGCCTCCCCTTCTCTCTCCCTGTTTATGTGCCTCTCTCTGTGAGTGTCTCTATATGTGTGTCTATGTCTGTGTGTCTCTGTGTATCTGTCTATGTCTCTTCCTCCTCTACCCCCCTCTTCTCCTCTTCCTCCTCTCTTTTTCCCCCTTTTTGTTCCTCTCTCCCCCTTTCTCCTTCCCTCTTGCTCTCCCTCTTTCCCCTTCCCTCTTTGTCTCTCTCTGTGTCTATGTATGTGTGTGTCTCTGTGAGTATGTGTATGTGTTTGTGTCTGTATGTCTCTCCCCTTCCCCATGTGTCAGGAGGAGGTTCCCCAAAAGTCTAACAACACCTTGTGTGTCCTCTCAATGACAGCACAAAGAATGTCTCTGTCACACTCTGTCCTTCCATATCAATATTTTTCTGCCAATTAAGAGAGTCTCATGCATAATGCCTCAGGCTTGACTGGAAATTCAAGTTATAGAAGGAATAAAATACTGTGACACTAATCACAAGGAGAGGAAAAAGGGACCACAGCAAGATTCTGCCAATCTCATAGTGCAATGGAAAGTGCATTCAGTCCAAATGCTAGACTATGTGACCTTAACTCCTAGTTACTTAACTCTGTGGACTCAGTTTCTTCACCTGTCAAATGAGGATATTGAACTAGATGGAAATTTTGCTAAGACTCCAATTCTAAAGCTATGATCCTTTGAGGAAAAGATATTAAACATTTATTCAAAACAAATATACAATTTAAGAACTATATAATAATAGAACTAAAAATGCATATGCAGAAAATATGTATCATAAGGTATTTCAAGTACTTCAAACAGATTAGCTAATTCTCATAATTTCCTTTGAAGCAAAAAGCTACCATTTTACAGATGGAAAATTGAAGACCAGAAAGTCACTGTCAAAGCTGTAGCCTCTCCAAGCTTCTTCCAAGATTAAAAGTTTAACATGAGATAACATGGCTCAGTGGAAGGAGCACCAGCCCTACAGTCAAGAGAATCAGAATTCAAATCTGGCCTCAAACATTTAATATTTTCTAGCTACATGATCCTTGGCAAGTCATTTAACTCCAATTGCCAAATAAAAAAGGAAAAGGAAAGAAAGAAAAGAAAGAAAAGTTGATATGAATCCAATCTCTTAAAATTAAATGATCCTCAGCCCCCATACCCTTTTCATTTTGTCTTTAAAGAAGTGAACAAGTCATTTTTTCATCACTGTCCCATGGCGGAAATGAAAATAAATAATTGACCTAAGATAGAAATTGAAAGTAAAAAAAAAAAAAACTAGAAATATAGCTTAAGCCACATACCCTCCTGCCATTTATTTCCCAAAATACAATCTCCCCTTATCAAAACTTTGGGAGATGAATAATGTTAATCAGTACACCCATCTTTACTTTCCCAAGCTGCTTTTTGACTCCAATAAGTAAATATGTAAAGACTGCTTGGTTGACAAATGCTGAAATCTCAGTGCAACCAACCTATCTACTCAACCAGGGAAGTCTCATGGTCAGAAGATGGTAGGAAACCCCTGTTGACTCATATACCCTTACCACTCTTCCATTACTGCTGTTGTTTCTGAGTATTATATTGCCCCACTAAGACCAAAACAGAGGTTATAACCTTCCTATCGTATAGTTTTCTCTTCTGAACCTTCCCCCTCTCCAATCTCAGCTCCAAAGCATTCTTATGAATTCCCTTGAATAGGCAGAATTGACCTTATTCCAAAAACTTGAGGGAGCCAGTATTCTTATATTTAACATCATTTCAATTCTACAAAAATATAAATAAAATACTGCCTTCTCCTCCCCCTTGAAATTACCTTTTTTTTTTAACCTTCTATATATTTTGTATATACATATGTAGGTTGATGGAGAAGCTAAGTGGTACAGTGGATAGAATGCCAGACCTAGAATCAAAAGTATATGAGTTCAAATGTGACTCCCAGACACTTCCTGGCTGTATAGTTCTGAGCCAATCACTAAATTCTGTTTCCTCACTTGTAAAATGAACCAGAGAAGGAAATGCAAACAATTTCAGTATCTTTGTCAAGAAAACCCCAAATGGGATCATGAAGAATTGGACATGACTAAACCAACTAAACAACAACAATAAAAATACCCATTCGTGTTACTTCTCTCAATAGAATACAAATTCCTTGAGAGTGTTTGATTTGCCTACAGTTATATAGCTTGTACAGGGTCAAGCAAAAACTCGAATAATAATCACCAATCTAATGCTTTTTTTCCCAACACCCCAAAGCTATCCTGTCTTTTTTGTCTCTGTCTACAAGAAGGGAGGAATTAGGTGAAACAGTGTGGGATAGAGTGCCAGGCCTGCAGTCAGGAAGAGTTCGAATCTGGCTTCAGGTACTAATTAGCTGTGTGATCCTGAGCAAGTCATTTCATCCTATTTCTTAGCTTCCTCGTCTATAAAATGAACTGAAAAAGGAAATGGCAAACCACGCCAGTATTTTTGCCAAGAAAACCCCAAATGGAGTCACAACAGTTAGATACGACTGAAATGACTCAGCAACCACAAGGGAAGAAGGCACACATTAAAAAAAAAAAAAAAAGTGTGATACTACGTCATTTTGAAGGCATCATGATATAATGGGTAGGGAACTAGATTAGAGTTAAGAATACCTGTGTTCAATTCCCACCTTAGACGTTTCATATGGTATGACAAATCACAGTCTCTTGATGCTTCTGTTTCCTCATCGGTAAAATTAGCGTGGCTGACTCAACGACTCCTAGTTTCCTTCCATTTTTAAATCTATGATCCAGCATGGATCACTGCCACAGCTATTTAAGACCCAGAAAAGAAAGCTCTTGCCACTCAAGTCCTTGGCATTGTCAAATGGTTCACCACAACCAGAAATTGATAGGATTTTATCAATGGAAATTGCATTAAAGGAGAGCTTTTAATCTCTGCTTTGCCACTGAACCCTCAGCCTCTTCCATCTGGTTTGGAGTAGAAATCTTCCATACATATTGTCTCCATCAGAATGTGAGTCCTTCAGTCCTCTTTGTAGTGGCCAGAAACTGGAAACTACGTGGATGCCCATCAATTGGAGAATGGCTGAATAAATTGTGGTATATGAATGTTATGGAATATTATTGTTCTATGAGAAATGACCAGCAGGAGGATTTCAGAAAGGCCTGGAGAGACTTACATGAACTGATGCTGAGTGAAATGAGCAGGACCAGAAGATCATTACATACTTCCACAATACTATATGATGATCAATTCTGATGGACGTGGCCTCTTCCACAATGAGATGAACCAAATCAGTTCCAATAGAGCAGTAATGAACTGAACCAGCTACACTCAGTGAAAGAACTCTGGGAGATGACTATGAAGCACTACAGAGAATTCCCAATCCCTCTATTTTTGTCCGCCTGCATTTTGGATTTCCTTCACAGGCTAATTGTACACTGTTTCGAAGTCCTATTCTTTTTGTACAGCAAAACAACTGTCTGGTCATGTATACATATATTGTATTTAATTTATACTTTAACATATGTAACATGTATTTGGTCAACCTGTCATCTGGGGGGGGGGAAGGAGGGGAAAAATTGGAACAAATGGTTTGGTAATTGTCAGTGCTGTAAAATTACCCATGCAAATATCTGGTAATTAAAAAAAAAAAAAAAAAAGAATGTGAGCCCTTTTAAGCAGGGATTATTTTATCTGCTTATATTTACCACTTATTGTAGTGCTCTACACATAATAATTGCTTAATAAATGCTTATTCAATCATTAATACTATGTAGAATGTGATTGTGGCAAAAGAGACCCAGGCAAAGAGAAATTTGAAGAGAAAAACATTTTTCTCAGCTGAGGCGATTTTTGTTGTTGTTCAGTCATTTCATTCTTATTTGACTCTTCATGATCCCATTTAGGATCTTCTTGGCAAAGATAATGGAATGTTTTGTCATTTTTTTCTCCAACTCATTTTGCAGAAAAGGAAACTGAGTTAAACAGTGTTAAGTATTTACCTGGGGTCATACAGCTAATGTGACTAAAGTTGGATTTGAATATAGGTCTTTCTGACTTCCAGTCTGCACTTAGCTGCCCCATGGGGGCTATATCTTGTCGTTGGAGAAAATGAAGCTGGTGACATTGCACAGCAATGAGTCATCTTGCATGTCATGGCATTATCTCCCTAATGCCATGGTCCTCTTCGAGATCAAAGGACAAACAACAACAAGCACCATGGGGAGATTAGGGACAGATTTATGCCTTGCACTTGAGCCAAACCCTGAACAAAGAGAGGGATTACACAGAATATCTTACAGATACCTGGAATTACACATGGAGAGGCGAAGAATGCAACACAAGGAGATGAGGAAGGAACACATTCCAGATAAGGTAGATGATCAAAGACAGAAGAAGGAAGGACAAGATTGAGGAACAGCTGTATGGGGAATGGAGACCAAGTAGGAAATATGACAAGAATCCAAGGAAAAGATGATAAGTGCCTCAATTAGGGTTTGGCAATCCAAAAAGAAAGGAGAAGGATGTTAGCATTGTGTCAACATAGAATTGTGTGATTTATCAATCAATCAGATATAGAAAATGAGGGGAAAGAGAGACTCCAAGTAGCCTCAGTCTGAGTAATGAGGAGGATCATAGTGACAACAAAACAAACGTGGCAGCTGGGAAAGGGGGTATGTTTGGGGATGAGTTTAGCTTTATAGTGAGGGATTTGATGTGTTGGCAGGACACTTGAAGGGAGATTATAGCTTCACATATGTAGAGTTAAAAGAGACCCTTGAGAATAATTTCTTTAATTTACAAATGAGGAAACAGACTACAGGGAATAAAATGATTTGTCCAAAGTCACACATCTGGTAAACACATTTGAGGCAGAAATTCAAACTCAGATCTTTTAGATTCCAAGTTCAGAATTCTACACCACCTAGTAGTCTCACAGTGCTTAGAAGGCAGCTGGCAATTGAGGTTATAATTTATAGACTATAGAGCTAATCATTAAAGCTATAGGAGTGAATAAGACTATCAAAAAAGATCATAGAGGGAGAAAAAAAAAGACTAAGAACAGAATCAGGGAGGTGCACCTACACTTGGAAGACACCCAGAGGAAGATACACCAAAGAAAATAAGACCAAGAAGGAGCAATCAGATATTTAAGAGAACCAGGAGACAAGACTGAATATGTCAGTCAAGAAGCTTATTATGCTCCAGCCATTACCATTAGCACTGGAGATGCAATGAGTAGCATAAAAAGATTATTTTGTTCAAGGATCTTACAATCTAATGACTGAAACAAGATATACAAGATAAATTAGATAAACATACACACCTACACACACAGAGACATAGAGTAGATGGAAGACAAATGGAAGGGGAGAAAGTGGATAGAGGACTAGACTTGGAATCAAGAAAGATGAGTTCAAATGTAGCCTCAGACACTTATTAGCTGCGTGATCCTGGGCAAGTCACTTCACCCCGTTTGCCACAGTTCCCTTCATCTGTAAAATGATTTGGAGAAGGAAACAATAAATCACTCCAGTATCTGTGCAATGAAAATCCTAGATGGTCATATACAATCGAACAACAAGGTGGAAAGCAATCTAAGGGGGAAGGCATTAGCAACTTGGGAAGAGTAAGAAAAACCTCCTGAAGAAGACAGAATTTGAGCTGAGACTTGAAAAAAGCCAAGGATTCTAAGAGGCAAAAGTGAGAGAATGGAGAGAATCAGGAAGGAAGGGGCAGTCATTAATGTCAGGATCTACAGAAGGCTAAGGTCATGTACTAAGAAAAAGCAGAAGGGTATGTCAAAGAAGAAATCAACAATGATCTCAGGGAGAATGAAAGCCAAATTGTACAGATAGAGGAGACAGAGTGAAAGAGTAAAGACAGCAAATGAAACCTCTTTCTAGAAGTTTAGTAACTCAGTGGGGAAAACTATAGATTGGGAGAGCTTGATTTGATAGCAGGGCAAGAGAAGCTTTGCCAGGATAACATGCCTTTAGACAGAGGAGAAAGAATTATGGGACGTGGTTGGGGCTAAGATAGAAGATGAGAGACAGTGAAAAAAGGAAGTAGGGGTTGAGGGGATCCAATTAACAGGGTGAAGGATTAAGCATGAGAAGGAGAAGGAGAAGACAGGATAGGCAAAAACAGAAAGGTTTTAAGATATGAAGGAGAAGAAAAATAAACCTCATAATAGATACCTTTGATTATTTTCTCAATTAGTAGAAAATACCTTTATTTGCTTAAAAAAAATTCTAGGGGCAAAGTTGGGGGCTTTGTGAATATCAGAGAAGCTTTAGAGCAGCCACTTTTGGGAAGGTGGTAGGGATTCAATCAGAGATCCAAAAAAGGTTTGTGGGAGCAAGGGCCCAGTTGAGGTTACATAACACAGCTGTGTGTGTAGTATGGATTTAGCCACAGTTTAGTAATTTATTCCAACAGTATTAGTAGTATTCCAGAAGAAGGAGCTAAGAATATGGATAGTGGGTAGGAGAGAGGGTTTCAAAATGTCCCAGTATCAGGTTGTGAGGGAACAGGAGTGGGAGTGGTATGGGATGGTGGAAAGGAGAATGGAAAAAATCCTGTTTTCCACTAAATGCTTCTAGCTCCCTTAGTAGCTTGCTACTTTCAAAGGCCCTTGTTCCTTCAAAAATTCAGGATAATAAGGTTAATATATAGTTCTAGGATTTGTGATTACATCAGAACAGGCACTTCTTCCAACATAGGTCAGGACCAATCTATACCTTAATGAATGGACTTTGTGAATTGCTGTAGTTTAAATCAAATTCACCTAATAATGAAATAATGCAGTGTTAAGAAAAGAACAGCATGTATGGAATAAGAAGACCTGGATTCAAATCCTAACTCTACTAATTCAGCACCTGGGCCTCATTATCCAAATCAGGGTTAGGCTCTCAGAGGTGACAAACTGCCAGCCATGGGTAAAATGCTCATAGTACTCCTAGCAGCTAAACCAGATTAAAATGTAATTGGAAAACTTTAACATAATTTATAAAACAAATACAACAGGACATAAATAATATTAACACATAGTTTTCTAAGTTAATATATTGTAGGTTTTATTTATGGCTTAGTGGCCCCAGTTTCTATTTAAATTTGACCAGTGGATTTTCTAAATATGAAAGTTCTATACACTCAATTCTATGGTCAGTTTTCTAGTGACAAACGTCTACACACATATCTAGACTAGTCCTTGGATGCTGGGCACAACCTTAAAAATTCCTGAATCTATATAACTTATTTGTTTTTAATGCATGTCAATGTATGCATTTAATTTCATCAGATGAGATTATATAAATATATATAATGATTTAGAAATGTAAAAGCACTACATCAATAGTTTAATAATATCTAGCATATATAATATTTTTTTTATTTTTTTCAGTTATATCCAACTCTTTGTGACCCCATTTGAGGGTTTTTTGATGTTTTTTGTTTTGGGGGTTTTTTTGGCAAAGATACCAAAGTAGTTTATCATTTCTTTCTTCAGCTCATTTTACAGACTAGGAAACTGAAGCAAACAGGATTAAGTGACTTGCCAGGATTACACAGCTAGAAAGTATCTGAAGCTAGATTTGAATGTAGAGCTTCCTAATTCCAAGCCCCACTGCACCATCTTGCTGCCATATTTATAATAATAGTTAGCATTTACATGGCACCTTAAGGTTTACAAAGCATGGGAGCAGCTAGGTAGTGCTGTGGATAGAATATCAGCCCTGAAATCAGAAGAACCTGTCCCCTTTTTGTCATATCCTGGGGAGAGCAAAAGCCAACGGTTCCCAAGGCCAGCTGTAGACCTGGAACCCCACCAGAAACAAAGTGATTTGCAAAACCAACTGTGGTGAAGGCTATAGTTATAAAGTCTAGTCAAAGACAAGCAGAAATCTCAGCTGAGCAATAACCCTGAGCCAAAAAAACCAAACAAAAATTAAGAGAAGAAAAAAAAGAGAACTAAATGTGCTTCCTCTGTACAGACTCTAATGAACTAGAGAAGGATTTCCTTCCTCCCCATGCCCACAGGCGCTGACATTTTGCCTACGTGCCAGTCAACACCATTCTGCTCATCCAAAGGAAAACTTAGCCCCCAGATGTTCTCAAGAGAAAAGCAGCAGCCAGCCTCTGAGACAGCCAGACCTCAAATTCAGGCTTCCCTGGCCAAGGGAAAGTTGGCTTCGGCTCTGTGTAAGTCATAGTTTGGTCTTGGCTAAGTCATTATGGGTTCCCGTCTTGTTCCAGGGTGGCCTTTATTTATAGAATCATGTTGTGATCCCTATTAAACTACAAGTCCCTTGAGGACAGGACCTATCTTTTGTCTTCATTGTATTTCTAGCTCTTAGTGTCTAGAGCCCAGTAGACATCTAAAAAATACTTAACTGTACTTAAAATTCAAAACTTTACTGATGAATATGAGCACAAATACCATCTAGAGCATCTCCAACAGTGATGGAGAACTTACTATGCTATGACACAGATTTCCACACCTACAATATTTCCCTTAGTCAATAAGCCCCGTTATATTAACTTTATAGGACATTTGTAGGCTGAGTTCTGTGACCCAAGTCTTTTAACACACTCTGGACAACCAACCTCATGGAACAAAATCAAGAATCAACTGTGCAGCAAATTAATTGTGTGACCTTAGGCAATTTATTTAATCACTCTGGCATTCCATTTCTTCCTATAAAAGGGAAGGGAGGGAAAAGGGAACCTTGATCCCTAAGGTTATCTTCTAGCTCAAACACACTTACACACACACACACACACACACACACACACACACACACACACATGATGTTCAGCCTCCTCATTTTATGGACAGTGAAATGGAAAACATTTAAAAACCACATGTATATATATATATATATATATATATATATATATATATATATATATATATATATGTATATGTACATATATACAAAAATACAAATATGTATATGTGTATATACATACATACATATATAGCAAAGAGGATCAAATTTTTATCTAGTAGACTATGAGAGAACCCTCACTTTAATTTTTCAATATTCTACACAAGAATTTGCAGTGATTTAAGAACCTAGAAATATAGTTCCATTACCTGGCATTTATCTGCATTTTTTTCATTATTCTTACATTTGCATGTGCATCTATATAGATATAGATACAATATATTTAGATAGATACACACATATATACAATGTTCAATCCTTTTTTGGACAAAGAAATGGAAGACATTTTTAAAATGTGTATACACATATGCACACATATAAATGAACGTATATGTGTGTATACATATATAAATATATGACAAAGAGGATCAAATCTTTATCTAGTAGATTATGAGATAATCTGTATTCTGAATATTTTAATTTTCTACATAAGGATGTGCAGTGATTTAAGAACTTAGAAACATTGTTCCATTATCTTATTTGTAATTTTTTCATTATTCTTACATTTGTATTTGCATGTATCTATCTAGATAGATACACACTCACATTTTAAAATACCTTGTCCTATATTAAAATACAATAATTCCTGCTCTGGCTACCCTCCAAGTCTGCCAAGATACTTAAATAAAATAAGAGATGAAAATGTTTTATACAAGGACTTCCAAACGTCTTGGGGAAGTTTTAAGCTATTTGGGGGGACATACTGCATAGCTATCCATCATTATCTTTCTGTTGAGGAAATGAAGATTTATAAAAATAACATGACTTTTTATAGCCATATAGCTAGAAAGAAATTTAGACATATAACCAGGAAGACAGATTTGAATCCTAAGATTCTACCTGTGTGACTCTGAGTAAGTCTTCTTATTTTTCTCAGCTTCAGTTTCCTCATCTGTAAAAATGATCATAATAGTACCTAGGAAATAAAAAATATAAAGTGCTTTGAAAAGATGCTACTTAAAGCTTAATTCACTTATTCTAAACCATGTTTGTAGAATTTAGTCTACTGCCATAATCAACAGCAGCTTAAAATTTCCATTTTGCCAAGTCCTGTCATCTGAGGATACAAAGGGCATTAGGGTTGCTGATATGAAATTATTTGAATGGGATAAGTTTATTTCACAAGCAAAGACTTGTGAAGAAATCTTGCTTGAGTCCCTAAAACTCTATTCCAAAGGAATCCTACTGGGCAAATTTCTTCTTGTCTTTGGTCTGAGAGACTGTGTTCTAGAGAACATAACATCACTATATGACTCAGATCAATCTGGTCCTAACTTGCTAAAATAGCACAGGTCCTGTTGGCCAAATGCATGCAATAATTTATTGTTGGAAAAAAAGAAATTAGAAGGTGAAATTACTGTCTCCTAAACCAATGACCAATACTATCATGCTGATTGTGTTCATGAATTTGTTTTAGCTATAACACAGTACAGGCTATGATTTGCTTGATAATACTTTTTGGTTCTGATTGGTTCCTGTGGGCATTCTGTTGGCAACTAGGTTGCTTAATAGTCAACGAGCTAGACTTGGACTCTGAGAGAGTCCAATTGGATCTCCAACACTTACTAGTTGAGTGACCTCAAACAAATTCCTTTTAAAAAAAAAAAACTCCATTTGCCTTGGTTTCCCCATCCATAAAATGTAACTAATAACACTTTTCAAGGTTGTCATGAGGATCGAATGAGATAATATTTGTAAAGCACTTAGGAAAATACCTGACCAATAATAGGAGCTGTATAAATGCTAGCTACAGGTATAATTATTATTATTGTCAGCATTTTAGAAAACTTAACAGCATATTCTTTTAGTGATAAACCCACTCTTACTTGTTTTCAAGTCAAACTTAAAATTTCCCATAAAACATATCTTCCTCTGAAAATATTTTATTCCATTGTTCCCTTTTTCCTTATCCTGTTAAATTATAAAGAAAATTATAAAGAGGTGAGTCCAAATCTTATATAAATGTGACAGAAAGAAGCATCTCTATTAGCCAAGCCACTTGTGACAGAGTATAGCAAATCTAAAGGCCACCAGATGTCACTATTATCTATCACAGTTCTTTCCTTTGGGTTCAGAATTTTTTATTTTTATTTTTTAAAGCCCTGGGGTCCTACAACTTATATTTCCACAGCTAACAGTTCCAGAAAAGTGACCCTTTCATATGAGTGAAGAGGATAGTGGGGAGCAATCAGTCAATCAACAAGAATTTATTAAACACCTACAATGTGTCAAACACTGTGCTAAGTGCTAGGAATCCAAAAAATAATAATAATAATGCAAAATAAAGTCCCTGTTCTCAAGGAGCTAATACTTAATGAAAGATAACATGAGAACAATTACATACAATCAGGAGCAATTATATATAATCAAATGGACAAGTGGATAGAATGCTAGGCCTGGGTCAGGAAGATTCATCATCCTGAATTTAAACCTGGTCTTAGACACTTACTAGCTGTGTGATCTTAACAGTCACTTAACTCTGCCATATGGATGTGCCATATATACTTTGTGGCAATAAGGGACCATCCTTGGAGAAAGTGAAACTTACATTAACAAAGCACATCAAAACTACAATCCCACTTGGTTCTTTACTAGTGACTTGATCCGTACCAGAAAAAAAGACAGATTTGTCTGCTTGTCCCTGGGGGTGAGATTAGTTCATCCATGGGCCAAGATTTTGTCCCACAACCAGCTAACCTAAGTCAGCACCATCTTTGTTCCAGACTCATGTAGCATTTTAACTGAGACCTGAAGGAAGTCAGACACATCAGGAGGCAGAGATGCAAAGAGACAGCATTCCCAGTTTGGGGAGCAATCAGAGAAAATTCCTGGGGTCAAGAGATGGACTGTCACATTCCAGGAACAGCCAGGAGACCAGCATCTCTGGTCAGAATACCTGGAAGACAGTAAGGAATCAAAAAACTGGAAAAAGTGAAGGGGACCAGACTACAAAGGGCTTGAAAACCAAACAAGAGTTTATATTAGATCCTGGAAATAGGAGAAAGCCACTGGGGATTTCTTAAATGGAATGGAGAGGATGGATTCGAGTAGAGAAGAGACTTGAGCCAAAAAGAATAACCAGCAACCTATTACAACAGACCTGGGATCCTTTTGAGATCACTAGAGAAGGGTACCATTATCATTTTTGCAGAGAGGGAGCATTTTGCCCAGGGTCACAGAACAAAGGACATATATAACCAGGCTCTAAAGCTATGTGTCATGATTCAAATCTAGGGATCTTTAATCTTCCTACACCTTATTCTGCTTTCCCATTGCTTTTCTCTAGCTGTTGGCTCCCACAATTATTGAATCTCCAGCATGTATAGAACATATGAGGAATTGTAGAGAAAACTGTTTGGTTTTTTTTTGAAGACATATCTTAGTGCCTACCCTCAATTATCATGACTATATCTTATTTTGTCTGTCTGCATATTTTGTTTGAATATTGTCTATACACACACATACACACACACACACACACAAAACTATCTTGCCAGAAGGATTGTTCTATACATGTCACCATAATTCATTCATTCGATACACATTTATCAGCACTTACTGCATGGTACTATGTAACACACCAAGCAAGATGTGGTGATGGCGGCAGTGTTCAGTGGTGTCCAATTCTTTGTAATCCCATTTAGGATCTTCTTAGCAAAGACACTGGAATAGTTTGCCCATTTCCTTCTCCAGCTCATTTTATAAATGAGGAAACAGATAAATAGGGTTAAATGGCTTATCTGGGATCACACAGCCAGTAGTAAGTGTCTGAGGTCAGATAGATAAAAATGAAAAGATCCTCTAGTCCTCAAAAAATTTACACTCAGAAGAAGAAATTGTGATAGAAGATAAAAATGCTCCCAGATAAGTAAATGGAATTAAAATAAAGTAACTTCTGGAGCTAGAGAGGATGTTAGCATCTGATATAATAAGGAAAAGCTCTCTGACCGAGGGAGGACTTAATAAAACTGGGGGTTCTCTTAAGGTGGTTGGGAGGAATGAGTGCATTCCAGGCCCAGAACACCACTTGCCTAAAGATACAGAAATGGAAGGTAGAATGACATACAAGAACAACTAGGAGGCTATTTGGAAGAAACCATAAAGAGGCTGAAAGATGGTAATATACAATTAGCCTGGAAAAATGGCCTGGAGCCAAAAAGTGAAAGGCTTTAAATACCAAAATAAGGAATTTGTTTTTATCTTCAAAGCAAGAAAAAGCCACTAAAACTCACTGAGGGTAGAAGCAATGTGGGCAGACCCCAGATATGCATATAATAATAGCAAGGCTGTGTGCAAGTATGCCTGCTAGATTTGTGTGCTGTAGCACAAAGATTAGAACTCTAGAGTCCTTCATTCTCCATTCTTCTGATTCCCCATACCTCCCAGTGGCTTCCCTTCCCCTTTCCTTCATTCCACCCTTCTCTTTAATCCCAGTCTGCTCTCCCACCCTTTTTTCCTGTTTCCTAACTTGTTTATTCATTTTCAATCGTCTGGCTCTGTGACCCCTTTTGGGATTTTCTTGTAAAAAATACTGGATTTACCATTTCCTTCTCCAGCTTCATTTTATAGATGCAAAAAATGAGGCAAATAGGATTGATAGATAACTTTATGTTCAATATTCAAACTCATGTTTGAAGTCAGATTTGAACTGAGGAAGATGAGTCTTTCTGACTTCCCTTTGCCTCTAAACTCTCCCCTACCAACTAAAAGTGATGTGACAATGTATCTCCCTCCCTTCTTTACAGAAGTGGGACAACACCATATAGGATGCTCAATTTGGTTGATGTCTTGATAAATTTTGCTCAATTTTTTTTCTTTTTCTTTTTTTTTTTGTTCTTAGTTATATGAGATGTTTCTCAAGGAGAGGCTATTTTGGGAAATGAAGATACTATAAAAACAAGATACAAATTTTAAAAGTTAATCAAATTTTAGAAAGAAAAATCTTGTCTAGGAAATCGTTTTGTTTCTCTGTGAATTTGAATCAATGTGTTCTATCTCTCAGTAGGTCTCACAGAAGCATTTTCTTTTTTAAGTTTTATCTCGAATTGTGGAGTGCATGATTTTCCCCTAGCACAGGAATATGTCTCCCATGCAGATGCTAAATTGATAAAAGATCCTTTGAAAGATATAATGACATGGATAACTATGTTCAATGAACCTCTGATTATTAAGCCAAACTAAAACTAAAAATGGAAAATGTAGGCTCAACAAAAATGTTTCCTGGAGAGTGCAGTGTAGAGTCAAAGGAAGGAGGACTTCTTTATAGATGGTGAGATCCCATGTCTTCCTGTGAGTAGGTTACGTTGTACTAAGTGAATCCTAAATGAGATCTACAATCACTTAGAAGAGTTCAACATAGTTAGCCATGGAGCAAAGACAGACAGAGATAGAGAGATGGAGACAGAGCGAGAGACACAAAGAGACAGAGACAGATAGAAACCAAGAGAGATACAGAGAGAGATAGAGACTGAGGCAGACAGAGAAAGGGAGACACAGAAAGACAGAGACAAAGAGAGACAGTCAGAAACAGAGAGAGAGAGAGAGAGAGAGAGAGAGAGAGAGAGAGAGACAAAGACAGAGAGACAGAGACAGAGACAGAGAGAGACAGTCAGAAACAGAGACAGAGAGAGACAGAGAGAGACAGAGACAGAGACAGAGACAAAGAGAGATAAACAGAAACACAGAGACAAAGACACAGAGACAGACACAGAGACAGACAAAGGCAGAGAGACAGACAGAGGCAGAGAGAGAGAGAGAGAGAGAGAGAGAGACAAAGACAGAGAGACAGAGACAGAGACAGAGAGAGACAGTCAGAAACAGAGAGAGAGAGAGAGAGAGACAGAGAGAGACAGAGACAGAGACAGAGACAAAGAGAGATAAACAGAAACACAGAGACAAAGACACAGAGACAGACACAGAGACAGACAAAGGCAGAGAGACAGACAGAGGCAGAGAGAGAGAGAGAGAGAGAGAGAGAGAAAATCCGTTGTTCAGATTACATTATAGTAGTTTAACAAACAACCCATACATCTGGTCCATCTCAGTCAAGCATTTGTAGTTGGACAATGTACATTATACATTGTAGATGAACCAGGATTGCCTTTAGGAAATTAAACATTCCTTTCACTGATTTTGAGCTTTTCTGTCATAAAAGGCCTGGTTTTGTTTGCATGAGGATTATTTTTTTTAATTTACATACAATGATATGCAAGTTGTAGAGCACTGTAATCTCTGAACAAATTGCAAGGGATTGAATAAAGAGACAGGTCTCAGTAGACTGCAAGTATTACCAATCTCTCAGTCAGTAAGTATTTAATAACTACCTATTATATGCCAGGCCTTGTTTGAGAAACTGGGAATTAATAAATTAAAATGACTTATTAAGTATTAATTATTTGTTAGGAACTGTTCTAAGCTGTTCTAACTGTTCTAAAATAAACAAATGTAAAAATGAAACCGTGTTTCTCTTCAACAAACTTTAAACTGTTATGAAGAGATATTGTATATAGTAATGGTGATCAGAGAAGGATGTTTTGGCTTGGGATGTCATGGGGATGGTAAGGAGAGCCTTGTTATTGTTCAACTCTTTGTGTCTGACTTTTTGTGACCTGTTTTAGGATTTTCTTAGCAAATATATTGGAAGGAACAATGATGGGCTAGACTGTTGGATTTGTAAGAAAAATTAAAGCTGAAGTCTTTTCATGATCCATCAGGAGATACTCATAGCCAAAAATATATCATCAGAGTTAGACGTTGTGCTTCTCAATACTTTCAAAATCATTAACTTCATTAAAAACTGTGCCCTTAACAGTTATTTGTTTTCAAACTTTATAAAGACATGGACTCCGATTATAAAAGATGGCTTTCAAAAGGGCAAAGATTCAACAAATTATTGAAATTGAAAGATTAATGTGTTATATCTTTGAGTGAACAGAAATTTTGTTCATTTTTTTCATAATAATTTATGTCTTCAAAATTGTTATTTGTTGGATTTCTTTTTTTCTTTTTTTTTCTTTTTATTTTATTTTTTTTTTTTTTTGCTGAGGCAATAAAGGTTAAGTGACTTGCCCAGGGTCACACAGCTGGTATTAAGTGTCTTGAGGTCAAATTTGAACTCAGGTCCTCCTGACTTCAAGGCTGGTGCTCTCTCCATTGTGCCACCTAGCTGCCCCAGTTGTAAAAATTTCTAAAGAACCATCTTCCACCCTAATCTTCCAAATGTTAGCTTTTTAAGTAAAATTTTTAATTTTATGCTTCAACTTAAACGTTACAATTTTTTTTCTTGAAACATGTCAAAATCATTGTGGGTTTTTTTTTTTTAATCCAACAAATGGGGCAGCTAGATGGTACAATGAATAAAGTACTAGCCCTGAAGTCAGGAGGACCTGAGTTCAAATGTGGCTTCAGATACTTAACACTTCCCAGCTGGGTGACCCTGGACAAGTCACTTAACCCCGGTTGCCCCAGCAAAATAAAAAAAAGAAAAGAAAAGAAAAAGAAAAAAGGAAATGTTTACAACTACAGATGATTTAATAAAATAATCTTCCCAAAGATTTAATTGTAAGAGTTATAATTGATCATCAGAAGTGCCCAGAGAGACACACTTCCCTTCAAAGTGTGATTCTAAAAAACTAAGTTAGGTTTATAAACCATACCTAATTGAAACCAAAAAAGTCAGTCATCTGCTATCAAATGATATAGGCTTCAAACTCAAGCTTCCTAAAAATTGTTGAATGAATTTTGGTTTGAGATTAGAACAGAATTTCCAATAATTTCTGAAATAGCCCTAAACATGCTTCTGCTGTTTTGTATTTATACTGTGTATTTATGTCAAGCAGTGTTTTCAGCATTGATGATTATAAAATCAAAATATCAATCAATTCTGAAAAACAATGAAGATGCTTTCTTTGCATCTTGTATTATCAGATATTCCCCCAAGATTTAGTGTTTTACATAAAAATAAACAAGCACATTCATCTCATTAGTATATACATTTCTTTCATTTTTAATAAATGACAAAATTATATAAATATACCAAAGAACTGTTTCAAATTAAATTTCTTTATGATGCATTATCAAAATGTTTGATTTGTATTCCTATTTTATATACCAATATATCTGGGGTTGTGTAAAAGTTTTTCAGGCAAAAAGGGGTCACATATGGAAAAAGTTTAAGAAGTTGTTCTACAAAAAGCCTTCCCTAAGTCCTCTCAATAACAATGCCTTTTCTTTTTAAATTATTTCCTATTTATCCTGTATATAGTTTGTTTTGCACATAATTGTCTGTATGTCATTTTCCCCCCTTAGATTGTAAGCTCCTTGAAAGCAAGCACTTTCTTTTGCCTCTTTTTTGTATTCCCAACACATATTGTAGGCACTTAAAAAAAATGTTCATTGAATAAATGAATGAATGACATGGTGAGATCCATGGTTTCTTCAGGAAAACAGCTTTAATAGCTGTGTGGAAGAAGAATTGGGGGGAGGAAGGATTTGAGGCAGGGAGACATTATTGCCATGGTCTAAGTGAATGGTAATGAGGACTTTAACTAGTATAATAAACGTAGGAATGGACAAAAGGAAACTGATTCAGGGGATGTTGCAGAAATAGAAATGAGAAAATTTAGCCAATGAATATGTAAAGTGAGGGGAGAACACAAAGTTGTGAACATGAGTGAATGAAAGGATTCTGATAACCTCAATAATAATAGGGAAGCTTGGAAGAGAAATGGGTTTTGATGAAAAGACACAGTTCTGGTTTATATATGTTAATTTGAGATGCTCACAGAACATTCAATTTGAAATGTCTAATAGGTAGCTAATGATACAGGGTTGCATCTTTGGAAACAGGTTAGACTAGATCTATACCCTAAGCCTCGGAGCCATCTGAAAAGAGATACTAATCAATGAAAGTTGATAAAATCACTAAGGGATGATAAAGAGGAAAAAAAGAAAAGAATCCAAAAATACATAGCATAAATACAAAACAACAGAAATATGCTTGGGGTCATTTCAGAAATTCTGTCCTAATTCCTAGCCAGAATTCATTTAACAAAATTTTAGAAACTCAAGATCTTTAGGAGATACCCACAATTAGAGCACATGACAGGGTAGCTAGGTGATACAGTACATGGACTACAATCGGAAGACTCTTCTTGAATTCAAATCTGGTCTCAGGTAATTATTAGCTGTATGACTCCAGGAAAATCTTGATCTCCATTCTCGCCTCCATTCCTCATCTGTAAAATGAATCAGAAAAAGAAATGGCAAAGTACTCCATACCTTGCCAAGAAAGCCCCAAAGAGGGTCATAAAGAGGCAGACAAATGAAAAACGGCTGAACAACAAGGAGCACACAACATGAATGACAATCCAGCAAAGAAGACTGAAAACCAAATAAATCGGGAGAGACTTGAGAGGGAAGGATATCCTTTCCAGAGAGGACAGGGAATCCAGGGAAAGAGTTTGACTGAGAGTATCAAATGCTGCTGGGAAGTCAAGAAAGCTAAGGATTAATAAACAGTCATAAGATTTGGCAGCTAAGAGAATACTGAAACCTTTGGATGAATAATTCAAATAATACTGAATAATAACAATAATAATAATAATAATAAATAAGAGAAGCATCATAAAGGACATTTTCAGGGAACAGTTTGATTGGAAAGAGGTAGGCTGGTTATGAAGTGAAAAGAAAAAAAGACACCTTGCATTCTTCACTAGTATACATAAAATGTCAAAAGAGCAAGAAAAGACCCCCCTAAGGATACTGGAAGGACCCTTTGTGAAATATTTATAGGAGGATCCAGAAAGAGGAATATGGTTACTGAAGATAGATCACAATATAGTATTTTCATCCTTTTTGTTATTGTTTATTTGCTTTTTTCTCATTTTTTCTTTTTGATCTTATTTTTCTTGTGCAGCATGATAAATATGGAAATATGTATAAAAGAACTGCACATGTTTAACCTATATTGGATTACTTTCTATTTAGGGGAGGGTAGGAGAAGTGAGGGAGAAAAATTTGGAACACAAAGTTTTGCAGGAATGAATGTTGAAAACTATCTTTGTATATATTTTGAAAATAAAAAGCTATTAAAATTTTTTTCAAAAATGTGTAGCAGGATATGGACAAGATGAGATACAGCATGAGAAGATACAGAAGGGTACCAATATACAGTACAATATACAGAGTGTTGATAGAGTGCTAAATTTGGAATCAGGAAAACCTGGCTTCAAATCCTGCCTCACTTACTAGGCACATCATCCTGGGTGAATCCCTTAATTACTCAGCTTTATTTTCCTCATATGTAAAATGAGAGGATTGGACTCATTTGGCCTCTTAAGTTCCTTTCCAGCTCTAAATCTATGATCCTAAATAATGAAATGTAGGAAATTCAGCCTAAAAGGAGGGAGCAGAGATAAATATTGCTTCAAGTGGGGCTGTTTAGTGGACAGAACCTTCCTAAATCAGAACTAAGTCTCTGCTCCCTACCCTGATCAAAGAGTCAAGAAGTCTCTTAGAAAGTTGCTATTTGCCCGGCACTGTGCCCAGAGCTAGAAATACAAAAAAGTAAAAACAGACACTTTTCAGCAACATCACTTAGACATGCACAGTACATGGCCCATATTAGGTGCTCAATTATTGTTATTTGTCCTTCCTCTAGAAGAGGTCCATGATATAATGGAGGAGCTGCCATGGCATGCAGTAAATTGGATTTAAGTGAGGGAGCTGGGCAAGATCACCTGGCTCACTTTTTCCTCCAGAGTCATCTGGGTTCAGTGGCCATATATAAATAGGACAACTGGAGATGACCCTGGATAAAATAGGAGACCTTGGCCTTTTTAAGCTAAAGTCTACAATAGGTTGATAAATGTAGGGTGACCTTCCAATTATAAGTTTTGCCCTATATCACCTCCAAGTGGCAAGAGATGAAAGTACAATATTGGGAATTAGATCATAAGATTTAAAGCTAGAAAGGACCATAGAGATTTGTTTATATTGATTCCACATATATTTATAGACCTACTTCTTATTTCTCCAATTAAAACAGAAGCACATTCAGAATGGGATTGGTTCAGTTTTTGGTCTTTGTAACCCCAAAGCTTAGCACAGTGCCTGACACATAGTAGTTGTTTTTGAAATGCTTGTTAATTGGTAATTCAATACCTTTATTTCACAGATGAGGAAACTAAGACAAGGAAGAGAAAGTATTCCAAGATGTTACTGGTGAGTAACATTGTGGATTTAAATCCAGGACCTCTGGCTCCAATTCAGGATTCTTTCCACTATACACTACTCTGCTACCTTCATTTTAGTAAGAGGAAATCTTATATGAACAAAAAAGAAAATTTTAAATGACATGAACTCAGTTCTTTAGTCATTATTTATAATCCTGCTGGCAGAGAACAGTACTTGTAGCAGACTTTTATTTGCATTTTTAAAGATTAAAAGGCTAAATCTGACTGAAAATAGCACACTTCTTTGATTTTTCACTGTGAATACTGAGTGAGAAAAGATCATGAGGTGAGAAAAATCAACACACCTTTTCTGGAACTTGTATGTTGAGCTTGGAAATAGTCTCCCAGATAAAAGAGCTGTCATCAGAAATAAGCTTCAATTCCCCCCCCCCCATAATTAACAGAAAGTTCTCTGGTTGTTCCTTCCATTGTAGTTTCTTCCATTAGTGGAATACATCCAAGCCATAGTTCACAAAATTCCTTTTGGAGTGAAGTTTGGCCAAAATCATATAAATCCAGTGAGTTAAGAAACATGGATCTCTTTACCTATTGCTTCCACTTTGCCATATTCGTGAATCAATCTGAATATTCCCAACAGAGTTTAAGCCTGAACTTCTTGACAGGTGCTTCCATAGTCAACATGGAATTGCCTTTCATGAATACTTGTTGATTGATAATTTGACCCCCTTATTTTACAGATAAGGAAACTGAGGCACGCAGAAGGGAAAGTGAGTTTCCCAAGATTGTTCCTATTGTTTCATTTACACCTTCTTTTATACTATCCCAACCCCAATCTCCCATCTCCTTGAAGTGATTCCTATATTTATTAGGAAGACCAGAGCCAGTATGACCTGAGCTTAAATCTTGCTTCAGACCTTATGACCTTGTATATCTGATGGGAAAATCATTTATGCCATAGAGGCCTTAGTTTCTTCATCTGTAAAACATAGGCATTAGAATCAATAAATTCTTAGCACCTAATTCTAAATCTGTGATCCTATGAGCTCATGTAGTATGTTGCCAGTAGCCATTAAGTAATAATATTTTATATAATCTAATAAAGCATATCAATTATCTCATCTAATATAATTTATATAGTGCCTACTGTGTGCCAGACACTGTCATATGATTGTGTTATGATAACGTAATCATATTAATTATCTAAAGTAATATAAGTATATATAATATATATAGTAATAGAATTATTTTATTATACTTAATGTGTGCCAGAAACTGTCATATGATTATATTAATAATATCATAACATAATCATATTAATTATTTAATCTAATAAAATTTATATAATACCTATGTGCCAGATACTATAATATGATTGTACTAATGTGATAATATAATCATATTAATTATCTCATATAATTTATATAGTACCTACTATGTACCAAGCACTATGTAAATTCGTGAATATTATCTCATTTGATGTTCATAGCAATCTTAGGAGGTAGGTACTATTTTCTTCTCATTTTATAAATGTTTATTAACAGACAAACAAGATGACACTGCTAGTAAGAATGTGAGGTTAGATTTAAATGAACTCAGATCTTCCTGACTCCAGACTCCACTGTGCAACCTCTCTGCTTAGTTCTCTCCATCAGATGAGGAACATTCTGTTCAGGTCCAAAATCTTGCCTGGCTTTCACTGAAGTTAGCTTGATTTTTCACCAAAAGTCAATTTCTCAGAAGTGGCAGAGATGATATTTTCTTCAGGGAGAAAACAAAGGGCGTTCTGCCTTGGTAAGGACATGGTGTTTCCTCTAAAACAGCGATCCAGATGGATTGCCTCCAGAGTACAACATCAGTCCATTTACACCAAAAGACAATTACACCTCCAGTCCCTTAAAATGTCAATTTCATTTTCTCTGCTGTTCTATGCTTTCTGAGTGTTTCAGTAGAAATATTTCAAGTAATTCTTCATTATAAACTCTCTCAGTCTACCCCACATCCCAACCCTACACCCTACTCTGTTTTAGAGAAATGGAAGAATTTCCTAAGAGTGGAGCTAAATCAAGTGAAGATAGTTAAATTAAATATTGCATCTGGTTGCTGAGGGTATGTCCCCTTCACTAATAGTCTTTTTTAAAAAATAGACCAGACATCTATCAAGAGGCACAAAAGAGCACTACATTGGCCAAAGAAGAACTGGCTCTGGAGAAGCAAGATCTGGGTGAAATTCTTCTGAACCCTTTCTGTGTGACCTTGAGCCTTAATTTCATCATCTGTAATTTGAGGGTGGTGTACTTCTTAGGTCTCTTCAAATTCTAGATTCTCTGAACCAAACTTCAAGACCCAGTTGATTCTCACTGTAGAACCATGGTCCAATTATTTCTCTAAGCTTCAGTTTCTTTGTGTAAGATGAAGTACTCTCTAGGGTCCATAGGGCATTTATAAAGATCAAATGAGATTAATGAATGATGTGAAATTATTTGGTTGGGTTGGTTTAAATGCAATTATGCCTATCACTAGGGAAATAGGCAACATCTTCTAGACTTTAGAGTCCATGATTTTGTACTACAGGATTACACACATATGTATAAAACTTCACAAACTTCACAAACTTCACAAAAAAAAAAGAAACATCAGCTGTTGATACTGACTTCCATGCCCTCTTTCATAGAGGAGGGTTTGTTTTGAATATCACCAGGAGATTGAAAATTGTAGCTACCATGATAGTATAAAGCTAGGAACATAGAAATCAAAGATTCATACTTTTATCTTCGTGAACATTCCCTTCACTGGTGCAGATCACAGACCCTCTAGGATTTGGTAAGTGATCCAGCATTTAGCATAATGCTTAGCACATAGAAGGTACCTAATAAATATTTGTTGACCATTTCGTTGATTTTCAAGTTGCTTTAGCTGAAAAAAAAATCATCCCTCTGCAGCAAGCAATTTAGGAATGAGACTGGGACCCTAAAGATATTTTATATAGCTTTTATATAGCTTTTAAAATTTAATACAATATAATGCAACACAACAGGTGTTAAGTACCTATTCTGTGCTAAGTGCTGGAGAACACAAAAAAATAAAATAAAAAACGTCCTGGACTCTGTTTTGAAAGAGCTTTCTATCTATTCAACAAGTTATGGTGGGAGAAACATCCACCAGCTTTCCCTGCCATGTAAGGTAGACTAATTCTTTTCCTTAAAGGATATTTTAAAATCATTTTGAAGGCACAATTAACTCAGAAGACTAAAAGATTCAGATCACTGATATAATAGTATCTGGTTCTTTGAACACAAAAGGCCAGGACTGAAGTAGTTTCCAGCAGCAGTTGAGGCTTCTGGCTGGTAGACCAGCAGCATAATCTACACAGGATAACTATGCCCAGCTGAATCCAATGTTGTATCTTTGCTGAACAGTAGTTAAGTAAACCTTTTGTTAAATCCTGGATAGACTACAGGTGTCTCATTTTGGTCAGCTCTCAAACCCGATGTTCTAGACTAGCTTCAGTCAACCTCACCCACTATACTCTCTCTGGGAGCTTCTATTCTAAAAAGCATTACAGGTATAAGGCACAGGTTATGGAAGAGCTTGGACCATATTAGTAGTTGGCTAATCCTATTCTCTCCCTGCTTTTGCAATGAATTTCTGGTGAATCTTGTTTACCAAGTGCAAATCATTCATGTTATCTCAATTTCTCTTTCAACAGAACTGAATTTTTTCACTATTATTTTTCTTTGAGAGGAAGCATTATGTCATTGATAAAGACTTGAATAAAGATTTGAGTTGAAATTTAATCTCTGGTATATATTATGTGTCACTAAATAAGTCATTTAACTTGTCTGTAACCCCAGACAAGTCTTTAAAAATATAAATTGCATAGCCAATGCCAACCCTGCATTAGTAAGAGTTTTCTATTGTGAAGTTCCCTAGTTCAATAAAATCACAGACCCAATCCCATCCCATAATTTCTGAATATGTCCCTCTCTTCTGTCAATCCAGGAAGCCATTCTTTGCAAGAAATATATTAGAAAGACCAATAAAATTCAGCAAAACAAATCAACACTAGTTGAAAAAAATGAACTACTTTGGCAAAGTTGCAGGATACCAAACAAACATACTCTAGCTCTCTAGATGACCAACAAAGCTGCAGGGAGAGATAAAGAAAAAATTCTATTGAAAATAATTGTAAACAGCTTAAAATACTTGGTAGTCTACCTGCCAAGACAGACCCAGCAACTCTATGAATCCAATGACAAAACAAATATTACAGGAACAAATACAAGTCTAAACAACAGTATCTGACAATATATATTAAATTTTATATCCACAATCCCCCAGTGATGCAAAGAGGAGATGTTATGTTGTTTTAATTCTTCTCTGGAGCCAAGCTTGATCCTTATAATTACAAAGCATTCAGTTTTATTTTTCTTTTTTCAAGAGTGAAAATGCTATTTTGGGATCCATACTCAGTCCCCCACAGTTCTCTCTCTGGGTGTAGATGGCTCTTCATCACAAGATCATTGGAACTGGCCTCAATCATCTCATTGCTGGAAAGAGCCATGTCCATTAGAATTGATCATTGTATAATCTTGTTGTTGCCGTGTACAATGATCTTTTGGTTCTACTCACTTTACTTAGCATTAGTTCATGTATCTCTCCAGGCCTTTCTAAAACCCTCCTTCTGATCATTTCTTACAGAACAATAATATTCCATAACATTCATATACCACAATTTATTCAGCCATTCTCCAACTGATGGGCATCCACTCAGTTTCATGCCACTACAAAAGGGGCTGCACAAATATTTCTGCACATGTGTGTCCCTCTCCCTCCTTTAAGATCTGTTTGGGATATAAGCCCAAGTAGAAACACTGCCAGATCAAAGGGTATGCACAGTTTGATATCAGTTTTATTTTCCAAAAGTTTCTTTATCCAGCTCTATAAGGATTTATTTTTCCCTTAACCAAGATTTCCAACATTCCTATTTAGCTTATGTCTTTAACGTTCTATTCTATAATAAAGAAGAGAAGACATTGTTTCCCGAGTTTTAATATCGTTAACAACTCTTATCCTGCTATGATTCTATTGTGGATACTGTTAAGAGAAATCCACACACTCCAAATACATACTTCATGGAGTCACTTGCACATATCAAGCAGATACTCATTCTACAGTAAGAACAAAAAAGAGTGATTTTGTCATCTCATTATCTCCCAAATCCTGGTTGGCTAATCCATACCCTAGGACTCCTTACATGTGATCTCAAAAGCAAACATGAATAAAATGAATAAATGCCATTAAGAATTGCAACATTGTTCAGAGGACTAATGATGAGGCATACTACCCACCTCCTGCGAGAAGTGAAAGACTCAGAATCCAGAATGAGACAAATATTTTATTTGGACATGCAACTGTGGAAATTTGTTTTGATTGACTGAATACATGTTTAAAATAGGTTCTGGTTTTCTTTTCTTCTCATTTGGGAGTTGGGGTGGGAGGCAAGGAGGTGGGTTTCTTGATGATTGAAACAAAATATAATTTTTTAAAAAGAAGTGAATTATTGCAATGGTCAGAAATAACATTGTGTCCTTTGAAAGACCTAAAATGACTTCAGCGTAGAGACACATCAAAACACCATAACTACCAACTACTTCTCTATTATTCTTTCCAAAATTTTAACTAGAAGTGACACTGGTCAAATTCTGGCTCTTGCCCTTGAGTCATATGGCCATGGTTGTCTTTGAGAAAGATAGAGTTTATTTTTTTTTAAATGAATGTGGGATGACAAACTCTTAAATTGATTTACAGGGTTGCTCTGCCTTTAGCTGACATCTTAACATACTATTGAACCATTCCATTCACTCGTTTTTCAGTCATATTTAACTTTTCATGACTTCATTGGGTTTCTTGGCAAAGATACAGGGGTGATTTGCCATTTTCTTATTCAACTTATTTTACAGGAAAGGAAACTGAGGCAAACATGGTTAAGTGACTACTTGCCCAGACAGCTAGAAAGTATCTGAAGCCAGATGTGAACTTACAAAGATGAGTCTTCCTGACTCCAAGACCAGCACTCTATCCACTGTGCTGCTTAGCTGTTCTCTCTAATCACACTATTAAAATGTAGCTCAAAGACCTGGCAGTTTTGAGATCCCTCTTCAATTCATCAGGGAAAAAGAAACCTAAAGAAAAATCAGAGGCAGGAAAATAAATTTGTTTTTAAATAGAGAGAACCCCAAAGTCAGAAGTTCATGTTCTTGGCATTAACCCCAATTCTTCATCATTTGATTCATGAGCAAGTCCTCTACAGACTTAGGTTTCCTTGGGGGGGGGGGGCGGGGAGGAAAGGAAATAAAAAATAACATAGCTTATTATCTATGTCCAGATGGCTACCACGCTGAAATGAGATACCCTTGCCTATTGCTCCTATGACTATTACCACTGCAGCTACTACTGCTGTTGCTACTGCTCTTGTTATTCATCTATATTTGTTGACAGCCTCAGATATGACAAAGTACTTTCTTTAAACTGCTTTAGTGATGGATGAAAAAGAAGGAAAAGCATATACATGCAAATAGCATCTTTGCTTCAGATGACAAGTGGTAAGGTACGATGACTAAAAAAGAGCAATTTTCCAAATCTCCCATTGTAGGGGTCACAGGACTTTGATTTAGAAGGAGGTGGTCTCAGATGTATTACTTAACTTTTTCAGGACTCAGTTTCCCTATCTGGTAAACAAGGGGGTTAAACCAAAGTATCTTTCAGCTCTAGATCTCTGATCTTATTTATAATCCCAAGGAGATGTTGTTCAACCTGATCATTTTACAGATGAGGAAACTGAGGTCCAAAGCCAGAAATCATACAGAAGTGCCTAACCGAGGAATCCAATCCAGGTTTTGTGACTCCAAGTTAAGTGTTTTTTCTACTCTATTATTATGTCTGTGGGCAGCTAGGTGCCACAGTAGATAGAACACTGGACCTGGAGTCAGGAAAACCTGAGTTCAAGTCAAGCCTCAGACACTTACTAGCAACGTGGCCCTGAATCAATCAATTAACCCTGTTTGCTTCAGTTTCCATCTGTAAAATGAGCTGGAGAAGGCAAACCACTGCAATATCTCTGCCAAGAAAAACCCAAATGGGATCATGAAGGGCTGGACATGACTGAAATAACAATATGGTGTCTGTGGGATGACTCCTGCTCATGCACAGGCCAACTTGACTCAGAATCTTTTTCCTTTTTTTCCATGGAAACTGAAATCACAGTGCCAGATTCTGGAAGGCAAATAAAGGACACAAACATGGCTGGGTTTTTTTGTTTGTTAGGTTTTTCTTTTATACAAAAAAGCCACACCTCTATTTTTGCACTTGGTCTCCCCTACCCTCCCCTACCCTGCATCTTCATCATTCCCACTTTCTCAAATCTTCAGACTCTCCCTACATATTCATTTCTTACTTACTGATTTCAAATATGCCCATCACTCCCCATCCAAAAGCAACCAAACAAAAAACTTTTTGACCCTAAAATTTCTTTAATCTATCATCCTACATCTCTCTTTGCTTTTTCAGCCAAACTTCTTTTAAAACTGTCTATATTGGCTCATTTGGATTTCTCTCATTGCATTCATTCTTCCCCCGTTTGAAATCTGACTTCTAATCTCACCATTAAGTTACTTGTGATCTTTTAACTGCTAAGTCCCATGGTCTTTTCTTGGTCCCAATCCTTTTTGCCCTATCTGCTACATTTGACAGTTTTGACTGGTGTGTATATATATATATATAAAACCCCTGGCAGATGATAAATAGATACATACATAAATACATAGATACACAGATAGATAGATGGTAGATATATACATACAGATACAGATACACAGATAGATAGATACATATATAGGTAGATACATACATACACAGATCAATTCATATATAGATACATACATACACAGATAGATTTGTATATATATATATACATACATTTACAAATAGATACATACACAGATCTATACATACACAAGTAGATATATATATACATATATAAATAGATATATAAACATATAAATACATACACAGATATCTACATACATACATACATATACACAGATAGATTATAGTTACATACATATATACACAGATATACAGATAAATACAGACATAAATAGATAGATACATACATACACAGATATACAGATAGATGGTAAATACATACACAGATAGATGGTTACAAACATATATATATATATATATATACATACACAGGTAGATAGAGTCATATATACATACACAGATACATTCATGCATATAAACATATACAAATAGATACATACAGAGGGAGAGAGAGGTAGATGGATAGGTAGATAAAGTAACCAATGCTGGAGACATCTCAAACTTAACACATGTAAAACCAAACTCACTCTTTCCTCCCAAACTTTCTGTTTTTCAAACTTCCCTATTACTATTAAGAGCATAACTATCTTTTTTATTTTCTCATTATTATCTTCAACTCCTCACTCTCACTCCCCACCTCCCCATACCCAAAAAGTTCCCAAATCTTGTGTTTCTATCTTTTCAACATCGATTGCATCCAAATCTTTCTCTGTACCTATTCATCTTCCTTCAGGGCTTCATCTCCTCCAGCCTAGATTATTGAAACAGCATCCTTCCTAATTGGTCTTCCTGCCTCAAGTATCTTCCCACTCACCTCAATGCTACACATTTTTATTAATTTCTATTTTTTGTATTCATATATATTTGTCCCATCTCATCTAAAAGATAGTAAGCCTCTTAAATACAAGCATTGTGCATTTCATTAAGTCCCCTGGGAGCTTTCCTCACAGTAAATATTTAAGAAATGTTTGTAGGCTGAGCTTTTATTTTGTACTCTTCTTATAAGATGTATTGTTTATTTTTTGCAGACGAATTTTGAAAGAGACAGAAAATCATCCTGACTTGCCCAAAATCACACAGAGAGCCAATGGGTAAAGAAAGGATTAGAAATATCATCCTGAAGCCTCTGCTGCGTCAACTGAATCTTTGCCTTTCATTTTTCCTTTTCTTTCTTCCATCCTTATTTCCTCCCCTCCCTTTCTCTCTCACTTTTTCAAGAATTTATCCAAATCAAATAGACAAGTAATTATTGACATACCAACCATGTGAATAGCACTGTGCTAGGAATTATTTGTATAAATTTTGTTATTAACTGACTCTATAATTACACATTTTCATCTGATTTCTAAGGTCTCTTCTAGTCCTAAATCCTATGAAATCTATAAAATTGTGATTTTTAAAAAATGTTTAACAATACCTTTTAATTTTCAAAATATGTGCAAAGATAGTTTTCAACACTCACCCTTGCAAAACTCTGTTCCAAGTTTTTCTCCCTCCTTTCCCCCACCCCCTCCCCTAGACAGCAAGTAATACAATATATGTTAAACATTTATAATTTTTCTATACATATTTCCACATTTATCATGCTTCACAAGAAAAATCAGATCAAAAAGGAAAAAAAAATTTAAAAAAGAAAAAAAGCAACAAACAACAACAAAAAAGGTGCAAATGCTATGTTGTGATCCACATTCAGTCCCCATAGTCCTCTTTCTGGGTGCAGATGGCTCTCTCCATCACAAGTCTATTGGAACTGACCTGAATCACCTCATTGTTGAAAAGAGCTAAGTCTTTAAGTGTAACGTGCTCTCCTGGCAGTTACAATTACTAGTCTGTCCTAGACCCACCAGAGTACCTTTGACCACTGTCCTTTGCAGTGTGAACTCTACCCGGCTCGCCTCCTCTGAGGCCTTCAAAGGTCTCTGGCCACAATCTCTTGAATCTATAGTTTAATAACCGGTAGCACACTCAAGAACAGCCACGTGTAATCTTAAAAGCTTTTATTATACCTACTCACATAATGCCCTGACTGATGCCCTGACTTGTTGGTTCCCGAGTGAACACCTGGTCAGAAGACCCACGTGTTCACTACCAAAACCCTTACCTCTTTTGGCTATCCATCTTGGCTTGGCCACCCAGGCTAGGGAGCCAGGGTGAAGAGCGTGAGGTAAAAGAGAACAACTGCTGCCTGCAGTGGGCTTACATAGGGCCTGTGAGGTCACACACACAGCCAATCAGCAAGAGAGTCGCCCATTAAGAAGCTATCTCAAAATGGACAGGATCCCACCTACAAGGCAGTCCTAATATCCACAGAAATCACTTCTGGGCCTCAATGATGCGCTGTGGCGCAGCCTATTTAAAGGGCCCTTACAATTCCCTTTCTCTTGTTTTGCAGGAACCACACATCTCACCAAGCTAAACTTTTAGCACCAGCTATAGTTCACTTGATCCATGAGATGACAGAATGTTATGCCCAAGGAGATACAAAGCAGCAGATCAGTAAATAGAAGTATGACAATAAGAACCAGGCTCAACAGTGGCCCAAGTGTTCAACCCATTCATCAAAGTCATACTTGAGATAATAAGCCAAAGAGGTAGGATGCCAATGAGGTAGGATGTCAACACTGAGGTGGGAAGTCAACAAGATAAATCATCACAATTCTAGTTAACAATTAAATATCAGTGAGGTAGGTTGTCACAATTCTAGTTACATTTATCACAATTCTAGACCAATTCTAGTTTCTTACAATTTTCTGTTGCACTTTTCACACTCCTAGAACAATTCTAGCTTATCACAATTCTCAATTGCACTTTTCACAATTCTAGAACAATTCTAGCTTATCACAATTCTCAATTGCACTTTTCACAATCCTAGAGCAATTCTAGTTTCTCACAATTCTCTATTACACTTTTCACAATTCTAGAACAATTCTAGCTTATCACAATTCTCAATTGCACTTTTCACAATTCTAGAACAATTCTAGCTTATCACAATTCTCTATTGCACTTTTCACAATCCTACAGCAATTCTAGTTTCTCACAATTCTCTATTACACTTTTCACAATTCTAGAACAATTCTAGCTTATCACAATTCTCTATTGCACTTTTCACAATCCTAGAGCAATTCTAGTTTCACAGGTGCACATAAGCAAAGTCATGTCCAGTAACATTGTCTCAATAACAAGGGCAGGTGGGTGTGTTGGTTTTTCACCCACTAATTTAAAAGCATAGTCCTTCAATAGAAAGCATAGGGCAAAGCCTCTCCCCAGGCCACCATATGGCAAGTAGCCACGGGAGAAGCAAGCAGGCCCATTGTCCATTTACAGTCTTTATATTGCATATCACCCGAAACAGTCCATTTCAGCTGCAACACTGGAACTGTGTCTGGTGTCTTTGATGTCACGGTCAGGAGGGACATTGCTGTCATCAGCATCTGAAGGGCTGTGGACATCTGGCTGGTCCCTCTGGGCTGTTGTCTGGTCCTTCTCTTGGATCCCCAGGTTACAAAAGTCTCTGGTGGGGATGAACTCTGCTGCTGGATCTGCACCTAGGAAGGAATGTACTCAGGGCCCAACTTGGGCCTTTCCAAATGCCATCCAGGCCTTTCCACATCACAGTGGAAACAAAGTTGTTGTCAAAAAGATTAACAAAAGTCAGTTACCCGAGTGGTAACTGAATTCCTTATACAAGCATTTGCAATTATGGGTGTGCCACAAGCAATAAAAACAGACAATGGACCTGCATATACTTCTAAACATTTTACACACTTTTGTGCACAGTATAAGATTTTACACACCACGGGCATACCCTTTAATCCTCAAGGGCAGGCAATAGTAGAGAGAAGAAACAGAGATATTAAGACACTCCTCCAAAAACAAAAGAAAGGGGGAGCCACGGGTAACCCTAGAGAACTTCTAAATTTAGTTCTCTATACCATTAATTTTTTAATTTTTGACAAAGATGCACTGGCTCCAGCAGACAGGTTTTATAACCCACCGGAAGGGCAGTGTCCAGTGCAAGCAGCTCTACTGTCTTTAGATAATCGCCAGTGATGTGGAGAGACCCAGAAAGTGGTGAATGGAAGGGACCAGATAGGTTAACTGCCTGGGGGAGAGGGTTTGCTTGTATCTCTACAGATGGAGAAGGAATCAGATGGGTGCCAACAAGCCGTATTCGCCTTGTCCATCGGAGAGAGACAGAGCAGACCCTTGAAACAAAGGAGAAGACACAAGAAACATCGGGTGGTTCCGTTGCTGACTGTGCCCACCACTGAAAGAACCTGGCAGTTATGGCGCTTGACCCATGGACATCAAAAACTGTTGGACTTGAAAATCCTCAGAAATCATTGGATTCTCTGAGACATCATAAGACTATTGTAGGACTGAAAGTCCTCAGGAATTATTGGATTTTCTGAGGCATCATAAGACTGTTGCTGGACTTCAAAACCTTGTGGGGATCATTGAATTCCCTAACAGTGAAGCAATGGACAATAGATTGGTTTTGGACTATCTCTTGGTTGCTGAAGAAGGGATATGTGTGTCTGGTGTTTACATATCCTCCTTCTAGGACTTCTGGAAATCTCTTACAATACCATGTTGGTTTATATTGTTTGTTATATCATTATTTGCATATACAATTCCTGTTTGTTACACCACATCGAGTCTGCGCTGACTGTGGAGAGAGTCATCACTAATAGCCTCTGCGTTATTGCTATGTGCTTGTGTAATAACTCCCATGCTGATGGGTTTGTGCATACTTGTCTCTAATAAGGCCCTTCAACCCAGAAACCCGCTAGCAAAACCCCACTTCTCTTTGGTGCTTTTCATCTCCCCTCCTGAAAAGTCAGGGGGGGCGTGATCACCTCCTTTTTGGGGTTCTCATCTCCCTGAAAAGTCAGGGATGGCGCGACCTCCTGTGGTCTAAAACAAAAGAAAGCGGGAGATGTAAAGGGCTAGAACTGAGCAATGCACTTGAATAATGAAGCACGTGAGACTAATTGCCAATTGGACGGTTCCCTATTAACTTGTTTAAGGTTGACCCTCCCCAGCTGTTCTGTGCTGACTTGATTGGTGAGACAAAGAGAGGGAAGTGACTTGTGTGGGAGGAGTAAGAAAAACTTGGGTGGTGGAACTCACGCTCACTAGCACTCGTGACCTGGCGTTGGAGGCGACGGTAAAGATCTAGAATAAAGACATTTAGTGATCCTGACTCCTGCTGATTTCTGGGAAGATAGAGTTCTAGCATTTGAGGGTCGATCATTACATAATTTTGTTGCCACTGGGTACAATGTTCTCTTGATTCAACTCACTCCATTTAGCATCAGTTCATGTAAGTCTCTCCAGGCCTTTCTGAAATCATCGTACTGATCATTTCTTACAGAACAATAATATTCCTTAACATACATATACCATAACTTCTTCAGCCATTCCCCAACTGATGGGGGAATCAATTTCCAATTCCTTATCATTACAAAAAGAACAGCTACAACATGTTTGCACATGTTGATCCTTTTCTCTTTTTTATGATCTCTTTGGGATATAAACCCAGTAGAGACACTGCTGGATCAAAGGGCATGCACAAAGACTGATTTCCAGTGAAAGATGCATCACATGATTGGTGCTCCTAAAAATGGCTCCAACTAGTTTTCATGTAATTTGAGTCCAGTAGATTTTTTTTTAATCTTCTGCCAATAAGAGAGATGTTTTGTTTGTTTGCTTCCCTTCCCTATTTTTTCCTCTGAAATTTTAAATTGCTGTGTATTTAAAGGGAATTCAAATCTGTGTCTGGAAAGATTAACTCATCAAAATATAGTAAGTATCAAGTTTTTGCCAAAATCATCACCTCCACTGAGACAGGTCTCAGATGGATATCACTGTTAATTAGCATTTAGATGGCATTTTGCAGATATTACATTCAGTTTTAATACATTATGTTCCTATACAGACTCAGGAAGAGAGGCTGCTGGACTAAAATTAGACTTATAAATTAAAGAACATAGAAAGATGTGATGTATAAGGACACATAACTCTCTGTTGGTTCAGCCTCTGAGGACTTTTCATAAGGCAAACACATTTATGTTCATTAGTCTGATGCTGCTGGTTGGTGGCAACTATATGTTATGTTCTATCAAATGAAAAGAACATTAGGCCTGGAGTCAAAAGACCTAAATTTAATCTCCAATTCTGCTCTGTGAGAGTGAGCCAATATTTCATTTCTTGGAGATGCAATTTCTTCATTAAGAAAATGGAAAATATATATATATTATCTACCTATCACAGTGTATTTGAATCTAGGGAATACAGAGGAACAACATTAATTGTGAATTTTCCTGGTTTTCTTTAAGACAATGCAAAAGAATTGGAAATTGAGAGGAGGACCATTGATGAATGGCTGAACAAGCATATTATTTTCACTTTTTTAAATTTATTTTTTATTTTTCTTTCTCCTTTGTTCTGATTCTTCTTTCACAACATGACTAATATGGAAATACATTTAATATGATTGTACACGTGTAGACTATATCAGATTGCTTGTTGTATTGAAGAAAGAGGAGAAAATGGAGGGAAGGAAAACATTTGGGACTCAAAATCTTACAGAAAAGAAGGTTGAAAACTATCTTTACATGTAATTGGGAGAAAACTATTAAGTTCAAAAACAAACAAAAAGACAATGCAAGGGACAGCTAGATAATGCAATGGATACACCACTGGACTTGGAATCAGGAGGACCTGAGTTTAAATCTGTCCTCAGACTTCAAATCCAGCTAGATATTTACTAACTTTATAACCCTGGGCAAGTCACTTAACCCCATTACCTGAGAAAGAAGACTTAATACAACTATTAACTCTTCCTAGAGGTCTTTCTTAGTTCTCTTTCCCTCAACTACTAATATTATCACTTCTAATGTTATCTTCTATATACTCTGCATTTATCTTGTATCTTAGAATGTAAGCTCATTGGAAGCAGGGACTATTTTTGCTTTTTCTGTGTATCTCCAGTGTGTACTATTCTACCTGGCACATATAATCACTTAGCAAAATGTTTATTAATTAATTAACAATTAATTAATTGTTGTAGTAAAGAGGTAGAAACAGTATTCCTCTGTGAGGGAAATTATGATATATGACTATAATCAAATATTGGTATACTATAAGAAATTATGAGAAACACAGAAAATAGTGGGGGGGAAGACTATTGAGTCCATCTCCCTTATTTTCTAGATAAGGATATGAACTGATACACAATGAAGTAAGAAAAATAAGGGAAATAATATAAATAATGAATATACTCTCCCAGAGCAAAGCTAATTAAATTATCCTTCAGGATTCTAAGAGTTAAGATGTCAAGAAAAGATAATGATAAATGTTGGAGGGGATGTGGGAAAACTGGGACACGAATGCATTGTTGATGGAGTTGTGAAATGATCCTACCATTCTGGAGAGCAATTTGGAACTATGTCCAAAGGGCAATAAAACTATGCATATCCCAGGGTTCTAAGGGTATCTGTAAGTGGTCAAGAGTATCTTTCCCTAAGGCTGTTTGTTCAGGTTCCCATTCTGGTATATTCTTCTTGTTCCACCACTGATTAGAAACACAGTTTCACTTAATCAATTAAAATCAACTAACTTTTAGTGTGCAAATGTAGCAAGAATAAAAGTTTAAAAGCATACCCTCAAGAAACCTGAAAGCATACTCTTCTCTTTTGACTCATGCATAAAAGTGGTATAATAGATAGATGGAACCAGGAAGACTCATCTTTCTGAGTTCAAATGTGACTTACTACTAGCTGTGTGACCCAAGGCAAGTCACTTGCCTCAGTTCCTTATCTGTAAAATGAGCTGAAGAAGAAAATGGCACGCTACTCCAGTATCTTTATCAAGAAAACCCCAAATGTAGTCATGAAGAGTTAGACAAGACTGAACAACAACACTGCCATTTTGGTCCCCGGGTCAAACTTAAAAGCAGTTTCAATAGCATGTGGCCCATAAAATCCACTTCTGATTTTGGCCTAACCAATAATGAATATATTGCTCCTTCTTGGCAGCCTTTGAACTATATTGAGACAAACTGGCTGCTTGGGAACTTCACTCTTCACCAAAATTGCTTCCAGCAAATCCCAGCGTGGACTTCCACTCCCAGACTTCTGTTGATCTCTATTCTTATCTTCTAGAAGCTCATACATTCATAGCTATCTCCAGGACCCCTTCACCTAAAGCAGGAAAAAAACACAGAGGGAAAGGAGAGGAAAGACCCCAAAAAAGTCAAAAATTAAAATATATCTTCCTCTATTCTTTATAGATGTGGTGAACTATGGTTTGGGAATACTACATATTTCATCATAGATAGTTGGTAAAATTCATCTGGAGTTCAGGGGACGTATGAACTCTTCAGTCATTCTAGCTATTTCTGTCTCCATGTTTCCTTTTCTACTTTTAGGGCAGGAACATAATTTGAGCAGACTACCTCATTTCACTTTTTGATTGATAATATACATAGATATAGCCAGTGAAGTTTCTTTCATTTACACTCGATCATTAAACAAGCCTCATACACTCAAAAAAGCAAATAAGAACTCCTAACAAAATCCAAAGGAAAAACATAGAAAAATTATCTGTAAGTAGTGGTAGAATTGCTTTTTTTTTGGTACATCCCAAGTAGAATTCCCATTAAGAACGAGTATTCAAAGTCTTATCACTGATATCTGGCCAGGCTTCTAAGTTTATCTCCTGTTATTTGCAAAAGAGTGGTGATGTGATCTATGAGGAAGGGATGCACCAATAGGCCACCTTGTCAGAGGGAGCTCTCTTGGTGCCTGTTATTTAGTTTTTTCACATTCTGGATTCCAAAATATAAATGGAAATTTCCACTTTGGTCCAATCCAAAGATAGATGGGGCCAATTACAAATTATATAGCTGCCTTCTCAGTAAGGAGACACTGACAGTTCTGACCTCATCATGTCCCTATATTATGGTTCATTTTCCCCTTATTTTTATTTATATTCCCTTGTTGGAACACAACTACAATAACACAAACCATCATCAATACTAAGACATATATAACATCCAACGTGTTATTATGCCTTTCATTGACATATATCTCATGGGTATAGTTGTTGGTCACTGTGCCTAACCTCAACATGAGGAGAATTACAGCCTATTCCCCACTTCCAGCCCATAGTCCATCATCTCAGTTAAGACAAAGAATGACCATCAAATCATGCCCAATTCCAGACTTCTTCCAAATCCCACAAGAAGGAGATAATCTGTGGTGCAGTCAGTTGTTTGTGGTACATTGGCAAACATTAGGAAATGGACTTGCACGATTTAAGACTTTAGGTCTTGATTATCTTGTGGGTAGGTCTTGCTTCCTTTCCTCAGACACAGAATCTATGATCCTTTGCAGGAAATCTGTTGTCTTGATACAAAAAAAGGCAACTCCAATTTTATTCTACTTCACCTGGGAGAATACCTCAACCAGTCCCAATATCTTAACCCCATTCAGGCAGTCAACAAACATAAATATAATGCTTACTAGGTGCCAGGCACTATGGTAAGAGCTGGGGATCCAAACAGAAGCAGAAAGAGTCTCCCTCCTCAAGGAGCTCATATACTAATAGGTAAGACACATATGAAAATAATTAGGTATTTACAAGATATAGGAAAAAACAGAGAGAAGGTAATATCAAAAAGGGAAGGCATTAGCAGCTGGAGGGAAAAAGAAATTTGATTTTACCTTGAAGGAAGCCAGGGAAAATAAGGTAAGAAGAGAGAGTATTCCAGGCAGAGAAAAAAGCCAGTGGAAAGGCATGAGATAAAGAAATGGAGTGCCATGGTGAAAAGCAGCAAGTAGTTTAGCAAAATTGGATGATAAAATATGTGAAGGGGAGTAAAGCAAAAGAAGACTAGAAAAAATGGGTGGGGGAATGAGGAGAAAAACTAGTTATGGGAATAGCTACCAGTAGTCATGAATTCCAAACCAATTGAATATTTTATTCTACAAATAATAAGAAATCATTAGCGTTTACTAAGTAGGGGATTAACATGGTCAAACGTATGCTTTAGGAAAAGCACTTTGGTAGCAATAAGAGAAGAAAAAGAAATAAAAGAAATCAGAATGAGGAAACAAAACTATCAATTTTTGCTGATGATAGGATAGTATATTTGTAGAATCTTAATGAATCAATTAAAAAACAGAAGAAATAACTAATAATCTGGGCAAAGTTGCAGGATATAAACTATGTCTACATTAATCATCAATATTTCTATAGTTTAACAATAAAGTCCAGCAGCAAGATAAAGAAAAATTCCATTTAAAATAACTGTAGATAGCATAAAATACTTGGGAGTCTACCTGCCAAGACAAACCTACAGATTTTATGAAAATAATTACAAAACACTTTTTACACAAATAAAGTCTGATCTAAATAACTGAGAAATATTAGCTGCTTACAGATAGGCCAAGACAATACAAATACAGTACTATACCAAAAAAAAAAAAAAAACCTACCAAAAAATTATTTTACAGAGCTAGAAAAACGAATAACAAAATCATGTGGAAGAACAAAACATCAAGAATATCAAGGGAATCAATGAAAAAAAAATGTTAAGGAAGGTATTCTAGCCATACTAGATCTCAAATATATCACAAAGAAGTAATTATGAAAATAATTTGGTACTGCCTAAAAAATAGAATGGTAAATCAGTGTTAGGCACACAATGCATAGTAGATGATTATAGTAATCTAGTGTTTGATGAATACTAATATCTAAATTCTTGGGACAAGAACTCACTATTTGACAAAAACTGCTGAAAAAAACCTAGAAAGTAGTTTGGCAGACACTAGATATAGACTAATTCCTCACACTGTATTTTAAGATCAAAATAGATATGTGATTTAGATATAAAGGATGATACCATAAACAAATTAGGTGAGCATGGAATAGTTTATATATATATATATATATATATATATATATATATATATATATATATATATATATATATATATATATATATATATATATATATATATATATATATATATATATATATATATATATATATATATATATATATCAGATCTATGGATAAGGGAAGAATTTATGATCAAACAAGAGAGAACAGGATATAAAATGATTAACTTTGATTAAATTATGTTTAAAGGGTTTTACACAAACAAAATCAATGCAGCCAATATTAGAATTAACAACAGAAAACTCAGGAGAAATTTTTATAGTAAGTTTCTCTGGTAAAGTTTTTATCTCTCCAATATATAGAGAACTGAGTCAAATTTCTAAGAATATAAGTAATTTCCCAATTAATAAATGGTCAAAGGATATGAAAAGGCAAATTTCCAAATAAAGATATTAAAACTATTTATAGTGATATGGGAAAATGCTCTAAATCACTATGGATTAAGAAATGAAAATTAAAACAACTCTGAGATACCATCTCACACCTATCATATTGACTGTGACAAAAGGAAAATGACAAATGTTGGAGGAGATATTGGAAAATTGAGACACAAATGTGTTATTGGTGAAGTTGTATACTAATTCAACCATTACGGAAAACAATTTGTAGCTATATTCAAAAGGCTATAAAGTTGTGAATATCTTTTGATCCAACAATACCACTACTAATTCAGTATCCCAAAGAGATCATTAAAAAAGGAAAAAGGATCCACGTGTATAAAAATATTTATAGCAGCTCTTTTTGTGGTAGCAAAGAACTAAAAATTGAGAGCATGTCCATCAATTGGGGAGTGGCCGAATAAGTTGTGGTTCATGAATATAATGGGATACTATTGTTCTATAAGAAATGAGCAGGCTGATTTCAGAAAAACCTGCCAAAAATTAGATTAACTTATACTGAGAGAAGTGAGTAGTACTGGAAAAAAAAATTGTATACAGTTAACAATCAACTGTGATGTTCTTAGCTCTTCTCAGTAATGCAATAATTCAAAACAATTCCAAGGGTTGTGTAATGGAAAAGGCTGACCACATCCAAGAAAGAAAAATGAAGTTTGAATACAGATCAAAGTTTACTATTTTCACTTTTTTTTTCTTTCTTACAGTTTTTCCCTTTTGTTCTGAATCTTCTTTCAAAACATGACTAATGTTGAAATATGTTTAACATATTATATTATATTAACATATATGATTGCTTGCTGTCATGGGGAAGGAAGAGAGAAGGTACGGAGAAAGAAAAAATTATAGCTCAAAATCTTATAAAGATGAATGTTGAAAATAGTCTTTACATGTAATTGGAAAAAATAAATACTATTTCTTGAAAGAATGCTCCTTCTAGAAAAGGTATTCAATGTACAAGGAAGATAACAAATAAGTGTTTCCACTACTATTCCCCCCAAAAAATGCTTAAAACACAAACAATCCATAAGCATGTATTAAATATACTTAAAACATGAAATAACCCATCCCTTCTATGAATACACTCATGAAAGGTAAAAACCACTCTGTAGAACTTCTGAAAAGATATTTCATTCACTCCTCTGACCTGTATTGTCCATGAAACTTGCAAGTCTAGATTTCCTAGGAAGCTACAACATGGCTTTGGCTTTCTTTGGACTTTTAGCATCAACATTCTCCCAGTAATTTCTCCTACTGTGGAATCCTTACTTCTAAGAAATGATGTAGTTGTGGAAAATAGTTCTCATTGGCCAGTCATCAATAACTTAGGAACTCATAAATTCTCTAACTCATGTGGTACTACCCAGGCTGGAAACATTGCTCTCTCTAGATCACTGTTCAATTTTATATGCTTAGGACAATAAACACAAAACAGAAGAGTCAAACAGGGAGTTGAGATATAGGCTCAAACTTACATGTCCTTGCTGCTGTGTGTACTTAGCCACCATTGCTGTTGAGGCTTGAAATTACGGTAAGAAAACCCCTTTCATCCTTTGTTTTGCCCAAGGCAAAACTGGAAGAGTCCCACTCATAAAAAGTAGAAGTGGGAGAGGGAAATGGGATATTTCTCCATCCTTTAAAACTTTTTGATTGGGTCATGGAGAATCAATAAAGGATTGTTCCATCATTTCAAAGTGAAAGTTTTTCAGTGCTTAAATAGAGAATCCATCTCACAGAGCTGGAGCATGCATGTCCAGCTTCATGGCAAGCTCCTTAACCCAGCGGGTCAGGAGGTTCACTGATCCTTTCTTATTACATTTGTAGTTATTTACCTATCACTTCATTCTACACTAGTCCCCTCTCCATATGAGATTGGAGAAGGAGAAAAAAATGCTTGAGTATGGTTGCCAATGAGAAAAGAAAGAGTAAGTGATATAACAGAACTTCAAGGAAAGGGGCGACAGTCTCAAAGTCAGAAAGGGATCCTGGGCAGGCTGCTTCTTACTCAAGTCAGCTATCAGCTCTACCCTTCCTGCCCACAAGTAATAAAGAGATCCTATTTCCCTGTCAGCATAAGGATATACGTAACCAAGAAAAACTCTTTCCATGGAAAATTCTTTTTTCATTTGAATGAATATCCTTACTCTAGGAGTCAAAACCCAAGTCTTCTACATCCTGCATCCCTGCCCATGCCTGGAGTCCTGAGTCCAGAGTTCTTACAAGAGGCTCAGCCTCCATTTGATGACTGTTCCTAGTAGATGCAAGAGATAAACATCAAGTGAAAAGGCCACTTATTGTCTGCAGTCCTTTATCTGCTTGCATGGGACACAAATATGAAGATACATTTGAACTATGTTGCCTAGAAATGTTTTAAACTAATTAATATCTGCCCTCTTAGCAGTTACTATTACCAGTCTGTCCTAGGCCCAACAGAGTACCTTTGACCACTGACCTTTGCAGTGTCAACTCTACCTGGCTCGCCTCCTCTGAGGCCTTCAAAGGTCTCTGGCCACAATCTCTTGAATCTATAATTTAATAACCGGTAGCACGCTCAAGAACAGCCACGTGTAATCTTAAAAGCCTTTATTATACCTACTCACATAATGCCCTGACTTGTTAACTCCCTAGTGAATACCTGGTCTGAAGACCCATGTGTTCACTACCAAACTCCTTACCTCTCTCGGCTATCCATCAGCTTGGCTCTGCTACCCCAGGCTAGGGAGCCAGGTTAAAGAGATTTCCAGATTGTCTGGAAAGGTGTACAAATATGGTGCTTTTTAGTAGATATTACATTAAGTATTGATTCTTTTTTTCTTCTCCTACAAAGAATCAATGTTGCTTATAGTTTTATTTAAGAATACCTCACTACTCATGTGAGAGTGATTACATTAGGTCAAGGTAAGTAGGACTTATCAGAGGAGTTCAAGTGCTAATTTTGGATTGGCTAAAATCCACATTTTCCTGATATCTCTTGATGAACAAAATCAGGATTAGGGCTAACAATGTCATTAAATGGTTAAATGAGTACATATGGTTAGACTGCCAGTAAAATGAAAGCTCTGTGAGAGCAAGGAAAGTTTTAATTTTAATCTTTGTGCCTAGAGTCATGCTTGGCTTGTAGTAGGTACACAATAAATAAATGAATTGAAATCCTTGCTTTTCCCTTTCTCTTAATCCCTATAACTAATAAATTGCCCAATATGAACTGGGGAGTAAGGCAGAGAAGGAGGATTGAGGGGAAAAGGGGGAGACACTTTGAGGGGAGAATGTCATGGAAAAAAAATAAGCATTTATACAGCATCAACTAAGTGCCAGGTTCTATGCTAAGTGCTTTGCAAATACTATCATTTGATTACAGTGAGTGTTTTTATTATTCCCATTTTACAATTGAGGAGGCAGAAAGAAGTCTGCCCAGCATCACACAACTAGTGTCTGAAGCTGTATTTGAACTCAGGTCTTCCTAATTCCAAATTTAACATTCTGCCTATTGCAGCACCTAGCTGCCTAGTGACTTAAAAAAAAAATAGTTCTACACATACACACACACACACACACACACACACACACACACACACACACACACACACACACACACACACACACCTCAGAACAAAAGTCTAGCTGATTATCCATTTCTCCATAAAAACTGCCAGTATTCTAATTCAGGTCCTCATTACCTCTTGCCTAGACCATTACAAAAGCCATCTAATTGGTTTCCCTGCTTCCATCCTCCACACAACTTTCAAAATCTTTCTTTGGCACAGATCTGACTACGTCAGTCCCCTGTTTAAAAATTTTCAGTGGTTATTAGATGCGAAAATAAAAAAAAAAATTAAATCTCCAGTGATTTCCCCATTGCCTATAGGATAAAATTAAAACTATTCAGCTTGTTATTTTAGGCCCTTCTACAATCTGCCACCAGTCTACCTCTCCAGTCATACTTCATAATATTTCCTTTCATGAGCTCCATATTTTAGAGAAATTGGACTATTAATTATACTCCAGAGTTAGCATTCCCTCTGCCATCTCCATGTATTTTTTTTGCACAAATACTCTAGCTCAGTGTACTTTTTATCTCTACATATCAGCATCCTTGACTTCCATCAAAGTTTGGGTAAATTGGTAAGATCTCTAGGAAGTCCCCCCAGTTAATGTTCTCCACTCCACTCCTAAGTCCCCTTGAGGATAAAGATGACTTTGTATTGTCTTCAACTTCCCAGTAGATTGCAAAATTCCTTGCATCTAGTAAGAACTTGATGACTATTGGCTGAATTAATTATTATCAACAAGGAATACAGAGGAAAAGTATTGGTCATTCTCTCTGGACTTCTGTGGTTGCATCTAAAGATCCATCATTAATTTCTAATTATGTTAATTCTCCTTCCTTCTAAGACAAAGATTCTATTTTAACCAGACTGACTCACTATGAATGAAAAGTATGAATGAAAAGGGGATTTACTATTTACTACACAAGAAGACTCATCTTTCTGAGTTCAAATCTGCTACTTACTAGCTGTATGACTCTGAGCAAGTCACTTAATCCTGTTTGCCTCAGTTTCCTCATCTGTACAATGAGCTGGAGAAGGAAATAACAACCACTCTAGTATCTTTGTCTAAGAAAATCACAAATATAATCACAAAAAGTCAGATATGACTGACACAACTGAACAATAACGACAAAAATATGCACGGTGCTTGGTACATGGTAAGCACATAAAGTGCTTCCTCAATGAGAATCAGCTGCTTGGTGTAGCCAAAAAAAATAATAATAATAATGCCCCTGGTGTCAAAGAATATTACTTCAAATTCTATTCCAAAGATTTAGTTGGATAAGTCAAAACCTCCTTCCCTGTTGGAGTTTTCCCATTTGTAGACTGAAGGAAGGGGACTCAGACTCTAAGGGTCTTTCCATTCAAATCAAAGTAAAAGGAATCACCACCATGAAACTCTATAATATTGAATTATGATTATTATAATGATTTACTTTCCATAGAACAAGGGAAGGAGACAAACTGAACTTCAAGCACTGAATACTGAAGAGTCATAAATCATTGATTTGGGGATAAAAGGTAATTTAGATGTCATTTAAAACAACCATTTCTGAAGCTTAAAGAAGTTAAGACTTTCTAAAGACCACATAGAGAGCAAATACAGAGTTGGAATTTGAACTCAGATTCTTGGACTTTTAAATCCAGCATTCTTCCTTTTTAATGTTGAGGGCTCTTTTAAATATATATACTGAACTTTAAACAAGCATTTCCATAGCATAATAGGAAAAAAAGTATATGAAACTGCAAGTCTATTGTGTATAACTTCCTATTCTTTTAAAATATATAATAAAGTGATCATGTAATTCTCTTTTTTTCTTCTTTTTTATCCTTTTTTCTTCTTTCTACACTTAGCAGCCAAATTAACTATCTATCCCCAGTGGAATTCTAGCATGACTTTACTTGCCTTCAGAACCCCAGGAGAGAAACCATAGAATCCTAAAGCATGCCTTGAAAATACCAGCCACACCATGGAACATTCATAATTATCATACCATACTGGGGCAAGATATAATATTGCAAAAAACACATAGACATACCATATATGTACCTATATATAGCCACTTAATAGAACATGTTGCCAGTGCTATAACATGCTATTACTGATTTCATGTAAATAAGCAATAGACTGAAAATATCAGTCTCCAATCCTTTCCAAAGCCAATCAGCCATTCTTTCAGTAAAATTTCATTCAAGAGACTAGGGGAAGTTTTACTTGGTTTAAGTATATTCATTCAAAAATAAAAAGCTGTGAAGTGTCCATGACTCACGTTTACCTATAAAAATTAATACAACTATAAACTTGAAAACATCTTTAGAACCAGAGACTTGAAAGGAAGAACCCTGTTAATCCACCCAGCAATCTTTCCATGCAGGATTGCAACTATGGGCTCTAATGTATATCTCCCAACTCCAAACCCATAGCAAAAACATGTCACTCTCATAAATATTAGTTTCATTTACATAGTGCCTTTTGATTGTGACAGTTTTTAATACATTATCCCATTTGAGCTTCAAAACAACATTATTGATTAAGTGTAATCATTGTCATCCCCATTCTACAGATGAGAAAGCTGAGGTTGAAAAACCATGAATCCAAGTTCCTGGGGCTAATCAGGAATAAAGCAAGGCTTTCAACTTAAAACTTCTGACTCCAAATCCAGTGTTTTTCCCACCCTACTGCCTTCTCCCTAGTTTGTTTGCTTTCTTCTTATAACATTCCTGAGTAAAAAGATCATAATGGTTTTGAGGGTTTCCAAGCAGCTTGGTGATAAAGTGGATAGTGGTAGTCAAACTCGGAGAGACTCACATTCAAATTCTCCCTCAGATATCTATGATACCCTGGGCAAATCAGTTGATTTCTGCCTCAGTTTCCCCACATGTAAAATGAGGACAATAATAGCACCTCCTCTCAAAAGGTTGTTCCAAGGATTAACTGAGGTAATACATATGAAGCCCTGTGCAAACTTGAAAAGGAATGTAAATGTGTTGGCTATTATTATCTACATGAAGTTTTATTTTAATAACCTCCATACAAAGTCCCTTGTGACAAGTTTTATGTCTCATTCTATTTTTGCATAAAATGGAGAAATATCCAAAGGTTATTCCCTTTTTAACTAAAAGATGCTATCTCTAAACTAGGAAATGGGAGTTATAATCCAAAGACTGATTTATTAAAGCAGCACCAAGGTTTGTATTATTTGTGGTAGGTATAACTCTTCTTCTTTCTCTCTCCTCAAGTCAACAGAACTTTAAAGTGCCTCTTCCAACCAGAACTTTAAGTATTCAGCAACAAAGGCTAACATTTATTTGGCTCTTTCAAAAATAAACATTATTCCATTTCAAAATATTTCCAGTAAGAATATTACAGAGCCTACTTTTTTCTTCCCTCCCGCAGCTAATTATCTCCCAGAATAGCCCTACAAATGACTGAGATCTAAGATTTTCCTGCAAATGTTTTGAATGTTTTTCTCCCCTAGTTTCTTTTACAATTAATTCAGTACCCAGCATCTGACAGGTGAATAGCAAAACAGGATGTCTCCTTACCATAACTGTTTGCTTTGCTGCATATATACCGGAATTTAATTGGGCTTACTTTTTTTGTTTCTTCTTTTTTAAGCATTATTGGGCAGACTTAGAAATGCTCGATTATTTGCATATGGGTTTAGCCCTGTCAGGGGTGAATTGAGGACACAGCGAACTGCCTTACCCCTCGCAAACGACAGGAAGTCCCCTGCAAAAAAGGAGCATAGCAACTATTTTTCAGACCTGGGTGGCTTTTTTTTTCCTCTCTTTTTCTGGAGAAAAGGCATCAATTTAATTTCAAACAGAGCATGAAAACTTGGAGCCCCAGAGGAAAAAGAAGCCTGCCAATAACCCCAAGCCTGCCTATTAAGTCATCTACCCCCCTCCCTTCTCTCTGCTTATTGGGAGGCTTTTGAACCACTAAATTGGAAACTGCTGTGGCTAATTTTAAAAGGTCCAAGTATGAAGAAAAAAATCTTCTTCCCCTCCCACCCCACTGTTTGCTGGTGATAATGACCAATGCTGAAAGTACTCTGAGCATCTCCTGATTTTTATAAGGATGAGCTGACATCAACCAATCACCCTGGAGATTGGCTGTTGGGTTGTGTGGGACAGGACAGTTATGTAGAGTTTTAGATTTTTTTCCATTCTACCAGTTTGAAGGCCCTTTCTTTTTGAGATGGGAGTTCAGAAATGAGATCAAGTGAGTCAGCAGTCAGTAAAATTGTTGAATAACCTCAAAGAAAGATTATTTATTCACTGGCATTATATCACAGCTAACATTTGTATAGTGCCAGTATATAGTAGGCACTTAACAAATGTTTGACTAAAGTGTTTATAATGTCTCAGGCCCTTTACAATTATTATCTCATTTAACCATCATTAAACACCCTGGGAGGAGGGTGCTATTATTATCTCCATTTAACAGAAGAGGAAACAGGCCCAAGATCACACAGCAAGTAGGTGTCTGAGGCTGCATTTGAATGGAGGTCTTCCTAATTGCTGGCTCCATGTTCCAGTCATTGCACCATTGCACCATCATTGCATCCATTCTCTTCTACTCTTCTAATCCCATTGATACCCACTTGCCTCATCCCACTCCCTTCCTTGCCTTTCTACCCTGTTATCCAACATCCATGGCTTTCTTCAATTTAAAAACAAAACAAAAAAAAATGCCAGGTAAAAATGTAATTTTTTTAATAGCAGCCTTGCCCCAAGATGGACAAAGGAAGTACTGGTTACACACAAATCAAAGGGAAGTCTGTATTCCTTTGGGTGGTTTCAGAATGGGATTCATGTGGTTTTCTTAAGAGAAAACAACTGATTCTTCCCAGACAGAGTTCATAAGAAAAACACAATCATCCATTGTGTTTATGAACCTTTGCTCCCAGGAGCCAAAAATGGTGGAAAATTCCAAAATAACACAAAGTGTATGCTGATTTTTAGGCATGGGTAATTATCCTGGGAGGCTAGCCAATATCGGAACTCCATTCGGCACTGCAATGTTTTATTCAAGGGTCCTGGAAAGTAATCCAGGCTGTAAATTCAAATCCCAATTTCACCATTCATGCACACAGCTCTAAACTGACTCAAGTCATCTAAGCTCTCTTTGACTTCTTAGTAAAAGAAAAGACATACTCACTTGCCTCTCAGGGCTAATAAGAATTATTTTATTGAATAGTTGGGGTTTTTTGTAAATTAATAATGTTATATTTACTTTAACATCAAGTTTCATATTATGTGCAAGATATTATGCTAAGTCATAGGATCACAGAATTAAAGCTGGAATGTGCATAAAACTGTATATTTATCCCTATTTAATTTTATTTAGTTCACTTTAGCCTAAGAGTCTGGGTAGTGACTTCTCTACCTCCGCCCAAATATTTTTTCACTAATTTTGATTAAATCTTATATAAAATTACATAATATGTTATCTCTCCTAATAGAATGTAAATTCTTCTAAGGCAAGAATTACTTCATTTTGGCTTTGTATCCTTAATACATAGGTCTGGTATACAGCAGGTGCTTAATAAATATTTGTTGATTAATTATGATCCTGTCAAAAAAGGAAATCAGAATAACTTGTCATGACAAACTGAGGCCATACTAACTCTTTATAGAGATAGCTTCCTTTTCCAGACTTTCACTTTTCATCTCTTTAATAATGTTTTCTTATTGATGCATAATTATTAATCAATTGACATGTAACTATAGCAACTCAGCTTAGTTCCAGAGAAGAATTTTAAAAATTCAACTCCCCTTCTTTGCAGAGGTGGGGAACTATGGGTGTAAAATAGTGCATACATTGTCAAATATGACAAATGGTAAATAAATATGATAAATAAAAGATGTTTTGTTAAAATGCTTTGGTCCCTCTTTTTTTTATCTTTACTACAAGGGATAGCTCACTATTTATGAAAGAGCAGAGGTATTTGGAAATGAAGGTGATTTAAAAAGTAAATCAAAATAAAGTTTGAAGTTAAGTTAAAATTTATTAACATTAATACATTTTAAATTATACTAGGAATAAAAGTTGCAACAACTAGAATGTAATAGCTATTACTATATAAAAGTTGAGCTGACTGGCATATAATAGTAATGATAATGACAACATAGTATGCAAATGTTAACAATATAGCATTATTAATATAGAATGATACTATGTAGTATAGTGATATGCTATAAAAATAGTTATTATTATGATTAATATTATCATAAAAGCTAACATTTATATAGTACTTACTATGTGTCAGGCACTGTACTAAGCACACCTGAGGCAAAGCCTTGCGAACTCACATTGGTCTGATCAACCACAGTCAGACACATTAACTCACCTCTAACACAGTGATGCTATTTTGGTTCAAGAACAGAGGATAACAACCAATCAAGTAATCACTTGACAATTATTATCTGTTTGATCCTTACAACAATGCTATTATTGTAGCTCTTTTATAGAAGAATTTGCTAAGACAAACAGAGTTGCCTAGATCACACAGTTAATGAATATTGAGACTCATTTTGAACTCAGGCCAGTGTACTATCCACTGTTACCTAACTACTCCTATAATTCACATATACCATTTTATTTCCCCTCTCCTTTTTAAAAGCAAACCAGAATATTTGCCTTTCTCTAATCAATAAGCATTTATTAAGCCCCTATGATGTGCCAAAGACTGGGTTAGATGCTGGAGAAACAAACATAAAATTGTCATGGCTCCTGTCTTCAGTAGACTGGCAATCAATCAGGAAAGATAGAATGTATAGCTCTAAGTACATGTCCTTACTGGTAATATAGGTATGTGATCCTGTGCTACCTTTTTAATTATCTACAATCCTATTTTCTTTATGAAACTGGGACCCAAAAAAGCTATGTTCATTATCCTGAGGTTAAATGGCCAAGTCATGGCAGAGCCAACATGTGAACCCAGACATTTTTATTCCCAGATCAATGGTTTTCCATACTGATCTATGTGGATTAATACTATACCATACACCATTTCCTCCATCTATAGTCAGTGTAATTCTTCTTTTGTAATTATATATTATTAACTATATGTATGTTATATACATGTATTCATAATTATTATTTTGTGATTATAATCTCAATTTGAAGGGATGTTTGAGGTCATCTGGTCTAGCCTCCTATCTCAAGCATTAATCCTTTCTATAGTATGCCCAACAGATGGTCATCCAGGTTCTATTTAAATGTTCCCGGTTGACAGAGAACTCACTACTTCCCAAAGCAACTCATTTCAATTTTGGGCAGCTCTAAATGTCAGGAAGTTCTTTCCATTACACCAAAATCTGTCTCCATGTGTCTTACATTCATTGGTCTTATTTCTGCCCTCTGGAACCGGAGTAAATCTAGCTCCTCTTCAAGTCAAGAATTCCTTCAAATATTTAAAGGATGTCATCAAGTCTTCTCCAGACTACTCATCACCAATTCCTTTAACTGCTTCTTAAGCCATAAATCAGACTGGACAAAATACTCCATATAATTTTTCCTCCATACCTGTGCTTCATGCTTCATATTTAACCCTGAAGTCAGAGACTCCTTGCTATGGGAAAAATCTGACTGCGCTTTGTCAGGGAAGCATGGGATTACCCATCCCCTGGTTCACCATTACAACCCACATGCAGGAAGACATTAAGTTCACAAATTCAAAGCATAAAGGGATTTCTTTTTCAGATTGAAGGAAACAAATAGAGTTCATGTCAGAGCCTAAAGAAAATAATGATTACCACAATTAAGAGGTGTTCCTCAGAGACCATTGTCATTTCAGTTACTTAATAGCATCCAAAACCTCCATTGCAACTGCTCTTCCTGTATAACTTCTCAATATTTAGAACATATTGAGGTATCTCTGCACTGGGTGATTTCTTTCATGAAACTCTTTCCATTACCCCTATGTCTTAAATTTAAGATTTAAAAATCCAACTCCTATTCTTATGTAACATCTTCATAACCAAAGCTATTTTTCAAAATGGGCATCTCCTTCTGAAATCCCTACTTTCGTCAGTAATGGAAACACCACCAACATCCTTTAAGTCTCCAATTTTCTTGCCCAGGTCTTCATAATCCCCAGAAATATGGCATCACTTGCTTCTCAAAGTATCATTTGTCCCCATATGAACAATCAAAAGTAGTAGTCTTCAGAGTTAACAAGTCTCAGAAATATCTTCAATGAATCACAATAAAGAGAAAAGGAAAAGGACTCTTACTTCCAACAAACACTACAAGAAACTGCAACTAGAGAGCACAGCAAGTAAAGCGCTGAGTCTTGAGTGGAAACTCCTGAGTTTGAGTCTAACCTGAAATACTCACTACTAGCTGTGTTTTGGCAAGTTTCTTAATCTCCATCCACATTAGTTTCCTCAATCTCTGTCCACATTAGTTTCCTCAGTTTTAAAATGGGGATAATCATAGCATCTACCTCTCCCTGGTTTATTATGAGGATAAAATAAGAAAATATTTGAAAATAAAATGTAGTGACACTTGATGGGTACCTAAGAAGTTATCAATTTCAAGGCATGTCTGCTGGACATGAGAGATAGAATCCTAAAATCTGTCAGACCCAAAGACTAGAACCATTACTGCTTATTCATATGGGGACAAATGAAACATTATTAGAAGGCATTACTAGAAAGCTTTATTGAGGATTATGAAGATAAGAGTAAAAACTAGATGGTACTTTCATGTCACTGTTGTCAAATGAAGGAAAAGATTACAGAAAATGGTAGATTTGGAGGAAAGAATATCTATTTAAGAAGATAGCTGTTTGAAAATGGGCCTATTATTTCTGGCTTGAAATCAAGTAATAGCCTCTTAGCCAATAAAGGGTCCTAACAACAGCCAGTTGTCATATGAGATGACTCTCTGGGATAAAGGGGGGAGAAGAATACATGGAATATTATAAAAAAGAAAAATATGAATAAAATATTCTTAGAAATATTTAAGATTAGATCTTTAAAATCTGATTGGGAAGATTTTAAATTGAAATTGAATGGGAAGAAAATTATGCCTTTAAATCTGTCGATTCAGATACTAACAAAGAATAGCAGATACAAACAAGAGGAGGTCTATAATCAAAGTCAGTCATTAAATATCCAAAAAGATTGTCAATAACCAAAACTGTACACAAAATATGGGAAATATAGGAAGAAGGGAAGCTTCCTAAGATATACAACATTCTTCCAGATATTCAGAGAAATGAAGTACTACATCACTATTAAATAGAACCAAGGGTATGTAATTGAAGCTATATGAAATTATTGTGTTATCCTAAAAGTATGCATTAAGAGCTCAAAGTAAACTGAGGCTGGCAAGGGAAGCAAAAAACAACCAAAGGAGAGGAAGCTTTGTTGAAAGAAAACAATTCACAGAAGCAACTTAAAAAAAGGTTAAAAATAAAAGTATGAATTGCTTGAAAGGACTACTTATGAATTGTAAATGAAGACAACACTTGATAGTCCAAAGTCTAAGAATCCCTGAGAAAATAAGAGAAACAAATTGGGGCTTAGATATTAACAAAAAAAATCTCAAAAGATATTCTTTTAAATTGGGGTGCCATTGGAAAAGGTCAGCCAAGTACAGCCAAGTCAGAGGTACCGGTAGAGGAAAAATAAAATTTAAAAATATTTTAGTAGTAAAGTAGAATTAAGGAGCTAAAGGTAACTGTGGGACTGCAGAAGAGTTATGTCCTTGTTGGCTCATATCCTTATTGTCCAAGCAATTCTCAAGGTCCAGATCTCTTAGCCAAGAGAGTCAGCCTTTGGCTTTAGTCCTTCAGCCACTGAATTCATCTGCTGATGATGGTGCTCTTCTGCTTCAAGAAGCAATAGTGATGAAATCATTTCCTGCTGGGGAGCCAACAGCACATGATTGACCTCTCAAACTCAGCCTAAATGGCTAAAAACATTTAACTCACAAGGTTACTGCCAGAGCTGAAAGTGTTCATTTCCTAGGATTAACGGCTGATCATTTATGTTCAGGGGATGAGTAATGGGGAGGATGGGGGAGAACCCAGAGAATGGGAGTCAGAGATTCAGACTCACCAAAATAATCTCAGGCTCTCACTATTAAATGCTTATAGCCACAACTAGAGTGGGAAGAGGAATATTGTTACATGAATATTCTGGGCATTTGCTAAGATACTTACTCTTTGCTGAGATGCTGAGATGCTTGTAGATCTAGCAAGTTGTATCCCAAATAATTAAGCTGTTAGGAGGAGTCTATTTGGTGAGTATTAGAATTTCTTAGGAAAAAACAGTTCCCTATTTTTGGAGATTCATTCAATTCTTTTTCTATATACAACTGATACCTACAAGAAATCAGACAGCTAGGAGAAAATATTTTTTGAATATTTTTATTCATATTTTCTCTTTCTTATACTATTCCATGTGTCCATCTCGCCCCTCAGCCCAGGGAGTCATCCAATATGACAAACAGTATTTTTAAAGGAAAAAAAAAAGTCAGCACAACTGATCCATATATTAGAATGTCCAAAAACGTGTGCAATGTGAGCTTTCCATCTTCACCAGAGTGGATTAAATGTGTCTTCCCAAATCTTTTCATTTGAGTCCTGCTTTATCTTTATACTTTTATTACTTCTGCTTTTGAATTTTTTGGTGTGTTAGGACACAGTTCCAACTTGCTCTCTATAAAATGGTTGAATCAATTCACAACTCCATCAACAATGCAATGTAAAATTAACTGACTAGTGAAGGAATAGCAAACCATTCTACTATTTTTTCCCCTCCACCATTTGTCACTTTCCTTTTCTGTTTTATTAATCAATACAATAGGTATGAGAAAGTACCTCAGAATTGTTTAAATTTGCATTTCTCCAATCAATAGTGACTTAGAGCACTTTTATATGGTCGTATATAATGTTCTGTTCTCTAAATTGTAATCATTCTCTGGGAACAGATCTCTTGGGGAGCTTCTGGAAGCAGCCTTAGTTTCAGTTCAATTCCAATAATCACCAAATGCAGCCAGGAGTTAAAGTCCAGATCCTTTATTGTCTCTTCCAAAATCTTATCGCCTTCACTTGGGGCTTGGCTAGTTTTCTGGAGGCCTTCCTCTCTCCTTGGTTCCTGAGAGCTTTTGTCCAAATGTCTCCAGCCAGCACAAAGGGAAATGACTCTTGACTCCTCCTCCCAGAGAGTGGGCTTGTGGATGGGACTCCAGGAAGTCAATCCTAGTTGTGAATCTCCTTCCAGTGGGCTTGTCCTTTTATATGCTCTCTAAAGATGTGAAGTCTAATGTGTGAACCAATGAGCGAACTCCTTTAAAGGTGTGAACTAAGTACAATACCTTGTCTCAAGTTCTAGCCCATAACTCTCCTTGTAGAATCAGATCAATCATACTGAACCATGCTAAATTAGATAATTATTGTCTCTATTCATTCCAGTGACTTAATACCTTGTAAGAATCCTAATAGCTGTAAATATTTTTGATTACTTCATCTGAAAACTTCTTATCTTTTGATCATTTTTCAGTTGGAGAATAGTTCTTATTTTTATAAATTTGGTTCGGTTCTCTATATGTTTGAGAAATGAGGTTTTTGTCAAAAAAAAAAAAAAAAGAAAAAGAAAAAAGACTTGCTTCAAAAATTTCTTCTTAATTATCATTACTAACTTTATTTTCCTACATTCCATTCCCCCATACACATCTTATTTATTCTAACTTCTCTCTCCTTTCCCCCTGTCCCTCCTCAAAAGTGTTTTGTTTCTGATTATCCCCTTCCTCAATCTCCTTACCTTCTATTACCACTTCACCTTCTCTTATCCCCTTCCTCTCTTATTTTCCTGTAGGATAAGATAGATTTCTATGCCCAATTAAGTGTGTATGTTATTCCTTCTTTGAGCTAATTTTTATGAGAGTAAATTTTACTCACTCCCCCTGAAAGTACCCTCCCCACCTCCCATCTTCCTCCCCACTATCAAGGTTTTTTCTTGCCTCTTTTATGTGAGATAATCTACCTTGCCCTTTCTCTTTCTCCCAGTACTTTCTTCTCTTACCCCTTATATATCTTTTAAATATCATTTTTTTTTATATTCAACTCACATTTGTGCTCTCTGTCTATATATATTCCATCTAGTTGCCCCAATAATGAGAAAGTTCTTATGAGTTTACAAATATCATCTTTCCATCAGGAATGTAAAGAATTTAACCTTGTGATTTCCTTTTCCTGTTTATCTTTTTATGCTTCTCTTGAGTCTTGTATTTGAAAGTCAAATTTTCTGTTTAGTGCTGGTCTTTTCATTAAGAATGCTCGTAAGTCCTCTATTTTGTGGAATATTCATTTTTTACTTCAAAGGATCATACTCAATTTTATGGGTAGGTGAATCTTGGTTGTAATCTCAGCTCCTTTGCCCTCTGGAATATGATATTCCAAAACTTCTGATCTTTTAATGTAGAAGCTATAATGTCTTGTGTTATTCTGAGACTCCACTATTCTTGAATTTTTTTTTCTGTCTGTTTATGATATGTTCTCCTTGATCTGGGAGTTTGGGAATGTGGTTATATTATTCCTTGCAGTTGTCATTTTGGGTTCTCTTTCAAGAAGTCATGGTGGATTTTTTCGATTTCTATTTTACTATCTGGTTCTAGAATATCAATGAAGTTTTCCTTGTCAATTTATTGAATGATGATGCCTAAGCACTTTTTTTGATCATGGCTTTCAGGCAATCCAATGATTTTTAAATTCTCTCCATTTTCCAGGTCAATTGTTTTTCCCAGGAGATATTTCACATTGTTTTCTGTTTTTTCATCTTTTTAGTTTCGTCCTATTGTGTCTTGATCTCTTACAAACTCATTAGCTTCCATTTGCTCAATTCTAATTTGTAAGGAATTGGTTTTTTCAGTGACCTTTTGTACGTCTTTTACCATTTGGCCAATACTAATTTTTAAGGAGATATTTTTTCTTTCTTCAGTGAATTTTTGTACTTCTTTTTTCATTTGGCCAATCTACATTGTAAGACTTCTCTTTGGCTTTTTGTATCTCTTTTACTATTTGACCTAATCTGTTTTTTAAGAAGTTATTTTCTTTGTTATTTTTTGAGTCTCTTTTACCAAGTTGTTGATTTGTTTTTTCATTATTTTCTTACATCATTGTCATTTCTCTTCATAATTTTTCCTTTTTTTTTTTAACTTAATTTTCAAAATCTTTTTTGAGCTCTTCCATGGTTTGAGATCAGTTCATATTTTTCTCAGAGGCTTTGGATGTAGAAGCTTTGACTTCATTATCTTCTTCTGAATGTGTCTTTTGATCTTTTAAGTGAATTATCCCTTATAACAAACATTTTTTAAGAGAAGGTTAAAAAAAAATCCAGCAAAATTAACTGACTAGTGAAGGAAATAGCAAACCATTCCAGCATTTTTGCCAAGAAAACTTCAAATGAAGTCATGAAAAGTCAGACGCATTTAAAATGACTGAACAACAATAAAAATTAGCCATCATAGTAAATAATTACAACAATATAGTCATGCTTAATATGCTATCTTATACTCAATTGCTCTGTCTGACCATTTCCTCTCTTTTAAAAAAAAAAAGTTTTTTACAAGAGATGGTTCACTTAAGAAGCAAGATGGAGAATTATACAGTGACTCTAGAATAAGGATCTAGGTTTGAATCCCACCTCAAATAATTACTACTCATTCAAACTGTATTCCCTGTCAAATTTCCTCATTTTCCAGAAGAAGAATTGAAATCCAGGGAGGTGCAGGGTATTAAATTAGTTACTTAACCTTCAAGATCATTTCCAGCTATGATTCTATGGTATCTGAGGATCATCCAGCTCCATATTTGTGACCTTAATATTCAGAAATAAAGGCAACATAAAATAAAACATAACACAATTTTTTTAAAATTTAAATGTCATCAACTTTATGTTTTAATGGGTATTTTTCTTGATTACTATTCTGTATGCATTTGACTTAAGTCCTTTGAGTTGGCTGAGTAGGGTGATATAGGAATGTGAATGAGTCAATGGAAATTTTACAAGGCAAGGGGATCTTTTTGAAGTCTTCTGAAAAACTCTGATCAGAGACCACAAGCATGATGAAAGGCCCCATTCACAAAGAACAGTTCAACTAAGGAACAAGAAAATAAACCTTGAATAGACATCTCTATAGTAAAGCTCAATGGGCAGTTGGAGTGAGTAAGGTTTCTCTGGGAAAGAAAAAGGGGAAAGAAAGAAAATGGAATAACTTAGCCAAAATAAAGCTGGTTCCTGCCTAGTTTTCTTTGAGAATGCCACCAGCCTTAGAAGATCCACATTTTTCATTCCCTGTAGGAAGCCAAATGCCGAGTGACAATGTTCTGCATAGTCGGGTGAAATAAATTTGTCCAGAATTGCATTTGGAAGGCATTAAAAGAATAAGAGCTCCAGTGATTCAACTGTAAAACAAAAAGAGAACTCAGAATTTAAAGAGCTGATTTAACCATGGCATACATTTAAAGCAGATAAGGTTTGATAACTCTTAGAAAATATTAATGAATGTTAATGTTAATGTTCATATTTAAATTCAATATTTTTAAAGTGCTTTGCAAAATTTAAAGCACTCTATAAATGTTAGGTGTATATTTCCATAGGGTTTTGTCACTTTACAAAAATGTATATATTTTATTTGATGCTTACAATAATTCTATGAATTGGTCAATACATGTATTATTATCCCCATTTCATAGATGGATGTACAGCTTCATAGAGATTCTGTAATAATAATAATACCAGGGACAGCTAAGTGGTGTAGTAGAACAGCAGGTCTGGATAGAACAGATTCAAAAAGGTTCTATAGTAATAACAATACCAGGGACAGCTCTGTGGTGTAGTAGATAGAGCAGCAAGTCTGGAGTGAGGAGGACTCACTTCCTGAATTCATATTTGGCTTTAGACACTAGTTATATGATCCTGAGCAAGTCACTTAACCCCATTTGCCTCAGCTAACTCATCTATAAAATCAGCTGGTAAAGGAAATAGCAAACCACAAGAAAACTTTGCCAAGTTTTGCCAAGAAAACTCCAAATGGGATCATGATCTGTTGGACATGACTGAAATGACTCAATAACAACAAATAGTAATAATATAGAGTACCAGGCACTATGCTAAATGCTTTACAGATATTATTTCATTTAGTCCTCACAATAACCTTGGAAGGTAGATGCTATTTAATAATATAACCCCATCTTATACCCAAGCAGAGTTTAAGCAATGTGTCCAAGATTGCACAGCTAGTAAATATCTGAGATCAAATTTGAATTTAGGACTAGTACTCCATGCACTGCAACAACTGGTGATTTGCACAAGCATAGAACTATTAGGAAGTGGAACTGAAAGGCATTTCTGTCAGCCAGGTGTTAGAAAGCCAATCATTTTACATACACCACACTTCCTCTCTGCTCTTCTTTACATCCCCTAATGAGAAAACCAAAGCAAAGTTCTTTTTTTCTCTGAGAACTAATTTTCTCTCTTCCTAAAAGATTTATTTTCCTTACCTCAAAAATGCTATGAATATACATCAGATTATTTTATAAGTATTCCTGAGATACTTCAAGTGATAAATGACATTACGTACTATTTAAGAGCAATGGAAGGAACAAAACTCCAATACCTTACCTTCATGGGTTAGAGGTAAAAACTCCTAGAGGAAAAGAAGTGTTGCAGAAATAATGCATGTCCCTATTGGGGTTCTTCACCATGATACCTTAGATATCAACACAAAGGAAAGAGAGGTAGTTCAAAATTTCACCAGAAATCTAAAATGGATTTTGCTTTGGGGTACTGAAAATTTCTGAAGCATTCATTGTTACATGCTATCTAAACAATACAACTCTCCAAGACCTATCAAGTCTATATAAAAGCAAAGAACTATGACAGTTCAGTTCAAGATGCAGGAAAATCAGCAATTTTTCCCGCTGAGATGTTTCCAGAAAACAGTTGCACATAAAGATTGATGACAATGGTGGTGGTGATCCTTTGTTCTCTAAAAGAACCAAAGTGATTCCTCAATTCCATCAGAGTATAGAAGTCTTCCTACTAAAGCATAGAAATCATTGTCTTGCAAGTTTTTTTCTCTTTTACTCTGTGAAAACAATGAACTCTGCCAACCCTGAAAACAAATTTGTTCAAACGCCTAAAGAAAATGAAAGGTCAGTCGGGATTCACTAGTTGAGCTTGTGCATAAATTATTGATCCTTGGGAATAAATTAAGATACTTCATTAACTCTTTCAGACCACTGGGATAAATTTGTTTGGGTGAATTACAAAATAATACCCCAGTGATGCAAAAGCATCTATAAAAGGATCTAACTTGCTTCAAAGATAGCATAGAAAGTTGATATTTGTCCTTCATTCTTGACATGGGAAGATGATATGATGACATGCAAGTAAATTGGATTTCAGTGAGGAAGACTATGCAAAGTCACCTGCCTCATTTTCTTTTCCAGAACCATCTGGATCCAGGGGTCAGGTATAGATCAGAATGACTAGAGATGGCCCTGGATGTACAGGAAGGACTAGACATTTTCTCTATTATCCAAAATTTTCAAACCTTTCTAAAATAGAAATTACTCATCAATAATAAAGCAACTTTAGCTATCTTCATAGTCTGAGAAACTTAGAATCCAAAAGAAGATTTTTAAAAAGCCCCTGAATTGACATGTATCTTGAGCTCCATTCAGCTCCCGCACTAACCACCACCCTAACAGCAGTGAGGATGCACTTGCTGACCCACTAGTCCATTAACAGGCTGCAACAAAATCTAACTTCAAACCTGTCCCTCTTCTTTCTGTCAAGTGCCTTGGAGATTCAGGTTCCAGATTAGTAAAGTTTGTAGAGGTCCTTGTGGCCAGCACCATAGGAGCATTCTGTATTGCAAAATATTTCTAAATGATAAAGGGAAAATAAATTCAATGGGACAAGTCATATCTCTGGACTGGAAATAGAGCATCACACCACAGCTCAAATCCCTGCCCTCCTGCCAGAGCCTCAGAGATTCAAATGATAGAAATCAGTTCCTGCTTGAAATAGCCCCAGAATTTCAGTACTCTGAACTGTTGGGTCAACAAATCAAGGATGAACGGGATAGGATACCATGGGAGTTAGGGAGGAAGGGGATATACAACATTCCACTAATCCTAAAAAAAATTAATCCAGGTGGGGAATGGTTCTGCCTCCTGGGGAGAAAAAAAAAATCTTGGATCAAAGACCTGGGCTATTGTAACATAAATTGTTCAGCTTGGGAGAAAATTGAATAATTTTGAGGTCCAGCCCTCAGGTAAACCACAATCAGAGGAAAGGAAATCAGAAAACTGAGCAAAAGGACAAAATAAGAAGAAAGAACTGGAATTACCTAAGATCTCTGGAAAAAAAAAAACCTCAAGGACAACACATGCAGATTAATCAATAGGAAAAATGTGAATAGGAGGAAATATGGCTTCCACATTTAATAAACAAAAAATGCAAAACATAAATACTTGATGAGATAGAAGACCCATGGAATTTGAGGAGAACATGAAACTATCACATATTTTTGAAGAGGTTTAAAAGAGAAATGAGAATTATAAAAGGAGCATTTGTAGTCTGTGCATCAAAAATAACAGTTTAGAAAATCTGGAATCTGTGATATCAAGTTTCACCAAAGAAACAAAAAACAATTGATTGGGAATTTAGATACACAGATATGAAAGACATTGTAGAAGAAGAGAATCAAAAAAAAAGAAAGAAAGAAAGAAAAAAAAAACCCCAATAACATCAAAAGAAAATAATTTCTTTAATCCAAGCAAAACCTACTGATTTCAAAGACAGGATATGCAAAGACACCCTAAAAATTATAGGTCTTCTAGGAGAACATGACAAGTCAAAAAATCTTAGCATGGAAATACAAAAATACTGTTCAGAACTTCTGGACATGAGGAAAAAACACCAAGTGAAAGAATTCATAGATTACACACACACACACACACACACACACACACACCACGGCTGTGAACTCAGTATACAGCAGTTAAATATAACTGAAGAGATATAGTAGTGTGTTTACAGTAGTGAGAAAAAAAAGTTTCACAGTAGAAACAAATGGAAGAAAATGTAAATCTAACTCATAATTGTAAATTTGAATAGATTAAACATTCTAAAAATAAAAAATGAGAAAATAAAACCTTACAATCTGTTGCTTACAAGAAATACATTCCCCCCCCCCCCTGAGGCTGGGGTTAAGTGACTTGCCCAGGGTCACACAGCTAGGAAGTGTTAAGTGTCTGAGATCAGATTTGAACTCAGGTCCTCCTGAATTCAGGGCTGGTGCTCTATCCACTAAAGAAATACATTTTTAAAAAAAGAAATAAAGACATGCACAAAATAAAATGAAAAAAGTTACTATGCATCAAATGAATACAAAAAAGCAGGAGTTGCAATCATTCTGTTTGTTAATGCAAAACATCCAAAAGATGAAAAGGGATAAACAATGAAATAATATTATGCTAAAAGGAGCCATAGACAAAAACCAATGTCTATAATAAACTTTTACACTCCAAATGTCTTAGCATCTAAATTCGTAAAAAAAAATTAACTAAACTGAGATATAGTAATACAATAGTGATAAGAAACTTCAATATCTTTTATCAGTTTTAATTAATTCCAACAGAAAGATAGATAATGCAAAAAATGTAGAACTGAACAAACTAATGGAAAAACTAGAAATAAAAGAATCCTCTCATATCTCTTCATTTGAGTTATGCTTGATTTTTATAATGATTTTGACTTTTAAAAAATATTAGCTGTGATATTAGATGGCTCTCTGCAAGGGGGAGGGAAATGAAATAACTGATAATTATGATGATGTAAAAAAAGTATCAATAAAAGTTTTTAAAATACAATAAAATGCAAAGAAGAAAAATTCATAAGGGAACATGAATAGCAATTTTGTTACTATACTGTCAAAATGTACAAACATATAAATATAGATATAAATATAAGTGTAGGTACATAAATATATAGGCATATGCTATGTGTGTGTATATATGAAGAACTCTGGCATTAATTGCATGGCATGGAAGATACCAGCAAAGGACCATCCAACCTAACATGCCCCCATCAGTGAAGACTCTATACAGTGATATTACTGGGCTTATATCCCAAAGAGATCTTAAAGGAGGGAAAGGGACCTGTATGTGCAAGAATGTTTGTGGCAGCCCTCTTTGTAGTGGCCAGAAACTGGAAACGGAGTGGATGCTCATCAGTTGGAATAATTTGTGGTATATGAATATTATGGAATATTATTGTTCTGTACGAAATGACCAACAGGATGATTTCAGAGACCTGGAGAGACTTGCATGATCTGATGCTGAGTGAAATGAGCAGAACCAGGGGATCATTATATAAGGCAACAAGATTATATGAAGATCAATTCTGATGGACGTGGCTCTCATCAACAAGGAAATGATTCAAGTCAGTTCCAATGGTCTTGTGGTAAAGCGAGCCATCTACACCCAGAGGGAAGTCTTTGGGAGCTGAGTGTGGATCACAACACAGCATTTTCATTTCTTTTGTTGTTTGCTCACATTTTATTTTCTTTCTCATTTTTTTTTCTGGTTCGATTTGATTGTTTTGTGGAAATATATATAGAGGAATTTAACATATGTTAGATCAAGACTCTATGAACAAAACTGTAGCTCATAAGAAATGTGATATGTGAACAACTAGAGATATTTCCACCCCAAATGTTCGTATGCACTATTTGGGCATTCCAAGCTTATATTGGTTTGATAGCCACAGTTGAGCACATTATATCTTGATTCCAAAATAGAGATGTCATTTTATTCCTCTTCAAGAGTAAAGGGCAACAACCAATCATAGATATGTATATACACACACATATTTTTGTGCTCTGTATATAGGTCAATTATATGCACACACACATATACATCTATATATAGAAAGAGAAATAAAATAGCATAGTATATAATTGTGAGTTGGTCTCAGAATCAAGAAAACTTCAGTTCAAATCCTCCTCTTCATGATGGAAATAGAGTCAAGGACCCTCCTTTATATTTCCCTTCTTTGACATAATTCATTCATACCTTTGCTTCATGTTTACTCCAATTGCTTGAATCCAGACATTTGGAATCCCTTTATCATTCTGAAATAGTCTCCTTTTTATAAAATGTGCTAAGGGCATGAGCTGGATATCTCTCACACAATGGCTTTGGTTGATTAGTTGATTCAAGGAAATGTAAAGTCCCCATTCATGTTGAGTTCTGATTGTCTGATTAAAAAAAAAAAAAATGCTTAGACTTAGTCAAGGTACCAGAGCCAAATGGATGATTTCATCTTATCCTTACATATCTTTGCATACATAATCATATCTAGAAAAGCATATCACTGTGGAAGTTCATAGTTGCTTGTTCTTGTTCTTTTGGTAGTTGAAATGTTTTTGATTGTTGCTAATAGATTCATGATATAAAGATAGAATTAGACAAAAGAAAAGCAGATACAATTCAATGCAAACAAGCATGTGTTACACATGTATTGTATACAAAACAGTGTGCTTATTGATAAGAATACAAAAGCAAAAATAAATTCAATTTAATTCAAATAAGCATGTGCTACACATCTATTGTATAACAAACACTATGCTTATTGATTGGAATACAAAGGCAAAAATAAATTCAACTTAATTCAAATAAGCATGTGTTACACATCTATTGTGTACCAAACACTATGCTTATTGATAGGAATGCAGAAGCAAAAATAAAAAGTCCTTGTTCTCAAAAAGCTTATTTTCCTGGGAGAAAACAATAAGAAAAGATAACTAAGTACACTATGTACACAAAGTAAATAAAAAGTGAAAGCAAGGGGAGATTAATCATCTGGAAGATCAAGAAGGACCTTATCCAAGAGATGGCCTTGATCAGAGCTGGGGGATTCCAAAGAGGAAAAACTAGGAGGGAGAGTATTCTAAAGACATTGTGCAAAAACTCCAGAAGATGGAATGTTTTGCTTGAGAAATACCAAGTAGACCAGTCAAGCTAAAATACTGAAACACTTTGACACATGCTTTAGTCAGGGGAGAAGATCCCATTCATAAACTCCTCATGCCTCTTCTTCCTTTAAGCTCTTAGGAAGTTATAACCATGGCTAATTCTAACCTTCAAAGAGATGTTAAAGAGTGTCTAGAAGTCTAGAAATTATTTTCTCATTCATCACTCACCATAATTTCTATTTTATTCCCACTTTTTGATAAATGGAGAAAGGATTGTGATATGGGAATAAGAAAAATTTGAATCAAGGATATGGTCTGGCTCAGAACCAAAAAACTTTTAAGAGCCTTCCATATGATGTCCATCAGTTGGAGAATGGTTGGGTAAATTATGGTATATGAAGGTTATGGAATATTATTGTTCTGTATGAAATGATCAACAGGAGGAATACAGAGAGGCTTGGAGAGACTTACATCAACTGATGCTGAGTGAAACGAGCAAAACCAGAAGATCGCTGTACACTTCAATGTTGTATGAAGAGGTATTCTGATGGAAGTGGATATCTTCAACATAAAGAAGATCCAACTCACTTCCAGTTGATCAATGATGGACAGAAACAACTACACCCAGAAAAGGAACACTGGGAAGTGAATGTAAACTGTGAGCACTACTGTCTATCTACCCAGGTTACTTATACCTTAGGAAGCTAATAATTAATGTGCAACAAGAAAATGGTATTTACACACATATATTGTATCTAGGTTATATTGTAACACATGTGAAATGTATGGGATTACCTGTCATTGGGGGGGAGGGAGTGGAGGGAGGGAGGGGATAATTTGGAAAAATGAATTTAAAAAAAAAGAGCCTTCCATATAACCTATATAATAAACCCATATAACAACTCCCCACCCCAGTCCCAAACATCCAGATATATGACCAGTGTGAAAAAAAGCAGGGAGAGGGAAAAGATCAGGTCAGATCTCCATCCATCCCTATCCTTACTGGAAAAGCTTGGGCAAATCACTTAGGCTTCTTTCAATTAATCATAAGGATCCCCTTTAGGGCCTGATAACCAAGAGTAAATGAAAACGTTGATTACATATTCAGAAAAAAATCCATCATTCACAACTTGGCCCCTGGCAAGGAGGTTTTTAATCTGAGAGCTGTAAACTTGAGGGATTTTTTTTAATATGTTTATATTTAAGTTTTTGGTATAGAGATTTTAATATTTTGATGTTTATATATTATATGTCAATAAAATTGGCATTCTTTATAATCTAATGTATTTTATGTATTGAAAACTATTATGCTGAGAATTAGTTTGTAGGTTTCACCACATCATCCAAAGCAGTCCTATCTCCTACACTGTTTCCTCCTTAGAGAATATCAATAATGAATAATTACAGAATCTTACTCCACCAGGGTAGGCTTATCAAATTAAATGATTTGTGGAGGACAGAGGAGAGAGGAGGGGAAGGTTGGGGAAGGTAGGGGAGGGGTAAGAAGGAAAAGGGAGAGGAGAGAGGGGAGGGAAAGGGAGAAGAGAAGAGGGGAGAGGTTATGTTGTTTTTTAGCCATTTTAGTTAAGTACAACTTTTTGTAATCTCATTTTGGGGTTTTCTTGGTAAAGATACTGGAATGGCTGGCCATTGCCTTCTCCAGCTCATTTTACAGATCAGGAAACTGAGGCAAAGAGGGTAAAGTGACTTGTTCCAGTCACACAGCTGATAAGTATCTGAGGCAACTTTGAACCCAGGACTTTCAAATCCAATTTTATTTTTTTTAATTCAATTTTCTGTTCACTGTGCCATATAGATGCCTCAAATAAGCACCACATATGAAACTTAAGCCCAAGTCTTCAGGCTCCAAGTCCAGTCAAATCCCTCCCATCACTTGGGAGTCGAAATGGCTTTACTAAATGTTAGCAGCAGAAGTAGGCCTTGAATCCAAGCCTCCTGATAGGCTAGTTCCCAGCTCCATTAATTACATCAGGACAAAATCAGAGGCTGCAATTGCCAAGTGGGTCAATTAGCTTTGCTCAGTTCCTAACTACTGTTTTTCATGTGGATGTTGTTAGTTCAATTTCCATGTGGGCCAATTAGCCTTTCTCAGTTGCTAACAGCTATTTTGTTAGGACATGCTGCTCTTCTGTGTGTGCTAGGCAAAAGATTGTGAGCACGTGATCAGATCCATGTAATCCATTCCTAAAAAGCAAAGCAGTATTATTTCAGGTAAATCACAAGTGTCACCTTCATAGGAAAGGACAGCAATAAAATTGACATATCCATTAAAAGCAGAAAAGAGGGATGTTATTGCAGTGTGAATAAATAAGATCAGCTGCAAAGAAAAAAATCACTGATTATCAGAATTGGTTAGTGATGAAATAATGCGGTCTGTGCAATGATCTTGCCTAGAGGTCTTGAGGAACAGGTGAGACCCACACAGATCTGGATTGGTATAGAGGGTTTCCTGATGGGGCAGAATATTGAGCTAAGCTACATTCCTCCTACAGATGGAAGTTGCTTGAAAGCATAATTCCCAACTAGAGTGCAATAGGTTAGAAGATTTATCATTTAGACAACATCCTCCCAGGTTTTACAGTTGAGAAAATGAAGTGAGTACCTAAGAAATAAAGTGATTTATCTAGAGTTCCATAGACCATAAGCAGCAAAGTCAGGAAGGCAATGCAGGCCTTCCAGCTCTCTGGCCAATGGTACCTTGCTGCGAGTATAGTGACTTGCCCTAGGCGGATATTCAATAAACACTTGTTGAATTGATTTCCAAATCCGTTTTCTCCAGCCCAGTATCTCTCTTGAGTTACAGTCTTACATTGCATGTTACCTTTTGGACATCTCAGTAAAGATGTTTCTTAGGCTTCTCAGATTTAAATATATAAGATATATACATAGATGGATGGATTGATGGATGGATGGATGGATGGATACATAGGTAGATAGATAACATCAATCCTATTGAACCATTTTTTATTCAGTTGGCAAACTGCTATGAAAAAGTACACAGATAATTAAGATTTATAGCATTTAGATCATCTGGAATGCTAGGTGATATTACTCAAAAAATGAATTGCAAGGAAACCAAAGAGAAGAAATGATTATGAAGGAAAAGAGCACAAGAATTTCACCTTTCCAGAGATAATTAAAGTTCTGGGAAAGTTCTTAAAATCTATGTAATGAGAGTACATACATTCCATTGCATCAAGTACAATGTAGTAGAGAAAGCTCTAAATTGGGAATCAGAAAATCTGCATTTTAGGCTCACCTCTATCACTAATAAACTATATGATCTTATTAAAAATAGGATCATATAGGCAAATCCCTTGGACCCTCTAAACCTGTTTCCTTATTTATAAAATGAAAGGCATGACTTTGGAATTATGCCCAGAAAGTTATCAAACTGCATACCCTAATTTACAATGGACAATGAATAAGTTGCCATTTTGATTCTTAAATCCTCTTGTAATCATAAAGGAGAAAGATATATATTGCACAGTAAGGGAAAGATTTTTAAATCATCACATGGGAAGTTATATTGGAAACTAGTTAGATTATATAGATGAGGATATGCACTGTCTTTTTATTAACTGTATCCCCATCATTTAGTATTATGACTTGTATGTCATAAGTGCTTAATAAATATTTATTGGATTGGATGGAACCCCAGCAATGTGTATCAGAAAAACAAGAGGAAGACAGCAAGAAGTCAGACCTTATCTGTATCATTTTGGATAAATTATTTTATTTCCCTGGGGATTCAGTTATATGTTCAGGGAGAAAACTGGGAATGGGAGGTAGTGGTGGACGAACCAGATTACCTCTAGCCCCTTACAAACTCTGACAAATAAGGAGAGAAGTCCTCCTGACTAACCTACCTATCCCTGATAAAGAATGCTGTCTACGATCCATCTGATAAGTACAAGGAACCTTTTCTGGAAGAGAAGACCTCTAGGAAGAGAATCTGCCATCTTTCAAGGCAGCCTCCCTGTCACAGCTTTAATGGATAGGAAGTTTTGTTGGGGTTTTTTACTCCTTACATCAAAATAAAATCTACCTCTGCAAATTTCACTTGTTGATCCTGTTCCATCTTTGTGGGGGTAAAGATGAGAGCTAAATAGAGCAATCTTTCTGACATGTGACAGCCATTCAAATGCTTGAAGACAGCTATTTCTCTCTCAGTCATAATTGAGACATATATCTATCTCTATCATGATATTTATCATCTTCCTCTCTATCATGTCTTTTTTCAAGCTAAAATACCTGTATTCCTAATGCTTCTCACATGGCATAATTTTATGGCACATTATCATCCTAACTCATCAATTACTCAAATTTCAGGATCCAGAGCAATATCTATTAGAATCACCTAAGACAGAGGGAAAATTGAGAGAAGACAAGTGAATCTATGACTAAATATGTAGCTTAGCAGATTTATTCCAGCCACAAGGTCAATAGCAAAGCTCAGAAAGAGGACATAGTCATAAGAAAGGATTCCTTAGAGAGAACCATCAGCCAAATTGAAATTAGTAAGTGATTATGCTGAAAATAGTTTGGATCAAAATCCAAATATAAATGGATTTGAAGTCCATGCAGGAAAACATCTGATTCCTCAGAAGTGTTTTAAAAAAAAAAAAAGAAAGAAAGAAAATTTAAGGTACTAAAAATAGTAGAAGCATAAACTATAAGAGCTACAATTGTCCTCAATCATCTAAGGACACACACATACACACCATATATCCCTTTATTTTTCAGATAATACCTAGAAGATAGTGAATTTAAGGCAGCATCAGTACACAAATGAACAATTTATTTTTAGTCCAATGTTCTTTTCACTATATGTTGTGCCCTTAATTAATGTTGTTTAAAAACTAAAAAACTTCCTAATGATTAAAGCTGTGACAGGGCATGGGCTGCTTTGGGAGATGATGAGTTCTTTCTATCTAAAGATTTTTCTCTTCAAAGCAAAGGCTCATTGCATTCTTGTCAGATCAGTTGTAGAGGGCATTCTTCATCAGGTATAGATAGGCTGATTGAGAAGGCTTCAAAGTTTCTTCTAATTGGGAGATCCTGGACTTATGTAAAACTGAACTATCCTGATCTCAACCTGACTTCTAATCACAGTCATGTTAGTTGTGTCCAACTCTTCATAACCCAATATGGAGTTTTCTTGGCAAAGACCATTACTGCTATTGTCTGCCATTTTCTTCTCCAGCTCATTTTACAAATCAGGGAACTGAGGCAAACAGAGTTAACTGACTTTTCCAGGGTCTTCATAACCCAATGTGGGGTTTTCTTGGCAAAGATACTGGAATGGTCTGCCATTTCCTTCCCCAGCTCATTTTGCAGATCCGGAAACTGAGGCAAACAGGGTTAAGTGACTTTTCCAGGGTCACAGAATTGGTAGGTATCTGAAGTCATATTTGAACTCATGTCTTCCTGATTCCAGGTATATTGCCTATTGCACCACCTAGCTGATTTTAACAGACAAGACCAAAGAGTAGAAGTTGAGTAGATTAGTCATAATAGTTGTAAACCAAGAATCAAGGTGTACAGAGTGAAGGAAAATACTAATAGGTAATGGATTGAAAGTCTTAAAAACTGAAATTGTTATGTTTTCTTCTTCAAAATTCCTTATTATTATCAAGGACATTCCCATCTTCCCAGTCACTCAGACTTATAGCATAGGTACCATCCATAGCTCCTCATTCACACTCCACTCCCATATCCAACCTGATGCTTGCCCCTGTCGATTTTACCTAAATTTTCACTGTCAGTATTTACATTTTAATGGCTACAAATCAGGACTTGATTAATTTCATTACTTTTGCTGTTGCCCTGATGCCAGATTAGAATTCCCAGAAGACTCATGATTGAGGGCTTCCTCCCCTCCTTACCCTATCCACTGTGCCATCTAGTTGCCGATCTCATCACTAAGTTCTGACATTACTCCTTCCTTAGACCAGCTATCAAGCTCTAAGTTCAAATAAGTCCTATTTCCTTCCAAGGCTGGTCATCTAGAGATCCTTCTCCAGTTCCTTGGAATCATAGAATTTCTATCTTGGAAGAAGTCATCTAGACCCCAGCTTCTTTAAACTGTGGCTTGCAGCCCCATATAAAGACTCCTCACTGAATGTGGGAGTCACAAAATTATGATTTATTATCAGAATTTTTTTATTTGTATACATATTTTATATACTTATAGACCTTGGGTCACATAAAAAATTCTCAAGTGAAAAGGGGTCACAAGTGGAAAAAATTTATGAAGCCCTGCTCTGGACCAAACCATAGTGGAACACACCTGATTAATGAGCATTTGTCTCTTTAAAGACTTTAGTTGTTAGGGAAGTTGCTCCCTGATGAGGCAATCTACTATTTGGGTTGGACAGCCCTAATGACTAAGAAACTTGGCTTTATGTTGATCTGAAATCTGCTTCTGTGTAACTTCCAACTCATTCTTTTACTTCCCTCTAGGTTTAAATTCTATAACTGTCAGTAAGCACCCTAAGGTATGACAGACCTTGAGAATGACTATAATGCAATCCCTGAAATCACTTCTCCTAGTTCAAAATTCAGAGTTCCTTCAATGTTCTTCCCATGGGATAGATCGGCCTAGAGTCAGGAAGACTCTTGATTCAAAGTTGAAATCTGCCTCAGACACTTGGTAACCTGGGTATGTCACTTTACCTGATTTGTCTCAGTTTCTTCATCTGTAAAATGAGCTAGAGAAAGAAATAGCAAACCACTCCAGTATCTTTGCCAAGAAAACTCCAAATGGGGCCACAAAAAGTAGAACACAACTAAAAAATGACTGAACAAAATGTAATTTATGTAGCTTGTCAATTTCCCTCCTCAAACCCTATTATATTTACTCCAATCAGAGGGTGACCAGGTTAGAGTCTATCAGGGCTATCACTTCCCTCATTCTGGACAATGCATCTCTATTAATGAAGAATTAATACCTAAAATTCTTTTAGGCTTTTTGGCTGCGATGCTACATTGAAACAGAAAAATATAAAATGATACTCTCCCTTCTTCTTTTTCTGTATTGAATATGGTAGAATGGTAGAAAGGGGCAATGAGAGTGTTAAAAATCACCATATTGCAGACTATAAACATGACTTTGTTGTTTATTTTCCAAATGTGAAGCTCTAATTCAATGATCAGAAAACCAATATACTAGCAAAGGAACTGAATCTGACCAGTCTTGGCATTCTTGGAATAAATAAAGCCAAAAGAAAGAAAACTCTAGTGCTAAAGGGAAAGATAGATCGTATGTTCTCCTTGGAGAGTCAAAAAAAAAAAAAAAGAAAGAAAAAGGATTCATGTCAAGAAGATGATCTAAGCCTTGAGTGATGTCAGCTGAAAATTTATTGAAGGATCTGGAGATGATTATCCTGAAGAAGCAAAGACTTGGGGGAAGACATGTTAACTGTTGTCAAATATCTAAAGGATTATGACATAGGTTTCTGTGGCATACTAAATAGCTACAGAGCCTAGAGTCAGCAAGATCTAAATTCAAGTCCATCTTCAAATACTTTTTATGACCATGGGCAAGTCACTTGACCAGTCTGCCTCATTTTCCTCATCTGTAAAAATGATCTGGAGAAGGAAATGGCAAACCACTCCAGTATCTTTGCCAAGAAAAGCCTACATGGGGTCACAAAGAATCAGATTTTATTAAAACAACTAAAGAATAACAACATGAAGTGCAAGGAATGTTCTGTTTGTTCTCAAAGGGCAAAATTGGGAGTAAGAGAAGGGTATTGCTGAAAGGCAGTTTTCAAATAAAACAAAGAAAAACTTCTAATAAGGGAATTAGACTCCCTTTTCACTGGAGTTCTTCCAGTTATGTTAGATACTATAAAGTAGATTCTTGTTCAGATGTGGTTTGAAACAAATGGTCTGTGGGGCCTTTTCCAACTCTGAAATTTCTGTGAACTGACTCATTGAGAAACATGAGATTGAATTACACATTAATTACTAATACAGATTAAAGGAGAAATAATGGAAAAACAGTTGACACTCAACCTTTGTTCTTTTCATAAGGATAATGTGATCTAAATTCTTGGTCCTTAACTAAAACAAAAGAAGTGATTTTTTTTTAATCTTGCTTTTCTTGTCTAGACTATTACAAGAAATTAGAATTCTATTTCCCATAGGACATGAAATCCATTATACAAGTTGGCTTTAGGAATACTGTCAAATCCATTTCTGAAATTTTAAACAGTGATTTTAAGGTCTAGGTGTCTTAGAAAGAGTTTATATCTATTAGGACAGATTATTTCCCCATGATTATTTAAAAGAAAGCATAAAAGATAATGAACTTCACAGTTAGGAAAGATATTGAATTTTCAAAATATCAACTACAGTTAGAAGTCACACCTATCCTCATTCTGAAGGTAGAGTTATATTGGGAAAGAGAGGGCCACTGATTTATCCAGCATTGACCAGAAACAAAATTCTTATCAAAAGACAGCAAGGTTTAATAAAGCTAGAAGAATTCATTTAATCCCCTTCATCTTTATAGCACTCCTGTTATTCTGACTGTCCTTTCACTCAAATGGGAGTGGCAGAGCTACAGCAATTAATCAAAGAGAATAGGTGACAAGGAAGTGTGATGAATCATGCTAAGGTAGAGGGGAAAGGGGAATACCAGGGCAGCATGATGGCATCTAATCTTTTGCTAGAGCAATACAAAAGTTAGGTCTGGGAGCAATAAACTAGCTCCATCTAGAAATCACTGCTAGTGATAGCACTGCCAGGACCAAAAACAATTTTTAAAAATTAAAAATTAAATGTTAAAAGGAGCTTCTATCTTGGCCAGTTTATGCTCCTGTGCTAAAAATAAAATTAAATAAATAAAACTGAGATTCTGCGTCCACTGGACATTTGTGTTCTAGAAGTCTGAGGTTCAGATTCTTTTATCTTTATCTTCCTATGATTTCTAGTCCTTCTGGCTATATAATCAGACAAGTGACAATTCTATCCTCTGCATTCCTTTGCCCACTCAAGAATTGAAAATCCCCCCTAATTCAATTCAATATTATAATGAATGAATTCTCACTAATAAAGATATCTTATCAAGAAACAGAATGGGTGCAAAAATGTTTGTGGCAGCCCTTTTTGTAGTGGCTAGAAACTGGAAAATGAATGGATGTCCATCAATTGGAGAATGGTTGGGTAAGTTGTGGTATATGAATGTTATGGAATATTATTGTTCTGTAAGAAATGACCAGCAGGAGGAATACAGAGAGGCTTGGAGAGACTTACATCAACTGATGCTGAGTGAAAGGACCAGAAGACCATTGTACACGGCAACAACAAGACTATGTGATGATCAATTCTGATGGACGTGGCTCTCTTCAATAATGAGATGATTCAAACCAGTTCCAATTGTTCAGTGATGAAGAGAGCCATCTACACCCAGAGAGAGGACTGTGGGAACTGTGTGGACCAGAACATAGTATTTTCACTCTTTCTGTTGATGTTTGCTTGTATTTTGCTTTCCTTCTCAGTTTTTTTTCTTTTTTTCCGATTTTTCTTGTGTAACAAGATAACTGTATAAATATGTATACATATATTGGATTTAACATATATTCTAACATATTTAACATGTATTGGACTACCTGCCATCTAGGAGAGGGGGTGGGGGGAAGAAGGGAAAAAATTGGAACAGAAAGTTTTGCAAGGGTCAATGTTGAAAAACCCATGCATATGTTTTGTAAATAAAAAGCTTTAATATAAAAAAGAAAGAAAGAAAGAAACAGAATGGGTTTGGGAAATCATGATCCCTGTGAAATACCACTTGATACATTATCACTAATACCAAGTTATTGATAATTATGCCTAGTTAATTGGATATTTGTTGGGTCTAATTATCAAATAGTTAACTAATTAAGAACATACCTCTCTTGTCAATAAGAATGTGCAACCAAAAAAAAAGTTAATAGATATCTTACATTTATTTTAATGTAAATCAAATGTACTAGAATTGTTGTGTAGAAATCAAATTATTGGTTTTGATAGATTGTTTCTGAAAAAGTCTTTTATAGCAGGCTTTTTTCTAAAAGTATCTGTAAAATGGTCTGAGTCCAATTTAAAATTTGCATTTAAGTGGCTAATGTTTAGTTGCAGTGGTACTACTAGCAATGTGCTGCCTTTGACTATTATTTGATGGCCTGTGAGGGATTCCTTGGAAGTACAGTGTTTTTTTTTGTCATGGAAACCTACTGTGTAATTTCCCTTTTATCATGTCCTCAAGGTTGCTTCCCCAAATAACCACTTCTTTCCAAATTTTTTATTTAACAGATCTATTTTCTTCTTTAGTTTTCTACTTATTTCCTAATTTTTGTAGATTCCTTTTATTTTTGCACTACCTGTATAGGTCTAGTAAATTGTCTCTTTTGACAACTTTTTTATAAAAAGAAAAAAAAAAGCAGTTCAACTAAAAACAAGTCTTTTTGGTTCAAGATAAGTTATATCCACTGTTTCTTCATTCTCTGCATGGGTTTTGGTTTTTTTTTTTTACACTATTGTAGGAGAAAATTAAGGTGGCAAGACACATCCTCTTCTTAAAGTTATTTTGGTTGGTACATAGAATCAACTACAATACTGCTTGCAGTATCTCTATGAAGAGACAGATATGTACTAATGAGTAGGGCAAACAATGAAGTCAAATGAAGAGGGGAATCCCACCCAAAGCAAAGATAAAGGGCAGAATTGACATCAGGATTTAAAACCAAAATCCAGGCAAGGTTGGCTCAGAAATCTGGGTTTTTCTAAACATCAAAAATTCCAATGGTGACAATATTAGAGATTTCAAGCCAGAGAAATAATTGCAGACTGGATCAGGAAGGAATCTAGTCCAGTAGTCCTCAAACTTTTGTTCTCAGTATCTTTATGCCATTAAAAAGTTATTCAGGTATATATTTACCATGTTTAACATATATTGGATTATTTGCCATCTAGGGGAAGGGATAGAAGAAGGGAGGGGGAATTGGAACACAAGGTTTTGCAAGAGTCAGTGGTGAAAAAATTATCCTTGAATATATTTTGAAAAGAAAAAGCTTCAATAAAAATAAATAAATGAATGAAAACAATTATTGAGGATCTTCCCAAAGAGTTTTTATTTATGTGGGTTATATTTATAAATATTTACCACATTAGAAATAAAAATTAATTTTTAATTTGTAGACCCTCTGAAAGAGTCTGAGACCACCAAAATTCTCTAGATCATTCTTTGGGAACCACTGATTCAACGGGAGCTAACTGAGCTAACCTGCTCCGCAGTGTGTTAGCCCTTTATAATAATGGAATGCACTCCCTAGACTTAAGATCTACAGTACTCCCTTCTATTACAGCCATGTTGGCAAGTTCATAGCAAATGACAGACCTGACTATAAGACAGGATATGCACATGGTACTGGTGACTGTGGGAAGGGCTTGGGAAATGTTTTCCTGTAAATCCACTCCCTGGAATCCATTTGAAAGATTGTATAAGCCATTTAGAATCACAGCACTTCACAAATGAGATTCTCCTGAATCTGAGAATAGAACCCATCGATTTTGACTGACACTGAAATGAGAAGAATATCTCTTCAGCAAGAGATGAGTTATACAGAGAGAGGCAGAGCAGAGCAACCACTCCCTTCCCAGCTGTACCATCACAAGAGAATATAAGCCACAATATTAAAAAGCCAAGGAGCTTTCCCAGAAAGTCATAAGCCTGAGATAAATGTGCAAAGAAAAAGGAGAGAAGGAATGAGAGAGGGACCATAAGGGAGATGGGTAGGGATTGGGGGTACCAACGAGGAATATGAGCCAACAGCAGCAAGCAGAGGCAGCAGGTGTAGATGGTGGCAACGCGGTGCATGGGCTTGGAATTCCTGAAGCCAGTCTGGTGGCTATAGGATATAGGAGCCCTGAAGACATGGAGGTGTGGTGTGTTTTGATCACATAAGGAAACAGATAAGTGGAGAGATGCTGATGCTGCTCTTCTGTGAGGGTTTTTGATTTTATTTACACTACTGGAACTTCACTTAATGGCACTGTAAGATTTTAGTTTATTTTGGATTTAGGGAGGGGTTTTTGGTTAGGTGGGGGGGGTTGTTTTCTTCTTTGTGGAAACAACTTTATGGGGAAGGGAGAAGGAAAATTTTACTCATGGCATCAAATTTAACAAATTATTTGTGAAAGAAGCTAATACTCATTTCTTCTCTATTTTTGCATGCATTTTAGAAAATTGTTTTTCATGCTTTATTAGTTTCATGATTACAAGGAAACATAATAAATCTAGGAAAGAACTAAAAATGGGCCTAATTTAGGTGGTGCCAGACCTTTGTTGTTGTTGAAGTTGATTCCATTTGCAGTTTCCTTTGCAAAGATATTAGAGGGGTTTGCTATTCCTTCTTTTGCTCATTTTATAGATGAAGAAATTGAGGCAAGCCAGTTTAAGTGACTTGTCCTAGCACACAGCTAGTAAATGTCTGAAGTCAAATTTGAACTTTCAAAAGGGAATCTTCCTGACTCCAGTCCTGGCACTAGAGCTATTATACCACCAAGCCTCAGCCCTTTAAAACAGCAATCAAATATTCTTGCTTCTTTAAGCTAAATGTTTTCAGTTCCTTCAACAAATCTTCATGTGGCATGATCTTAAGGCTCTTCATCAATGTGGTTATTCCTTTCTGGAAAATTTCTAATTTAACAATATCCTTCTAAAACCATTATTTGATTTTAGATTGTGATGGACCCAAAGATCAAACCCATCTGACTCATGAGTCAGAGCTGTAGTCCTACTCCTTGGATTACACACCTAAAATAATTCAATTCAATAAATTTATTTCAAATAATTTATTAAGCATCTATGCAAGGCATTATGCTAGACATAAACAAACCAAAAATAAATATAATCAATTCCCTTCCTTTTAAAAGAAAGGAAAAGCAAGTTATTACTTTCAGAATTTTCACATTTTTTCCTATTCATAATTCTGCATGGACAGAAACTAATAATATTCCACCACAAAGTCCCTTGGAAAGAGTTACTATGTAAATTTTAATAAGATAATGGAAAAAGAATGTATTTGGCTTATTATACAATCAAAGATTCTTGGGCCAATTCCTATTCATTATTTTTAGTTTATAGGATGAACCTTTAAACTTTTCATGGAAGGGAGGAAAGAAGAGGGGGAAGGAGGGGGGAAAGGGAAAATAAGAAAGAAAGAAAGAAAGAAAGAAAGAAAGAAAGAAAGAAAGAAAGAAAGAAAGAAAGAAGAAAGAAAGAAAGAAAGAAAGAAAGAAAGAAAGAAAGAAAGAAAGAAAGAAAGAAAGAAAGAAAGAAAGAAAGAAAGAAAGAAAGAAAGAAAGAAAGAAAGAAAGAAAGAAAGAGAGGGAGGAAGGGAGGAAGGGAGGAAAGAGAGAGAGAAAGAAAGAAAGAAAAGAAAGAAAGAAAGAAAGAAAGAAAGAAAGAAAGAAAGAAAGAAAGAAAGAAAGAAAGAAAGAAAGAAAGAAAGAAAGAAAGAAAGAAAGAAAGAAAGAAAGAAAGAAAGAAAGAAGAAAGAAAGAAAGAAAGAAAGAGAGGGAGGGAGGGAGGAAAGAGAGAAAGAAAGAAAGAAAGAAAGAAAGAAAGAAAGAAAGAAAGAAAGAAAGAAAGAAAGAAAGAAAGAGAGGGAGGGAGGGAGGAAAGAGAGAGAGAAAGAAAGAAAGAAAAAGAAAGAAAGAAAGAAAGAAAGAAAGAAAGAAAGAAAGAAAGAAAGAAAGAAAGAAAGAAAGAAAGAAAGAAAGAGAGGGAGGGAGGGAGGGAGGAAAGAGAGAGAGAAAAGAAAGAAAGAAAGAAAGAAAGAAAGAAAGAAAGAAAGAAAGAAAGAAAGGGAGGGAGGGAGGGAGGAAGGAAAGAAGGAAAAAAGGAAGGAAGGAAGAAAAGGAGGGAGGGAGGGAAATGGAAAGAAACCCAGAGATTAAAAGAAGAAATCTGGCTCTGCACTTTCTTCTATCAATCAGTAAGCATTTATTCAGAATCACTGGGTGCCAGGCATTGTTCCATGTTCTCGGAGCACAATGACAAAAATGAAATGGTCCTTGAGCTCCAAGAACTTGTATTGTAAGGAGGGAAACTAGATGGTTCTATACAAGTATATGCAAAACATGTGCAAAGCAAATATGAAATACTTTTGAAGAGGAGGGTACAAATTGCTAAGGGGGTGTGAGGAAAGGGCTCATGCAGAAGATGGTACTGATGCTGCATCATGAAAGACAGCAGGAATTCTAAGAGGTGTGAAAAATGAGAGCATCTCAGACATATGGGAGACAATGTCATGTGTGAAGTACTCCACTATTGCTGGACCATAGAATATGCAGCAAGGAACAATATATAACAAAGTCGTCCAGGTTTGGAAGAACTTTAAACGTCCCAGGGTATATTTTCCCCCAGAGGTTCTAAGGATCCATTTGATTTCACTGAGAAGAAGATTCTCATGGTCAGACTTGCATTGTAGAAAAGGTACTTTGGTTGCTGTGTGTAGGCTATATTAGAGTAGAAAAACTAGAGGCAGGACAATCAGAAAGTTATTGTTACAGTTGAAGATGTATTCTCAAAGATGACCAAGACTTGCCCCATGCAAGTAACTCATGATTATTAAACCCCTTATTTAATCTTAATGGAGCTCCCTGCCTCTTTCTCTGGTACAATAGCTTACCCCTCAGGTGAGGGGGAGTGGGAAGCTCTGAGTTTTTTGGTTGGGGAATTCTGGGTCCTATTATTATTATTATTATTTATATTGAAGTCCCCTGGCAAGCAAATAAATTGAATTTGAGTGAGGTAGGGCTGTGCAAGGTCACCAGCCTCACTTTCTCCTCCACTGGGGTGAAAGTCATTACAAGGACCAGCTTCCAACAAATAGCCTTGTGTGTATCCGGGAACATATGCAAACCAACCAGCACACAGTCTTGAGTGTGTGAACATCTAACCACTTGTACTGCCCTGGCATCCCTGTTCTAGAACCAGATCCAGTTCCCAAGCAATAAATCAAAACATTAGCCAAACTGCATTAATGTATGCATAATACTCTATAACTCCTTTTGTCTGATTTCTATAGTTACCATCATACTTTTGAGGTATCTTTGTGGAGATCCATTAAAAATGTGGCTATCACTCATATGAAAGAGTGTTCCAAATCACTACTGATCAGAGAAATGCAAATTAAGACAATTCTGAGATACCACTACACACCTGTCAGATTGGTTAAGATGAAAGGAACAAATAATGATGAATGTTGTTGGGGATGTGGGAAAACTGGGACACTGATGCATTGTTGGTGGAGTTGTGAAAGAATCCAGCCATTCTGGAGAGCAATCTGGAACTGTGCCCAAAAAGTTATCAAGCTGGGCATACCCTTTGATCCAGCAGCGCTACTACTGGGCTTATATCCCAAAGAGATACTGAGGAAGGGAAAGGGACCTGTGTGTGCCAAAATGTTTATGGCAGCTCTTTTTGTAGTGGCTAGAAACTGGAAAATGAATGGATGTCCATCATTTAGAGAATGGTTGAATGGTATATGAATGTTATGGAATATTATTGTTCTATAAGAAATGACCAGCAGGAGGAATACAGAGAGGCTTGGAGAGACTTACATGAACTGATGCTGAGTGAAATGAGCAGAACCAGAAGATCATTATACACTTCAACAACAATACTGTATGAAGATATATTCTGATGAAGTGGATATCTTCAACATAAAGAAGATCCAACTCACTTCCAGCTGATCAATGATGGACAGAAACAGCTACACCCAGAGAAGGAACACTGGGAATTGAATGTAAACTGTTTGCCTTTATTGTCTTTCTACCCAGGTTACTTATACCTTTGGAATTCAATTCTTACCGTGCAACAAGAAATTTGCTTTTACACACACATGTTGTATCTAGGATATACTGTAACACATTTATTATCTATGGGATTGCCTGTCATCTAGGGGAGGGGAAAATTTGGGGAAAAAAATTAATACAAGGGATAATGTTGTAAAAAAAAAATTACCCATGCATATGTACTGTCAAAAAATTATAATTATAAAATTATTTTTTTAAAAATGTGGCTACCACTATAGAATACATGGCAGAGATCAGATCTTTTATTTCAGTGAATTGTCAGATACCCATCCCTAAACAGCCCCACTAAAGTAACTCATGATTATTAAAACAACTTATTGAAACTTTTTCCCCTGAGGCAACTGGGGTTAAGTGACTTGCCCAGGGTCACACAGCTAGGAAGTGTTAAGTGTCTGAGGCCACATTTGAACTCAGGTCCTCCTGACTTCAGGACTGGTGCTCTATCCACTGCACCACCTAGCTGCCCCTATTTAATGGAGCTCCCTGCCTCTTTCTCTGGTACAATTTAGCTTGCCCTTCAGTTGAAGGACAGTGAGAAACTCTGAGTTCCTTTGATTGGGGAATTCCTGACCCTATAGTATTATGTTTGTTGAAGTCCCCTAGTATGAGAGCAGGATTTGGGAGAAACAGAAAGACTATAAGTCTGCTAAGAAATTCATTGAGGAAGAAAAGAGAGTATCCTTTGATTTGGCAAATAACTATTACTAAAGTCTTGATTGGATGATAAATATGAAATGAATGAACCTCAAAGGAGAAGAGGTCATGATAATGGCAATAGTGGAAGAGTCTGAAAGTGGAGATGGGGAATAAGGAATTTTCTTTTTTCCCCAGTGTTAAAAGAGTGAACAGGAATGAAATATCAAGAGGGAGTGCTCTCGGTGACAGCTAAAAGATGGAAGAAGTGAGAAAGGCAAGGTATAAGATGAACTCAATTTTCTTTACTAGGAAACTGGCTTTCCGGAGAGAGAAAGGAATAGTTAGATCTGAAGTAGGACATTGAGATATGGGGTAAGGGAGCAAAGGAATAGGTGTGGGGGACAGGAAATGGGAACAGGTTTGTATAATAGTAGCCTAGGGTTCAGAATCCAGAGTTTGACAGGCTGAGATTATGCTAACTATTAACCCAGAAGCTTGAAAAGACAGGATCAAGGAAGTTCCAAGTGATAGGCTAATAGTGCCCTGAGCAGATATAAACTGAATCTGCTGCTGTGCTTAAATCCCAGAGGTAAAGATAGAAGCCCTAGGTAAGGGACTAGTTGGATTAAACCAGAGGACAGCTGGGTCATCCCCATTGAAGGAGGTTAAAGACCCAACTATTATTTAGGTAAATTATATTGTTATCTCGGAGTAATTGTGTTGCTTTCCCCCTCTTCATAGATTACAAATTACCTCAGTTTTAGACCTAAAGACTATAAATAAATCTAGCGTTTTCAATGCAAATTGTCCTAGCCTAATTGCCCTAAAGCCCTATAACAGAAAGTAGAATAAAGATCATTCACAGTGAATGGTCTCAATTTCTCAATACAATATGTATTCTCAATTCTCAATACAGTACTGTATGAGGTCAGGTCCTCTGCTTATTGGGTTCAGGAGGAAAGCTTGAAAAGAAAAAAAAAAAAAAAAGAAAGAAAGAAAAGTAATGAGTAAGATGGAGAATCAATAATAAGTCGGAAGCTAGAGTGCCAGACCTGGAGTCAGGAAGACTGATTCAAATCCAACCTAAGACCCCCCACACACACACTAGCTGCATTACCCTGGGCAAGTCACTTAATCTGTTTGCCTCAGTTTCCTCCTCTGTAACATGAGGACAGTAACAGTATCTACCTCCCAGGGTTATTGTGAGAATCAAATAAGATAACAGTTGTAGAGTACCTAACATAGTCCTTGCCACTAATAAGCACCATATAAATGTTAGCTCTTATTAATCAGGGAGAGGTGCTTAATATAGTCCCTGTCAAGTAGTAAATATTTTATAAATGTTATCGCTCATTAATTAGGGAAGGGTTGTCTTTCTACACTGACTTCTTCCTACTCCATTCAGGTACATATGAATAAGGAGGAGGAAGCAAGATTAGAATTTGGCAAAGTATAAGACACAATGGAAAAATTAAGTAAGGTACCCAAGGGGATTTGAGAATGGAAAATGAGAGAATTGAAACTGGTTCTCTAAGGGATCAAGGTTGAGAAGGGTGGAAAGTATAAGCCAGAATAGGGATAATGGCCTGAGAAAATGCTAAGAGGTTATAAGGATTGGAAGTGTCAGTCAGAATGAAGAATATGGAAAGAGATGGAATGATCATGAGTTAATAAAAAGAATTTCAGAGTCCTTGGTGATAGAAGTAGAACACTTACAAGTGGATATATATAACAATCAAGGGTGTAACCCCCTCCTACTGCATAATAAAATGGAGAAAAAAAATAGGCCATGGGAGTTGAATGGATTTGGAAACCAAGAAATTATTTGAGTGACATCATCCTACATGATGAAATTCTCTTGTAAAAGGAGGTGGAGGAGTTCGGGTGGAGAGAGACACGCTGAACCTAACACTGATCACACGGAGAAAGGAGGGAGAATGTCCTGGAGATTTGTAGATAACCTTCAAACATCAGGATGTAGATTGGATGAGAAATGTGGATAAAATGAATTTTAAGGGAAGAGGGGTTGCTAATGTGATGGTAGAAAAAGCCTAGAAGGGGAAACAAAATGTATTCTAACTCCCACTCTAGAACCCTTGAGTTGGGATGGGGAACTCAGAGAAAATGTAACCAAGGCTGGAAAGGATGGCCAAGGATGGCATGTCATGGTTTCTGCAAGTGCCAGAAGAGGGGAGAAACATGAAAGGAACAACTAGTTGAAGAGAAAGTTTGAAATGAAAAGAAGTTTTCTTATTCTGTTAATTTTTTTTTTCCTGAGACAATTGGGGTTTAGTAACTTGCCCAGGGTCACACAGCTAGGAAGTATTAAGTGTCTGAGGCTAGATTTGAACTCAGATCCGCCTGACTTCAAGGCTGGTGCTCTGTCCACTGCACCTCCTAGCTTCCCTCTGTTAACTTATTTCAATAAACAATAACAGTTCACATTTGAATAGTATTGTAAGGTTTGCAAAGCATTTTTCTCAAACCAAGTCTATGAGGTAGAAAGTACTATCCTCATTTTACACATAAGAAAACTAAGACTGAGATTTAAATGACTACTTGTCTAAAATCAATCACTTAAAAGTATCCAAAACAGAATTCAAACTTGGTTGTCATCCTTTGTTCTCAAGAAGGACCAAAATATCACTGTGTTAGAGTCAAGTTACAGTGTGTCCAGCTGTGGTTGAACAGATCAAAATGAGCTCAGAATGCTCTGCCACAGATCACAAATAGTCCCTATAAACATTCGGGGTGGGCTCTAACTTTGAGCATCTTGTGCTGCTTCTGAGCTAATTCAATTCTGTTTTGCTCATAGAGCCCTTCTCTGAGAAGGGCACGCCATTCTGGGCAGTGGACAGTCCTGTGCCAGTGTCTCCCATGTCATACATTCAATTCTTTTTTTTTTTTTTTTTTTTTTTTTTTTTTTTGAGGCTGGGGTTAAGTGACTTGCCCAGGGTCACACAGCCAGGAAGTGTTAAGTGTCTGAGACCAGATTTGAACTCTGGTCCTCCTGAATTCAAAGCTGGTGCTCTATCCACTGTGCCACCTTGCTGCCCCCCTACAATCAATTCTAAAGTTTATAAGAGAGGCCTTGTATCCTGACTCTCAAATCTCTATTTTGCCAGCAATGCCTCCAAATAGTTAAACACCCCAAGGGACTGACTGCCAAAGTCCTGTGACCTCTGACCATGACAAACCCAAAAGAACAGGGTTGTTGTAAAGATGAAACAAGAATACTGGCATGTGGGATATGGACAAAAGTCTTGCATCTGGGCAGCATGTTCCTTGCCTGGGTCTCGGACAAAGACAGCTCCAAAGCATTGGGCAATGATGGCTGTGTTATAAGTCAGAGACCCTAATGCACAAACCCTTCCTGTTCTTGACTCATTACTGAAATTCTGACACATAAAGGTTTGATTTAGGAAGGAAAATCTCTAGCAGAATTAGTTTCCAAAGCATTATTTGAGACTAGTAAGCTCAGGGTGAGGAGCAATAGGAACCTGGGAATTGGAGGGTACCGGGTGATAAACTGAGGCAGGAAAAAAGGGATTGGCATCCAAAGAAACCCTTTTTCATTCACAGTTTTAAAAGCTTTGCTTTAAATGGGCTTTGTGGCCCACAGTGAGGAAGACTAGCTGCAAGATCCACATTTCTATTGTAACCTTTCTGTCAGAGTCAATCTTCTGTTACCTGATAAGATCCCAGATATTCTAGTGGGGCTTCCACTTCTCCGGCTCATTTGCTTCCACCAAGATGATCTAGAAACTTCATCATTTAAAACTGCACACCTAGCGTGTCATCCCTGGCTCCCCTTACAAGCGATAAATATAATAGGCTTAAAGAAGAAATAGGTTTATGATGTCAGGGAAATCAAATGAGATTCAAATCAAAGTGCCTAGAAAATAACCCTTGCAGCAATGAGCAAGATTTAATCACACGGTGCAGCCTCAAATGCATTTATTATGCCTCGTGCCTCTCTTGGGGGCTACGGAGTCCCTAAGGTGGGTGACGGCTACTTTATTCAGCCTGCAATTCCGAACAAATTCCAGAAGGTGGCACCAACAGCCCTTCCAAGGTTGCCCACCTGTTGTGAAAGGTAACTCATCTGAGCGTCTCCATCCTCCCTGTGAATGATCTTGCTCTCAGCGGGCTGCGGCCTCAGTTCAGCGGCTCCTGCAGATGATTCTTTTCCTCAGAAGGTACTTGGAAGAAATGCTTTCAGTACCAATAACCGGCACCTGCCTCACGTAGACAGACAGACAGATTATTAGAGATGATTAATAGGTATTGATTAGATAGATGATAAAATGGAGGTGGTTGGGTGAGCTATAGATAAGAGATCATTGGATAACAAAGGATGATTAGAAAAGTAATAAAAATAGATAAGATTAGATAGATAGAGATTATTAGATAACATTGAGAGATAGAATACAGCCTCAGGTTTTGGGGTTTTTTCAGCTGTAAAAAGGGGATTGTAGTACCTACCACACAGGAGTGTTGTGAGAATTAAATGAAATAGTATATTTTTAAAACCTTAAAGTTTTATCTTTTATTAATATTATTCCAAAATCTATTATTGGGGGATTCGTGAAAAAAGGAGCTAATGAAATTATGGATTCACAAAGTGTTTCATCATAACTAGGAGATTATGCTTGGAAAGTCATTCAGTAAGTATAAGGATGAATTAAATAGGTGTATGTTTTGTCACCCTTCACTATTGTCAACAATTTGAGAATAAAATGTAATATGTGGAATTATAATAAGAAATTTAATTCCAAGGAATAGATAAGAAAACATTCACTCACTCACACCATCTACCCTTCTCTGCAAAGATCTATGGGTATATAATATTGAATATACTGTCAGACTCCATTATGTTGGGGAGGGGATTTCTTTTTTATTTTTTGTTACAAGGAATGATTCTTTGAACAGAGTTGTTTGTTCCACCATCTGTAATCACAAAAGATAAGAAGAAAATAACAGTTAAGGAAGCATTAGTCTGCTGATACTAATGATAACAAAGACTTGTCTACACCCCGTTTATCCCTTTACAAAATGTGAAAAAGTTAATCTGATTGAATCATGGAGGGGAACCGGCCATATGCTTGATGATTTTTTTAAAATGACTTTTTAATGATTTTAATAGTATTTTGCTGTGTTTGTAAGAAGTGAATTCTTCTTAAAAAGCTCCTCAGAAAATACCTTCACCTCTGGTCAGGCTTCTGTTAGATTAGAAGACAATAGCAAGGATCTTTATATGAACCTTCCATACCAGAGGGTGAGAACCTTCACTCACCTCTTTCTGTGGTCACTGTTGGTTAATGATTAATTTTTAATCTTTGCCATATGATTGTCTAGTTGGCTGACCTGTTGGTCTGACTCAGTATTCTCCTGACATGCTCTCCTGACAAACCACTGGATGATAATTATCCTGAACGTGACCTTAGGCACACAGACAAAAGGCTATAAATGGTCACATTTAAGACCAAATAGGTCTACATACTTTGCTCCAGTGGCTACTGATTTTCCATAGATAACTGAAGAAAGTAATTATGACATCTGACTATGTAGACATATTGCCAGCAGAGGAAAAAGCAAAGCTGTTGAGTTCACTTTTAAGAAAAGGCAAACTGACCTTGTCTTCTGAGAAAATAAATTTTCCTAAACATGTGCAAAGGGGAAGAAATATTGTTTTAACCAAATATATTTAAACTATAGGAATAAAATAAGGTAAACCACTAGTCTCAGAATGGGGAAAAATTGGGTTGAAGACCTATCCTTAGGAAAATCTGACTTCTGTGACCTTCAGACCTCAGTGCTTCAGGCAACTAAAACTATAGGTTAGAAAATCTGTTCTTGCAGAGAAAATTTTCTTCTCTGATGTTCCCTGTAACAATGAAATCATAGGTTTAGTCCCTCCCCACCCCCCCCAAAAAAAGAAGTTAAACCACGAATGTTCATAGGAATGTTCATGTTAAGCAAAAATTCCCTCTGTTAATTATCTCCTATTTATCCTGAATGGCAGGTATTCATTGTCAACATGTGTAAGAGAGCCCCTCATCTTCCTGAGTCCAAATTTGGCCTCAACTCTAGACAAGTCACTTTAACCTTTTTTGTCTCTATTTCCTCATCTGTAAAATAAACTGGGGGAGGAAATGGTAAGCCATTCCACCGTCTCTGTCAAGAAGGTCTCTGTCAAGAGGTCACAGGGAGCCAGACACAGCTGAAAAAATGACTCAACAACAACCTTTATCCTGTCATAGTATGATGTGGGGGGGGGGGGGGGAGGCATATTGTTGTGTATTATCTCCCCCATTAAATTGTAAGCTCCCTGAGGGCAGGGGTCATCTTTTACCTCCTTTTGTGCTTAGCACAGTACCTGGTAAATAATAAGCACTTAAATATTTACCAGTTGCTTAGTTGAAAATGTCATTTATTAGGGTCAGCTAGGTGGTGCAGTGGGTGGAGCACCAACCCTGAAATAAGGAAGAACTGAGTTCAAATCTGACCTCAGACACTTAATACTTCCTAGCTATGTGAGTCTGGTCAAGTCGCTTAACCCCAATTGTCTCAGGGAAAAAATGAAAGAAAGAAAGAAAAAGAAAGGAAGGAAGGAAGGAAGGAAGGAAGGAAGGAAGGAAGGAAGGAAGGAAGGAAGGAAGGAAGGAAGGAAGGAAGGAAGGAAGGAAGGAAGGAAGGAAGGAAGGAAGGAAGGAAGGAAGGAAGGAAGGAAGGAAGGAAGGAAGGAAGGAAGGAAGGAAGGAAGGAAGGAAGAGAAAGAAAGAAAGAAAGAAAGAAAGAAAGAAAGAAAGAAAGAAAGAAAGAAAGAAAGAAAGAAAGAAAGAAAGAAAGAAAGAAAGAAAGAAAGAAAGAAAGAAAGAAAGAAAGAGAGAGAGAGAGAGAGAGAGAGAAAGAAAAAAAATGTCATTTATTGATGAGCAGGTTGGTTTCAGAAAAGCCTGGGAAGAGTTAGATGAACTGATACTGAGTGAAGTGAGCAGAATCAAGAGAACATTGTACACAGCAACAGCAAGATTATGTGATGATCAACTGTCATAGACTTGGCTCTGCCTAACAATAATGTGATTCAAAGCAATTTCTGTAGACTGGGGATGAAAAATACCATCCACATCCACAGAGAGAATTATGGAGACTCAATGTGGATCAAAGCATAGTATTTTCATCTTCTTTGTTTGTTTTCCTTTCTTGTAGTTTTCTCCCTTTTAGTATGATTTTTTTTTACACACTGTAATAAATATGGAAATATCTTTAAAAGGATTGTACGTGTTTAACTTATATCAGATTGCTGTCTTGGGAAAGGGGAGATAAAAGACAGAGGAAGAAAAATTTGGAATATAAATGTTTATAAAAATGAGTATTGAAAACTGTCTTTATAACTATTTGGAAAGATAAAACACTATTGAGAAAAAAAAGAAAATATATTCCAAAAAAACAAAAAAAGAAAATATATCATTTATTTGAAGAAGGCATACATATAACATATAGATGTTTACAGGTAGATGTGTGTGTAGGATGAGAATTTAGAGAGCTGAAAGTCATTTTAGAGGTCATCTAGTCACCTTAATTTAACAAAGCAGAAAACTGAGGCTTAGTCGGGTTAAATGTATTTAACATACAGGTAAATAGAAAAAGAAATGGTCTCAGAGGCTATATCACCCATCTTCCTCCAAGGAAAGCAAGGCCCAGGGAGGTTGTGTCAAGGCCAGTCAGAGGAAAGATTGGAACTCAGATTCTCAGACTCCAGCATCCTTCATCCAGTGATCTCTTAAGATGTGTTAAGAAAAGCACTGAGTATACATAGATATATATGCATGTATGTATGTGTATACTATATATAGGTTGGTTTATTAGTCAGTTTCATGATAAAAAGCAATGTCTATTTTTGAGGTTCTATATTTCCTCCATCTTTGGTCACTTAATAAACATTTATTTAGCACCTACGGTGTGCCAGACACTATGCTGAATGTTTGAAAATACAAAGGAAAATAAAAGTCTCTGCTCTTGAGGACTTCATAGTCTAATGGGGAACTCATAAAAACAAAAACAAAAACTATGTACCTACAAACAATATATAAGATAAATTGGAAATACAAAGAGAGAAAAAAAGTAGAATTAAGGGAGAATGGGAAGAAGATTTTAGCAGGGATTTGACAGAATTTAGGGAAGCCTAAATTTAGGTAGCAATTAAGAGAAGTTCCAGACATTGGGGACAGTTAGTGAAAATGCTTAAAGTCAGGAGATGGAGTATCTTGTATAAAAAAGAAAAAGGCTATTGGATCAGAACATATTTAGGGCTGTAAAATATAAGAAGATTGAGAAAATGACTGTGAGTGTGTGGTACAGTTTACAAAAGGCTTTCTTCATCAATATCTCTAAAGTGCCCATCCAATATATAACATATATTGGTGTCATCTTGTTTAGTCACTTTTTCTGTCCTGTCTGACTCTTCATAACCCCAGTTAGGGTTTTCTTGTCAAGGACACTAGAATGGTTTTGCCATTTTCTTTTCCACTTTGTTTTACAGATGAGGAAACTGAGGCAAACAGGATTAAGTGACTTGCCCAGAATCATACAGCTATCTGAGATTGGATTTGAGCTCAAAAAGATGAATCTTACTGATTCCACCCTTGGCATTCTCTCCACTGCAAATTCTGCTATAGTTGTTTTTGTTTTTTTCTCTAGCAGAACAAAATTTCAGCCATGTTAGTAGCTAGGAGAAAATTAGCCTGAGCATACAAAGGTATTCAGTTAGCCTTGTCTTTGATATTGATTGAGGTGACTAGGGCAATGACCTAGTACATTTATTCATTTTCTAACCAAATAACCTTAAAATGGCTGACACATTGATACACAATAAAAAAATTCACTAGTTCTTCAATCCGTGCAGTAAGTAAATAATGACTTACTGCTAGGGATTTTTCCCAAACATATTACATATGTTTGATTAAAAGGTCAGATTGACTCATGAAGAAAAGCTAGACAATAATGATTTTAGTAAAAAGCAGATGGATGTTGAGTCAAAAAATCCCACTTACTAGCTCCACCCCCTGGTCCTCTGTATGACCTTAGGCCCTTCAATTCAATTTATTCAGCAGGCATTTATTTAAAACTTAATGTGTGCTTGGCACATATTGTACTAGGTTCTGGAAGTTTAAAGGCAAGAAAAGAAAGCCTCTCCCTTTAAGACCTTACCTCTCATTATTTGATCAACTATAAAAAGGATCAGATGATGTTTACATTATGAACGAATGAATGAAAAAGGCATTTGCTAAGCCCTTTCTATATGTCAAATACTGGGTAAGCACTACAGATACAAGTAGAAGAATAAGGTATTCCTCTCTCCCAAGGAATTTTCAATTTAGTGGAGGAGACAACACATTACTTATCTCATTACCTGTTGTGAAGATCAAACAAATTCTTAAAATACATGTATAAATGTATATGTGAGCATTTTATGAATTATAAAGCAACATACATTTTACTTTTTGTTGAGCAGTATGCTATAGTGCCTAGTACATAAGTAGGCATTTAATAAATGCTTGCTGACTCACTGACCATAAGGAACATCAGGTTTGAAGGCAGGAGTTCAAGTTCTATTTGAGCCTTGTAAAATATCACAATGACATAAAACCTTTTAGGGACTTAATGAAAACCCTTTGTAAGCTATTTAGTAATATAGCATCATAGGTCTAGAACTGAAAGGAGCCTCACAGGACACCTCACCCAATCCCCTCATTTTACAACTGAGGGAGATTAAGCAATTTGCCCAAGTTGACACACATAGTAAATTGTCAGAAGGTAGAATTCAAATCTAAAGCCTGGCTTATTCCCCAATACCATGTGATCTCCAAGAAAAGAAAACTATTATTATTTGATCTAATGGGTTTTTCCCTCCACTGGAGATATAGTTTTTTAGGGGGATCAAGAACCACAAATTTGTTTGTTTCTTTTGCTTTATTTTAGTTTTTTTTTTTTTTTAAACAAGATACCTCCATCTTGCCATGATGGATAAAATTTACCACTTTTTAGACTAAAAGGTATAGTTTTTGTATTTGTTTAAGAATCATTTAAGAAACCTCTCTCATTGTTCCACTTTCCCTCTATAATCTCGCCAAGAATCAAAATATTTTTCTTGTCAAGCAAGAAGGTGTACATAACGATTCATACTCACTGAAATCTATTTTCTTTGGTGCAGGAGTAGCTTACGGTAGCAGGAGCAGTGAGCCATGACTCACTGGCCAATGTTCCCAAGGCAGAGTCAGTGATCAGAGTTCCAGGACTGGCTGGAATCTGGCTCCATGACAAATGTTAGAACCCAAAGTTGGGAAAACTAGGTAGTTTCTCTGAATGAGTCATTCAGTGAAGGGACTCAGTGGGGTGCTAAGTGCTGAGATATGTGTTGACTCATAGACAAATAATGGCAAGGATAAGCAAGATAGGTATCATTGGCTCAGGTGTCTACAGAGTTAAATGAGCAACTTCAAGAACATAACTGTGATACAGGGGATAGAGTACTGAGTCTGGAGTCATAATATCCCAATACATCATATAAACTATGCATAAGTCTGGTCATTTGGGTCATCCTGGTCTTATAGTTTGTATGTTGACCTTGGAGTCAAGAAGACCTCTGTATTCAAGTCTAGACTCTGACATTCATTAAGTGTGTGATTTTGGGTAAATCACTTAACTTTCCAACATAACAAACAACTCCCTAAAATGTATCTTCTGGCAAATTATCAAAGAGCATTTAAGAGCCTATAAAGCAGGCATTATACTAGGCATTGGTGATCCAAAGACAAAAACGTAAATATTATCTGGTGAGACATATATAAATGCATACATAATAAATATGGAAGAACTGAGAGAGGCCCTAGCATCCAGGAAATCAGGGGAAATTTCTTGAACTGAACTTTGAACTCAATATTCCAGTAAGCTTCAGTGAGGAGGGTGTGTATTCCAGACAATTAGGAGATGTATTCATGTGAAAAGACCAGTCATAGAGGGATTCCTACACTAACATTTCCTTTGTTGACAAAATTACTGATCTTTGTATTATTTGTATTATCAGCACTGTCCTAAAAAAAAAAAAAAAAAAAAAAAAAAAGCTGAATTATATGGCTTGTCCCAGCTTCCAAACTGCTCTATGAATCTCTCAAAAAATCCTGGAGATGGCACATTTCCTGGAGGGCAACATTAGCACTACAAGATGTATTAGATTTCCAGTACTATATTCTGAGTTTTTTGATTATTATCCCCTTGTACATCCTTTCTCTCTCTCTGTCTCTCTGTCTCTCTCTCTCTCTCTCTCTCTCCCCTCTCTTTTTCTGTTTGTATGTGTATGATTATGGCTCTCTGTCACTCTGTCTCTCTCTCTCTCTCTCTCTCTCTCTTTCTCTCTCTCTCTCTCCTCTCTTTTTCTGTTTGTATGTGTATGATTATGGCTCTCTGTCACTCTGTCTCTCAGTGACCCCTCAGTTTTTTGCCTCTTGTCTACTACTAGCATAGTATTTGTGTTTGTGGTTAATGATGGGCCTAGAGTCAGGAAGACCTGAATTTAAATGTGACCTCAAAGACTTATTAACTCTTTGGCCTTCAATTTCTCTCTGTCTCAGTGTTTTCAATGGACTAATAAGGATAATAAAAGCACTTTCCTCCCAGGTTGTTGTGAAGACCAAATGAGATAATATTTGTAAAGTACTTAGCACTGTGTCTGGCACATAATCGCCTGGCATATAGATGCTTCTTCCCTTCCCTTCTTCCTCCTATGGCTACATAGACAAGAGTCTAAGGTCTTCAAGGCTATCACTACAACTCCATTAAATACACCCCGAGGTGAAAGTTTGGGTTTTTGTTTGTTTGTTTTAATTAGCTTTTGACCCTATCTTAACTTGAGTGTTACAGGTTATAGCAGGCTAGCCAGAAAGCAGTGAAAGGCTATTGCCCCCCTACTGCTTAGGAAAATGACAGGACAAATCTTCTAATTTCAAGGGAATACCAGCTCCTTTTCTTAAGGATCCCATCAACACAGGGCAACTAGTTTGTGTAATAGATAGAGTACCACCCCTGAAGTCAGAAGGACCTGAGCTCAAATCTGGCCTCGGATTCGAAACATTTCCTGTCTGTATGACCCTGGGCAAGTCACTTAATCCTAATTGCCTCAGCCAAAAAAAGAAACAACTAGAGCTATACTGGCAGAGTGAGCAGACTCAAGCTAGAAACAACAGACTTTTGCAATTAATTATCACTAGGGATTGGTCCTATAATTTCACTGGCACAGTGAGCTATAGTGCTGAGTTACAGGATGGCACATAGCCAATATGTGTCAGAGGGACAATTGAACACTTTAACTCATATCTTCCAGGATCCAATGCTGATTTTTTTTTTTAATTTATTATGCCACATTGGCTGTAGGAACCAGCCAGAGATAAATTGGAGTGAGTTCTTCCTGTCCCCTGCATGTCCTATTCCTTACTCCCTATCCCATAAAGTAGACAAATGTTTTCTACCATTTGCTATTTGTGGAAGTTGCCCATGGTCCCAGAATTTCTCATTATGACTCTCATACCAAGAAATGAAAAGTGGCCTTCAAACAAAGCAGTAGAAATTATTCCCATATGTTCCCTCAATGAGGAAAAAAGTTGTCCAATGGTGCTTCCCACTGTTTTCTTTTGTTCCAAATTCAAATCATGTTTTATCTTGGCACTTGAAAGCATAGCTGCAGACAGTGAATTAGGGATGAATATCAATTACTTGAAACCAAGGACATGGGGTAGAGCCATCTACTTTTGTCACAGCTTGGAGCATCTGATTTTGCAAGCTCCTTCCTCCAAATGCCTTTTAGAAAACAAGTAAATAAGCTGGCAAACAAAGCGGGCATTCACTCAGGCATTCACCCATATAACCTTGGCTCAAATCTATGAGGCACATTTATTCAAGAGGGCCCAGATTTGCAATGATCCTGTGATTATGAAATAGCTCGTGCTTATGCTCCCAGTTAGAGCTCAACAGTGGACTGAGGTTTCAGCTTCTAGCCCTGTACTAAGGCCCCTCTCTCCATTGGCTTCCAATGCTTTCCATACCTTGGGTGGCAAAGGACACCAAGGGAGCTTAAAGGCACAGTCAGAGATGTTTATAAAATTGATATTAAGAATCTAGCAAATTTAGTCTTCTAATTTAAAAAAAAAAAAAAAAAGCACAAGTAAAAGGCAGGAGGAGAGCGAGGAACCACCTTTTCCTCATGTCAGTTTTTCTTTAAGTATTCCTACTACAATGATGAGCTTTCAACCAGCCCCACCACAGGCACAGACTTCCCTTTCCTCAGTTTTCTCTGTTCCCAAACTACAAATCCCATCCCTTACCTTCCGGTAGTTAACATCCATCCCTCAAATGCAATCCTTCCTTAACCTGACCACTCAGAATCCTTGTCTTCCTGCAAGACTCACCTCAAGATTCTCTGCCTTTTGAAGTATTGCCTAATCTTCCCAGCTGCTACTAGTCTCCCAATCTCAAAGTACTTTGCATGATAATTTATCTATATATACATCATATCTCAGTTCCTTGAAAGGAAGGGCTATCTGATTTTGTCTTTAACTCCAGTAGGTAGCCCAGTGCCTTCAAAATAGGCACTATATAGAGAATTGACTCAAATTTATAATTGTTCAAGCCATTCTCCAATTGATAAATGGTCAAAGGATATGAACAGACAATATTCAGATGAAGTTAAAGCTAATTGTAATCAAATGAAAAGGTGCTCCAAATCACTATTGATCAGAGAAATGCAAATTAAGACAACTCTGATACCACTTCACGCCTCTGAGATTGGTTAAGATGACAGGAAAAGATAATGAGGATCATTGGAAGGGATGTGGGAAAACTGAGACATTGTTGGTGGAACCACAGTTCCAGTCCAGAATGGATCCAAGCATTCTGGAAAGCAGTTTGGGAACTATGCTCAAAAAGTTATCAAACTGTGCATACCCTTTGACACAGCAGTGCTACTACTGAGCTTATATTCCAAAGAGATCTTAAAGAAGGGAAAGGGACCTGTATGTGCAAGAATCTTTGTGGAGGCCAGAAACTGGAAACTGAGTGGATGTCCATCAATTGGAGAATGGCTGAATAAATTGTGGTATATGAATGTTATGGAATATTATTGTTCTGTAAGAAATGACCAGCAGGATGATTTCAGAAAGGCCTGGAGAGACTTACGGGAACTGATGCTGAGTGAAATGAGCAGGACCAGGAGATCATTATATACGGCAACAACAAGATAATACAGCAATCAGTTCTGATGTACATGGTTCTCTTCAACAATGAGAGAATTCAAACCAGTTCCACTTGTTCAGTGATGAAGAGAGCCCTCTACACCCAGAGAGAGAACCATGGGAATAGAATGTGGAATACAACATAGCATTCTCACTCTCTCTGTTGTTATTTGCTTGCATTTTGTTTTCTTTCTCAGTTTTTCTTTTCCTTCCTTCTTGATCTGATTTTTCTTGTGCAGCAAGATAACTATAAATATGTAAATATATATTGAATTTAACGGCTATTTCAACATATGTAACATGTATTGGACTACCTGCCAACTAGGAGAGGGGGTGAGGGGATGTAAAGGGCTGAAAGTCTGAATAGGTACACTTGAATCAGACAACCGAGCACTTAAGGCTAATTACCTATTCAAAATAAGACGATGACTCTATTAGCATGTTTGGAATTGCTCTTCTCACAGTTAATGCTGGTTCAATGTTTGGGGTTAAGACAAAAGTAGGTAAGGATTAAGGGGTAGGGTGAAAGAAGCTAGATAACTTCACTTTGCAGCAGGACCAGGAGAAGGGAGGTTGGTGGTGAACTTATGGCAGTTTGTTCCCTTCACTTCTCCCCCTAAAGACCAAGTGTAAAGTCTAAACTAACTCCCTGGAGACCTCAGGATCAGCCAGAGTCAGGATAAGCAAAAGCCCTTGCTCTTTAGGGGGACAAGTGAAAGGGATCAACAAAACTGCTACAAGCTCTCCACTGACCTCCCTTCTCCTACTCCTGGTGCAAAGTGAGTCTGGCTTACCTCACTCCACCCTCTAATCCCTCCCATGATTATCTGTATACAACAAAAGATGGAACCAGCACAGAATAGTGAGAAGGGCCATTTTTCCAAACATGTTAATAGAGTTATTGTCCAATAGGTAATCAGCCTTAAGTGCTCAGCTGTCTGATTCAAGCATACCTTTTAAGAGTTTCAGTCCTTTACAATCAAGGACTTCTACTTATCCTGATTCCAGTTGTTCCTGAGGCCTCCAGGGAGCTAGCCCAGATTTCACAAGGGGAAGGTGGGGAAATTTTGGAACAAAAGGTTTTGCAAGGGTCAGTTTTGGAAAAATTACCCATGCATATACTTTGTAAATAAATACATTATTAATTTTTTAAATGATAGGCATTTAATAAATATTTGCTGAATTGAATTGAAGTGAAAATAGGGAAAGGCTAATGGTTGTTCTGGGATTCTAGATATGCAGTATTCCTCTTTTGGGCTTTTAAAAGTCTTCCTAACCTCTAAACCCCTCTTCAAGTCTTATTACATATTTCTCCTCTCCTCTGGTCCAACCAAACTGTTTGCTATTTATCTGTTGTTATAACAACATTGTTGTTCACTGTTGCTTGCTGAAACTTACTATTTTTTGCACACAGTGCTTTGATGTATCAACTACCATGCTGGGAATCTATTTCCTCCTCACCTCTTCCTCTATTGAATCCCTAGTTTCCTCTAAGATCCAGATCAATCATGATCTTCAGTGTGAGATGTTTCCTAGTTTCCCTCACCAAAATGACAATGCCTTCTCCCTTCCCCCTCCTTTTATATGGGTTTTATATATGTCTATGTGCATTCTGTCTTCCACATTAAAATGTAAGGTCCTTGAATGCAGGTCACATTTCATTTTTGTCTTTGTATAACTAGCATACAGAACACTGTCTGGCACACAGCAAGAATTTAGTGAATATTTATTGATTTTACTATTTTTGTCTTTTTCTTGTCCCTAGTGCCATAATCTAATGCCTTTAACATTTTAGAAAATGTTTTAATACACATTTTAATATTACTCTTTTGGGAGGCAACTAGATGGTACAATAGATTAAAGCACTCATCCTGAAATCAGTAGGACCTGAGTTCAAATGTGACCTCAGACACTTAACACCTTCCCAGCTGTGACCCTGGGCAAGTCACTAAACCCCAATTACCTCAGAAAAAAAGGCAGGAAGGAAGGAAGGAAGGAAGGAAGGAAGGAAGGAAGGAAGGAAGGAAGGAAGGAAGGAAGGAAGGAAGGAAGGAAGGAAGGAAGGAAGGAAGGAAGGAAGGAAGGGAGGGAGGGAGGGAGGGAGGGAGGGAGGGAGGGAGGGAGGGAGGAAGGAAGGAAGGAAGGGAGGGAGGGAGGGAGGAAGGAAAGGAGGGAGGGAAGAAGGGAGGGAGGAAGGAAGGAAGGAAGGGAGGGAGGGAGGGAGGGAGGAAGGAAGGAAGGAAGGGAGGGAGGGAGGGAGGGAGGGAGGAAGGAAAGGAGGGAGGGAGGAAAGGAGGGAGGGAGGAAGGGAGGAAGGAAAGGAGGGAGGGAGGAAAGGAGGGAGGGAGGAAGGGAGGAAGGAAAGGAGGGAGGGAGGAAAGGAGGGAGGGAGGAAGGGAGGGAGGAAAGGAGGGAGGGAGGAAAGGAGGGAGGGAGGAAGGGAGGAAGGGAGGAAAGGAGGGAGGGAGGAAGGGAGGAAGGAAGGGAGGGAGGGAGGGAGGGAGGAAGGAAGGGAGGGAGGGAGGGAGGGAGGGAGGGAGGGAGGGAGGGAGGAAGGGAGGGAGGGAGAAAAAAACAAAAAGAAAGAAATATGCATACATATGCCAATGATAAGACAAATTTTCTTATCTGTCTTTCTGTCAAAAGGGAGGTAGCCTGTTCTATCATCAGTTCTCTGAAAACAAATGGCTGGTCATTGTGCTGATCAGAGTTTCAATAAATCAAAGTTATTTGTTTTTATACTACTGTTGTTATTTTTAAAAATGCTCTTTTGGTTCTACTACTTTGACCTTACATCAGTTACACAAGTTTTCCCAGGTTTTAGTAAAACTATTCTTTTTATCACTTTTTTTTCCGTGAGGCTGGGATTAAGTGACTTGCCCAGGGTCACACAGCTAGGAAGTATTAAGTGTCTGAGATCAGATTTGAACTCGGTTCCTCCTGAATTCAAGGCTGGTGCTCTATCCACTGTGCCACCTAGCTGCCCCTTTTTATCACTTTTAATGGAAAAATAATATTCTGTTACATTCATATATCATACTTTATTCAGCCATCATTTATAAAATAAGGATAATAATATCACCTACCTCCCAAGGTTATTGTGAGAGTCAAATGGAACAATAATTATAAAGTTCTTAGCACAGGACCTAGCATTATAAAATGATAACTGTATTATTAATTTATTTGTCTTTTTGGTTCCTATAATGGAAGAGGGAATTAAACCAAAGGAGTTTAACCACAAAATCAGGAAGAGATATCCATTTAATCATCTTTATTTTAAAAGTTTTGTATAGTTTATTTTTATTTATTAGCACTTAAAATTCTTTTCAGTTTCAAATTCTTTTCCTTTCTCCAGCTCCTCCCCCACTCATTGAAAAGGCAAGCATATGATACCTATTATACATGTGAAATCATGCAAAACATATTTAATATTGTGCCATGTTGAAAAACAAGCCAGAAAGATAAGGTAGAAAAAAAATGTATTTATTACAAAGTAAAACTTTTTTTTAGGTAATTGGGGTTGAGTGACTTGCCAAGGATAAAGCAGCCAGTAGGTGTATGAGGCTGAATTTGAATTCAGGTCCTCCTAACTATAAGTCCCAGGTCCCATAATCCATCTACCTCCAAATTATTGCATCATTATCCAAAAAAAGCAAGTTCACAGGGACCATCAAAGACTTGTTGACAAAGAACAATTCATTCAGTGTTAGAGAGACAAGGGTATAGATCTCTCCAGAATCGGCTTAAGACACTGACCTTTCTCTATCTATTCTCCAAGGAACAGAAAGTACAGGTTTGGGCCTGGCAGATGGGAAGGGCTTCCCTGATTACTCACATTACATTTAACTATACAAAAGGATAAAGGAAAAACCAAAAGGCAGATAGAGCCACAGACACCTACCCTCTCCTTCTGAACCGTTCTTGTCTTTCTTTTCCTGCAGGTTCTCCCGGAGGAGAATCTCCCCAACTCATTGAGCACCTTCTCTAGTGGTATCAGTAAGAATTTTGGGATGTCCATCTGACTCCCCTCCCTCCCATAACATATCCAAACTAACTCCTTTTCTGATCAACGTTCCTCATACTCCACCTGGTATATAAGACATTGTTGCAAAAAAAAAAAAAAAAAAAAAAAAACTAAACTAAATTACAGTGTCTTTATGTTCACATTGCATCTCTCCACTGCCACTGGAGTAAGCTGAAATTTTACTTCAGATTTTTTTTTCCAGGATGTATAACTTGACAGAAGAACATTAGTGCTAAAAAGATGGATTTTTTGTGGCAGGTGGCAGGCTGGGATTATTAATTTCCCACAGAATGCCTGCTCCCTTTCTCCTAATTCAATTCTGGAACAGAAAACGAAATCAACTTTAAAAGAGAATTTCTTAGTGACTAAAAAAGGTCACTAGATTACAGAGAAATCCTGAGTACTTTTGCTACAAGCACATACTGAGCTGATGGTAAATAGTATATTTCTTCTACACCAAAAGAAACACTTAAACCACAAGACTTATAAGCATGAATTGACAAATATCTTAAAACTGAAACAGTAACCCACAACTCTTAAATAGAGTGAGGAGTTGGTCCAAAAAAAAAAGCATTTATTATTTGTTAAGGCACTTTGCTAAATGCTGAAGGTATAAAGAAAAGTAGAAGACAATCTGAAGCCTCAAGCTCACAGTCTCATGGATAGACCAGTGGGCACCAATTAGTGACTTGCCCTGGATCATACAATTAGTAAAATATCTGAGTATGGATTTGAACTCAGGTCTTCCTGATTTCAGCCATAGGATTCTAGCCACCTGCACCACCAAAACAAGTTTTTCTTCCAAAAAGATATCTCTTCCCACTTTTTGAGGACAATTCAAATTATAGATCCTGAAGTTGGGAAAACTTTTAATGTTTTCACAGTAAGTCTTTGAGCAATATACCAATATTCTCCCTCCCTCTTAAGTCCAAAATAATCAAACTGATCAGAGCCAAACTACCAACACACTTCAATAATGACTCAGATATAGGCTAAATAAAATCCTTTAACTCATTTCTTAAGAAAGCACCAGTTAAATGGTAAAAATTTGAAGTAGTCTCCCGTTCTTTTCTTAGATATAAACCAATAATGTTGTTCAGTCATGTCCAATTTTCATAATTCCATTTGGGGTTTTCTTGGCAGAGATTCTGGAGTGATTTGCCATTTCTTTCTCCAACTTATTTTACAGATGATTTACAGGCAATGAGATTTAGATGACTTGCCCAAGATCACACAGTGGAGATGAGTCTTCTTGACTCCAGGTTCTGCTCTCTATCCTCTGTGCTAACTAGCTATCCCAATGGCCAACATCTAAAAGGTACTTGGACACTATCACCATTCCTGAAGAACATCATAACAAGCTGAAGCTGACACCTTCACAATAAAAGAAAAATCCATCATCAACTTTGGGTGGCCCAACCTCAATTTAAGATTTTCCACAGTGAGTGAAGCTGATCCACTTATGTACACTGTCATTAAGTAAAATTGAAGGTATGGAAGTTGCATTTTTCAAATTAAGTAGAATCTTGGTTCAAAGCCAGAATCTGGGAAGGCAGTGCAGACAATTTGTTGTTGCCCAATAAAAACACTTAAAAGCTCCTGTACTAGATGAGAAGTAGGAATAAGCATCTATATATGAACGCATAAGCATCTGGGATAGATTGAAGCAGACCTGAGTTTAAATCCACCCTCAGGTACTTACCAGGTATGATCCTAAAGAAGTAATTTAACTTCGGTCCACCTCCCCTCAATTTCCTCACCAATAAAATGGAGATAAATGTCAAGTTCATTTCTCTTATCCTGGCAGTCCTTTTTTCATAACAGTTTATTATTATCACATTTTTTCTCACATTTTCTGAGAAAAAGAATGGGTTATTTGTCTTTTCATATGTCTTCCACAATGATTATTCACTATTATTTTACATTAACTTGTATAATTTTGTGGTTGTTCTTTCTATTTACATTGTTATAGTCATTGTATAAAAATTGTTCTCTTTATTCTACTTGGTTCCACTGTATTTATTACATACAAGATTTCTTATGGCACTTTAATATTCTATTTTATTCATTTACCACAGTTTTGCTTAGCCATTTCCCAAATGATGGGCATCCACTTTGCTTCCAATTCTTGGCTACCACAAAAAGGGCTGCTATAAATATTTTGGTGTATATAGGCCTTTCTTCTTATCAATGTTATCCTTGTGGCATAGTCCTAATAATGGAATCTCTGGGTCAAAGGCTATGTACATTTTAGTGACTTTATTTATAATTCCAAATTACTTTCCAAAATGGTTGTGCCATTCCACAGCTCCACTAACAATGTAATGGTGAATCTATCTTTCCACAATTCCACCATTTTCAATTTGTCAGGTATGGGGTGAAAATTCAGGTTTGTTTTGATTTGCATTTCTCTTAATATCAGTGATTTGGCGCATTTTTTTCATTGCTGTTGTGATGTTTTATTGTTTCAGTCATGTCTGATTCTTCATTATTCCATTTGAGGTTTTCTTGACAAAGATATTGGAATGGTTTACCATTTTCTTCTCCAGCTCATTTTATATATGAAAAACTGAGGGTAATGGGGTTAAAGGTGAATTGTTCAGGATTAATTACATAGCTACTGAGTGTCTAAAGCCAAACTTGAACTTAGGAAGATGAGTCTTCCTTATTACAAGCTTAGCACTCTATCCACTACTGTCCCATGTTTTTTAAACAACTGTTAATAATTTGTGATTCTTCTTTTTTTTTTTTTTTTCCCTTTTTCTGAGTCTGGGGTTAAGTGACTTGCCCAGGGTCACACAGCTAGGAAGTGCTAAGTGTCTGAGACCAGATTTGAACTCGGGTCCTCCTGAATCCAGGGCTGGTGCTCTATCCACTGCGCCACCTAGCTGCCCCTCAATTCTTCTTTTGAGAATATTTTGTCTATATTCTTTGCCCACTTATCAACTGCCTTTGGTCTTATATATGCATCCCAAAAGTCTTTAATACAGTTTTTTTAAGCTTTAAAGATAAAACTACCCTAAGATTTTTGAGATACTATATATATTTTGTATATACTCTGTATACATATTACATATGTATACAAGGACATACATATATGTATATGTACATGTATGTGTATATACCAAACCCTTACCTGAGAAATTTTATAGAAAGTTTTTCCCCCATTTAATTGTTCCCCTTCTTATCCCAGACGCATTTTATTTTGTTAATACAGAAGTTTTTCAGCTTCATGCAATCAATTATCTATTATAAAACACTGAAAACTGCTTTGGGCATGACCCTAGGCCCCTAGGATGTGTTATGCCAAAGCTAATAAACTCAAAAACTAGACATTAGCACCACCCCCCAGATTCTCAATGAACTAGCATAGCTGGAGTTAATTCCCCTAAGTCTCTGACCTTCATTCCTCATGTTAGGTAAGTCAGAAAACTTCATTTCACTAGTACTAACTATATATTATTATCTTCTATGGATAATGAGGTGGTCTCTTATTTATATTAGGTGACTCTTTGTCTAAAGTGCTATATCAAATTGGAACATGGTAAGTCCTGGGCCTCTGCCTAAAGTGTGAAAGCCATTTCACAATTTCACATTCAAACCATACCCCATTGGTCAGAGACAATGAAAACTACAAGACAAGAAATTCCTGCTGTTTTCTGTTCTCTTACTCCCCTTATGAGAAGTAATAATGTTTTATTAACTGCTATCGCTGAGTGCCTCTAACATTTTTCATTCAAATTCTTCTGTATGAATTGGCTCAAAAAAGAAATAACATATTTATTCAATAGGGGTATAAAAATCTATCTTATCCTGAAGGAAAATAGGAGAGGAATGGAATATGAGAAGAGGGGTGGGTGATAAAAAAGAGGGGTGGGTGATAAAAAAGAGGAGTGGGGGAATGGTCAGTAGCAAAGCATTTTTGAGGAGGAAAGGGTCAAAGAAGAGAGAAAATAAATGAGGGGAAATGCTAATTGCATTAGTGATTGTAAAGAAAATTTTGTAGCAAGTTTCTCTGATGGAATATTATTGTTCTCTGGAAAATGATAAGTAGGATGCTCTCAGAGAAAAAAAAAAGCCTGGGAAGTCCTCTATGAATAAATTGAAATATACTGTATACAAAGTAATCACAATGTTGTGGGATGATCAGCTGTAAATTACTTTGTTATTCTCAGTAGTAAAATCATACACAATACTCTGGAAGGACTTGTGATGAAAAATCCTACCCATATCCAGAGAAGGAAGTGATCAAGTCTGAATATAGATCTAAGCATTCTCTATTACTCTCTCTATATATTTTTAACTTAGTATTTCTTGAGGGTTTTTATTTTCGTTAGGGTGGGAGATCTATCTATGTTTTCTTTCACCACTTGACTGAAGTTATGTTTTGCATAACTTCACATGTGATTTCTTAATTGTGTGTGAGGATAAGAGAGAGAACCTAAAACTCAAAAAAATCTTAAAAACAAATGTAAAAAAAATTGTTTTGAGTGTAACTGGGAAAAATATTTTTAAAAGAAGTTTAAAAAGAAAAAAACAAAAGCAAATTCTCCTGTACTACCATCTATTTTATCTTTTGTAATTGTTTCTATCTTTTGGATAAGAATATATCTCCTATTCAGAGAACATTGCATACAGTAACAGCAATATTGTTTTAAGGATGATTTTGAAAGTAATTTTGGCTATTACAAAGATACAAATAAAAAATAAAGAACATATGAAGAAAGACACTATTTGCACCTAAAGAAAGAATTGATAAATAGAATCATGAACAGAATAATTTTATATATTAAATATGTATACATACTTATGTATGTTATATGTGTGTATTATATATGTGTGTATGTACATACACACACATCTATATATTCATTTATATGTGTCCATCTCTGGAGGGCAGGAAAAAAGAAAGAAAAGAAATTTACACAACTTTGTTGTATATTTGGAGAGAATAGCAAGTAGACTTGCAATTTCATGTGCAATCTTTTTTATTATACTGTTGTAGAAACTCTTGTTTTCTTCTGTGATTTGAAGATGAAGTAAATTTATAAAAAAGATATATATGAGGTCCTCTTCTAATCTTTACTGATATGACCTTTGATATTAAGATTACATCTCCATTTTTAATATATTGTAGACTATACTATAAGACAGTGGTCTAAATTTAGTTCCTACCAGAAACATTTTCCAGTTTTCCTAGTGATTTTTCAAAAATAAGGAGTTCTTTCCTTAGTAATTAATCTTTTACACTTCATAAGATACTTAGTTGTTGAGTTCCATTGTTTCTGATTCACCCTGCTTCATTGATTTCCTTCTTAATTTTTTAACCAATACCAAAAGGTTTTGATGACTGTTAAATTATAATGTGGAATAAGGTCTAGAAATGCTCTTCATTACTATTTTTCCATTATTTTACTTGAGAGTCTAGACTTTTTGCTTCTCCAAATGAATTTTATTTTGATTTTGTAAGATCTTATAAACTATCTCTTCAATAATTTGATAGGTACAGCATTAAAGCTATAAACTTACTTGGTAGTGTTGTCATTTATATTATTGCCATTGTCCAACCATGAGCAGTGAATACTCATCCAGCTATTTAAATTGTTCCATATTTCTATAAAGAGCCCTTTATAATTTTGTTTTTCAGTCAATTTCACTCAATTCCAATTCTTTGTGATCTCATTTGAGGTTTTCTTGGCACAGATAGCTCATTTTACAAATGAAAATACTGAGACAAATAGGGTTAAATGACTTGCCTAGTCATATAGCTACTAAGTGTCTAAGCCAAATTGGTATGAGTCTTCCTGATTCCAGTACTCTATCTATTTGCCCATTTTTTGATAATGAATCTATAAAAATGGTACCTCCTTATGTTACTGCCGCTTTTGTTTTATTATTATTACTACATAGAAATGATATTGATTTTGTAGCCTGAGACAACTTAGCTGAAGTTATTGCCTCAATGAGAATCATTGCTGATTCTCTAGGACTTTCTTTTTTTTTTCTGAGGCAACTGGGGAAATATTAGGAAATGTTGAGCTAGGAAATGTTAAGTATCTGACACCAGATTTAAACTCAGGTTCTCCTGACTTCAGGGCTCTCTAGGACTTTCTAAGTAAACCATCATATCATCAACAAACAGGGATGGTTTTATATCTCCTTTTTTTCTCTCATCTTATTGCTATAACTAATATTTCCAGAATTATATCTGACAATAGTGGAAAGAGTGGGCATCTTTGCTTTACTCCTGTACTTAATAGAAAAACTCTGGTATATATCCCCATTGCATATGTTTGTTTTTTGTTTTAGATAGATAATTTTTATATTAAAAAGTCTTCTTATATATGTTTTTAGGGCTTTTAGCATAAATAAATGTTTTCTGCCTTTATTGAATTAAATAATCATGAGGTTTGGGATGTCTGTTTTTAATATGATACTTATTAAACCATCCTTGCATCACTAATGTAATCCAACTTAATTACAATGAATAATTCCTTGAATGAATTTGCTATAGTATATTTGACAGATTTTATTTAAAAATTTTTAAATGATAATTAATGATATAGGTATAGTTCTCCTTCTATGTCTTATTCTTCTCAGTTTAGGTATTAGAATTACATTCTACATAATAGAAGTTGAGTACAATGCTTTCTTTCTCAAATTTTAATACAAAATTTTATAATATTGATACTAACTCTTCTTTAAAAGTTAAATAGAATTCTCCATTAAATTCATCTGGACTAATAAGTTTTTTTTTTCCTTTTGGTTTTATTTCTTTTACTGGATTAAGATGTCTATTTTTTTTTTTTTTTTTTTTTTGGTCTCTGAATTTGGCTATTTATATTATTGAAGGTACTCTCTAGTTCTTTTGTGTTCCCAGTTTTGCAAAGGTCAGTGGTCAAAGGTACTCTGTTGGGCCTAGGACAGACTAGTAATTGTTACTGCCAGGAAGGCATGTTACAAATGGTGCCTGAATGTGGGGCATCAGGAATTATCAGGTTTTGAAAATATTTAATATTCAGAATTAAGATTCTGAAAGATCCGGTAGAAACGCCACTTAGGAGGGAAGGCAGAGAGGCAATATGGACCCAGGTAACCCCAGGATCGGGGCTCAAGGATACAGCTGAACATAATGCTTATATAAGTAGGTTAAAGAGCCAGATGGAAGATCTTTTAACAAAGATCACCACTGAAGAACAGCAGGAAGCTTGTAATCAAGCTCCGAGAAGGCTATCCCCACACCCAGTAAATATACCTCGGAGAGGAAGCAACCTAGAGCTAATGTGTTTGTATGACAGTATAGAGTATAAAATGCGACAACTAGAAGTTGAGTTGAAAATAGAACGACAAACAATTAAAAAAGAGTTACTGGAATTGCAGGTTAAACTACAGATTGAGATAGAGAAAGAAGAAAAATCTAGGTTACTACAGATAGAACAGGAAGAGTTCAAACCAATGACTGAAACTAAGGAGGGAAATAAACGAACCACATGGACTTCAGTTGGAGAAATTCTTCTTAGCGTTTTGTTGGTTTACCTTGTGCATTATTGTTTTAAGGAATCTCTATTCCATTGAGAAGAGGTTTAATTCTTTTTATGTGCAAAGCTCAGGTTGGATTTTAAATCAGCCTTTGGGGAATTTTCCAATTCTTCTTCCCTCTGTTTCACCTTCGTGGGCCAAGGGAGGAGGAGGAGGAAAAGGAATGGCGATAATACAATCAGTACTGCCCATTAATCCATTTAAAACTCCTGTGTCTTCTTTTCAAAGGACTGGAGTAGGCTTTATGGCCCAAGGCAAAAAGGAATTGTGGGGTATTGAGTATAATCAGAAAAATTTTAAAAATACAGTTGTTAATTTTTAAGAAACCTTACAAGCATAAGATCTTGCAGTTAGAGAGAGTAGAGTTTTATACTTGTAAAACTGCTAGGATCGTCTTTGGAGAGTTGGAACTCCTCTTTTCTTACCTCGTGGATTTTTCACTTCCATAGGTGGGCTTGATTTCCCAACCCCCTACAAGTACTTATAAACCAGTGCTTATGTTTAGAATGGTTTGGAAAATCTCTGTCTTAATCACTAGAATAGATAGACAATGTGTGATCTTTGACCCAGGAGGAAAAGTAATATCAGATTTATTGATTCACACTCCTGAAGTACAATTCAGTATCAGAAACTCAAACTTTGATTTTTAGGCAAAAGAATTCAGGGATATAGCCAAGTGTTCTTTTTTCATTAACTGTATGAGTGGCAGGCCACTGAAAAGGTATCAGCTCTTTTAAAAACTTTGAGAGCGAGTGAGAAAGCACATGTCCATTTTCAGAGTGGACCTTCAAATCATTTACAATCAGGCTGTTAGAATCTTATATTTGCAAATTGTGATAACTAAAGAGGAAGCTAAGAGCATGGCAGAAGGCTATACAGCTTATCTTTCTTTCACTCTTCTATACTCCCTATAGGACAAAACCCTTATGGTCTGAAATTTAATGTTTTAAGACCAATGAACATTATGGCTTCATTCTAATCTGGAGAAGCAGCTAGACATGTGATCAACCATTTTTCCATTGTAGAAATTTCAATTGCATTTAAGACAGTTTATGGATTGGCTTACAAATATTTTGCCTTTAGGTGTTTTTGCATTGAATTTGACTTTGCCCATTCCATTGGCATTTCTTTTTTTTTTTTTTTAATTTTTTTTCACAGTATATATACATGAGTAATTTTTTTTATAATATTATCCCTTGTATTCATTTTTCCAAGTTATCCCCTCCCTCCCTCCACTCCCTCCCCCCATGACAGGCAATCCCATACATTTTACATGTGTTACAATAAAACCTAGATACAATATATGTGTGTAAATACCATTTTCTTGTTGCACATTAAGTATTAGATTCCGAAAGTATAAGTAACCTGGGTAGATAGACAGTAGTGCTAACAATTTACATTCACTTCCCAGTGTTCCTTCTATGGGTGTAGTTATTTCTGTCCATCATTGATCAACTGGAAGTGAGTTGGATCTTCTTTATGTTGAAGATATACACTTCCATCAGAATACATCTTCATACAACATTGAAGTGTACAGAGATCTTCTGGTTCTATTCATTTCACTCAGCAACAGTTGATGTAAGTCTCTCCAGGCCTCTCTGTATTCCTCCTGCTGGTCATTTCTTACAGAGCAATAGTATTCCATAATCTTCATATACCATAATTTACCCAACCATTCTCCAATTGATGGACATCCATTCATCTTCCAGTTTCTACCATTGGCATTTCTTATAATCCTACTAGTAAAGTCATCACTGCACAGACTATATCCCCAAGATCTTCTCTTCTAAACAAGAGAAGGGAATTTTGGGATATGCACAAGATGTGACAATACATATATGTGATTGCTTGCAATTTTTAAATTTTGATTTTACATTTTTAAACACTTTTGATTTTACATTACTAAGTTATTTTGATTTTATATTTTTAATTTATTTTGGTTTTACATTTTTTAATTCTTTGCATTTTACCTTAGTAATGCACTTCAAGCATACACAGAAAGTGCAGCTAAGTGACAGACTGACTTTTGTCTGACTTTTGTTAATCTTTTTGACAACAACTTTGTTTCCACTGTGATGTGGAAAGGCCTGGATGGCATTTGGAAAGGCCCAAGTTGGGCCCCGGGTACATTCTTTCCTAGGTGCAGATCCAGCAGCAGAGTTCATCCCCACCAGGACCAGACAGCAGCCCAGAGGGACCAGCCAGATGTCAGCAGCCCTCCAGACACTGATGGCAGCAATGTGACTCCTGACCGTGACACCAGAGACAGCAGACACAGTTCCAGTGTTGCAGATGAAATTAACTGTCTTGGGTGATATGCAATATAAAGACTGTGAATGGACGGTGGGCCTGCTTGGTCCTCCCGTGGCTACTTGCCATATGGTGGCCTGGGGAGAGGCTTTGCCCTATGCTTTCTATTGAAGGACTATGCTTTTAAATTAGTGGGTGAAAAACCAACACACTCACCTGTCGTTACTGAGACAATGTTACTGGACATGACTTTGCTTATGTGCACCTGTGAAACTAGAATTGTTCTAGGATTGTGAAAAGTACAATAGAGAATTGTGATAAGCTATAATTGTTCTAGGATTGTGAAAAGTGCAATAGAGAATTGTGAGAAACTAGAATTAGTCTAGAATTATGATAAATGTGACTAGAATTGTGACAACCTACCTCACTGATATTTAATTGTTAACTAGAATTGTGATGTTTTACCTTGTTGACTTCCCACCTCAGTGTTGATATCCTGCCTCATTGGCATCCAACCTCTTTGGCTTATTATCTCCTTGAGTATGACTTTGATGAATGGGTTGAACACTTGGGTCACTGTTGAGCCTGGTTCTCATTGTCATACTTCTGTTTATTGATCTGCTGCTTTGTACCTCCTTGGGCATAACACTCTGTCATCTCATGGATCAAGTGAACTATAGCTGGTGCTAAAAGTTTAGCTTGATGAGATGTGCGGTTCCCAAAAACAAAAGAAGGGAATTGTAAGGGCCTTTTAAATGGGCAGACACAATGCATTGGGAGATTGAGTTCCCCAGGAAGTAATCTCTGTGGATATTAGGTCTGCCCTGTAGGTGAGATCTTGGCCATATTGAGATAGCTTCGTAATGGGTGACTCTCTTGCTGATTGGCTGTGTGTGTGACCTCATAAGCCCACTGCAGGCAGCAGTCGCTCTCTTTAACCCGGCTCCCTGAGCCAAGGGGATGGCTAGCCCAGAGAGGTAAGGATTTTGGTAGTGAACACGTGGGTTTTCTGACCAGGTGTTCATTAGGGAACCAACAAGTCAGGGCATCAAGTCAGGGCATTATGTAAGTAGGTATAATTAAGGCTTTTAAGATTACAGGTGGCTGTTCTTGAGTGCGCTACCAGTTATTAAGCTATAGATTCAAGAGATTGTGGCCAGAGACCTTTGAAGGCCTCAGAGGAGGTAAGCTGGGTAGAGTTGACACTGCAAAGGTCAGTGGTCAAAGGTACTCTGTTGGGCCTAGGACAGGATAGTAATTGTAACTGCCAGGAGGGCACATTACAGTTTACCACTTTTGTTAGTCTTTATAAAGAACCAGCTTTTAGTTTTGTTTACCATTTTTATAAAATTTTTTGGTTTCTTACTTATTGATAATCTCCATTACTTTCACTGTCAATAATTTAGCATTTAAAGTATAAAAAAAAAAACACAAAACTTTTAAAAATTCTTGTTCTTTTTTCTTCCCAGTTTTTCAGCTAGTCATATAAAGAGTTACAAGGATACCACCTACAGAAGCCATACACAAATACCATTTACAGAATTAAATCACATAGATACTTACCAGATATAGAATCTATGCAACAATGACACAAAATCTGGAAATAACTTGCATCAAATGAATGAAATAAATATATCCTACAGAGCTCTAGGGATGAGGATGAAGAGTTAATTGGTATAGTTTTTCTTAGCCTATGGTTCATGCTTCATTGATTCTTTTATGGCACAGCCGTTTTTCCTGACCTATCTATGATTAAACCAGCTGCTATTCTTGGAAGTACAGTGTGCTCATCACTACAATGTGTGCCACGCAATTCTATTCTATCTCCTGGGGACAAAAAAAAAAAAAAAAAAAAAAAAAAAAATTAACAGATTTTATTCTAACTCCTTTAGAAATTATAAAATACTTAAATAATAATTTTTTTGTGTGCCTTCTCCTTCACTTTATTTATTTTCTAGATTTTTTTGTGTTTTATGGATGAGTTTTGTCTATACTTCATGATCATTTCTAGAAGTAGTGGAAAGACTTTCTTTCTCCAATCAAACCCTCAATTAAGTAAAAACAGTCAATGTAGTGACTGCATGCATGTATAAAGCATCCTGCTCCAATAATTCAATGTTTATTTCCTCATATTTCCTTTGTTTTACATAATAATAATAATAATTATTATTATTATTATCATTTATATAGTGTTTTAAGGCTTAGAAAGCACTTTGCTATCTCATTATACACTCATTAACCTCAATAAAAACCTGGAAAGAAGGTACTATTATTATCCCCATTTAACAGATGAGAAAATTGAGGATGAAAGGTCAAGTTACTCACCCAAGAGTCACAGATCAAGAAAAAGTCCAAGGCAGAATACTGTCTCATTTCCTCTCAGTGCAAAACCCTATTCACTATGCTACCTAGCTCAAACATGAATATATAGTCTTTCTTGACTGAAAGTAAGCTCCTTATGATGAATTTGAAAATATGTTTGGAAGACTTGCACATGTTTAACCTATATTAGATTGCTTGATGTCTTGGGGAGCAAAGATGTGGGGAGGAAGGCAAAAAAAAAAAAAATGTTTTACAAAGGTGAGTCTTGAAAACTATCTTTGTATGTATCTGGAAAAATAAAATGCTATTAAAAAAAAGTAAGCTCTTTAAGAATAGGTACTATTTTTGTTTTTTGCCTTTCTGTTCTCAATATTGTGCCTATCACATAAGCTCAATATGTACTTGTTCACTTATCTGTCTCTAGGGATTCTTTGAAGGTTTTCTCCTCCATCTTTGGTTTTGGGGGGGATTACTCAATGTTTTATTTCTTTTTATTGATATTGTGTGACATTTGTAAATTACAAGCTTTTCTATAATTCTTTTAGGTACCCAAATTTAGTTTCCAGTTTTTTACTATCACAAAGAGCTCTGCTACAATCACTGGTCTCGTCATACCAGAGGGGCTTGCATAACTCAATGAAACCATGAGCTATGCTGTATAGGCTTACACAAAATAGATTGACAGAGGCTGGAGAAAAAGCTGGTAAGCAACTCTAGTGTTTAGCAAAAAAAAAAAAAAAATCCTATGGCCAGTATTAAAATACTAAAAGAAAGGCCTGGGGTACTTTGGTCCATGGGATCATGAAGAATAAAACACAACTGAACAATTAAACAATGACAAATGAGCATTTTGGACCTTAGTTTATTTTTTACTTCCAGGGGGAATATGCCTAGTAATAAATAGGATCTCTGGGTGAAGGAGTACGAACAATTTAGATATTTTTCTTGCATAATTTCACACGGATATTAAGAAAGATTGGATGAATTTATGAGTCTGGCAACAATGTGTTATTGTGCTTAACTTCACATGGCTCCTCCAGCATTGACTATTCACATGTTTTGTCAATTCTACCAATGTGCATAACATGAGGCAAAAGAGAAGGAAATAAGCATTTATAAAGCACCTACCATGTGCTAGGCACTTTACTGTAATGCTCTGATTTAACTTTCTGGACCAGCCTTCGTTTCAGCAGAGTAATCACCATGAGAATAACCTAGGATAAAGTCCAAATTCTTTATTGTCTCCTTCACAGTTTTGTCTTCTCGGCTGGGGCTTGGCTAGCTTTCTGGAAGCTCTTCAGATAGGTGTTTGGTCTCGGTGGGGAAAGCAAGAGGACAAGCCAGCCACTACAAGGCTGATGAAGATGGAATGTCTCTCTCAGTCTGTTCAAGTCCCCCTTAAATACTCCATTACAATTAAATCCATTCATCATACTGAGTATAAGCCAATCATTATATCACTAGGGATCCATTATTTATTATAAGGTTAAATCAATCATACTGAACTAGAGAACTATTAATCGCCATGCTAAACTAGATAACCATGTATTATCAATTCCACAAAGTTAACACCTTGTTGTAGGACTAAAACAATCATACAGAGTTTCAGCCCTCTACATCTCCCACTTTCTTTTGTTTTAGAACATAGGTGGCCACCCTCTTTGACTTCACAGGAAGGGGGTGAAAACACCAAAAAAGGAGGTGATCACATGCTCCCTGATTTCTCAGGAAGGGAGATGAAAATACCAAAGGAAATTGGGGAATCAAATTAGATTAGTGGATTTCTGAAGGTTCTCACTTGAAACAAGTATACATAAATCCATCAACATGAGAGCTATTATACAAGCACACAATAACACAGTCTAGTAGTGATGTAACAAACAACATGAATCAACATGAGGAATTATACATGTCTATAAGTCCTAGAAATAGCCCAAAATCAATCTATTGTCCATTACTTCATGTATCAGGGAATCCAAAGATTTCTGCTGGTTTTGAAGTTCTGCAACAGTCTTATCAACAATTTTTTATCTCAAGGAATCCAAAGATTCCTGCGGGTTTTGAAGTCCTGTATCAGTCTTATCAACAATTTCTTATCTCAGGGAATCCAAAGATTCCTGTGGGTTTTGAAGTTCTGTAATAGTCTCATTATCAGCCATGCCCTTTCAGTGTCAGATGTTTTTTAGGTCTTCTCCTTTGTTTTGAGGTTTTTCTCTTTTTCTGTCTCTCTCTGATGGTCAAGGCAAATACAGCTTGTTGGCACCCATCTGATTCCTTCTCCATCTGTAGAGATACAAGCAAACCTTCTTCCCCACTCAGTTAACCTATCTGGTCCCTTCCATTCACCACTTTCTGGATCCTTCCTCATCATTTGGAGATTACATTGGAGCTGCTCACAATGCACACTGTCCTTCTGTCAGGTTAAAAAGCCTGTATTCTCCTCACTTGCAATCCCTCTCCCCATCTGATTGGTTTTTAGCTGATTGATCATATCGGAGTCCTGAACTTCTAAAGACTCTCTGAGTGTAACCTTGACTGCCATCATGCTCCATGTGTTTTTTGCCTGGGATATTGGAGCTGGGCCCCACCTCTCATTTCTCTGGGTCAATCTACATTCTGAGGCCCAGTGGAAGCCCTTATCGCATGGAGTTTGAGTCTTGTTCTCTCACCCTGTCTTCTCATTCTGTCTCTATGCCAACATTGAGCTTTCAGATGCCCTATTTTTCCACACTGAAAGCATCTGCGAGTCTCTCTGGAAGTCCCTTGCCACAAGGGATCTTGTCTTCCCATGTTCTGCATCATAGCCTGGGTATAAAAGGCATTTGGGCCCACTGTGGCACAGCATCTTATGATCTCCTTTAAAGGAGTATCCTGTGTAGTCCCTGAATAATTCTTCTAGAAACCTCATTAGTATTTTCTAGCAAGTTTTTTGATCATTATTCCTGTTGCTGCATTTTCACCAAGAGTTCCTATGATAGCTTTTTGCAGATGGCCCACAAAATCAGCAAAGGGTTTATTTGAACGTTGCTCTATTTTCATGAAGGCTTCCCCTCCATCTTGTCTTCCTGGGAGGGTGCCCCATGCTTTTATAGCAGCAGCAGCAATTTGATCATATGCTACCAAAGGGTAATTAATCTGTGCTAAAGTGTCTGCATAAGGACTTATACCTGTTGGTTGATCAAAGGGGATTGATATATTAACTCCAGTTTGTCTATTTAGTTGGGCTTGTATTGTACATAGTTCATTATATTCCGAAAGCCACAAGCTTTGTCCAGGTTCTAAACATGTCCTTGCTATAGATTTCCAATCACTAGGGGTTAAAATTTGATAAGCCAAATTCTCTACTACCATCTTAACATAAGACAATGTAGCCCCATAAAGAGTGCAAGCCTTTTTCAGATCTTTGATAATTTCCAGATCAAAAGGAGTGTATCTTCTCCTTTGTTGACCTGAAGAGTCAAACTCTTGAATAACAGAGTATGTTTTATCCTTTAACATATTTAACATGTATTGGTTTACCTGCCATCTAGAGGAGGGATGGGAGAAAGGCAGGGAAAAATTGGAACAGAAGGTTTTGCAAGGGTCAATGCTGAAAAATTACCCATGCATATATCTTGAAAATAAAAAACTATCATTTTAATAAGGGTATGCTTTTATTTTTAAATCAGATATATTTTGTCCTTCTTTTTTAGTTTTAACTAATGCCTTTTGTAATCATGTCATAGGGGGTGGACAAAGCTGCTTCATAGGTGATGCTGATTGTGTCACTGCCCCTCCTCCTCCTCATTCTTCCTCCACTCATGGAGGTTAATTGAGGGGGATAGGTCAGGGGATGGGGAATGCCCTAATAGCTTGTGCTGTGAAGCACCACATTCCTTAATTTTATCAGTATTGTACTTAAACTCCTTTCTAGTCTAATTCTTCATGCTTTTCAACTGTTTTATCAGTACTCTCTTCCTCCTGCTCTTTCTTCTTTTTCCTTATTCTAATACTTATGTAATTCCTTAAAGCCAATTGTATTAAGTTATATGTATAAAATGTTTCTTTAGGAATTGAATTAGGACCATTATCATTGTAATATTCAATTAATTGTTCTCCTATTAGTTTCCACTTGTCTGGCTCTAATTCTTCTTCCTTAGAGAACCAAAGAGATGTGTATTTTAATGTTTCAAAGAGTTCAACGACCTGCTTCCAAGTTTTTATTAGTCTAACTAAGCTTTCTACACACTTTCCTTGCAGTGGAGAAGGCTGTTTTCTAAATATTTGTCCCATTTCAGCTGAAACACTAATTTAGCTTTAACAAAGTTTCCTTCTTGTCTATTTTTGTATTCACCCTAATTTCTGACTCACGGAGACTTTTCCACTGAATTATTCAGGATCAGTCTGGACTGCTGAGTGTAAATCCTTAGTCCCACATTCAGGCACCAAAATGTAACGTTCTGGTTTAGCTTTCTGGAGGTTTTTGGACCAGCCTTTGTTTCAGCAGAGTAATCACCACAAGACTAGCCAGGAATAAAGTCCAAATTCTTTGTAATCTCCTTCACAGTCTGCCTCCTTGCCTGGGGCTCAGCTAGCTTTCTGGAGGCCCTTAAGACAGGCCTTGGTCTCAGTGGGGGAAGCAGGAGGACAGGACAGCCACCATGAGGCTAATGAAGATGGAATATCTCTCTGAGTCTGTTCAAGGCCCCCTTAAATAGTCTATTACAATTAAATCCACTCATCATACTGAGTATAAGCCAATCATTATATCACTAGGGATCCATTATTTGTTGTTATACTGAAGTGGAGAACTATTATTAATCACCAAGTTAAACTAGATAACCATTGTCTTATCAATTCCACTGAGTTAACAACTTGTTATAGGACTAAATCAATAAGAGTTTCAGCCTTCTACACTTTACAATTATCTCATTTGATCATTAAAATAACCCTGCAAGACAGGTATTGTTAACTCCTTTATAGGTGAGTAAACAGAAGCAGATTAATCGACTTGTTTAAAATCACATAGCTAAGTAAGTTCTGCAGCTGAATTTGAACACAATTCTTTATTTTTCTTTTTTTTTAATCGCTTTTTATTTGCAAGATACATGCATGGGTAATTTTTCAGCATTGACAATTGCAAAACCTTTTGTTCCAACTTTTCCCCTCCTTCCCCCCCACCCTCTCCCCCAGATGGCAGGTTGACCAATACGTGTTACATATGTTAAAGTATAAATTAAATATAATATATGTATACATCTCCAAACAGCTGTTTTGCTGTACAAAAAGAATATGACTTTGAAATAGTGTACAATTAGCCTGTGAAGGAAATCAAAAATGCAGGCGGATAAAAGTAGAGGGATTGGGAATTCTATATAGTAGTTCATAGTCATCTCCCAGAATTCTTTCACTGGGTATAGCTGGTTCAATTCATTACTGCTCTATTGGAACTGATCTGGTTCATCTCATTGTTGAAGAGGGCCACGTCCATCAAAATTGATCATCATATAGTATTGTTGTTGAAGTATATAATGATCTCTTGGTCCTCCTCATTTCACTCAGCATCAGTTCATGTAAATCTCTCCAGGCCTTTCTGAATTCATCCTGTTGGTCATTTCTTATAGAACAATAATATTCCATAATATTCATGTACCACAATTTATTCAGCCATTCTCCAATTGATGGGCATCCACTCAGTTTCCAATTTCTGGCCACTACAAAGAGAGCTGCCACAAACTTTCTTGCACATACAGATCCCTTTCCCTTCTTTAAGATCTCTTTGGGATATAAGCCCAGTAGTAACCCTGCTAGATCAAAGGTTATGCACAGTTTGATAACTTTTTGAGAATAGTTCCACATCGCTCTCCAGATTGACTGGATGTATTCACAATTCCACCAATAATGCATCAGTGTCCCTGTTTACCACATCCCTTCAAACCTTCTGCATTATCTTTCCCTATCATTCTAGCCAATCTAACAGGTATGTAGTGGTATCTCAGAGTTGTCTTAATTTGCATTTCTCTGATTAATAATGACTTGGAGCATCTTTTTATATGGCTAGAAATAGTTTCAATTTCTTCATCTGAGAATTGTCTGTTCATATCCTTTGACCATTTATCAATTGGAGAATGGCTTGATTTCTTATAAATTAGAGTCAATTCTCTATATATTTTGGAAATGAGGCCTTTATCAGAACCTTTGATTGTAAAAATGTTTTCCCAGTTTATTGCTTCCCTTCTAATCTTATCTGCATTAGTTTTGTTTGTACGAAAACTTTTCAATTTGATATAATCAAAATTTTCTATTTTGTGATCAATAATGATCTCTAGTTCTTCTTTGGACATAAATTCCTTCCTCTTCCATAGGTCTGAGAGGTAAACTATCCTATGTTCCTCTAATTTATTTATAATCTCATTCCTTATGCCTAGGTCATGAACCCATTTTGACCTTATCTTAGTGTACTGTGTTAAGTATGGGTCAATGCCTAGTTCTGCCATACTAATTTCCAATTTTCCCAGCAATTTTTGTCAAACAGTGAGTTCTTATCCAAAAAGCTGGGGTCTTTGGGTTTGTCGAACACTACATTATTAAAGTTATTGACTATTTTGTCCTTTGAACCTAACCTATTCTACTGATCAACTAGTCTATTTCTTAGCCAATACCAAATGGTTTTAGTAACCGCTGCTTTATAATATAATTTTAGATCTGGTACAGCTAAGCCACCTTCATTTGATTTTTTTTTTCATTAATTCCCTTGAAATTCTTGACTTTTTGTTTTTCCATATGAACTTTGTTGTTGTTGTTTTTTTTTTTTTCTAGGTCATTAAAATAATTTTTTGGGAGTCTGATTGATATAGTGCTAAATAAATAAATTAGTTTAGGTAGTATTGTCATCTTTATTATTTTTGCTCACCCTATCCAAGAGCATTTAATATTTTTCCAATTGGTTAGATCTGATTATTTGTGGGACACAATTCTTTTTGACTCTAAACCTAATACCCTACTAATATTCTACTATACCACTTAGCTATCTCAAAGTAGTTTAGATTTGCCTATGCTTTCAAATGGTAATATGTAGTTTACAATTGTTCTTTAGTAAAGTGTTTGTTCATATCCCTTGACCATTTACCTATAGAATGTTATATAAATTTAAATCAATTCATTGTCAGTCTTGCAGAGTGAATGTTTATCAGAAATATTAGATGCAAATAGGTTTCTCAAGGAGTATCATCTATCTTTATTAATTTCCTCAGGGCAAAAAAGGGTTTAATTTTATGCAATCAAGATAGTCTTAGTGATTTTTATGATCTCCTCTATCCTCTATTTGGCTAAGAACTCTTTTTTTCAACATTGTTGCAATACTATTCTATTTCTTTAAAAGATATGACCTTTTATAAACAAGTCATGTACCTACTATTTTTTGTAGCATATGATTTAAGATATTGATCTAGACCTTATTTCTTCCAAACAGTTTTCTAACTTTCCACAAAATTCTTGTCAAAAAGACTACTTCTTCCTCATAAATTTTGTCATTTTTAGTGCCCCATATTCATGGGATAGGACTTGAAAGATGAAAAGATATGAATCTGAAGGGAGAACTTAAAAGTGGAAAAAAACCAAATATAATATCTCCTAAGAAAACTCAGGATTGTGGCCACCCTCAAATGACCTAATTATGCAAAATTTGTAAACTAATTGTTATTTAAACAGATCTATGGGATGACGGCTTATTTTCATGGAATGGAAAGTCTCAATGGTGAATATGGTCTGAAAGTGCCTCTACTTTCTCTGTGGTAGGAGGGAGAGTCTTCCTGAGACTTTCAAATGGGTTTACTTCACCTCCTTGTGATGAGATTAGGGACAGAAAAGGGAGCCATCATTAAGTTCTTCTGCGGTTAACAGGATGTCCCATGAAAGGCAACATCATAAAGCAAGCAGATAGAGCTATAGTCTCAGCAAACAAGAACTGGGTTCAAATTCTCCCTGTGACACTAGCTGTGTGACCACAAGGAAGTCATTTAGGCTTTCTGCCTCAGTTTCTCCATATGTGAAATGGGAATAATAATAATAATACTTCACAGGTATTTTCTGTAAAAATATGTTCTTTATAGATTGTTGCTGTAAATGACATAATGTATATAAAGCTGTTGGCAAAGTTTAAAGTGTAATTTATATAAAATGTAAGCTGAAAAAGTCATCAAGTCACCAAGTATTTAATAAAAACCAGGCACTGTGTTAAAACGCCAAAGACACAAAGAGGAGAAGGGGAGGGAAAAATAGTCCCTCCTCCAAGAAGTTATAATTTCATGTGGGTAAGAGGGAGACAACATGAGACATCTATATATAAGCAAGCTATATGGCAGTTAAATTGGAAATAATCTCAGAAGGCAGGCATTTGCAAGAAGTGGGACCAAATATCTTGCAGAAAATGGGATTTTAGCCAAGAAGGAAGCCAGAATCCAAGAGGTAGAGATAAGGAGGCATATAGGCATGGGGAATAGCTAGTGAGAAAAACTCAAAGAGTAGTAAAAGGGATAAACTAGAAGCCCTCCCAATAAGATCAGAGGCAAAACAAGGATGCCCATTTATCACTGCCATTACCCAATATGGCACTAGAAATACTAGCTATAGCAATAAGAAAAGAAAAAGAAATTGAAGGAATTAGAATAGATAATGAGGAAACAAAACTATCATTCTGCAGATGACATGATGGTATAGAGAATCCTAGAATATCAACTAAAAAACAAGTTGAAATAATTAAGAACTTCAGCAAAGTTGCAGGATATAAAATAAACATGAGTATTTCTATATATTATTGACAAAGTCCAGGAACAAGAGATAAGAAAATAAATTTCACTTAAAATAACTCTACAATATAAAATACTTGGGAATCTACCTGCCAAGACAGGCCCATAAATTATATGAACATGATTACAAAACACTTTTAACACAAATATCTTTAAACAATTGAGAAATTATTTGCTCCTGGGTAGACCAAGCCAATATAATAAAAATGTAAATTCTACCAAAATTAATTTATTTTTTTCAGCACTGTATTAATCACTTATAAGCTATACATCTCCTGAGAAAGAACTGATGAAGTCTGAAAGCAGATGAAAGCACATTTTTTTAAACTTTATTTTTAATTGGGGGTAGAGAGTTGTTCCATAATGTAAAAAAATTGATTGTCTTTTCAAAGATTCGAAGAGAAAGGAAAAAGAGAATTTAGAACTCAAATTTTTTAAAGTTAAAATTTTTTTTACATATAATTGGGAGTTAAATATAATTTTATTTTTTTTTTTAATTTAAGAAACTTAAAACATTCTAGGGAAAACTGTGAATGGACAGATTTAGAATTGAAATACTGCCTAAAGAGGTAGTGTCAAGAGAAATGCTTCAATGAGTAGGTAGGGCAGGCCCCATGGCCTGTAGCATGTTCTTCCCACAGTGTCCAGAACAATGTCTTACACACAGGTTAATGGTTCACGTAAATATACATATATTTTATACATATATTAAGGGCTTATCTTGTGGAAGGAACTTATTACATATTCTTCCTCAGGAAGAGAAACAAGGATAGTGGATAGAAAATTTAGATAAGCTAGATAATAGGCTTTTTATAAGTAGAAATTTCCAAACTATTAGAGCTCCCTCAAGAAAGAGTGGGTTCTCACTTGTCAAAAGTCTTCAATATGATTTGGGGCAATAGTGTAGAACACATCTTTGTTCAGGTATGGATTAGACTAATTGGCCTCTGGGCTCCCTGCCAAATCAGAGATCTAAATTTAAAAAAAAAAAAAAAAAAAAAAAGCTATTCAGTCATCCAATTCATGACCTCATTTGGGTTTTTTTGGGGCAACAATACCGGAATTCCCTTCTCCAGTTTATTCTACAAATGAGAAAACTGAGGCAAATAGAGCTAATGACTTGTCCAGGATCACACAGCTAATGTCTTAAGCCTAATTTGAAATCCTGTTTTTTCCTGACTCCAGGCCCAGAGCTCTATCCACTATACCACCTAGCTTCCCAGTGCTCCATCTATACCAGTAAGTTGTCTCTGATATGAATATTAATTTTTAGATTAATACACTTTGCAAACCCAGGAAGTCAACAATGTGACTTTGGGGCCAAAAAAATGAAGTTTGAATTAGATAGTCTGAGGCTCTGTGACATGTCATTAGGTCTTAGCATTCAGAGGGGATGCTAGACTATTCAATTACTAGTCCATAAAAATGTCAGCAAGCATTTATTAAGCCCTTACTATATGTCAGGCATTGGGCTAAGGCCTGGGAATACAACTACAAGTTAGTCCATGGCTTTAGGGAGCTTACATTCTAACAGATAACACATAAAAGTGAGGCATGAAACTGATATTGGCCGAGTGGCCACTTCTAGCAGCTAGAAGGCTTAAATTTTTAAATTGTTTTTGTAAAACACCATTTAAAAGTGTCCTGAGGAGAAAAGGATATGAAACTTATTTTGGTTCTGTCAAGTACAAATTCGGCTACTTGAATCTCTTCCAACTTGTGCCCCCATTCCCTAGCTGCTCAGGCAGCCTCCTCATCAAATTACCTTGCATTTTAAAATCTTATCTATATGTTGTTTCCCTTAATATGTAAGCTTTTTAAAAGCAGAGCCTTTTTTGTCTTTGAGTATCTACTACATAGCACACTGCCTGGAGCCTAGTAAGGAACTGGACCTGAAGAACTTCCTCTACTAATAAAAACTGCCACCTTCTTTGGAATTAAAAATTAAAATTAATTTAAAATATAAAAGACTTGCCCATAGGTTAAGTGATATCCAGGGTATTACCCAGAGAGAAGACTGTGAGAAATGAGTGTGATTCACAATTTTCATTTCTTTTGTTTGCTTGCATTTTATTTTTTTTCCTCACTTTTTTCCTTTTGATCTGATTCTTCTTATGCAGCCTAATTGCACAAATAGGTATGCCTGTATTGGCTTTACATACATTTTTACCATGTTTAACATATTGGATTACTAGCCATCTGGGAGAGAAGGTAGGGGGAAGTTGGGGAAATTGGAACACAAGGTTTTGCCAGGGTCAATGGTGCAAGTGTTCTTGCATATATTTTGAAAATAAAAAGCTTCAGTAAAAAAAAAAAAAAATGATACCTAGGGTCACACAGCTAGTAAATATCAAAAAGTGATGTTTGAATATGCATCTTCCTGGGTCCAGGTCTAGATTGAGTTCTTTGAAAGCATTCCTTGAATGCTTAGCAGTGTGTGTCACGTAAGTTCACTGACTAACCCTGTATTCACTATTTCACCTAGAGTACTGGGAAATAAATGAAAATACAATGCTGCTCTAATGGTAGCAAAAACTATAAAGTGAGAGTCTGGATGTAAAATAATTACTCATTATTCATGTGACATAAACAAAATGGATTACTGTATCATAAGCAATTATAAATGAGGAAATCAGAAATGTGGAAACATTTGAATTAAAAATGTACACATAAAGACTACTATATATACATACACAATAGTACTTTACAAATCTTATTTGATCTTCATAACAACATTGGAAGTTATCTGCATTTTACAGATGAGGAAACTGAGGCAAACAGGTAAAGAAGAGATTCAAACTCAGGTCTGTTTTACTGTTAAAAAATGGGGAGAGAAGAGCTATATTGGAAAATGACTTGTGTACAAAACCAAGAAGTGTTTCCTCTCCAGAGACTAGATTTAGGTTCTGTATTTTAGACACTTGGCCCCATTTCACCTGTTGGATAGTTAAGGAGATTCTAACCAATGAGACCTTTAGTCCTGGTTGCTATGCCCTTGAGATATTTGTCATTCTACAACAGGAGATAACCTAACTTCTCCATCTTATCTCTAATTGGGCCCCTGGAAACATCAGTTGAGGGTGATTCATGAAGAGGTAATGTCATTTCAGGTGAAGGTTGGGGGTGAATCTAGTTAAGGGAATCTCCTACTAACTTGAGATTTTTATCACCTTTCCCTAATACAATCCTGAAGTCTTCTGTATCAAGCACCATGATCAGCTTCACATATTTCCTTTCTCCTTAGTTTTTCTTCAAGAGTTATCTCACTCTAGACATGTTTAAATTGTTCTAAATTAGCAAAATAGCCTAGAGACTAATTCCCATACGGGGAAGTCCACACTTCAACCTTGTTTCAAGATCAGAGATTCTATCCTAAATTAACTTTCATTACCTCTGTCTTCCAGCAACTGATTTCCAGCTTTCTAGTGCCTAATCTTTGAGCGAATTTGAAGGTAGAGAGGGAGGGAGGCAAAAAAAATAACAAAATAATTTTGGATCATAAAATCTAGGAAGATGGAAGAGATGGTTCATTTAACCTCAGGGCAGTGGAATCATCCCATTTATATCTTGTTTCTATTTTCTATTAGGCCCAGTGTGTTTCTGCTTCCTAATTCTTACATTTAGAACTCTCCATCTATATGAAATTGACTTAAATTCCAGCTGCATAAAAATGAGTATCTGTAGCATTACTAATTAATTAATTTCTAATTAGTGACTAATGTAACTAATATTTTTGTAAAATCCAGAGGGGCTTGAAGAATTTTAGCTCCAAGAGAACCAGAGTCAAATCTGGTATATGGTATGGCATAATTAGTGCTACTTAAAATAATAATAAAACAAGTTCTTTCAAATGAAGATATATTCCACAATATACTTTAACAAGATATTTTATTTGTCTAGCAACTGCAAAATATACAAATTTCTGAAAGGCATACCCTGTTTACAAGCTAGCAGAGTTTTATCCCAGGTGATTATTAAAGACAAACATAAAGCACACCTAATAAATCACAAATTTAGGAAAAACGCTTCCAACCCCCAAACACATCTCTTTCACTCTCTCACACACCTGGCACCATCATACACATTAAATAAATAAATAGCATTTGCTATCAAAATAATATTAAAAAAATAAATTTCAAGTATTACAAATAAAAACAGTATCATGGATGTGGTTCAGTTTCTCCCCTTTCTCAATTCTTAAAAAGAGTTCTGCTACTCTCAGGATATAGAATGGGGGGAAACAGTTGTCCCCCAAACAAATATACAAAGTTCAGAAAACTGGTTCCAGAAGAACATGGTAAAAATAAAAATCAGTAGTCCCAGCAAAGACTCCCACTGTGCATGAAGCATACTTCCTTAATGAAATGCTTCAGTGTAGTTCAGGCTAATACTACTACTACTACTTGCTTCTAAGCTAAGAAGCATCTCTAGGATCTCTGGATATATTCCTCCTCCTCTTCCCAAATGCTAGCTTGTTGTTTTAAATTTTTAAAAACAGCAAATATACTAGAGATCCTCACAATGAACTAATTAAATAAGTCTATTCTTGGCCACCTTCTGTCAATTAAAAACAGAAATGAGTACAAGAAAGCAGATTACAGCACATCTATCAAAGAACAAAGTGAGTTCAAAACTGTACAGTTCACATATAAACATGCACTTGTGCCTGCGTGCACATCCACAAGATGGGTGATAGACATGACTCAAGATGGTTAAAAAAAAAAAGGAGGGAGGATCTTAGGCTTATGTTTATGACAATGTGTGATTTGTCACTGGGCTGCCAATAAATGTGAGCTCTAGAATGAGAACAAGTCTGAACACACAGGAACTCTGGAAAGCAGGCCTCTTGTTATTCCCCAGCACTTAGCCCAGCGCATGGGACAGAGTAGGCACTTAAGAGCCTACTTATTGATTAACCTATGAGGCACTGTGGTCTGTCTCTTCCTCCCCCCACCTCCCTGAAGCAAAACATTTGCATTTCCCCAAAGGGCTTCTGTGTTCCCACTTGTGGAGCCAAGGAATGGCACCTGAAGGCCACCTGTGTGTTATGGAAGTCTTTCCTACCCCTGCACTCCAGACAGTACAGGCATGAGCACCTGGACCAATACTAGGGAGACGGCAGATGCTCAATACTAAACTGAAAGCAGGCAGTCTTTTGGTACTGGCTATTCTGTACAGTCTGAGAAGAGACTCCTGAGAGGATCTCCTTCCTCAGCCCTCCAGGGTCAGGCTGACACTATGGAGGCTTTGCACAAGCCAGTCTGCACAACTCTTTGGGTAGCAAGCTTTGCCCTGCAGATGTTTCCTGCCTTGCCAATATTTCCAGCTCACAACCTGACCCAGCTCCTGCGATCCATGCCCCAACATTCAAGTTCTGTCAAACAAAGGTATGGATTTTTCATCCTAGTTCTTCCACAGAAGGTGCAAAATACAAGCAGTTCAAAGAGAATGGTGTCTTTCCATTGGTGATGAGTGCCCGTTCTCACATTCTGCTTAGAGAAAAAACAGACTCTGAATAAAAACAAAGGAGAATAATTCTGGCAAGATTTCTGACTTGGGAATTCCTGAAGAGGTCTACTTCTCCAAATCCAAATTGTTTGCACATAACCACTTCCAAGCCATTATAAGCTGGTTCTATTCCTAATGAAGTACTATCTTCAGAGGGCAAAACAAACAAGTGGAGGCCAGCCATCTTGAGACATCCTGAGACATCTGCTAAGGTAGAAAGGTAGAAAAGAAGCAGAGACATTCTCTTCTCAGATAATTCTCCCCTCCTCACACTCCAAAGCCTTTCCAGAGAGGGTGCCAGAGACATCCATTGAGACTGAAGAATGGAATGATGAGAAAAAAATAAAATGAAAAATGACGGATTCATCAGAAGGGCTATACACTGCCTTGAAGTCACAAGATGGTTGAATGATGGGGGTCAAGAGAGGATAAGCCCACCCCCTCATCCCAACAGTTTGGTCAGTTTTATGGAAGCAGCAGCTGGGATTATCAGGGCCCCAGATTAAATGGAGGAGCATAAGCCAAGCTTCAGAAATGGCAATGGAATGCAACTGGTTTCATTTGTTTCAGAGTTCCAGGAAGAGTCAAAATGGGTTCGGTGGATTAATTATTCAGGTTCTGTTTGGAAGGGGAAGAGAAAAAAATAATAATAATTAGTTTATTTCTACTCAAGCCCCCAAAACAAAAGACTCATTATGCCAGTGAGACCCTCCTCTTCCCAGCCCTCCAAAACTAAGGAGCATCGACCGCATGGTTGGCAACACTGGCCCCAAAAGACCACAACATTCTAGGGAACCAATGTCAATTTACTATCAAGTCAAAAGTACCAGTTATCCATGGGTACATGATTTAAAAGCAACCTCCTAAGAAGTTATGGAAGTTTAAGGGGGAGAAAAAAACCAAACAGTTAAAAATAAAACAAGCTGGAGGGAGTGTGCTCATCTAAAGGCTTCTCCCCTAGTGTCATTTAGTGGTTCAGTGGGTGCATTTGGTTAAGTTTTCCCTTCCCAAAGCTATCCGGACAACTTGGTTAGGAGGAGTACTAAAATATCCATAAGAATCTGCATGTAACAACTTAAAAATACAGGGCAAAATTCTATAAACTTGAGGGTGAATGCCCAGAATGGAAGCCATCTGTCCTGGATTGGGGAAGAGGGAGGAAATGTCCAGAAAGCTAGCGCCACGAGATGGACAGAGGTGGACTTGGCCAGAGGCATTGCAGGTAGGATCCCAAATCAAATAAGATTACAAAGGAAATAGATTACACTTATACTTAACAGAATGTTAAAAACCTATCATCTATATGCTTACTACAGATTCTTGTCCCATTGTTTAGCATGAGTCACTTCAATCTAGTCAGTGTAACCCTGGAAAAGGGGTCTCAAAAAAACAAATGAAGTGACAAACAAGGTTGCTCTAAGATGTTCAGTCTCCTTTCCCCTAAGGTTTGAGTTTGTTTTTTTTTTTTTAAGGTGTATGTGTGGGCAGAGGAAGGTGATGAGGCGGAACATAAAGGTTAAGGCAGTTTCACATATAGGTCACCTTCTAATCTAGTAGTCCCACTTTGTACTTTACCGTCCTGGTATTTCACTGACTATCTTCAATCCTAAGACACAAACCTGGACTGGATGGTACCCAGAGGTCCTCTTGGCAAGGTGAGCCAGGCAAGAGAAGCCTTGGAAGGCAAGGTCAGTTCTGGGGCCAACTTGAGAGAATGAGAGAATACAAGATCTCTTGTGTCTCAATCCAAGAGCCTTTCCCAAGATTTAGGATTTAGACAAAACTCCCAATTTCACATTGTAACCCACGTCTGCCCCTATCTTCTGGAGTGGGGGGTGAGATGCTGTCTGTCTTGGGGTTGGGTCATAGCACTTCAATATTCAGAAAGATAAAACTAACTTTCCCAAGGTCATGTAAATGTCAACCCAAAGTGACAAGGGGAATGGTCTGGATACCTCCTATATGAGCTTGGAGCTCTGCATCTAAGATACAAATTTATAGTGGTCTATAAATAGGATACACATACACATACACAGCACTCATGATTTACCCTTGCAGAACAGAGAGAACACAGAAAGAGAGAAAGAAGGGACAGAAGGACAGGAAAGAAATGATGAAGAAGCTCTCCATATAATACTATACCCCCAATATAATACTACCCCCAAAAGTATCCCATTCCCTTGGGACAGCTAGCCAAGACAGAAGCCAAGATACTGCCACTTAAGGGGAAGGAGGAAAGGGTATGCACTGAATCTTATTTCCCTGTTCAACTGTTAGTAAGAAAACTGAGACTATGTAACAGCAGGGATATGGGAAGACTATGATCTTTTACTTTTTTTTCTTATTGTAATAAGTATTTGAAATTTTAAAATACCAGTAGAATTATAAACAAGTGTCAGATGAGATACTCTACTTCTGCTCAATTAATTAAATGGTTTGAAAAAATAAGACAATAGTCCTAGTTGTAACTAGGCTTAAACACCAAGTTTAGTTAAAATAATCCCTACCCTTATGAAGTTTATTGTTTAAAGGAAGGTAAACAGTAATATTGTAGCCAAAGTACAAATAAACTAAAGCTAGATAACTATAGTGGCCATGTTCCTTTTAAAAGGAAGGTTTCTTTAGGAAAAGGAAGATATTTTTAAAATAAATGAATTACCATTTGTCAGGCAGAAATCTTAATCCCATTCTAATTTTGTGTACTAAACAATATGACTGGACAGGGAAGAGTGATTAGACAGCCAATATTCAAATATTTCAAATTCCCAGGACTAGAACTTCCCTGACAGAAAGCCAAGAAAGAGGCAAATACAAAATACAAAAACCATGGAAGTGGTTACTTAGCTTACTTCAAAGAATCACAATGCACTTAATATAAAAACCACTTATGGGAAAAAGTCAAAAAAGACTTATCTGGTTCTGATAGTCAATATGACCTTACAGGAGGACAAGATACCTAGATTAGGAGTCATTCCCTAACATCTGAGACCCAGGTAGCATTCAACTTTATCACCAATTGAGAAAAAAAAAAAAAAACAAAAACCTGAGCCTTAAGTAGGAAAAGAGAGATCAAGAACAGTAATAGAAAAGCAACGGCACTAACAAGAGGCAGCTTTGATAAAAGAAAATCATAAATTGATAAAAACAAAAACACAAACATAACAAATCATAAGTTGCTCCAAAATTTCCAAAAACTTTCTCCTCTCTAAATACGCTCCCACCCATAGGCCTATAGACCTCACAAGTCAATACTCCAAACTGTAGCACCAAAAAAAATTAAAAAATAAAGAATAAAAGGAGGGGGAGAGAATAAAAGGAAGGGGAATGGGGTAAAGGGTTATAAATAGTTCTGAGAAAAATACTTACAAACAGGCTTTCCCTAGTAAAGGCTGCAGAGAGAAGAAAAAAAGTGGAGAGACGGGGGTCAGTAGGAAAAGGGAAAGACAAAAACAGCATTTGAAATCAGGAATTTATCAAGGCAAACCCTATTAATCCCATGTTAGCCTATGACTTCAAGTCTACCCTGCTAGCAATTCCAAATGCTTACAATATTAAAAGTCATTTAAAAAAAAAAAAAAAAAAACACCCTGATGGCCAGGCTATGAGTTTGGGATTACAAAGTTGCAATAGGGAGAAAGCTGCACGCAATCTGAGAGAGTCACTGAACAGAGGGCCACCGGGCTGCCTAAAGAGGCATGAACCAGCAGCCAAGTCAATGTAGTGCCATAAAGGCTTTTCCAATACTGACTGGTACTGGAATGGGGCAAGATGGGGAAACTTTTCCCCGCAAAAAAAAAAAAAAAAATCCATAGTACCATAACTAAATTGGGAAGAAAATTAGAAAAGGTCACCAGTACTTTATAACACCTGACACAGCCTATAGCTCCCCTCTACAGGGAACAAAAACCAAATAAATACCAAGCATGACACCATGGATGGAATAGAGATAGCACTCATTCCCTAAGTCCTATAAATGACCACCATTTTCTTAATTCCAAATAATAGTACAGGATTTTTTTTTAAAGTTTCATAAAAGTACAAATTATAACAGGGGACAGAATAAGGGAGCTTGCTGAGAGTGATAATCACTCTAACAAAGCAGAAAATTCAATTCAAAATCCAAAATATTCAAATATAAACCTTGTTCTCAATTACAGATTTAGATAATCTTTAGCATTAAATCTTTTGAAGACTGTCAATATTAAAATTTAAATAAATATTAATATTAAATGTTAATATTTTGTCAACTTAACCTGGGGGCCAAGGGATCAACAGAAATGCTTACAAGGAAAAAAAGGGGGGATATCAAGGAAAGAAAATCTTTTCAGCATCCTGCATTAAAAAAAATCATCCTTCATTTCAATCACTCCTGAACTCCCAATAACCAACCATGAGAAGCCTGATTCACCAGCAACAGAGGCTTCTGTTACCATAATGCAGTCCATAGTGCCCTGGGTCACTGATTCCAAATGCTTTCCTCCAACAGACAGGCGCATCCAGGACAGGGAATGAAAGACTAAATCAGCTTTGGCCAGGACAGCACAGTTACCTTTCGGCCGAAGGCCCTACTGGAGGCATTCCACATTTCAGCCAAGACTCCACTCACTGGCCACCAAGTGAGCCTGACCCTCCAGTATATAGAGTATACTCTTGTTTTTTTCCTGCTCTGCCCGATTCTGCCAAGATGCCTGCTTTCCAGGTAGGTTCTATCTATACAGTTCTATCAGGCTTCAGGTGAGAAGATGCTACCATTCCAGAGGATCACACACAAAGGATTTTGTGTTCTCCCCTTAAAAGGGATTACAGAAAGGCAGAAACCACTGAACTTTAAAAGGATTATCTTCTCTATGTAATAGGCTTAGAAGTGACAGGAGAAAATAGTCAACTAACTTGCGTGGGCACCTCCCGGGGCAGGCAGCTGGGCAGAGCAGCAGAAGTGGAAGCCATATGTTCCTCAAAGCTGTTGATTCGAGGCTTTTTGGTGGGCTCAGGGCTGGCTAGTGGGGTAACACTATTGCGTCTCATGAGCGGGTTAGGTCCCCTCTTTGCTTCCTAATTGAGACAAAGACAAAGACAAAGAAATAAGGGATAGTTATGAAGGGGAAAAAAAAAAAATCAAAGGGAGAAAAGGGCAGGGATGAGGAAGGAAACAATAGCCAAAGGTTTCTTCTGATGACAGCCATTATTTATATAGTGCTTACTACATGCCAGGAATTGGGCTAAGTGCTTTATAATTTCATTTGATCCTCCAACCCTGAGGAAGTTGAGTGATGCACAGTCAGTCATAGTAAGTATCAGATTTGATACACCATAGTAAGTAAGGCCAGATTTGAATTCAGGTCTTCCTGATGGCAGAATCCCTATTATTACCTAGGGGTAATTACAGAGCAAGTAACCAAGAAATTATCTCAGGTGAGGGTCAACAATTCCCAAGTAAAAAGAAATACCTTCCCATGCATTTTTTTTCTCTTTTATCCCCAGATTATCCCCAGAGAAATAAACATGCAGAAAAGTAGGGATAAGGGCAGCAGGTAACAGAAGGAATCAATTTTCCCTTTTGTTTCAGAGGCAAGCTGTTCCAAATCTAACATCCTCATCTTCCCTCTAGTTTCCAAAAACTGAGGAAAGGAGATAGAAGTGGAAATGGAGAGCAGAGGGGAAGCCAGATATACATTGGCTAACAAAAAATAATTTTTTGGGGGGGTGAGTGAGGAAATGTCTCTTAAACCAACTAAAATCTTGGCAATTAGCATCAAGAAACCTTCCTCACTGGAACATATCTTAATGAAACTTCACAGCCTCCAGAAGGATTAGGACAAAAATGGTCCAGAGAGGACCAATCAAAGGTCACAGAAGTCAGACTAAGCTTCCTAAGAGAAAAAAAATTTTAAAAGTGAGATTCTATTTGGAATGTTTTAGGTTCTAGCTGGGGAGAGTCCAGAAACCAGGAACTTGCCCTACAACCTAACTATTTAGAAAATACAATAGGAACCTGCTTGGTGAATTCATGGCTCTGGAAGCCACTACAGATGTGTTGGGGGGGTTTTCCTTCCCATTCAATTATGGCACAGGCAAACATCTTCATTTAAGAATCTGGTAGGATGACTTTTCCAACCTTCAATGCATCTTTATTCAGACCCAGCTAGGTTTAATTCCCCATTGTAGACCAGGAAGTGCTCTGAGCACTGACCTGAAAGTTTTAAGTAACTCTTATCCATTTAGAGGCAGTTAACCCCGGGTTAACAAATAGTGTCTGTAGGGTCAACTTTAATCTCTAGACTTCTGAAAGCAGCTCTCTCGATTCAGTAAGTTACAATATGATGCCCTTCACTGGTAGAAGTTGTCCTGTCACCTAGAGTCCTCCAGACCTTTTCCCAGGGATGTGCCCTTTCCCAGAAGGGCAACAGACTGTACCTGAAAGAGTCCTAAGGCCAGACTTACTTTCAGGTCAGTACCAATGATTTCTCCTGTCAGAACCAGCTAATCTGTTTCAAATCTCAATGCAAGAGAAAACAGCTAGGTCCAGAGTACAAAGTCTTGGGCGCTAATAATTTTGGAAAAGTTTCTTTTTTTCTATTTCTGGTCATTCTACACCTAACTAGAAATTGTAATTACCAATGTTGTTTAACTAATGTGTTGTTTTGTTTTGGGTTTTTTTTGCTGAGGCAATTGGGGTTAAGTGACTTGCCCAGGATCACACAGCTGGAGGTGTGAAGTGTCTGAGGCCGAATTTGAACTCGGGTCCTCCTGACTTCAGGGCCAGCACTCTATCCACTGTGTCATCTAGCTGCCCCCTGACTAATGTGTATTAAAAAAAAAAAAAAAAAAAAAAAAACTGGTATTGCTCCTGAAGGAAGGCAATGACTTGATTTTCACTTTCCACTGAATTTTCAGAACAGGTGAAATCAACTGGGAGGTGAAAATACAATTGTGAGAAGACAGATCATGATGCAGATTGGGGGTGGGAGATTGAGGCACCTGAGGCTATCTCAAGCAAAAAATGATAAGAACCAACTCAAGTACATATTAGCATTGAATACACAAAACTTTATTTGGAGGCATTTAATATTGACTTATTTTATTTAATAAAATAATTTAATTTTATAAAAAAAATTTAATAAAATAAATTTATTTAATAATTAATTTTATAAAAATTAATTTAATAATTTTATTTAAATAAAATAAATTTATTTAATATTGACTAGCCCCTTTTCACTCCACAGCTCCACAGCTTCCTAAACCAAGAGTCCTTTGCTTCCTAAACCAACTTTCTTGGGTTGGAGCCAGAGGCATCATCAGGATGGATACTCACCTCAGACCTTTCCCGGTGTGTGTTTACTGCTTCCACATTCAAATAAATGGACTCTACCCGGCAACCTAAGGAGTAAGCCAATAAAAAGGTTTTTTTTTAAATGCATTCCCTGGGGATGCAACTCCCACACCTCCCCCCAAATCTAAGATACTGGGGGACCATTGCAAAGCTACTTACCATAGGCCACAGGTGTCAATTTCAACACTGTGTGGAGGGGACATTTCAAATAGGGCATTTCATCTAAGGAAAGGAAAACAGGCATGCTCTCCATCAGGAGCCATCCACAAGTGCTTCAGAACAAGACATTTCAAGGAACAATGTCCCCACAGCAGAAAAGTCACAGAAAGGACTATGCTGAAGATTTAGCCCAAGTGCAGTAATACCTATTCAGATGTCTTAATAAGTTATAAGCTAATTCAATTCAATTTCTTTTTCTAAGTCAGTTTGATTAATATTTGACCAAAGACAGAAAGAAAGCGACAAAAAAAGGTTTATACAAAGCACAGCGTTTCTACCAGGAGAGGAGAGGTATCATGAAGTCACAGGGTTGGGAGTTAGGACGGGGAATTCTGACTTACATAAAACATGTCACTGTCTTAAAAGCTGCTGAATGCCATGTAAAAAAAACCTCCCATCCTCTCCCCCCAGACACACAATAGGAAATACCTGCACTCTTGTCTAGAAAATAGGCCAAAAGGCAGCGCATGACAGCTTGATGGCAGATCACCAATACATTTTCCTGTCTCTCCAATTCCATGATCACTGGCTCCAAGCGCTGAACTAGGTCTTGATAAGACTACAAGACAAGATGGATATTTCCAGAAGCATTATCCATCTGCATCTATAAATGTAGGACTAAATAATACCCACTGAGGATAAAATATGAATGACAGGAGGATGTGAAAGGATAGTATCTCAAGGTTCCAATTCTCCTGGTCTATATTCAGTCTCTGTGCTTCCCAGAGAGGGGTAGGGTGAAGGGGGAAAAAACTAATCCCTGTCTAAAAAATGGCTTTTTAAGGGCAGCTGGTGGCACAGTGGATAGAGTACCAGTCCTGAAGTCAAGAGGACCAAGACTATCCATCATGTTTGTTTAGCCTGTTTGTTAAGAAGCTGTCACATCCAGGACAAGACCCGGGGCTGGGCTAATGTCCAATTCAACATCAGTAAATGAGGCAGGTGGGAGTAGTCACTCTGTTCTTATCTTAAATTGGTTATCTACCTCTAATGGATCAATATTTCATTTCTAGTCAGCAAGATAGGAAATTTAAAAGGAAAATGGAAGTTCTCTCTATGGAGAATATAGGTGAAATGTGATGTAAGGTCACAGCAATGTTCTAGTCTAGGCCTTCTAGTCATGTTTTAGTCAATCATTTTCTCCCAGATACTGTCACTTGTTTGCTCTACTGTTGAAATTTTCCCCAAAAGTCATCTGAGATATAACTCACCTCCAAGGAATCTAGACCAACTCCTTCTGTTGGAAGAGGGAGGGGAATGGGACTTGGATTTCATTTACAAAGAAACACTAGTGGAAGCTCCCTTCCAAGATACAGATCTGTGTTTAGTTGCTACATGGAAGATTTCTAAAAATATAGATCAAAGTCTTGAGATTGTAAAGCTGTATGATTACACTTGATCTTTTTCTATCAACCAAATTTTTGTATATCAATTGAGTATCACCAGGTTAAGAATAAGCTTCATCTGCCTTCCCTTGTACCAAGTTCCTATAAGTCTATCTGACTTATATACATACACTTTATATTATTACATAGCTCTGAGACTGATCTAAGGCCCACTGCACCCTTCCAATTACATAGAACTACTGCATACCATAGCACTGAATAAATGTTTGGTGTATGAGGGGGAACATGCAGATAGAGAAAAGTTTGCCAAAAAGGTGTTTTAGCCACACCCCAAATAATACCTCTCCAGTAGGGTAGCGATAATAATATTTGTCCTGATCACGAAGAGCATATTCCTCAGGATAAGTCTCCTTGATCTCATCATAGGTCATCTCTTCACAGACTCCCTGGAGAAGAACCACCAGTTATCACATACATATACACAGGAAGAAACTACTATGAAACTATCAGGGCCAAAGCTGAGAATACTTGTTAGAACTTCGAGATGACTTGCATAGATACATGCATTCCTTCCTTACTCTTTCTAACCTACCTAAAGAAAATGCTCTTTTACACTAAATACATATACTTACAGCATCAATTTCATTGAGGGCCTTCCACTGTTCATAAGGTAGTTTGAGGGCTTCTGCTGTCTGGATGGTCCTTTTAAGTTGACTGGTCCACACTTTAAGGTCTTTCAAATTCTGCTCCTCAAGAAACTTGCACAAGGTAACGGAGAACTGAAATTTTATCAAAGACAGAGTTTGGATGCTGTAGTAAAGCATTCCTTTGCAGACTCTTGGGAATCACATTTTCCTTTCATAGTCTACTATCCCACAGCTGCCCTCATCATATGGTTAAACATATGACCAGTGCCCTAGCATACTTTATCCATTTCTTCCCCATATCTCATATAACAGTATAAGAAAACTCAGCATTCCACCTACCCCCTTAAACTATGATTAGCTCCCTTAATGGAAATGTAAGACCACTCTGATCTTTGCTCCTACCTTCTTCCCCCGGATAGACAAGCCAGAGTCTCCACCAATCCTCCCTAAGATGTTGTACTCGCTCTCCCCATGGCGACATAAATAGATGGTCCGGGGCTGGACATGGATGTTCATCAGGTAATAAACTATTCTGCTCTGGATATAATCTTGGACTCTGTTTACCAGGAATCGGCGGCCAACATCAAGCACCTTGATCAGTGACAGATTCCTGTACAGAAACCCCAAAACAGATTTTATGCATCAATATCTCCTGTAAAAAGTCCTTTAAATGTGTGAATGTTTGGTGGGTCTATACCTGTTATGTGAGGTAGGGTTTTTCCCCCAAAGGCAGGGAAACAACTAGGAGCTAAATGTATCATTTTTTTTTAAAAAAAGGTCATATGGCAAAATACAACTATGCAATGTTAGCATTAACACTAATATATCAAATTTAAAATGTAAGGAAAACAAAGCTTTGAACAATAAACATCCAAAGCTATGAACAATAAAGCATTCAGAATCTGTAGAAGGTGGACTATAGAGGTCATTTTAATGGCAAGACAAATGTAGCTGTTGGGGGAAATCAGGAAAGGCCAGTGTGGAAGGTGGCTCCTGAGCTGAGCTTGGAGGAAACTGGACTCCTGGTAGAAGTGAAAAAGGAGTGCCCTCCAGGCCTGGGGCAGGGCCAAAGAAAAGGCAGAAGACAACATCCTATGTGTGAGACCCAAAACCAGGGTGGTTACAATTAAAAGAGAATCAATAACATTTCTTAAATGTTTAGGTGTCACAGTGGATACAGAGACAGGGGCGGGGGGGGAGGGGTGTCAGGAAGACTCAGTTTAAATCTGGCCTCAGACAGTTGTGAGACTGTAGGTCAAGTTACTTCAAATCCCATCTGTCAAATGAGCCGGAGAAGGAAATGGCAAATTACATCTTTGCCAAGAAAATCCCATTTGGGTTTGCCAGACTACTGAGCAACAAAAATAGGCCAAGCCCTGTATTAGGTGCTGGGGATACAGAAATTATATTCATATATAATAAAATATATTAAATATGGGAAAGCAGAATGGAGCCACTTTGTTACCAGGATAATACCAAATAGAGATCAAATTTCATGTCATATAGAGGCAGCACTGAAATAAGCTAGACAAAAGTCATTTATGCCAAATAGATTTTTGGGAAAATAAAACTTCAAGAACAAGGGACCAGGAAATAGTATCACCTGGGACTGATTCTGCTTTATCTGGGATGCTCATTTACTTATATTTGACTTTCAAGAAAACGGTGTAAAACAAGTAAAATTAAGGAAATTATAGGATATACTCTTAAGATATTAGAAATAGCATAATCCCATAATTCCATAACAGGACTTTTTTTTAAGAATCTTTACTTGGCACACAGAAGTAAATATCAAAATAAAGCCATTTCAGGGAGAATGGCAATTTGCTTGGGTTACCTATCATAGTTATCTGGGTCAAGAGGTTGGTAGGTGGCTTGATAGCAATTAATTCTTTTCATGAAGTCCTCCACGGCTTCTGCTGAGCTGCAATCTTTATAATCAGGGCTCGAGAGTTTAACTTCCTGCAACAACACAAAAAGGCAGCTGATGAGTCACACAGAAAGGCTTTCTGTTCAGATTAATCAGGATTTGGGGCTCTCAATAGGGGAAAGCGCAGAAGGCCTCAGATAAAAAAGATTATCCTAATACCCAGTGTTGAAAAAAATTTGGGTAGAGTGAGAAGCTGAATATAAAAAGGGTGAGGGTAGGAGGGACAGATGGCTGGAAAGCACATCTTCCACACAGCCCTTACTAAAGGAAAAAACATCCAGAGAGATTCAGTAATGACCATGTACGGATGGTCTCTGAAGATTTAATGTTTCATTACCAACTCCATGACTAAGTCACCAGTTTGGCCCTTGAGTTAACTTAACAAGTATGTATTGAATGAATGCCTACTATGTGCCCAGCACTAACATGTGGGCTACTAAAAGGGACAATTCAGGGACCCTGGCCTGAGTCCTATTTCCTCCTTCCATCCCAGAATCAAAGCCTAGTGTTCACTGTCAATTATTCTGACAACGAATACCTAGTTTGCGGGTCATTAAGCCCCCATGCTCATCTCCCTACCTCCTGTTTTTCACAAGGGCAACAAAGGAGAAAAAAAGCTCACCCACTATTTTTCAGCTACACTACTGATAAAAACTTAAAAATGAAAATATTTAAATAGCTAAAATAAGACCAGGATGTTTATTTAAATTCTGCCTTCAGAGGAAAGCAAAAGAAGGTAAAAGAAATTTCCCCATTTTCCAAATTCTTGGTACTTCTATTAAGAGAACCAGTTTTTCCAGACATTTTGTCTTCAAGTTTAAGTCAGTCCCCCCTTTTTGGGGAGGGGGCTTTTTTTTGCATTTCTTTCTCCAGCTCATTGACAGATGAAGAAATTAAAGCCAAAAGAGGTTGACTTGTCCAAGATCACAGCTAAGTGTCTGGGGCCAGATTCGAACTTGGGAGACAAGTTCCTGAATTACAGGCCTGGCAATATGCATTGCACCACCCAGATGCCAAAGGGCACTATGGATATATGTTATCTATATCCATATATGGCTGTTAATACTAAATGTACCAGTCTAGCCAATAAAAAAGCATCCACTCATCCTCTAAAATGTACCAGGCATTGTAGATCAGTTTAGATTTTGCCTCCAACACATTTTGGCTTACGTGACCCTAGACAAGTCATTCAACATTCTCCAGGAAACTCCTTAAGAAATTGCACAACAAGATTCAGACTCTAACAATGAGATGATTGAGGCCAGTTCCAATGGTCTTGTGATGAAGAGAGCCATCTACACCCAGAGAGGGGATTGCGGGAACTGAGTGGGGAATCATAAAATATCATTTTCACTCTTTTTGTTATTTGCTTTTTTCTCTTTTTTCCTTTTTGATCTGATTTTTCTTGTACAGCAAGATAACTGTATAAATATGTATACATTTATTGGATTTAACATATTATTGGATTACTTGCCATTTAGGGGAGGAAGTGGGAGAAAGAAAGGGACACTTTTGGAACACAAGGTTTTGCAAAGGTTAATGTAGAAAAATTACAAATGCATGTTGAAAATAAAAAGCTTTAATGAAAAAAATTTTTAAGTTGTAGAAAAAGGTGTGCCCAGCAATGGTAGAGCCAGCTATTCAATCAAGAATTATGTCTGGCCCCTATCTTTTGTAAAACAAAAGTGATGAGTAACATTACACCCAAGTAGAAAGTGTGAGTTTTACTATATATGATCTACTTGAAGAGCATATGGATTTTACTTGAAAGGTAGATCTTGAATTTGACGGTCTCACAAAACGTGGATATACTTTTATATTTCTGTTACCTGGGTTTTTGATTGCAAATATCATTTTTGCTCTTTCAAGGCTATTGTATTAATTTGTTGCTGTTGTCCTGTAGGGGACTCTTGGCAATAAAGATACTGGAATGGTTTTGCCCATTTCCTTCTCCAGCTCATTTTACAGATGAAGAAACTGAGGCAGACAGGGTCAAGTGACTTGCCCAGCTGATAAGTGAGGCCAGATTTGAAATCTTATCTTCCTGTCTCCGATCATCAGATCAAAACTGATCAAAAACATCTGGCTCAAACCCCAGGGTTCAATCCACTTCATCTAGCTTACAGAATTCTGCCCCAGAGACTTGCTTATTTGCACCACTCCTCTCCCCCAGGGCTCCTTTAAGACATTGACTACACACATACAGACAAAGTATGCCGGGCTGAAACAAGCCAAAGAATCCTGCCTCTCAGCACTTACCATAATGTTGGAGGCAACTACAGAAGGATCATCACAAACAGACTCGATGAAAAACACCTGGGAAAAAGGGGGGAAAAACCTGAATGTAATCTAACAATCCAGATGTTATCAGCAATTATTAAGCACTTATTGTGTGGTAAAGATACAAAACAGGAACAAAACTGTCCCTGAACATACTGATCAGGAAAAATATTCCATAGAAAGTGGTATTTCAGTTGGACCTGGAAGTTTAAGGATTCTAAAAGACTCATTCCTTCCCTTCTCTCCATCCAACTCCCATACAAGATGGAGATTTCCACAGAAGAAATGGTAGGTATGGGTAGATTAAATTAAACTCCCATTTACTCTAACCCAACAATTAATTGAGCCTCCCAGCTTTCACTCCATGATCTATACCAAAACCCTTTCCAGGTATGGGGTTTACCTTAAAGTCATTTTCTTTTGCAAATTCAAGGATCATATCTCTTCTCTCTTTTGTGGTATTGGTAGCATCAAAAACCTGTGTGTATATTTGAATTTTTTATCTTTGTTATTTCACTAAATATATATACTAACTTTACTAGACAAAAATCTAATAACTTTTGGCTGGCAGCTTCATGTCCCAAGACAATTCAAATATTTTCATTCAAAAGCCAATCTGAATTTGAGCTGAGAAAGAATCCAACAAAGAATACCTACTTATTTCTTCTGCACAAAGACAGTTCTGAAAGCAAATATGCTTGGGAAACAAAAGGCTAATATAGAAGCAGGTGAAATGATGAATTAGCTTCATTGGGGATTCTTTCAAACTTTTGCTCATCTTTAAATGGCAAGTACAAATGCCAACATCAAGGGGAAGGAAATAAGTATTTTCTCTTGTTTGCTGAGCAACAAGTAGTACATAACTACTACTTGCCTGCTGCTCCATCCCAAAACCTGTCTGGGCCTCAAACCCTGGAGAGATCCCATCCAAGCATGTGATCTTAAAATCACATTACTTAAGTAAATAATCTTAACTTACTGCAATCTGACCACCTTCTTCTTTCAGATACAACTGGACATCTCTCAAAGCAGCTAAGGCACATTGTCTGCAATGCAGAAAAATACACAAATAATATTTTGTATAAGATATTTATAAAATTATAAAATATATAAAGTATTATAAAAGTATTATAAATATTAAAAAAACAATGCAGGCCTCTTGGCCTGGGGAACTTCATTTTTCCAAATATAAAACATAACCTCTAAGTTGAGTTTCTACATGATTTAAGGAACACCACATTACTCACATGCAAAGAGAGTAATCTCAATTTTGTGGGCCCTGCTCCTCCCCCTCCCTACTGGATTCCTTATTCTCTCCATCCCCTTAAACAAAGGAGGATTAAAATTAAATACTAAGACCCAGCCCAGGAGGATGGTTGGAGGAACTGCCCTAAGGGAAAGTGGGAGAAGTCAAAAAAATATTTTTCAAAACTTACTTCCGAACTCTCATGGCCTCTTCATTGTCAGGATGGAAGAAATTATAAGAACTGAATTCCTTCACTGCTTCCCTGCGGTACTCACCAACATTGAAAACTATAAAAAGGCAGAGAGAGCTCCAATGCAACAGGAGACTGGGTACCACTTTTTACAAATGATCTAAGAAAGAGCTTTTGATAAAGACACTGAATTGAAAGACTCCCCCTAAATCTCCATCCATTCCTGTGGAAGGATGGCCTCCAAACCAGATGCCTACAACCATTTTATCTAGTCAGCCCAGATTGTATATTAGAGTAAAAAAGGTTAGTCCATGCCTTCAGGACAGCTGTCCCACAGGCCAAGAATGTACTCTCCTTATCTTAGAATTTCTTTTACATTTTTCTGTCAAAACCCCACCTAAGAGTCACATGAAATCTTTCCTGATCCTTCCAGCCACTATACCAGCCTTCCAGACTAATACCCCAAATTATTTTATATTTATTTTGCAGATTCCTACTTATGTACATATTGTCTCTTCGGACAGAACAGAAGCACTCAGAGAGCATTTTTTTCTCTGTACAAAGAGTCTAAAAGAATCTTTGTTGATTAATTGCCCAATTATCCTCAAAGACTTCCCAGAGTAAATAAATGGGAAATGGCAAAGCTATGGCCACATAGCCAGGGACCCATAAAGAGAGGTAGAACCCCAGAGGGAAAAAAAAATCTGGAATAGACATGGAAGAGCCTAAGAAATAGGAGATGTACATTGAATGCACATCTGTGCCATGTATTGGTTGTGTGATCAAATGCCTCTCTTCCAGGAAATTCTTTGATGTCACAGAACAGGTATCTCTAAGATAAACATGCCCCAGGCCCTCACCCCTAGCTATGAGCATACTCTCCTACTTCAATTTAGACATACTTATCTGTGGAAAGGTTGGATCCCCCAAGAATGAGCTCCCTTGAGGGCAAGGCCTCCCCAGCACAAAGCAGGTAATAAATGAATGAAAATTTCCAAAACACTTCCATATAGCTTAAATGAGAATATATATAAAGTGTTTTGAATGTATTCTCACTTAAGTCTGAGAGGTAGATAAAAAGAGGTAAACAAAAAGCAACATGATGCACCCTTTATGGAGGAAACTTCCAAAAAGTTAAGTGGTGGGATAATAAGGACCTAGGACTCTATCCCAACTCACAGTTGGCTCTACTGAACAATAAAGCCCAACAGCTTGGACCTCTCCACCCCCCCAAGTTAAAACATACCAGCAGAAGCCTTACCTTTTGTGGGCACACCAATCCAATTGAGGTAGCGTGTCAACTTCTTGGACATGTACGTCTTTCCCCTAGCTGGGAGTCCAACCATGACAATCACTGTAGGTGAATTGGTCAGCTGAGGTCCACAGGCTGGAAAAAGGAAGAAGACCATAAATCCACACCTGTATCTCATCAAATCAGCACAGTTGCAGTTCTACACCTGTGCTCAGCTTGACTTATCCAGCTATCATTTATATTTACTCTGATAATCATTGTCTCTCCAAGAGAAAAGACTAGACAGTGGGAAAGCTACTAGCCCATTAAGACCATGAACTTGAAAAAAAGCAACTGTCTTTACTGTGTGTGTGTGTGTGTGTGTGTGTGTCCTGAGCTTTCCAGTGTCTGGCATATAACAGGCAAATAACCCAAGTAATGAGATCTATAACAATCTAACAAGATAACACCCAAAGCTTCTTGTCAAATATAGGACAGCCCCAAAAAACAGATTTAATCTCAGCTTCCTGACTAATCTCAGCTCCAGAAGATAAACATTCATTCAATTCAATATTCATTCATTCATGTTCCATGGTTAGAGGTAAAAAAAAAATTCCCTGCCTGAAAGCAATCTTCCCCCCTTACTGCTCCATCCCAAGGCAATTGTGAATATATAGGATAGGACCAGACTTAATAAACTTCATTGACTCCAAAGGATTAGTTTAAGTCTCTGGAGTCAATGAAGTTTATTATCTAATGGAATTAGATAAAGGGGTGAAAAGGCAGAAATTTTAGGACTAACTTATATCCCTTAAAACTTCTCATGTTCAGTGCACCAAATCAGGCCATTGGGGTAAACTTCCCCCCATAGGTGTTTAATGCTTGGTGATTGATAACTGAAGATTAGGACCTCAATGAGGTAGAGGGACAATGAGGAAGGTTAAGTAAACCAACAAGAAATGCTTTTTTTCCTCCAATTTTATGCCAAGCAAATATCAAGCACCTCATGTGCCAGATACATTACTAAGCAATAAGGATACATGGAGTCAAGGGACCATTTCTGCCCTCAAGGAGCTTCAGAACTAATGGAAAACTAGAGAAACCAGAAACCCTGCATTCAGCCAAATAAATGCATTTTACAATCCCAACTAGATGGCTTAATTAATTATCTTTTATAATTTTTCTCACCACCTAGGTGGGAGTTTACAAAATTCTAACATTAATCCCATCAGAAGATAGACCGCCAATCTTCCCATCTCTATTCTCAGTCCCATCATGCCCTACTACTCTTCCCACTTGGATCTACTGAGGGTTCTTGCTAGCAAGTGAACAAATGAAGTCAAGAGACTGCAAGGTTTGGGTACCTGAATCCCACCAATCCAAAGCAGCGAGTATCTTTCAAGTCAATCAAAATGAGATCAATTATGCAGACTTTAAATTACTTTACTTTGCAGCATTACCTAAATGACAGCTGTTACAATTTGCAAAGATGCACACCAATAACTGATCCACAAATCAGCCTGTCATCTGGCCAATTCTCTCCACAGCTAGCTTTCTATGGAAGCAAAGGCAAGCAGCCAGAATGATCCCAAACCAAGGCAGAGAAACTCGATCCTCAAAAAGAGCAGATTTCACCTTATCTGCTATGCCTTAGTAACATGAAAAATGTATTCATGTTAAAAGGCACAGCTGCCAAGAAGCACAGGCTGCTTAGCTTCCTTCTTCCAAGATCTTTACTATTCCGTTTTACTACTCATCCAGACGGTCATGTATTTAGACAGGGACTTTAATATGCAGTTCTAGAGCATCCAAGTGCCAGAATTGAGGGATTGGAGGGGAGAGGGGAAGATTGTACTAAGACCTAACAGGTACTTTGTTCCGGGGTCAAGGAAAGGAGCAACCTTTCATTTAAGCTGAGCATCCAAACAGTGCTTGTCCTCTGTTTTACTAGGCTGAGATCAAGATCAAACACCCACTTAGCTATTCTTGGACTTCCTAGTTTAAGGAACTTAGAGGGTTAGCCAAATGGGCAGCACAGGAGCTGAGTCACTGGAGAAAGAGCTGATTAGCAAGCATCTGTTGCAATTACATAGCACAGACCTCTTATCCTGGAGTCATAGGGAACACTGATGTAGAGTTAAAAGATGGTCTACTAAACTTTGGGTTGAGTCCCACTTCTGTCATTGATTAATTGTACCGCTATGGTCAAGTCATTCAATCTAATTCCCCACCTGAAACATAGGCAAAGAATAACTGGTAACTAGTTAACTGGAGAACTGCATATAGTAAAATGAAGTGACTTGGAAATCCCATGCCCTGGTTCTAAACACAACAGCAAGGCTTTAACTGGTATTTAAAGACATGCACAGAGACATAAGCACACATGAGAATTATCAAAACAGAGACAGATTCTACTACTATTCACTAATCCCTGAAATAAGATACTCAGATACTCAAACCTTCCAGGAGAAGGAAAGAATACTGGATTTCAGACCTAGACACCTTATCAGTGCTAATGCTCAAGGCAATTTTCCATGACCACAAATATGTTTTCCATCTGAGAGGAATAGGCTTGTTCCTTCTTTGGAGGAAAGTTTTAAGCTATACAGATATGGTAATGCAAATTATGTGCCAGGAACTGTGCTAAACGCTTTACTCATTTGATCTGTAGCATGTATTGCCTTCTAGCAAGACGGGGGGAACTGGGATCTGTTATTTCCTGGATCTTCCATATCCCTCTCCAGTGCTAACATCAACAAAAACTCCCCCTTGCTTCAAATTTTCCCTTTATCATTCTTTAATAAATGGACCTCTTTACCACCCCTCTTTCTCCTTTAATTTTCTGTGACCTCAGAACTGATGACAGGTTGTATCAAAGAAATCTCTCTTCTTTCTACACCCTCACCCAATTCCTCTTCCTTCTCCCACTGGGAATTTAGGTCTGGTGACTATTTAGTCACCTTTCCTTCCAGGTAAATGGCTGAGATATCTGGGGCTTACACAGGGCCCCATGCTACAGCAAGCAGGAAAGGCAGCAGATTTCTCAATGCAGATCAACCTCTTTTCTCTTACCATGACCACGGTAAACCAGGAGAAACAGTTCAACACTAGGGAGTGGCAAGAATGAAAGCTAAGTGAAGAACCTACCAGCTTTCACCTTACAGTTATGTAATCACCTCCATCGAAAATGTGAAACAGATAAGTCTCCTGCCTTGGCCCTCATCAGAATGGAATGCAGCAAACACCAGGCAAGAACAGCCAAGTAGCAATAAGCAGGTGATGGAAGAGGTTATTGCTGAGCAGCTGGATTTCATGGTATCAAATGCATAAGCAGCAAAATATCCTAGAGCAGATCATCCAACCCCAGAATTGAGTCTGACAGCAGCAGGGGATGTAGTAAGAGCACAAATTATGGTGTAGTAAGTCAGAAGGCTTGGTTTCCATTTTACCCCTAGTTCTATTCTTCATAAGCTAGGCATGGGGAGAACCTCTAGACTTGGAGAGAACCTGAAGATTACCCAGATCAAAACCTGTTGAGTCACTTTTCCTCTTGATCCCAAATTTCCTCCTTTGTCAATATGTACTTTGCTTGCAGAATACTGATAGGATACAGTACATCAAGGCATTCTTGGGTCCTCCTGACTCCAGAGCAGGTGCTCTAATCCCGGGTGCCATTTGGTTGGCCCAAGGTTTTCTAAAAACCTTTCTTTTTGAGGGAGTGATATTATGGCAGCTATCCTTCAAGACACCACAAAGAATGGGAATGCTCCCCTAAAACTACAGCTTCAAACAGTCCTTTTTTTTATAATAGTTGGTCAGTCATGTCCACTCATTGGGATCCATTTGGCGTTTCCTTGGCAGAGACACTGGATGGATCATATCCTTCAACTTATTTTACACATAAGGAAACTGGTATACTGCCAACATCTGAACTCAGCAAAATGAGACAACCTGATTCCAGTCCTCCTATTATAATAAGATTATATTCTCAAAAAAGCAGGTGTTATAATAAATTTACTCTCCTACTGGATGAGTACTATCAGTAAGTATCCTTCACTTTATAAATGAGGAAAACAGAAATTAAGTGACTTACTTATGATCATACAGCTATGAAGGTGCCTTGGATCAACAAGGTACCCATCACTACCTCCTGTGATCTCAGATCTTAAGCTTAATAGGGCTGAAGCCAGAATGGAATATAATGAGGCATTTGCTACTCTGGGGGGTGGGGAAGACTTGAATATTACTCACTTTACTATATAATTCAACTCAAAATTAGTTATACCACTCAGACTTGGGAGGAGACTCAAGACTATACCATAGCCCCTTATTCAAAAGAAATAAGCAAAGTACAGCAATGAGGAGATGGGGATAAAGTTAAACTGTATATCATAAAGGCATAAACATGCAAGAGGTGATGATAAGTATACATTTAGGTGAAAAACCACAAGGGGAGAGCAAGAACAGAAGATGATTGTCAGTGACTATTACAGATCCTCAAAAAGGATCCAGTAAACAGACCACAAGCCTAACAAATCAATTAGTCACAAGGGATTTCAATCACCTATCTGCCAGATTCTGCAATTTCCCCAAAAGCTGAAAGACAATAATTATAACCTCAGTTATAATGGGGAACTTATTCTGGATCTGATTGACACCCCCAAAGAGAAACTGTAGAGTTAGAAATAACTGGAATTTTGGAAGCTTGTGAACACTCCCCATCATGGAATTTGTGACAGAGAAGAGAAAAGCTGAGAGCAGTTTACATGCACCCTTGATTTTGGGAAAGCAAAGAGTTCAGAGGAAGGTTAAGTAGGATCACATTCCAAAGTTGTTGTCCCAAGAGGAATAAGAAAGCTGTCAACAATGAAATTCTGAAGAGGGGAAAAAAAGAGGAAAAAGAATATGGTAAGTATGCATATCAAAAACCCAAAGTGGAAATCACTAACAAATTTGAGATTTTTTTAATGTGGAAGCAAGGGATGGTAACAGAAGATGAACACAAAAAGACCTGATCCTTTTTATATAAAAGATAAGGCTGGCAAGGAAACAAGACCCAGTTAAATTCCCAATGTGTACTGTTTGTGAATTACTTGTTTAGTCATGTCTTGTCTCTTCATTGATCTTATTTACTAATTTTCTTGGCAAAGACGCTGGAAAAGTTTGCTATTTTCTTCTCCAGTTCATTTTACAAGTGAGGAAACTGAGGCAAAAAATAAAAGTGACTTAGAATCACAAAGCTAGTGTCTGAGGTCAGATTTGAATTGAAGGAAATTTAGGTCTTGGCTCCAGACCCAGTGCTCTAATCACTGGGCCACCTAGTTGTCTTGTAAATTGCAAGTTACTTAATCTGTCAAATCTCCAAGAAACTCCCAAGATTCTTAAATTATACAAACAATTTGATGTCAATTTCCATAGAAAAAGCATTCAACCCTTATTTTACTTGTTTTTTTTCCTACCTACCTAAAGTACTGTACTTTGTACTGTAAACAGCATAAGAAATAGCTAATAAAAAGTTGATACTCAAGATAAGGTATTTGTCCTCCAAGTTCCTAGTCACCTAGAACCAATGAAATATTTTAGATCCTGAAAGAATTGGAGTCAGGGACCTCTGAAGGGCACAGACGAGGTACCACAGGAAAATACCAACTTTTAGTCTAAGAGTAAATTTACAAACAGTGAAACTAATTTCAAGTCCCGACCAAATTTTCAAATGCCTCCATTCAGACATAGTGTATCCACGTTTCAATAAGGCAGCAATTTGAAAACCAGCCAGAAGTCAAGCCTAACATCATTTAAGATTCTCTTATGACAAGCTAAACCCAAAAGTAGTCAAGCCTGAAGTCACAAAAAATTACTAACATTCATTAAGCATCAGCCCCAAGCCTGACATTAATATGGTGAGCAAGTGAACAGAACAGGATTGGCCCAAATAGCCCCGATACTTGCAGAGTCAGCAAGACAGACTTTTTCCAAAAAATAAAACAAAAACAATTAGAGTTACACAAAAAGCCGGTACATTCCCATCACTTAGATCTTAATTGTAAGTAATGGGCAGGTTGATCTCCCATTATGAAGATTTCAGCAAAAGTTCCTATTAGGTTCCAGGTTGGGGTGAGAAGCAACTCTGGTTGGCTAACGGTTGGGAATGTTGCGAAGGGATTCTTGCTTATCGATGATTGGAGCGCCTTGGATCAAACTCAATTTGGGAACCAAAAATAAAAAAAATAAATTTGTTCCAATTTGCTAAGTGTCTTCCCCCCTTTTTTGTCCTGTCATATCCAGCTCTGGAGGAAACCTAGTTCAATTTCCAATATACTGATTATAAATTCCTACTTGTTTAGTCATGCCTGACTTTTATGACCTTATTTCCTAGTCTTCTTGGCAAAGGTAGTGGAATGGTTTGCAAGTGCTTTTCCAGCTCATTTGACAGATGAAGAAACTGAGGCAAAGCAAACAGGAAGAATTTGAACTTGAGTCTTCCTGACTCCTACTGGGCCACCTAGTTCTCAAACATTTCCAAGACAATCTATGCTTCTCTGTAATTGTGAGCTGATTACTACTGTCTATACATTTTCCCCAATTCAGATCAATTTTTGAAATCAATTTTATTTATCATGCCATCTCTCTAAACTCGGAATCTGGCAATAATGTTGGTTCCTTTAGACATTCAATACATGAGATAAGGGGAGGGGAACTAATCAGTATTTATTAAGGTGTCAGCCACCAAGCTAAGTGTTAGGAGGAAAAAAGATTGTAAATGACTATCTAAAATGGGAGACAAGAAGCAAACAAATGTGTACATAGCAAACTATAAACAAGATAAAGTAGGGGTAATTGAAGGAAGGCACAGGCTTGGGACAGGCTCCTTCAAGGTGAAAATTGCATCTAAGGAAGCCAGGGAGTCTGCGGGAGGGAGGGAAGGGTTCCAGGCTAGACAGGGAGGCGTGACATCTGAGAGAAAGAACAGTTTAGCTGAATTGTAGGGTGGGAAAAACAGGTGAGAGCCAGGGTAGTTGTGAAGCTTCTGTATCTAACAAAATAAGGTTATTTTACCCTTTTGTCTAGTTCCAACAAGATAATTCTCAATCTAAATGTATGAAGCTGCTCCCTCCCGGAGGTTTCAAAGGAAATCCCTCTGCTTTTCTCAAAGCCCCTCCCTTCCCTCAATGCTCTGAATGGCTAAGAATGCAATAGAGCTTTAAGAGACATTTTCTCTTCCGTGTGCGACGTGCAGGAGCATGGAAGTGTAATGGTGACCCACATTTAAAAAAGATCCCCTAAACTCTCCAATAGTCAAGCAATTCAAGTTATTTGGGGGCCCTCTCCAGAAAAATTCCAAATGCCCCATTGTCAATGAAAAAGCAGAGTTTTACTCCTGAACTCCCTTCCCAGCTCAGCGCTTTAAGATTTGGCTTTATTTGGAAGAGAAAATGCATTCCAAATGACACTGGAAAGTTTCCACAGACACCCAATTACACCAAGCACTAAAACCAGGTTCTTTTCTAAGCAAAAAAAGAGCAGAGGCAAATTGTACAAGCTGAGCCTCCCCTCCGTCTGACTGCAGAACAAACGCCACTTGCAGCCGGCCTAGCGGGTAGCAGATGCATCATCACCTGCTGCGGGGACCTCACCCATGTCTCCCGCCAGGCCGGCGTTGCATGCAAGAAGTGTGCCTCAGTGCTGCCAGAGAGCCACAGCCAAGAGGCTCCAATCCCTCGGGGCGGGTACAAAGGCAAGGCCAAGTTTCCTCTCCAAGTCGGTCAGTCCGTTATTAAGTGCGAGGCGTAAGTAAACATGCAGGCAAGAACCGGGCCAGTGTCACACATGACTAAATCTCGGTAAGAGAAAAAAAGCAATGCTGGGAAGTGGGTGGCACGAGGCGGGACAAGACTCGCTGTCACCTACTTTTCCGATGCCCTTTCCCGCAGGCCCTCCCGGACTTGCCAGGACATCTTAAAGATGACAAGAGTCCTCCTCCCAAACTCTGTGCCCCATGGGAGCACAGAGGCCGCCGTATCGCTTTACTACTACGTGAGATGAGGAAGCTTTCACTGGGGGACCAAGGCTATCTCCACAGAACTCACTAGCAGTTCCTGGCCGTGACTAAAGGGAAAATGAGGTGTCTCTTTTTAAACTACCCTGGGAAAGGAGGAGGTAAAGAGGGTACTGTAAACAAGCGGGAAAAGGGTTTACAGAGCCGCCAGAGCGCGCGCCCTGCCCCGTGGGGGGCCGTCACTACGCAGCGGAGCGCGCTCCCCAGCGCCTGGGTGCAGGACTCCGGTTTCCTCTCCCAGTTCCGCAGGCCCGCCCCCAGCGCTCGGCACGGCTGCCCCGCGCCTCCAGTGGCCCGCAGCGCTCGCGTGACGCTCCTTGCATCAGCTGCCAGCTGAGCCACCGAGCAGTGGGAAGGCGGGCGGGAGCGGGAGCGGGAGCCCCACAAGTCACGAGACGCTCCCGGGGCCCCAGCTGTACAATCAAGTTCTCGGCCGGGCCGGTCTAAATCAGGCCCGGGGGTGGGGAAAGTGCGAGGAAGCGGCAAGGACCGCGCGCTCCGGCCACCGGCACCCGACCACTAGCCCCGAGCAGAGGCAGGGCCCGTCTCTACAACTTCCGAGAGATCTAGCTCTCCGGGTTTTCCCCTCGCCCCGGCTTCCTTGAATGAGCCGGAGGACTGGGCACGCCCGTGACGCCCCCTTCCTAGATCTTAAAGCACGTGGAGGAGCAGCTTTAACCCCCACCCCCTCCGTCCCCCGGCTACCTCCCCTCCTCCCACAGGAATTTCCCCCGCCCTCTCAACCTACACTCGCTCAGGCACAGTAGAGACGCCCTGCTCTCGCCGAGGAAAGAGGGCCCGGGCGGTGTCAGGTTGCGCCAATCCTCCCCGCCCCCTCCATAACCCCCTATGGAAAAGGGGAGGAGCAGCTCTGCCCCGATGCTGCGAACCAAACTCCGGCCGCTTCCCGCAAGCGAGGCCCCTGCCTCCCCACTCCCAGTCCAGCTAGCCAAGCGTGCCTCCTCCGCCCTGGCCGCGCACCTAGAACCAGAGCTCCCTGGCTCGGGAGTCAGAAAGGAACGTAACCACCTGCCGCTCCGGAACTAGGGGAGACTCTCCCCCCAAAGCCTCCTCCAGTGCCTCCACGTTCCCACTCCCCACCCGCAACAGATCCCGGGAGCAGCCGAGCAGCCCGCCTTCCACACAAAAGCGCGCTTCTCCTTCGCAGTTACACAATAGCTGTCTCGAAAGAATTCACGTTCAAACCGAGCGAGACACAAAGGCTCGAGGAAAGGCGAGAGTGCACGCGTAAGTCCCTCCCATCCCCCGGGGGCTATTCCCGCACCTCGGTACCTACGTCTTGGCAGGGAGGGACGGTGATCGATGGGAATCCATATCTTTTGCATCCGACTCTGAGTCAGCTCCAAGGGCATCTTCACTGCGAGGTTTCGGGGCTGTACCGCCCTTCCCCAGCCCAGAGTCACTAAATTTGCAAATGAAATTTGCAATCAAAAGACCTCACGAGACAAAGCGAGAGGAGAGGAAGGAGGAGTAACGATGCGTACGGCAGATAACAGTACGTTCTTTAAAAAGCAATCAAAAAATAAGTCTTGCAAAAAAAAAAAAAAAAAACAAGCTTGCAGCGCGTAGCAAAGGCTCTGACGCTGAGCTTTCTTCCCAGTTCTCGGCTTAAAACGTCCCCACCCTCGGAGCGGCTGCACGAGCAACGATGAGTTACGGGGCTGCCCTGTGGCTCCGGTGACGGATGCTACAAAGGCTTCGCGAGGCTCCCAGACGCCTGCGAGCGAACCAGCTGTCCCCACCCGACCTTTCTGCCTGAAAACGCCCGCTTGCAAGCGAGCTCTCAGTGCCAAAGGCTGTCGGCTTTCAGATCCCTCCTTTTCGTTTCTCTCTCTGGTATTGCACGGAAGCCTCGCCGCTGAGGCTATTTCTAAGACTTGACGACGCCGGCCGGCATCCACGCCCACCGACCGCCCCTGGGCGGAGAGAACATTCTTTTAGTCCTGGCTAGGGAGGAGAGAAAAAAAAGGATAATGAAGGAGGGAGGAGTGTGTTCAGCTGCTGCCCCCTCCCGGCTGCCCAGTTACTCTCCCGGCCTGTTTCACATCCACTCACAGTTTTATTAAATGGAAAATAAAATAAAGTGCCCCATAAGAGCATCCCTCCCCCAACTGCTATCAGAAAGGTACACAATCTACCTGTCTCCTTTTGTCAATTCTCATTTACTCCCCAAATAGCAACTGACGTCTCTTATTTTCCTAGCTATCGGTTACTAAGAGAAGTAGGAAGACGCTTTAGCAATTTAAATACATTGATTTCAATAATGTGAGTCATGGATGGGAGAATATAGAATGAAATAGATCATCTCCTTGTGGAAGGTTGGAGGGTTTGTTTTTTATATATTACGCCAAAATGTGATAATTTAAGGGGAACACGAAAAGAAATCACTCCGCCCCCCCCCCCAAGAAACCATTTAATTACTTTCCTGCCAAACTCTGGGGCTCTACTTTGAGTTTTTCATCCCACGTGTTGCCTATGCCCCGCACCAGAAATCCTGTTAGTGAAGGTACCACACTGAAGCAACCACCAAGAGCCCCAATTCTATCTTCCTATTCCTTATACCATTCATTCCCTGGATTCTAGTCCCTGGGAACCTACCCTCCGGGACCTGTCACAATGACACTGGAATCTTGGCCAAGAACTCACGAAGTAGATAGGGGGGCGGTTACTGAGCAGATAAAGTGACCAGGACACTCGTTAAGATGTATTAATGAAACGAGAATTAGGAACGCAGCGTTGGCATTTCGTGTCATATGGAATTAGTTCGTTACCATTATATTGATAAACTTAATTTTCAAATTACTGGCTTTATTAAAATATATGCACCACACACGTCTTTGTTACGGCAATGCAAAGCAATGTTGACAATAGTCTATCAATATGAGGACTATCTCAATATTATCAATAATTTTCATAATTTTATATCAAATTTCAAAAAATGAATACATCTCAAAATAGATCGATGTAGATAGAAAGTGAAACAACCTGATATCCAACAAAACTGCTTAGATCAATCAAACAGGGAGTGTAAAGAATCATAGAAACTGCTTTACGAAACTGAAATTTCAGACAGAGGTATCCGCTGCTGCTTCCACACGTCTGACACGTCCCGCATGCCTCCCTAGGCTTGCCAGTTTCTCTCCAGCGCCCCATCTGCTGCTGGAGGCATCAGCCGGACCAGATGCTTTCCTAGCGCCCGCTCCGCCCGGCTGTACTTCTTTTTATCCCTCCTCCCCGGGCTCCCCACCTTCATCTCAGAAAGGAGAAGCCACCGGGGTCGCTAGCCACCCAACCTCTTCTCCAATCGCTCTACCCCGTTCTGCCAACTACACACCTATCTAACATTCTCACGTCTCCCCAGGTTTCTCCTCTACATGCTTTGCTGACCGCAGACTAGGTTGTTTGGTTGGTTTTGGGGGTTTGTTTGTTTGGTTTTTTTTTTAATAGCAGCAGCTGTACAGAAATCTGTATCCAAAATTGGGCTTGTTTTTAATGCATTTCAAATAATACTGCTGAATCCCAGGACATTAGCGGAAAGTCCTACTTCAAAGGAGACTGATTGGGGGAAGGGTGCAAAGTAAAACACAAAGGAAGCTTGTATATTTTATTGAATTAGATAATTTGCCGAGAGTGGGATGGGGTGGGGATTATTGATTGATAGGAAGAGGGATTTAATTGCCTCTGTATAGTTCAAATTAGATGTAGAGTAGCTAGCTACAGAGCTACTGTATCTGAGTAGACTCAGAGTAGCTAAAACTAGATAACTTGGAGTAAATAAGATCTAAGTTCAAATCGCACTTACTGGTTGTGGGTTCCTGGCTAAGTCACTTAAACTCTCTACCTCAGTTTCCTTATCTGTAACTCCATTATGCTATGATCTCCATAATTGCAGAAGTTAACAGACGGACAGAAGTAAAATGACTTTCCTAACATTACCTCATTAGGTTCATGGCAGAACGAGGTTCAAAGCAAGTTCCTAGCATTAACGTTAGAAGGGACCTCAAAGGTCATCTAAGTATAATCTCATTTTTTTATCTAAGAAACTTAGTGGAAAGTGATTTGCCCGAAGAAGCCGCTAGGTGGTGCAGTGGTTAGTTGGCCTGAAGTCAGGAGAATTGAAATCCAAACCTCCCTTGACTATGGTGACCCTAAGCAAGTTACATAACTTGTCGGCCTCACTTCCCTAACTGTAAAATAAGGATACAGCAGTGTACCGTGCTGTTTTCTCTAGAAGCTGCCGATTGCTCTCTGGGAGGAGATCTGTTGTGTCAACTCAAATGTCTCGGACAGATTCTTCTTCCTGTAGAGAGCCGCCTCAAGTCTTGTGCAGACAAAACTCAATTTCCAAAGATACACTTCATACCCACAATTTAATCCAAATGGCTTTTAAAAATGTTATTCTAAAGGAAGAGAAAAAGGAGCAAAATGGGCAGGTGTCAACTAAACTAGGTGAAAAGGATGAATCAGATAACAATGAAGTTAAGTACAATTCTGAGCAACAGGAGCATTTCCCATCTCCTCCCTCAATTAACTCTTCTGGGGTGGAGCAAGAAGGAGGAAGGGAAGAGGCTGAAACACAAACAGAATAGCCTGTGAAGCAGCCTAAGCCTGTGACAAGATTAGCTTTACCAATGCTTTTTTTTTTTTTTTTTTTAATTTTTTATTTTATTTTATAATTATAACATTTTTTGACAGTACATATGCATGGGTAATTTTTTACAACATTATCCCTTGCACTTACTTCTATTCAGATTTTTTCCCTTCCTCCCCCAACCCCCTCCCCCAGATGGCAAGCAGTCTTATACATGTTAAATATATTACAGTATATTCTAGATACAATATATGTGTGTAGAACCGAATTTTTTTGTTGCACAGGAAGAATTGGATTCAGAAGGTAAAAATAACAGTTTACATTAATTTCCCAGTGTTCTTTTTCTGGATGTAGCTGGTTCTGTCCATCATTAATCAATTGGAATTGGTTTAGCTCTTCTCTATGTTGAAGAAATCCACTTCCATCAGCATACATCCTCGTACAGTATCATTGCTGAAATGTATAATGATCTTCTGGTTCTGCTTGTTTCACTCAGCATCAGTTGATGTAAGTCTCTCCAAGCCTCTCTGTATTTCTCCTGTTGGTCATTTCTTATAGAACAATAATATTCCATAACATTCATATACCATAGTTTACCCAACCATTCTCCAATTGATGGACATCCATTCATCTTCCAGCTTCTAGCCACTATGAAAAGGGCTGCCACAAACATTTTGGCACATACAGGACCCTTTCCCTTCTCTAGTAGTTCCTTGGGGTATAAGCCCAGTAGTAGTATGGCTGGGTCAAAGGGTATGCACATTTTGATAACTTTTTGGACATAATTCCAGATTGCTCTCCAGAATGGTTGGATTCTTTCACAACTCCACCAACAATGCATCAGTGTCCCAGTTTTCCCACAGCCCCTCCAACATTCATCGTTATTTGTTCCTGTCATCTTAGCCAATCTGACAGGTGTGTAATGATACCTCAGAGTTGTCTTAATTTGCATTTCTCTGATCAATAGTGATTTGGAACACTCTTTCATATGAGTGGAAATAGTTTTAATTTCATCATCTGAAAATTGTCTGTTCATATCCTTTGACCATTTATCAATTGGAGAATGGCTTGATTTCTTATAAATTAAAGTCAATTCTCTGTATATTTTGGAGATGAGGCCTTTATCAGAACCTTTAACTGTAAAAATTTTTTCCCAATTTGTTACTTCCCTTCTAATCTTGTTTGCATTAGTTTTGTTTGTGCAGAAACTTTTTAATTTGGTGTAATCAAAATGTTCTATTTTGTGATCAATAATGGTCTCTAGTTCTCCCTTGGACACAAACTCCTTCCTCCTCCACAAGTCTGAGAGGTAAACCATCCCATGTTCCTCCAATTTATTTATGATTTCGTTCTTTATGCCTAAATCTTGGACCCATTTTGATCTAATCTTAGTATGTGGTGTTAAATGTGGGTCCATGCCTAGTTTCTGCCATACTAATTTCCAGTTTTCCCAGCAGTTTTTGTCAAATAATGAATTCTTATCCCAAAATTTGGGATCTTTGGGTTTGTCAAAGATTAGATTGCTATTTTTATTCACTATCTTGCCCTGTAAACCTAACCTATGCCACTGATCAACTAGTCTATTTCTTAGCCAATACCAAATGGTTTTGGTGATTGTTGCTTTATAATATAGCTTTAAATCAGGTACACTTAGACCACCTTCCTCTGACTTTTTTTTCATTAGTTCCCTTGCAATTCTCGACCTTTTATTCTTCCATATGAATTTTGTTGTTATTTTTTCTAGGTCATTAAAATAGTTTCTTGGGAGTCTGATTGGTATAGCACTAAATAAATAGATTAGTTTGGGGAGTATTGTCATCTTTATTATATTCGCTCGGCCTATCCAAGAACACTGAATGTCTTTCCAATCCAATGCTTTTTCTAAGAGAGAAGGACAGGATATAAGTGATTTTATACATGCATATCCTGTGATTGAAAATATTGACTCTGTAGGTCAAAAAAGGAGAAGATATGCACCTTTAGATTTGAATAAAATTAAGGATTTGAAAAAAGGTTGTACCCTTTATGGGGCTACATCAGCTTATGTTAAAATGTTACTAGATGGTTTGTCTTATGAAGTCCTAACCCTGAATGATTGGAAATCCATAGCAAGGACATGCCTAGAACCTGGACAAAATTTGTTATGGCTTGCGGAGTTTCATGAATTATGTAAAATCCAAGTCAGATGCAATTTGGAAATAGGAGTTAACACACAATTCACTTTTGAGCACTTAGCTGGTGAAGGTCGGTATGGAGAGAATTTAGAACAGATTAATTATACCATGACAATATATGAGCAAATTGCTAAGGCTGCAATAAAAGCTTGGGGTGTCCTCCCTGGACAGAAAGATCGGGGAGAGGCTTTCACTAAAATAGAGCAAGGTCCCAATGAACCTTTTGCGAATTTTGTGGGAAGTTTGCAAACTGCTGTCAAAAGAACTATTGGAGAAAATGCAGCTACAGAAATAATGACCAGACATCTGGCTAAGGAAAATGCCAATGAGATTTGCAAAAGAATTATATGGGGATTAGACAAAGATGCTCCTTTAGAGGAGATCATAAGATGCTGTGCTACAGTGGGAACAAATGTTTTTTACACCTGGACGATGATGAACGTGGAAAGACAGGGTCCCTCCTGGCAAGGGCCTTCTAGAGAAACTCGGCGATGTTTTCAATGTGGAAAAATTGGGCATCTAAGAGCTCAGTGCAGGTATGGAGACAGAGTGAGAAGACAGGGTGAAAGAAGACCTAAAACCCCATGTCCAAAATGCAACGGAGGACTCCATTGGGCATCAGAATGTAGACTAATTCAGGGAAATGGGATGAAGGGCCCAGGTCCAGGGCCCCAGGCAAAAAAGACTTGGGGCATGATGGCAGCTGAGGTTACACCCAAAGAACCTTTAGAAGGTCAGGACTCTGATTTGATCAACCAGCAGAAAAGCAATCACATGGCAGAAAGGGATTACTTGATAAATCAGCCAAAAGGCAATCAGATTGCAAAAATGAATTACACTTGGGGAGAGTACAGGCCTTTTAAACCAACAGGGCTGTGTCCAGTGCAAACAACTCCAATGTAATTGCCAGATGATGAGAAGAGATTTAGAAAGTGGTAAATAGAAGGAAATTAGATATATTAACTGCCTGGAAGAAAGGGTTTGCTTGTATTTTAACAGACAGAAGGAAACAGATAGGTGGCAACAAGCGCCTGGAGAGAGACAGAAAAAGAGAAAGACCTCAAAACCCTTCAGAGGAACTAGACCAGACCATCACAAAGCAGTTGCTGTGTCGAGTCAGATGATGTTTGTAAGTCTCACAGTAGGCACTAAATTTGTGTTTCCTTCCCTTCTAGATCATGCAGAGAAAAACTTGATTCAGAAAAATAATGCTCTTTCCACTATATGGCCTAGCCCCTGCTGTTACTATATAACTGTGTTAAAAATTAATTCTGGGTGAAATCCACCATACTGAAATTATTATTTATGTAATTTTCCAGTGTCTCAGGGAAAATTACCTCTTCCATATGAATTTCTTAAACATAAAGATGAAAGATAAAATTTAAGTGTCTTTCCTACAAATTTGAACAGTACTACAATAGGAGATACATCAACAGAACTAGCTATAAGTAAATGCATTAGAAATTGGCAAAATAAAATGTGTCTAGGGTGGAGATAAAAGGATCTTTATGTAAAAAAAGGTTAGGTGGAGGGAGAATGGGGAAAATAAAGACAGGGTCTCTCCCAGCTCTTAATCTATGACCTTATGTCCAGCTTGAAGACATACAGAGGCAATGTGAATTTTACTTAGGAGATGACATTACAAGGCAAGGGGGATAGAAGGGAGTAGCTTCTGGGAATTATTAAGGATTGCAACCAAGTCTATTGTAATGCCGGAGAAACTGAGGCAAGATAGCAAGATAGAGATTAGAGAACAATTTGATTATTAATTTATTGGAGAGTAAATCAATTGGCTGGATTAGTATCTCGTCTGGAAGCATCCAGCCCTGAATGTCAAAATGCAAGAATTGTGGCAGAACACTATTAATAAAAAATATTTTGACCATTATCTGAAATATGAAAATAGAGAAAGGTGAGAATACAGTTGGAAAAATGTATAAGGAGACTTTTTGCAACAGTCCAGAAAGATGGTAATGAAGGCCTGAACTAGTATTGACAATGGCAATAGAAGGGGATGTAAGCAATGGTACTAGGCTGAGAGACAATTTATCTAGATTCTCCAGTTGGTTCCCTACCTGTAAAACTCCCTGTCTAGAATTATTATTATTGTCATGTATTTTTCATAAATTTCATAATTAGCATAGATAACATTCTAATATTATAATTTTTATATCTTGAGAGAATCTTTGAGATCATTTAATTTCTCATTTTATGATGGGGAAGAGGAGTCATATTTGTAGAATTGGAAGCAAACTTAGAGGAACCTCCTAAAATTGTAGATGAGGAAACAAACTCAAATTGACTAGATGCCTTAGAGGCCAAGAGCAATAGCTAAGTGCTAAGGCTAAAACCCAAGTGCCCTGTATTTCCAAGTCTAGGATTTTTTTTTTCACTAAACCTCACTAGCTCACTTTGATTTGCCCAAAATCATATAAAAGTTCAGGCCTTCTAATTCCCAAACTAGTTCTCTTTTCAGAACATTATGCTTGGGCAAATCTAGCAATACAGGAATGAAATGAACTCCGACCCCATTACAAATACCTTCCCACTTTCAACACCTAAGTGATTTTTACCCAATTTTCATTTGAAAGAAAGAAAGGGAAAAAAGGAAAAGAAAACATCCAAAGACAACTGGAAAAAAAAAATTAAGGATGTATAACAAAGATGAGGAGCTTTGGGTAGAAATTGAGGAAGTTGCATAATCTTCAAAGGTCATAGAATCATAGGATTTCATATACAGAATCTAAATGAAAGGATTAGTTTCTTAAAGGGAGCACAACCCTCATCAACTCTACAATTTACAATTATATTTTCTTGGGCAAGTCATTTTTCTCTCTAGGCCTCAGTTTCTTTATTCATAAAATAAAGGTATTATTTTAGACAGACCATTAGTTCTCAAAATATGGTCTGAGTACCTTTGGGGTTCCTGACAACCTTTGCAGATTATCCTTTCAGTAAAAAATATTTTCATAATAACACTAACATAATATCAAGACACTATTTGCTAATTAAAATACTTTTTCTTTTCCAACAATATATCTGTATGAGGCTGAAACTTCTCCATAAATTTTGATCAAAACACTATATTGTAACAGATTAAATATAGAAGATAAGGGGATCCAATCAATTGTCTTCTATCGTTAGACAATAAAAGTATTTACAAAAATATGTAAACCAATGACATTCCACACTCCTCTTTTATTTGGGGAAAGTTATTTTTTCTTAAATGTTATTTATTATTAACATGTATATTTCATAAAATATGTTATTATTAGCATGTAATAGGTTTGGTTTTTTATTAGTTTAATGATGCCGAAATTCTTGTCAGTTATAATTTTAATACTATTATCTATTTTAATAGATAATTAAATCTATCTTAATTTAATTTTGTTAAAAATTCTTTGGGGTCCTCTATAATCTTTAAGAGTAAAAAGGAATCCTGAGACCAAAAATCAGTGATCTAAACAATCTCTAAGGTCCCTTTACAGCTTTTTACTAAAAAGTCCACACTCAGTTGGGCATACACATCATTCCACAGCTTAGCTCTTAACCTCTTTGTAGTCAGCCTTATTTCATATTATTCACTTTCACAGAGTCTATGTTCTAGTTAGAAGGATTCGCTAAATGCCTTTTTCTATCTCTGAATTTGCCTACAACGTCTGGATTCTAGATTCTTGGAGTGCCCTTCCTCTTTCTGTCTCTCCCTGTTGAAATCCTGTCCATTATTTAAAGTCCAGGTCAATTTTCAATTCCTCTGGGAAGAATTCTGCAGCCAATTAACAATAATCAATATTTTTGTACCTGTCTTATGGTTTTTATCATATTCTAGATCAGTTGACAGTTTTTGGTGGGTCTTATCCACCTTATGAGGTTGTTGGCTTTTAGAGAGTGATCAGCTAAGTGACACAGCAGCTAGAGTACTATACCAGGAGTCAGACAGACTCAATATCTTTCTTATACCAGGCAAATCAACCTTCTGTGCCTCAGTTTTCTCTGTAACATGGAATTAAGAAGAGTACTGGTCTCGGAGAGTACTTGTGAAGAACAAAAGAAATAGCATATATAAGGCACCCTGCAAACCATAAAGTGCTATTTTACTGGATATTATTCTTTTTTCATATTATTATTCCTTTCAGCATCCTGCATGGTCCCTTGCTTGTTTAAGGAAATTGACAAAAGATTGCAGAATGTTACTTTTTAAATGTCTTGTTTACTCATGATATGATAGCTTCATATTATCATTAGCTGACAGTCTGTCATATTTAGTAAAAGTATATACTTAGAGTGAGGCTTCTTATTAATGAGGGCAGGTAGGTGGTAAAGTAAATAGAGCATTGGGCTTGGAATCAGGCCCTTGGACAAGCTACTTAACCATGTTTGATCAGTTTCCTCATCTGTCAAATGAGTTGGAGAAGTTAATAACAAATCACTCCAGTATCTTTGCCAAGAAAACCTCAAACAGGTCAGACATGATTGGAACAAATTTTAAAACCTTCATATTTCAAATAATCTTAATAGTTTCACAGATCTAATTAGGTCATTGTGGCTTTTTATCTCCTAAAAGAGATGACAAAGGGCTTATTTCAGAAATGCTTACTCTGCCATTTTCTTCTTGGATTATATTCATGTTATAATCCTTCAATCCCTGGTTAATTTGCAGAGCATGTTTAAAACATTAGTCCATTTTGTAAAGGTTAGTTTGGTTAAAACTTGTAACCCCTACTTAAACAGACACATGCAAAGTAAATAATGAGTGGTGAGACATTATCAAAGCTTTTGCATTTTTTCTTTCAGTGACATGTGACCAGGTATTTGACACAGAGATCGCCTGAGGTATTAGAACTGATTTAAGATGAACCAAATCAGTTTCAATAGAGCAGTAAAGAATTGAACCAGTTACACCCAGTGAAAGAACTCTGGGAGATGACTATGAACCACTACAAAGAACTCCCAATCTCTCTATTTTTTGTTCGCCTGCATTTTTTATTTCCTTCACAGGTTAATTGTACACTATTTCAAAGTCCGATTCTTTTGTACAGCAAAACAACTGTTTGGACATGTATACATATATTGTATTTAATTTATACTTTAACATATTTAACTTGTATTGATCAACCTGCCATCTGGGGGGAGAGGAGGGGAAAATTAGAACAAAAGGTTTGGCAATTGTCAATGTTGTAAAATTACCCCATGCATATATCTGATAAATAAAACTATTAAAATATTTAAAAATTGATTTATATATTAAATATGAGTAATTTATTTTTTATTATTTTGATTTTTAAAAATAGATACATGTAGAAATTCTATTATTTTCTTCCTTCAGTCCAATGGATCATCTTGTGGTACTCTCCCCCCATTCCTCTTCAAACATATCCTTTGGAGACCACTATTCTAGAGGAACAAAATGATCATTTAAGATATAAATATTCCTTGGCAGGTACATCTGATGGATTATATTTCCCATTAGAATGGAAATTTAATTTTATGTAAAAACAAAAACATGAAGAAACATTGGATTTGGAATCCAATCAACAGGGTTTGAAATTCTAATTCTGCTATTTACTATCTATGTGACTTTGGACAGTGAATTTAATTTCTGTTATCCATCTGTAAAATAAATGGTTGGATTAGACAGCTGTAATTTTTTTTTTTTTTCGGCAGCATGGCATAGGAGATATGGTCTTGGACTTGAATCAGGAAGGCCAGGATACAAAGTCCATTTCTGATGCCTATTATCAGCATGGACTTCGCAAATCTTTCACTTCTCAGAATCCTCCTCATCTGTAAAATTAGAGGGTTATACTAAATGGTCTCTAAGATCCGTTATACTTTTAAATGTATGGCCATATCAACAGTCTGGATGTGATTTCAAAGTATACATGGGCAGTGTCTGAAAAACAAATCAGTTTAGGAGATGCCCTGTGCTTTTAAGTCAATATTTAATCCTCGTAGGATGTCTCAAAAGTTTCAGACAGACCAGAGGAAAGAATTTTTTAATAGTAAGATTGAGAAACTTTTAAACTCATATACCACTTTTTCCACAAATAAGTTAAAGGTAGTAGTTGTGCAATTAATCCCTAACTTAAAAACAAGGACAAGGTATCATTTATAGCTCACAACATATGTTCTATATATGTATTTAAAGATCATTTAAGTATTTACAATCCTTCCTAGTATAGACAAACCATAAGCAACCTATAAATGCCATTCCTGCAAATAGTTTAGAGGTTTGGAAGACTGTCAACATTAAGTCCCAAAAGAAAAATCAACAGGCTTCACAGATTGTACAAAAAAAGGACCACACAAGAGTGGCTAAGATAAAAGGGAAATTTGGAAAAGGCAGGGGGCAGACTCATGGGTCAGATGTTTATGGACAGAAATGATGACAAGGGATCAGCAAACAGTTCTATTGATAAGTTGAAAAACTATATTTTGGGGGAAGAAAATGTAGGCACTTTGTTTACATGAAAGAATTACAAAAGAAATTAGAATCCAATTAATAGAAGCCTGTTCTATATTTATTAAGAAATAAATGGGAGTAGAGGGAGCGAGGGGATAATTTGGAAAAATGAATACAAGGGATAATGTTATAAAAAAATTACTCATGCATATATACTGTCAAAAAAATAAAAAAAAAGAAATGGGGAGGGAATAGGATATGGGTGGAGATATATATAAATTAATGGAAATATAATTTATATATTTATAAAGAAGGAAGAAAAGGGTAGGAGAAAAGGATGGGGAAAGAAGATAAGGGAAGAATCCTAGAAGGAGGAGGATAGGTTAAGTAATGGCAAGGCAAGGGAGTGAGTAGAAGTAAAGCAGATGAGTCAAGGTAAAAAGAAAAGAAAAGAGGCAAAGAACAGCCTTTTTGACCAAGTCAAAAAAAAAAAAAAAAAATCAATCTGGGAGGGGAAGATCCTCAGGGATTCTGGTCAAAAATTCTGAGGCAATCTGGGGCAAGACAAAAACCAAATGGACTTTGCCTGGGACCTTTTATTTGCTAATCAATGAGAGCAAAAATGATTTAAGTTTAAGGCATACTAAATGATCTCTAAGATCCCTTAAACTTTTAAATGTTATGGTCATATCAACAATCTGTGGATGTGATTTCAAAGTGTGCATGAGCAGTGTCTGAAAAACAAATCAGTTTAGAAGATGCCCTGTGCTTTTAAGTCAATATTTAACCCTCGTAGGATGTCTCAAAAGTTTCAGACAGAACAGAGGAAAGAATTTTTTAATAGTAAGATTGAGAAACTTTTAAACTTTTAAACTCATATACCACAGAAATCTAGCTTGAGATCCTAAGCGGGAAAGAAAAAATGGAAGGACAAAGAAAGGGAGGAAGGAAGGAAGAAAGGGAAGGAAGGAAGGGAGGAAGGGGAGGAAAGGGTGGAAGGAAGGAGCTTAGTAATCTATTGTTTCCTTTGAGTGTTTCAATTCAAACCCTTCATATAATAAACCTGAAGATGTTAGGTAATTGTGAGGTTTGTAAATAAAGTAGTGTATGCTAAAGTCCTGATGACCCTCAAACCAACTACCTTAAACCCTCCTTACACTTGAATCTTTTTGTCAAGATTTTCATTAGTATCAACTATCAACTGAAAATGAATCTATGTATCTAAATTAAATTTCTTATCTAAGCCTCTTTCTTCATTTTTTGAATATTAACCTCAAAAAAAAAATGTGAAAATAGTCATTAATATTTGTTGATGCTTAACTTCACAATAGGACAAGGACAAAATTAGGAACTGTGATTTCTTTGGTATAGCGTACAGGTGACAAACACTTGGCTTCCCAGTAGAGCCAGAACTAAATTAAAATGTAATTGGAAAATATTTAACAAAATAAATAAAAACACAATAGAACATAACTAATGTTAACATATGTTTTTAAAAGTCAATATGCAGCCTGGAGAGATCTTTATGCATATTTTATTAACCCTCAGTTTCTGAGTTTGATACTAGTACCATAAAGAATCCCACTTACTGGTACCTTCTAGATGCTTAAAGAAAAGGTGTCCAACTCAAATAGAAATGGATCCATAACTGATTTAGAAACCTACAAATCAACATTATTGTATTATATTGTATTTTTACTTATTTTGAACAGCATTTCTCAATTACATTTTAATTTAGTTTTGTGGGACTCCTTTATGATTCAGCCCCAAATCAAATAAATAAAGCTTGAATCTTCTGTGGAAAAACAAAAAAACAAAAAACAAAGAAAATCTTCATAATTTGAGCCAAACTTTTGAGTTTTTTTTTTTTCAAACTGTCACATCCTGGGATGCAGGTCAGGATCTTCCTTTCAGGGATGGTAGGAAAGTCACTTGGTAGTATAGATTCTTCATTCTAGTCATTCTGAGGAAAAAATTTTCAGATGTCTCAGTTATGAGCCAGGAAGGGTAAAGATTCTACTGGGCTCCACAGGGAGGTGTGGGGAGGAAAGCAGGACAAAGGAGAAAAGGAGAGGGAGGGGAAAAGGGAGATAGATATAGAACGAGTTAGATGGAGAGGGGGAATGGAGGAGGGGAAGGGGAGAAGGGAAAGGCAGAGAGAATTTATTAAGCCCTTACTATGTGGTCAACTACATGTTGAACGGTGTTAGGGATGCAATTACAAGCACAGTACACACACACACAAATACCAGACATTTCCTACCCTCAAGAAGTTTATATTCTAATTTTTTTTTTAAAGTAAAAAAATATAACCAAAAAAGGATTCTAGAAAGTAAGGGCAAACCAATTAGCAAACTAGAAAGTGTCCTAGGAGGCTGGTTCTGAGCAAGATAAGATGAAAGCTTCCCTTTTAGAACTGGAGGACCCAGGAGTGGAGTACAAGGCTGCAGATAGTTCTTTAATTACTTGTAGTGTATCGGTCCAGTTTCAGGGAAAATAAACTAGAAAGGTGGATGGCAGAGACTTTAATTTTTTTTCCTACTTCCAGCTATATCAGATGCTTCTATTGTTCATCTTTACATGCTGTCACAACAAAACAACCCCAAGTTAACCCTATGATAGCTGACTTAATTTAAGCTCTGCTAATACTTCATCTGCTTCCAGCTCATCAGGATGTAAACAAACCTTCCATTAGTGGATTAAAGAGATATATTTTCATTAAGCCCAAATTATTATTAACCAAAGTTACCTGAATAAAATGATTCAGCCCTTCCTCCAGACAAAAATTAATTCCTCTATTCCTCTATCAGCTCCCAAATAAAATATAATGATTTAAATATGTGTGTGTGTGTGTGTGTGTGTAAAGAAATAATGATCTCAGAGGAGACCAACCACTATTCTCTTGGACCCAACTGTTTGGGGGAAAAAAAAAAAAAGGAAAATTGATTGAATTATTTTTGTACAAATCTTTTTTTTTAATGACAAAAGCTTAAAAATCCAATTGTTTAGAAAGTCAAAATCACAGACAATCAAATTCTTTTAGAAGACACGTCTAATGTCCTATGCCCCAGTTCTGTTCTTTCATCCGAGTCAGCAACTATCCTGTTGAGCTTCTTGTTTTAAAAGGACATCTTTATGTTCTCATAAAGTGCTCAGTTTTACATTCCTGATCTAACCTCAAAAGAGGCTAATCATCTGAATTGATTGTTACCATCTCCCCACCCTGCTCTTATCTTATTAGCCACCAGAAATACCACTTTTTTACTTCCGTGGCACATTTTTGCTGTTTTTCTGATGAAGTAGTCAGGATTCTGCTCTCCCAAAATTGATTTAGGACCAAAGAGAAGAGAATGAAGAACAAGGAAGTCTGCCTACAACTAAGGGATAACTTTTATGTTCCCAATACCTTTGCTACCTGCAAACCATGCTCTCCTGAGAAGTACCACAGGTTCCAGAGAACTCCCAGAGTAGCTAATGGTCCTCTGATTTTTGTGTTCATGTAGTCTAAAGAGAAAATCAACTATCAATAAGGTGGTGTGACCTGGGACCAAGGACTGACTCCTAGCTAATTATGTGACCTTAAATGGATTATTTCACGTATCTGGTCAACCATTTCTTTGGTACTGGTATAAGATACAGGGGCTAGTTATTTTCCTTGGGAAAATGATCCAAGGAAATCAGCAAGCAATTTGCAAAAAAAAGAAACACAAACTGTTAATAACTGTTGCAGAGCAGTAAAGGATTTGTACCCTAATCATCCGAGAAAATAGGGAAATTAAAACAAATTCAGAGTACAACACAAGTTGGAGGAAATGGTTAAAATTTAACATTGGTTAAAATCCAGGGGAAAGGATTATTATATTGTTGGTAGGACTTTAAACTGTATGTTACTAAGAGAGCAATATGGCAACATATAATAAGTTACAATATATTCCAATCTGACTCAGTGATATTATTAGGAATATATATGTGTATGTATGTATGTATGTATGTGTGTGTGTGTGTGTGTGTGTGTGTGTTTAGCTTTTTTGTGTAATGGACCCCTTTGGCAGTCTGGTAAAGGCAATAGACCTGTTCCCAGAAGAAAGATTTTAAATGTATAAAACAAAATAAAATACAGAGGACAACAAAAGAACCCAATTATATTGAAACAGTTAACAAAATATTTTAAATCTTAAAAAAAAACAAACTAATTCATGGATTCAGGTTAAGAATCTCATTCCTAAAGGATGATACTTAAAAAGAGAAAAAAAAACACCAGTGTAAAGGAATATAATCCACTTGTTGAGTATATAGGGAGAATAGGATTATGGAATTTCTATTGTATTTTCCTCTGGAACATAAGGACATGCCTATTGACACCAATTTAGTTGTCTTATTTGGTATCATAGAATAAAGAAGATTCATTGGCTGGTCCCCAAGTAGATGAGGCTTAAGAAGATGGTATCAATCTTCTGAGGTGCCTGGGCACACACCCTCGGAAGGAAAATATAACAAAGGCTGACTCATTAAAGGTTCCTCTGAACAACATGTACAAAAATATTCATAGCTGTTTTATTTGTAACAGCAATCAACTCTCTATCAGTAAAAATCAGGGAATGGCTGGATATACAATGATGTCTCAATATAATAGAATACTGTTGTGTAAGAAAAAAAGGAAAATGTGGAAAAGGCGTACTAGATGATGCAAAGGGAGGATAACAGAATTAGAATAACATCCACCTTAACAAAGACTCTATAAAGATAGTATCAAAAAACAGGTGATGTCAGATTAACTTTATTTCCTTTTTCACATGACTACTTAGCTAGTAAATCAGGGGAATGTCACTGATATAATTTGCCTAGATTTTAGCCAGATTTTTTGTTTGTTTTTTAACAAGGTGTTTCATAGCATTCTTGTGGAAGATATGTAGAAATATAAATGAAAGAGTGATACATTTGAGTGGATTCAGAAATGCCATGCAGGTTCAAAACAGTAGTCACTAACTACATGTATGGCAGAAAATTCCCAGTGGTGAACTGTAATGTTCTTGAATTGTGAGGGTCTGGTGGTCTCTCAGTTGTAATCCTTCTCTGGGAGGAGGTTTCTTTTCTGTATAATCTTTTCCTCTATGAGCAGGTTTCTTGGGAGGCTTCTGGAGCCTCCAGCCAGCCTCTTCTTCTTCCTGAATCCTGGCTCTGAATCTCCTCCAACTTTTGTCCTTCCCCAATCCAGACTGCTCTCCAGGCTCAATGTTGCCTCTTTTCATCTTCCCAGAGAATGGGCATGGGATAATGTAAGGGCTTCTGGGAAGAACCACTTCAACCAATGAGCTTGCTCCTCTTAGAATTCCTAAGGTGTAAACTCCCTTAAAAGGCCCAAACCAAAGGTCTGAGCCAGAGAATTGTCAAGTCAACCTGAGTTCTCACCTTGTAATTGTCCAGACAACCTGAATTCTCACCTTGTCACTGTCCAGACAACCTGAGTTCTCACGTGGTAATCCTAACAGTGTACTCCAGAGATCTACAACTGGACCTATGCATATTCACTTTTTTTAAAAAATTAAATGATTCAACTCAGATATGTCATGCTGATCAAAATTTCAGAAGCAAAGCTAAGAAGAATGTCTAACACAAAGAATCATAGAATCAGGATCCAAAAAGATCTTGAAAGATGAGAACATTGGGCTAAATCCAATATGACAAAATTCAGTAGAGAGATAAATGTAAATTCTTATACTTGGCTACAAAAAAATCAACTTCAGTACTACAAGATGAAGAATGTATAAGTAGATAGTAGTTCTGAAAAATATCTGGAGGTTTTAGTTGAATGCAAACTTAATGTGTCAGTAGTATTAGATGGCAGCCCAAAAAAAAAAAAATAATATAATCTGTTGCTGTTATCTGTCCATTTAACGAAGCTTTTCCTCATACAAGATCCTACATGAATATATTCATTATAAGATAGACAAGAGGCAATAGTGTTAACTCTGTTCAACAATAAGCTAAGAATTATAATCAAGGAAAGCATTGAGATATGCTTACTATATTAGATTTAACATATTTCTACCATATTTAACATATATTGGACTACTTGCCATCTGGGGAAGGGAGTAGGAGAAGGGGAGGGAAATTGTAACAGCCCTGAAGTCAGGAGAACTTGAGTTCAAATCTGGTCTCAGACACTTCACACTTCCTATCTGTGTGATCCTGGGCAAGTCACTTAACCCCAGCCTCAAAAAAAAAAAAAAAAAAAAAAAAGGACCTAGAGAAAAAAATGACAAAACACTCCAGTATCCTTGCCCCCCCAAAAAATCCAAATGGGGTTACAAAGAGTCAGACATGACTGAAAAAAAATTAGACTAAACAACAACAAATAAATGTATATTTATAAAATAAGATGCTTATATGTAAAATATATATCTACAACATATAAAATATGAAAATCACACATTCATATGTGTGTATTAATATATATATATATATATCTATGTGTGCGTATGTGTGTATATGTGTGTGTGTGTGTGTGTGTGTGTACAGGTATATATATAACAGAAGAAGGCTTCCAGTGTGTTGGGTGTGTAAATAATCCACCGAATACAGTAGCAATCGGAAGGAGTGGAGTAAATACACAAATTGAAGTGATTAGAGCTCCTGTGGTATAGTATTTGCTTATATAAAAATAGGACAGGCTGGAAACTAGATTCCTTGATAGCAAACTGTAAGTTTTAGTCTCAAAAACCGTAAGGTTTTGAAAAATTAATAAAGATTTTTTTTTGCAGGTTGGGGAAGTCAGGTTGAGATGCCATTGCTACCCCCTGACAGAAAAAGTGTAACTGCTGTAATTTTTCATAGACACAGATACAAAAGGAGTAGAAAGAACTACCAATGGAAGAGAGACTTAGAAGTACCAAGAAATCAGGCATCAGCTGGTATAAACTAAGCAGGGACTCCTTCAGGCTTTGGGGGCTCCCAATGTCCTCTCAATATGAAGTGCAAAGGTGCCCACACTCACTGGCACAAGGAATCAGAAGCAGAAAAGAGATTTTTCAAGCCCAGACCATTACCTCGGGTCCACTCTAGGGACATCAGCACTGGGTCAGAGAGCAGCTAAGCTGACGGCGGTCGGTGCAATACTGAGAAGTTAGGCATTTGCTGGCTAGAATCCCTGGGACAGCTCAGGCCGCTGGATATAACACTTCCAACTTGGCCACCAGTCACCATGAGCAAAGGGCTGGAGGAGCAGAAAGCAGGCCAGTAATCCACTTGGACATGTGTCATCTCTCCAAAATCATGAGTGCCTTAGACTATGTATGGGCAAGGCGATTATAGGGAGGATATGGACTACCCAGGCTTAGAGTGCAATTTATAATCTAAAGTACAAACTGTAAAGCCTTATTGATTAACGATACCAAAATCTGCCTGACTTCATGCTTTCAAAAGGAAAAAAAAGTGGAATTGTAGTCATTCCAGTCTAGCACTTAACTATGACCCTAGGTGAATAACCTCTCTGAACTAAACTGTCTTATCTATAAAACAAAGACAGATGATCTCTGAAGCAGTAGAGTCCAGGAGAGCCTCCTGGATTTAATCAGATTCAAACCCTGCCTCTGGAGTGAGCTGAATAATCTGATGTAAGAAATTCCTCGAGCCTCAGTTTCCTCATCTGTAATACAATGTAAATAATACCTCTGCCACATTCACAGAATTGTTGTGAGGTATTTATTTCATAGGCTCAAATGAATGTGCCTTGTAAGTTCTTTGAAGGTAGGAACAATATCCCCTTCATCTTTGTATCTGTCTCTAAGGATTAACAGTGGGCCTGCTTATACTTAGTAAGGTCCTTAGTAAGGGCTTATGATTTGATCAATCATTAACACTCTTAAAAACCTTAGTTGTTGGGGCAGCTAGGTGGCGAAGTGGGTAGAGCACCAGCCCTGAAGTCGGGAGGATCTGAGTTCAAATCTAGTCTCAGACACTTAACACTTCCTGGCTCTGTGACTTAATCCCAATTGCTTCAGCAAAAAAAACCAAAACAAAACAAAAACACTTTAAATGTCATTTAGTAGCATTGCTAGGAATAGTAGTCATATTGATATTATTTCATTATAATCTGAAAATTTTGAATGACCCCACATGAATATGAAAAGGACTTAGATCAATTGCATTCACAGGTATACAGCCTCCCAAAGGGTACTCCATAACACTGACAAGAACCTGTGTCTGTCAAGAATAGTGTTTTTTAAAAAGTTTTACTGACATATTGTATTTTTATATCACCTGCATTTCACAATCTTTTCCTCCTCCTTCAGGGAGTCAACTCATATGACAAAAAATTTAAAAGAGGGGGACAGGGAAGAGGCAAGGGGGAAAGATGAGGAAAGTGCAATAAAACTAGTCAAAATGTTTAAAAAGTCTGACATGTTATGTAATGTCTTCTATTGCTGCAGTGATACAAAAGAAGGCATCTTCTCTCAAATCTGGTCTTTGGACCCAAACTTGGTCATTACAATTTTTCAGCATTCATTTCAATGATGTTCTTTCCATTTCCATCACTGTAATCATTTTATGCATTGTTTTCCTAGTTCTGCATGTTTACTTTACAACAGTTCATATATATCTTCCTCATGCTTCTTTCTCTTAATCCTATTTATATTTACTATGGAATAGTAATATTTCATTACATTTATGTACTATCATTTGTTTATTCATTACCCAGAAAGTGCTACTAAAAACATTTTGCTTTATATGAAAATCTTTCTGTCCTTGATCTTGTTGGGTATACTTCATAGTCAAATTTGAATCAAAGGGAATGAATATGTTGTCACTTCAGTTTTTCATTTTTTTGTTGTGTCTTTTTCAGTTGTATCCAACTCTTTGTGGCTCCATTTAGGATTTTCTTGGCAAAGATATTGGAATGGCTTTCCATTTCCTTCTTTAGCTCATTTTATAGATGAGGGAACTGGGGCAAACAGAGCTAAGTGAGTTGCCATGGGTCACAAAATCAGTTAGTATCTGAAACCAGATTAGAACTCAGGAAGATGAATCTTCTTGACTCCAGGTCTGGCACTATCCACTCTGCCACCTAGCTACACAGGTCACTTTTTTATTCAACTTCAAAATGCCTCCTAGAGTAGTTACATCAGTTCACTATTCCACTAATAATGCATTAGTTGTGTTTGCCTTTCTACAACCTCAGTAGCATTATTACCATTTTTTGTCATTTTTGTTAGTTTGTGGGATGTGATACAACCTTAAGGTTGTCTAAATTTGCATTTCTCTTATTACTGGTAATTTAAAACATTCTTTATTATAAATAATTGGCAATTTTTTGAGAATTATGTGTTCCTTTCCTTTGACCCCTTAACCACTGAGGAATGGCTTTTGCTCTTATATATTTCTGTTAGTTTTCTATATATCTTGTATATCAGACTATTAATAGAGATATATAATTTAATGATTACTTCCCAGTCCACCACTTTTTTCATATCCTATTCACATTGTGTTTATATAGAAGCTTCTTAAGTGACAGAAAGGTCTGGTACAGAAAGTTCCAATTGAGACACGTTGTTGTTGTTGTTGTTGCTTTCCTATAATTCAGGCCATTCTGTATCTCAGTTTTCTTACCTAATAAGAATACCATTCCCATAAGAATGCCATCTCCCAGGACTCAGGGACAAAGAAGACCTAGGAAATACTGGAAATTAATGGGTCAAGGTTATGGTGAGGACAGGGAAGTGTTAACCAGTTCTGGGTTTTTTGAGTTCAAAATGTTACTGCCTGCTAAATATAGGAAAAGGCCTATCTATTGAGAAAGTGGGGAATAGGCCCTATGTTGCAAGACGTGATTATGAGATAAATGTGACTGACATTCTGTGGTGTAATTTTCTGATGAACTACAAGAATTGACAAATGTCCTCTGTGTGTATGTGTGTAAGTAGGGCAAAAATAACCAAAAAAACCCCAAAAAACCAACCTAGAACATTCGCATATATTCCTAAAGAGAGGCTCTAACAGAAAACAGTGTTATCCTTTCATTAAAAGAAAAAGTCTTTGAAAGGTCTAACGTGGCTACTTAAAAAAAAAAAAAAAAAAAAAAAAAAAAAAAAAAAAAAAGCTGATGCAGTCTCAGGTTCTGCATTAAAGTAAGTATTAGTGTCCAAATGATAGGAAATGAAAGATCTCATTCTCTTTGCTAGTTCAGATCCTATTTGGAACATATTTTAATCTTTAAAATTAAAGTTAAAATTCTAATAAATTAAGAGTACTTTCTTCCGGGAGAGGGGATCAGGATGGTGGACACTATGGAAAATACATCAAAAGAGGAATTTTACAAAGCTGGATGCTGAGTAGAAAAGCGTAGAAGTTTTGTCTCCTGAAAATGTACATCCTCGATGCCTTTTTTCATGCTGTTTCCTAAATTTAGTTAAGATCCCTTGCCTGGCCTTCCTCCCAACAGTGCTCCCAGTACTGCCTGTGACTTCAAAATTCATCTTAAGTCCTACTTCCTCACTAAAGACTTTGCTGATCCCTTCTCTGAACCTCCTAACTACTGCGTCAGTTTTTGTTATGGCATGAATATACCATATAACCCAACATAATAGATGTATTATAATTATTTGTACACTTGTCTTATTCCTCTTACTAGGATGTCATCACCCTGAAGATAGAGGCTATATCTATTCATCTTTGTGCCCCTAGAAGTGCCTAGACAGGAGCACAATAAATGTTTAATTATTTCAGAGGACAGATATGGGACAAATGGATGGATGTTGCAAAGCAGCAAACTGAGGATGTGATCTTGGGGCTGTTCAGTAATTGACAGGAAAGCTAGAACTGCAGGGGACCTTAAAGATCTGGCCAACCCCCTTATTTTATAGATGAGAACTCTGAGGTTGAAAGAGGGCAAAGTGGATTAGTGGAAAAGAGTATTAAAGTGGAAATCAAAATGCTTCACTTTAAATCTTGGTTTGGGGGTAAATTATTTTATCTCTTAAGGTCCAAGATAATTTTTCTGGTTTGGCTCTATTGCCACTATTTGTTTGAGGCAGCATCATATTCCTAGCTAAAGCATGCTTAATTTATCTGAGCCATCAAATTTTAGTACTAGTGATTAATTGATTAGTGATAAAAGAACTTCTGGTTCATCTTTATTGCCTCTATTTAAAATAAGCATGTCAAGTAATTAGGTATAACTGTGGTGTTAAAGGTTAGTGTAAATTCCAGTTATATGCATAGTATTTGCTGGTCAGTTTATTAAATAATTTCACTTGATGAAGATCTTCCCTTTCCTCTGTTTTTTGATGTGAAAATCTTTACCCTCCCTTTCCACACTGTCAAATTCCACTTGTGCCCATCAGATTTCTGAAACTACTTGCTGCTGTGAGCCCATGGGTTTTTATGTATCATGGGTGCTTACTTTTAGCATATAATGAACCAATTGTTAATTTTAATAAGTATGATTGATAGTACCTATCAATAAATCCTTATAAAATTTTTTGTGATATCAATTTCTTCACCGATAAAACAAAGGGATTAAAATAAGTTGTTTTTAAGCTCCTTTCAAGCCTAGAATCTTATGATGATATCAATGGTCCAACAAGCTAATTAAGGACAGTTCAGGAATTAAAACCCCTGTCCTAGTCTAAAACTCTATCCATTGCAGTAGTAGTAAGTTACATCACTGAATTATTCAGGCAGAAGCTAAAAGTCTATCTGTGCAGAAGTTCTTCCAAGAGGAAGAAAATTTCCAGAGGTCCCCTGCCCCCTCACCAAACACAGACTTTTCCAAGGAGTTCATCAGATTTGCCCTTAGGGTTTCAGCTCCGGTCACCTGCCTACTCCACCCTAACATTCCTTTAACAAAAATAAAATCTTTAATTCCACATTAGAAACAAAAAGACTTAGAAAACAAAAGCTAGAAGAAAACAAACTTTAAGTGATCTCCTCTAAAATATAATTACTTAGTCATCAAATGCAAAGATAGTTATCCCTCCCTTTCCTGTTTCTGATAGGGGAAGGATACTGTTTGGGGGCGGGGGGGAAAGACTTAAGAACAAGGATCAACAGTCCCTAAAAAAAGGGGAGGAGGTGAGAGGAAGGAGGAGGAGGCATTGATGCTAAGAAAAAAATGAAAAGGGGAAAACAGTTTAGAAATGTTAATAAGCTCATTGTCATAGTGAAGCTCATAGTAAATGACTGATTTTCTTTGTGCTATTGCACTGATATCCACAAAATATTCACTAAAGGAAAGATTCTATTAATTTCCCCCTTAAACGAAATCCTAGATCAGGGAAATGTATTTACAACAGACAGAAGACAACTGATTTGCCTAGAGTCAAACAGTAAGGGTAGCCACAATGCCTCAATAGCTGCAAAACATTGAAAATATGAGTCGTGAAGACCTGTGTTCAAATCCTGTCTCAGACAGAGGCTGGGTGACGCTGAATATGTCAATCACCATCTACCTCAGTTTCCTCATCTGCAAAATAGGATTATAATAGCACTTTCCCCTCCTCATCTCCCTCCTCATGAGGATCAAATGAAATAATATGTGGAAGGTGTTTTAAATTGACAATAGAACATATGTACAATTTTATAGTTTACAAAATATTTTACATCGTCATCACTACAGTTCATATTGACTCAGGAAATTTTTCCAGCATATTGGTGGATTCTCTGTGGAGAACTTCCAGAAAGATAAACAAGAATTACCCAAGATGAGAAGGAATAAACACTCTGACAAAAGTGATGGGAAGAAGGAATAAATATTTATTAAATGTTGTGCTAAGTGTTTTTACAAATATTATTTCATTTGATAATCAATGTGGTCTAGTCAGGAGAGATGTATTAAGGTTTTTTTCACTTAATAATATTTTTATTTTTTCCAATTACATGTAAAGATAATTTTCAATATTCATTTTTGTATAAGATTTTGTGTTCTAAATATTTTCTCTCTCTCAGTTACTTCTCCCTTCCCCCAAGATAGCAAACAATCTCATATAGGTTTTACAGGTACAATCACTTTAAACAAATTTCCATAATATTAATGTTTTTTCACTTAATACTTCTTTGTTTTTTCCAATTACATATAAAGATAATTTTCAACATAAATTTTTATAAGATTTTGAGAGATGTGATTTTGAATTCCACTTCTGATACAACTGTAGAAATATGAACAATTCCCAAACTATCTGAAGGCTCAATGTCCTCACATTATTTAGGAATAATGCTTCATTATTACTGTTCTATAAGAAACCATCAGCAGGATGATTTCAGAGAGTCTTGGAGAAACTTATATGAATTGATGCTGAGTGAGCAGAACCAGGAGATCCTTGTACACAACAACAAGATTATATGACAAGTCTGATGGACATGGCTCTCTTCAACAAGATGATTCAAACCAGTCAGTTCCAATGGTCTTGTGTTGGAGAGAGCCATCTACACCCATAGAGAGGACTGTGAGAAATGATTATGCATCACAACATAACATTTTTGCTCTTTTGTTGTTGTTTGCTTGCATTTTGTTTTATCATTTTTTCCATTTTTGATCTGATTTTTCTTGTGCAACATAATTGTATATATATATATATTGGGTTTACCATATTTTTAGACATGTTTAATATATATTAGATTACTTGCCATCTAAGGGAGGGAGTAGGGAGAAGAAAGGAAAATTTGGAGCACAAGGTTTTGCAATAGCTAATGATGAAAAATTATCCATGTATATGTTTTGAAAATAAAAAGTTTAATAAAAAAAGAAATAAGAATTCCTGAGATTTGTCATGAGGATCAAGAGAGAGATCATGCATATAAAGTGATGTGTAAAGGATTTAGATGTCAGTTATTACTCGGAATAAAATGATCTGGGATAATACCCCCCAGCTGGTCACTTACTATCTGTGAGATTGTGTACAACTCACTTCTCTGTAATTCTTAGTTGTCTTCATTTGTAAAAGAAAAAGAGTTAGATTAGATATCGAGTCCCTTTGAGTTTGAAATCCTATAAACTCTTCTTCAGGGAGCATTTATTAATCTATGTATTGCTCTATAATAGTTCATAAGTTATGGCATTTCAGCTAAATATGAATGGAGTAGTATGGTATGCTAGAAAAAAGCTGACATCCAAACAAGAACAAGAACAAGTTCTTCCTCAGACTTTCCTCAGAAGGGCTGTAGAACATGAGGTAAATCATTTTTAATTTCTCCATTTCCTAGGCAAAGTTACAAACAAGACGTCTTCCTTGATGGAAGTGGTTTCCATTGGAAGTGCTTCCTATGTGGAAAGCTCTCCATGCAGAGCAAAGCAGCACACTTTGGAGGCCCACATCCATCCCCAGTCCCCCCTTCGTGCTTCCTTATTGTTCCCTGATATTTAACATGAGGCCTTAGTAGTCCTGGCCCCTGGGCCAGTATCTGCCTGTCGCTCCCTCTCTGTTCCCAGCCAGTCAGTAACCTAATCTGAATCCATCCCTTTTCACTATCCAGCCAAAGACCACCCTAGTCCATTCTGGCTACCTTCCCTGGACTAGCAATCATTCTCCCTGCTTCTGGTCCCATCCTCTCTTTAACCCATCCTCCTCACACCTGCCACACATTGGTTGGCCCATCTCTCTCCTTAGCTCCCTCTTACTCTAGGGAATACAGCTTATTACCACCTTAATCTCTTCACCACCTTCCTAGGTTTGCTTCCTACAACTTGCAGCCAGACTATTCTTTTTGCTGTTCTCTGTACATGACATTCAGTCTCCCATAGCCTTGCCTTTAAAGACTGTTTTCCCCCCAACTCCCATACCTTGGACGGATTCCTTCCTCACCTTTGTCTCATCCTTCTAGATTCAAAGTTCAAGTCAAGGAGCATCTTCCACAGAAAGCTTATCTTGCATTCTCAAGTTACTAGTGCCCCTCTCTAAACTCCTTTATAGAACAATAATATTCCACAACATTCATATACCATAATTTATTCAGCCATTTTCCAACTGATGGGCATCCATTCAATTTCCACTTTCTAGCCACTACTAAAAGGGCTGCCACAAACATTTTTATACATGTGGGTCCTTTTCACTTTTTTATTATGTTTGGGATGCAGACCCAGGAGTGAGACAGTTGGATCAGAAGCTATGCACATTTTTATAGCCTTTGAGCATAATTTCTGCTGCTGCCATTTTAAGTGATATAATGAATGCAGTGAAACATTTTTCTTCGGAGAGATTTGGGGACAGAGAAAGCATCAGGGAATAAGTGATTATTCACTCTACCTCCTGGAAGGAAATGATGAACATGTCAAGATGCCAGTTTATTTGGAAAGGGCTAGTAAAAAAACTTTTAGTCTAACCCAATTAAAAACAAATGTGTCAAAACAACAGCAATGGCAGCAACCACAAAAACAACTTAAAATACCTACTTTTAGTGCCCAAGTTTTTTGCAATTACAGATAGATATAAATACCATCAAAGCAGTTCCTGCTTGGTAATGAAATAAAAGGCCCCTTTCCATTAGCCTTATAAATTATCATATAAATCATATCATAATATATTACATGTGATTTACTATAAATTATTTTATAGAAATCAAAAGATAGCGTCTTTTTATAAAATTTGTTCTGAAGGATTCCAGAATGTAAACATAAATCCCAATGTCCAGAACTACTTTTCTTCCTACTAAGTTAAAGCTCAGATTTCAGAGAAAGTAGGAAAATTAGAAAGAAAAAAAATTCCCTTAATTTAAGAGTCTTCCCTAGCCCAAGTTACCTATACTCAACCACCAGTTTCCTGTAATAATGCCAGGTCCCCAGTCCCATATCACTAAGCACTTGTCCAAAGAAAGCCAGCTAAGAGGAACATCCAGGACACAGTTTCCTATTTCCAAACACTCATGCTTTCTTGGCTACATGACTTGGGGTGGCCCTAAGCCAGCAGCTCCCAGTAAATCACTTAGGAATGGTAATCCTAACCCCTACAACTTGATCTAGGGCTGAATGTTCTCTGCTTTTATGATCTGTTGTTGGGAGGGTCATGGACCAGAGAACTAGAACTGGGTTTATTATTAATATTTTTTTCTAAGAACCAGTAAACAACATAAAAAACCTAGACGCTAGATGACTTATTTGGCTATTTGAGGGAGAGAGAAGGAATTGATCCAAGTTTTTCTAGTAAACATGACTACCACATACTAGGTCCTCTGCTAAATGCTTTCTTTAGTTATCTTATTTAATCCTCACAATAATCCCACAAGGCTACAAATAGCTCCATTTTATAGTAGAGGAAACAGGTAAATGTTTCAAGTACTTTAGTATTATTTTGTTGTCCATAAATCCAAGTGTTGCCAATATTACAATAAGATATCGATATGAGACAGACTCAAGGGAATCTTCACTTTTGGGAACACATCCTTATTTAGATGGTTTACATTTTTGCTATCCATTTTATAAGGCCAAGTTTTCCTCTGGATGAATCATATGAGTCTCATTAAAGTTGTAGTAGTCTAGTTCAAACTTCTTTAAACTGAGTTGAGAGCCCATATCAGATTATGTAACTGAATGTGGAGCTTGCAAAATAATGGTTTATTATCAGTAGATATTTGATTTGCACATATCTATTTTATAGATCTATATGCTTGGAGTCACGTAAAAATTTATTGGGCAAAAAGGAATCTTGAGTGGAAAATGTGTAAGAAATCCCAGTCTGGCTGAAAAAATGAAAGATCTGCCATATGATGGGGCACACCAACAAAACTAAATTCTACCAGAAAGTAAATACATATCCAACTACTAGAGACACCTCCTTTTCTGGAGTATCGAGCAGGAACCAAGAGCACAGCTCTAGCCTTTCCTCACATTTAATCTTCCCTATGGAATGGCACACTACAAATTTAGTAGACTCAACAGCTGGCTACCATGCCATTCCAGAGACTACTTTGAACCTTGGTGAAGGTTCTCTGGGAGGCTGGGGTCCCCACATGCTACACATGTTCTGATGGACTAAGCAACAATCCCTAGAAATATTAATGCCACAAAGTTCAGTCTGTCATGGGAGTTTCCATGGTCTTCTGGGTGAAAGCACTCAGCACTAGTCCATCTAGAAAGCAGTCTGGAAGTAGAACCTTTTGTTCTTCAGTGAAGGAGGAGGTGTGAACCTGAAGTGAGAAAGGATTCTCAGGTCCTTGTGCATCTGAGGATTATTAACAAACAAGGAACCCCAAACAAACTGTAATTTAAAATAATTTTTTTTGCATCACTTTACAAATCATTTTCTTCAAAACAGGTAGGTGATAATTATTATAGAGGAATTCTTAGCCTTTTTTTTGTCATTGCCCCTTAGGCAATCTACTAAAGTCAACATAACCCTTCTTAGATTAATGTTTTTAAATGTATAAAATAAAATAAATAGAACTACAAATGAGACCAATTATATTAAAAGTTATTAATATTATATATATATATATATATATATATATATATATATATATATATATATATATATATATATATATATATATATATATATATTTAATTCGACAATCCAAGCTTATTATAAGGACTTAATGCAGTATGTAAATAAGAAAGAAACTATGATTTCATTCTTGTGGGAATTCCCAGATCCCACACTGCAGATTACAGATCACAATGGGCAACTTTTCTGTAATCCACCATCCTAGAGACCTCTGAGCAGGTGTGATATATTTGTCCATTGTCACTAATGTGTGAGAAGTGAAATTTGAATTCAGATCTTCCAGGCTTTAAGTTCGTACATCCTAGGCCACTAATATTAAGGAAAAGTCACTAGGAACCAGAGGCATCAGGGAAGGCCTCAAGTAACAACAGGTGGCACTTCGGCTGTTTTGAAGAAAGCTAAGGATTCTCAGATGATTTATTTTACACATAAAAGGTAGAAGCAACATGTCCAGGTCACCATGGCAATAGTAGGAACTAGACCTAGGTCTTCTGTCTTTCCCAAACTAATTCCCTCTGGCACTAAGCTTCCTTCTGGGATGTCAATAAACAATGACAAGGGAAATGCTTTTTCTCTAAGCTTCTCTGACGACATCCGAGCATTTTGCTTCTCCTTGCTGGCTCCACCAAGCTCTAACAACCTCTCAGAAGAAAGCTGTGGAAGCATTTGGACTAAAAACCGTGTGTAAGATGCATATAACTTGACTGAGTAGGAAAAAACCCTGGCATTTCTCTAGGATGAGCCCATAACAAGAACTTCCCTGCTAGCTCCAGGATAATGCGGGGGTATTCCCAGGGAGAATCCCACATCTTTTCTTATCACGCTGCTGGTCTTCTATTTTTCTCTCTTATGACTAAGCCTCTGAACGTAATCCAGAGACAAAAAAAGGAGGAAAATCATAATCACTTGCCTTATCTTAAGATCAGCCATGGTGCGGAAGGAAAGAATGACTGATCTGGAGTCAGAGAATTCCCTCTCTGTTCATTACCTTCCTTTTCTGGTTAAAATTTCCAGACTCACTCAGTGATGATGTACTAAAATCCCATATAGGGAGAAGGCAGTGCACCCAGGAGATCACAGAATCTTTAATTAAAATACATTTTACTAATCTGTTTTATTTTTATATTATCTAAATTTCCCAATATATCCCTCACTCCTCCTACTCATATGACTGTTCTTGTGGAAAAAAAGAATTTAAAAACAGAAAGAAAAAGTTTAACAAAAATTTATATAAATAAAATCTAACATTATATGTAATGTTCCTCACCCATGGTCCTCCATTTCTACAAGGAAGTAAAGGAGATGACCTAATTCAAGGGCATTCACTTCTAGCAATTAAATCTCAAGTATCTTAGATCTGCTATTTACAATATGTAACATCTGTAAAATCTATATATTAAATGATCTTTAAGATAATTTTTAATAAAAGGTACCTTCTCTGGATGAGCTTAGGGCTTCAGCTTCTCTGAAACTTAGAACAGGCGAAGGCCTGTTATTTTGACTTTCCAGATAGATGAAAAATTCAAAGAAGAAAATCTTAGAATCAGAGAATTAAGAATCAAAAGGATTCTTAGAAGCCATCCAGTCAACAGAAATGGAATGGTCTTAAACCTAAGTTATGTGTTGGTGGGTTTTGCTGAAATTGTTTTTTCTCCTTTAAAATTTATTCGTTATAAAAGATGGTCCACTGAGGTCATATAAAGGATATATTCAGAAATGAAAGTGATATAAAAAAAGAAATTTTGAATAAAAAAAAATTTTTAAAGAAGTTATTAAAGAATCCCATCCAAGAGGCTATTGGACTAGAGCTCTAGATGTGGCGTCAGGAAGGTACAAATTCAAATCCTATTTCAGACACTTCCTAGTTCTCTGATTTTGGGCAAGGCACTTAAACGCTATTTGCCTCAGTTTCTTCAACTGTTTAAAAAAAAAAAAGTAATTCTGGAACTCTGTCTTCCCAGGAATCAGCCGGAATCAGGATCAGTAAATGTCTTTATTCTTGATCTTTTACAGTCAAGGTCAGGGGATTAGGTCTAGCAACCTCACACACACCTTCCTCCCTCAAACACCAGGAGAGACTAATTCAGCATTAGTGTCTCAGTTCCTCTTCCTCCTCCTACTCCTCCCACACACGTCACTTCCCCCTCTTTGTCCCACCAATCAAGTCAGCACAGAACAGCTGGGGAGGGTCAACCTTCAAACAAGTTAATAGGGAACCCATCCAATTGGCAATTAGTCTCACGTGCTTCATTATCCAAGTGCATTGCTCAGTTCTAGCCCTTTACATCTCCTGCTTTCTTTTGTTTTAGAACACAGGTGGTCGCGCCATCCCTGACTTTTCAGGGAGGTGAGAACCCCAAAAAGGAGGTGATCAGGCTCCCCCTGACTTATCAGGAGGGGAGATGAAAGCACTAAAAAGGAGATAATCATGCCCTCCCTGACATCTCAGGGAGATGAAAAGCACCAAAGGGAAGTGGGGATTGCTAGAGGGTTTCTGGGTTGAAGGGCCTTATTAGAGACAAGTATGCACAAACCCATCAGCCTGGGAGTTATTACACAAGCACATAGCAATAACACAGAGGCTATTAGTGATGACTCTCCCCACAGTCAGTGCAGACTTGATGTGGTGTAACAAACAGGAATTGTATATGTAAGCAGTGATATAACAAACAATAAATCAACACGGTTTTATAAAAGATTTCCAGAAGTCTTAGAGAAGGAGGGTATGTAAACATCAGTCACACATACACCTTCTTCAGCAACCAAGAGATAGTCCAAAACCAATCTACTGTCCATTGCTTCACGTGTTAAGGAATCCAATGATCCCCACAAGTTTTTGAAGTCCCACATTGTTAGGGTTATATTTTCCTCTCCCTAACTAATGCTAATCTGTCCTTATTCCTAGGCCCATCAGAGAAAATCTGGTAAATATAATATAATATCAATCTCACCTCTATTTTGAGGTCTTCAGAATCCTCTGGCTACTATCTCATAGAAAGTAGTTGAAGCATAACAGAGCACTCGAGAGTTTAAATGAGCAGCAATCTTAAACTTTATTCCCATAAATCACATCTACCCTACGACCTCCTGCACATACCTTAGTATCGACTTCCCAGTCCAGGCTCCAGGTGGAAAGAGGAAGGCGAAAAAGGAAAAGAGAGAGAGGTGCTCCTTGTCTCAGGCTTAAATAGAGACAATGAGGTCACAGACACAAGCCAATCAACAATGAAGTTTACATCCTTAACTTGACCAAGACTTCAGAGCGAGATCTAGGTTCCTGCCATGGGTGGAGACTCCACCCATGAAGGAAGTCCCTAAGTACTCAAGTCTTAAGCACAACCGGGGATAATGACCATTGGTCCACTTACATCTCAATTGAGCTTGCCTGACCTTGGACCCTTACACCGCATCAGTTTTTTTTTATGTTAGGGAATCCAATGATTCCTACAGGTTTTGAAGTCCTGCAACAGTCTTATGATGCCTCAGAGAAGCTAATGATTCCCAAGGACTTTCAAGTCCTACAATAGTCTTATGATGTCTCAGAGAATCCAATGATTCCTGAGGACTTTCAAGTCTTACAATAGTCTTATGATGCCTCAGAGAATTCAATGATTCCCAAGGACTTTCAAGTCCTCCAATAGTCTTATGATGTCTCAGAGAATCCAATGATTCCTGAGGGTTTTCAAGTCCAACAATTTTTGATGTCCATGAGTCAAACGCCATAACTGCCAGATTATTTCAGTGGTATGCACAGTCAGCAATGGAACCACCTGATGTTTCTTGGGTCTTCATTTCAAGGGTCTGTTCCGTCTCTCTCCCGATGGACAAGGTGAATACAGCTCGTTGGCACCCATCTAATTCCTTCTCCATCTGTGGAGATATAAGCAAACCCTCTCCTCCAAGCAGTTAACCTATCTGGTCCCTTCCATTCACCACTTTCTGGGTCTCTCCACATCACCTGGCGATTATCTAAAGACAGTAGAGCTGCTTGCACTGGACACTGCCCTTCCAGTGGGTTATAAAACCCACTGTCTGCCGGAGCCAGTGCATCTTTGTCAAAAATTTAAAAATTAATGGTATGGAGAACTAAATTTAGAAGTTCTCTAGGGTTACCCGTGGCTCCCCCTTTCTTTTGTTTTTGGAGGAATGTCTTAATATCTCTGTTTCTTCTCTCTACTATTGCCTGCCCTTGAGGATTAAAGGGTATGCCCGTGGTATGTGAAATCTTATACTATGCACAAAAGTGTGCAAAATATTTAGAAGTATATGCAGGTCCATTGTCTGCTTTTATTGCTTGTGGCACACCCATAATTACAAATGCTTGTATAAGGAATTCAGTAACCACTTGGGCTGTCTCTTTTGCTGCTGGCATTGAAAATGTGAATCCTGAAAAGGTGTCTACCACGGCATGGATAAAAGATAGACGACCAAAAGATTTATAATGGGTCACATCCATTTGCCAAATTTCATTAGGTCTCAAACCACAAGGGTTCTTCCCTGGAGGGAGTGTAGGAGCATGGAAAGGAAGGCAAGCTGTACAGGCTTTTACTATGCTCCTAGCTTCTTCTCTTGTTATTCCAAATTGTAAATGTAAAGCTCGGGCAGCCTGATGATATTTAGAATGAGATTATTGTGCTTCTTGAAATAAAGGAGTGCAGGTCAACATGGTTAGAAGGGTATCTGCCTTTGAATTACCATCAAAAATAGGACCTGGAAGTCCACTATGTGAGTGGACATGCAAGATAAAAATCTTGCCTGGATGCTTTCTCACTTGCTCTTGAAGTTCCTTAAAGAGCTGATATATATTGGAGGCTACAAATTTTATTTGGGCTGTGGCAATTCTTTGTACCACACCTACTGAATAGGCTGAATCAGATATTATATTTATGCCTCCCGGATAATAAGTAAGAGCTAGAATGATTGCACACAATTCATTCTGCTGAGTGGACTGAAAAGGAGTTCTGATTACTCTCTTTATAGTTAAGTCACGAGAATACACAGCACAAATATTCTGTTTGGATGCATCTGTAAAGGAGGTCCTTTAAGAGGAACTTTAGAAACCTTTTCTTCAAGAATCCATCGCCAATTATGTAACAGTCTGGTTATCTTTAATGGAGACCCGTGTGCAAAATTTGGAGCCATGGTTAATAAAATTTGCCACTCTGGGATGGTTTCACAGCACACATTAACTTGTGCATTAGTATAAAAGGTGTATATCTTGTCAGTCACACCCACAGCGGTCCTTCATCAAGGAGACACAACCAGAACAAAGCCTTATTCCTTACCCAGCGCTTGTGGCTAGAATTTTATTAAAGGCCATTAAACTAGAAGTACAATTATCTGGGACAAGACCTGACAAGAGCCTGATCCCGGAGTTACTTGGGTCCATATTGGTACTGACACAGATGGAGAAGGAATCAGATGGGTGCCAACGAGCTGTATTCACCTTGTCCATCGGGAGAGAGACAGAGCAGACCCTTGAAATGAAGACCCAAGAAACATTGGGTGGTTCCGTTGCTGACTGTGCCCGCCACTGAAAGAACCTGACAGTTATGGCGTTTGACCCATGGTCATCAAAAACTGTTGGACTTGAAAATCCTCAGGAATCATTGGATTCTCTGAGACATCATAAGACTATTGTAGGACTTGAAAATCCTCAGGAGTCATTGGATTCTCTGAGACATCATAAGACTGTTGCTGGACTTCAAAATCTGTTGGGATCATTGGATTCCCTAACATATAAAAAGACTGATGTGGGACTTCAAATACTTGTGGGGATCATTGGATTCCCTAACAGTGAAGCAATGGACAATAGATTGGTTTTGGACTATCTCTTGGTTGCTGAAGAAGGGGTATGTGTGTCTGGTGTTTACATACCCTCCTTCTAGGACTTCTGGAAATCTCTTACAATACCATGTTGATTTATATTGTTTGTTATATCACTACTTGCATGTATAATTCCTGTTTGTTACACCACATCGAGTCTGCACTGACTGTGGGGAGAATCATCACTAATAGCCTCTGTGTTATTGCTATGTGCTTGTGTAATAACTCCCATACTGATGGGTTTGTGCATACTTGTCTCTAATAAGGCCCTTCAACCCAGAAACCCTCTAGCAATCCCCACTTCCCTTTGGTGCTTTTCATCTCCCTGAGATGTCAGGGAGGGCATGATTATCTCCTTTTTAGTGCTTTCATCTCCCCTCCTGATAAGTCAGGGGGAGCTTGATCACCTCCTTTTTGAGGTTCTCACCTCCCTGAAAAGTCAGGGATGGCGCGACCACCTGTGATCTAAAACAAAAGAAAGCAGGAGATGTAAAGGGCTAGAACTGAGCAATGCACTTGGATAATGAAGCACGTGAGACTAATTGCCAATTGGATGGGTTCCCTATTAACTTGTTTGAAGGTTGACCCTCCCCAGCTGTTCTGTGCTGACTTGATTGGTGGGACAAAGAGGGGGAAGTGTCTTGTGTAGGAGGAGTAAGAGAAACTTGGGTGGTGGAACTCAAGCTCTCTTGAACTCGTGACCTGGCTTTGGAGGGGACAGTAAAGATCAAGAATAAATAAGTTTCTGGGAAGACAGAGTTCCAGCAAGAACAACAATGTTGAGAGGTTAGTCACTCTTAAAGAAAAGTTTAAGTTAAAAGAATTTACTTTTGTTAGTTTCAAGAAGTGTATTTTCTAGTAAAATTTTTTTTTGAAAATGTTTGGCCAAGATCAATCAATTATATATTCATAATCAGATCTAATCAGAAGAATCTAGGCTCAATAGTTGCTGCTATATGTTCCTGAATTTCTCTGCTGGCCTCACTTTTTCCATATAGAAAATGGAGATACATTTGCCAATGTGTAGAACATAAAAATCATTCTTGTATATTCCATAACAAACTTCAATCAAGATCATTTTACTTTTCTGCTAAGTAATCCTAAGAACACAAAGACACACAGTGTGATTAAGTTTGGACTCTCCCAATATTCCTCTCATTTCCTCCAGAAGAATATAATGGACTTCCTAAATTCCTAACATGAAGTGCAATGGGGGAGAGGAAAAAGAAGAATATTCAATTTCTATGAGTTCCCTCACATTTGCTCACTTCTGTCTCTAAAATAGAGATTACATTTTTCTGGAGACCCTGGTTGCTCCTCTGTCTCCATTTCCCCATTTGCAACATTAATTGCATAATATTGCTCAAGATTTTTATTTTACTGACCTAAGCCTAAGTGTTATTAAAATAAAAAGAAACATAAGATACTGTCATGGGTATCTATTAGATACTAACAATTGTATAGGCCTACTATCCTGTAGTTCTATAACTTAATAAGCAGGATTTATACATTTAAATAAATCGCGTAAGGCTGTAAACACAGATAAATTACAGAATTCCATTAGAAGCCCATTTAGTGGGTCCATGATTTAGGCATAAAGAATGAGATAATAGATTAGAGAAACAGAAAATAGTCTACCTCTCAGACCTGTTGGAGGAGGAAAGAATTTATGACCAGAGGAGAACTAGAGATCATTATTGATCACAAAATAGAAGATTTTGATTACATCAAATTAAAAAGTTTCTGTACAAACAATACTAATGCAAACAAGATTAGAAGGGAAGTAACAAATTGGGAAAATATTTTTAAAAGTAAAGGTTCTGACAAAGGTCTCATTTCCAAAATATATAGAGAACTGACCCTAATTTATAAGAAACCGAACCATTCTCCAATTGATAAATGGTCAAGGGATATGAACAGACAATTCTCAGATGATGAAATTGAAACTATTTCCATTCATATGAGTGTTCCAAATCACTACTGATCAGAGAAATGCAAATTAAGACAACTCTGAGATACCACTACACACCTGTCAGATTGGCTAAGATGACAGGAACAAATAATGATGAATGTTGAAGGGGATGTGGGAAAACTGGGACACTGATACATTGTTGGTGGAGTTGTGAAAGAATCCAACCATTCTGGAGAGCAATCTGGAACTATGCCCAAAAAGTTATCAAACTGTGCATACTCTTTGACCCAGCCATACTACTACTGGGCTTATATCCCAAAGAAATACTGAGGAGGGGAAAGGGACCTGTATGTGCCAAAATGTTGGTGGCAGCTCTTTTTGTAGTAGCTAGAAACTGGAAGTTGAATGGTTGTCCATCAATTGGAGAATGGTTGGGTAAATTATGGTATATGAAGGTTATGGGATATTATTGTTCTGTAAGAAATGACCAGCAGGAGGAATACAGAGAGGCTTGGAGAGACTTACATCAACTATTACTGAGTGAAATGAGCAGAACCAGAAGATCGCTATACACTTCAACAACAATACTGTATGAGGATGTATTCTGATGGAAGTGGAAATCTTCAACATAAAGAAGATCCAACTCACTTCCAGTTGATCAATGATGGACAGAAATAACTATACCCAGAGAAGGAACACTGGGAAGCGAATGTAAATTGTTAGCACTACTGTATATCTACCCAGGTTACTTATACCTTCGGAAGCTAATAATTAATGTGCAACAAGAAAATGGTATTTACACACATATATTGTATCTAGGTTATATTGTAACACATGTAAAATGTATGGGATTGCCTGTCATGGGGGGAGGGAGTGGAGGAAGGGAGGGGATAATTTGGAAAAATGAATAAAAAAATAAATAAATAATTTAAAAAAAAAAAAAAAAAAAAGAAGAAGAAGAAGCCCATTTAGGTTTTGTCTTTTTTTTTTTTTTTTTTTTAAAGATTTTCTCCTTTTACCCACTGCCAGTCTTGCCCATCTCAGCAACTTTTATGACTGAAACAGTCCCTCAACAATCATCTGCCAAAAGTCTGACTAGGGAGAAAATAGGGCACTAGGGAAGAAATTTTAAAATTTTCATGTGGAAAGGGACCCCTAGTCCAAGCCCGATTCTAATAATGTAATGATAGGATTTGGAGTTGAAAGGGAAGTCATGTACAGTAACATAAGACTATAGGTGATGTAGTTATAATTATAACTCAGGTTCCCCCCTGCTGAATACTGCCATCCCTACAGTCTCCACAGAAAGACTCCCTGTATAGTTTCTCCTCAAATAAGAGTGGTAAAAGGAAATGAGAGAAGAAATGAGAATTTTGCAAGAAAATTATGAAAAGAATTAACAGTTTGATAAAAGAGGTACAAACCCTCACTGAAAAAAGAACTGCTTAAAAATCAGAATGGCCAAAAAGAAACCAATGACTCCACAAGACATCAAGAAACAATAAAACAAACTCAAAAGATTGGAAAATAGAAGTTCTGAACTATCTCATAGGAAACAACTGACCCAGAAAATATATATCAAGGTAAGATAAATAAGAATTACTGGGTTAACTGCAAATTATGAACAAAAAAGGAGCATTGTTTGGGTCCTGATGGACCCAGCTTGGAGGTAAATAGTTTTTTCTGCTTTGGCCAGAAACTCTGAGGGTCTTCCCCTCCCAGATTCATTCATTCATTCATTCATTTATTTAGATTTTTTTTTTTTTTGGACTAGGTAAAAGAGGCCATTCTTTGCCTCCATTGTTACCTGGTCTTAATCACTAAATGGGCACAGACTCAGTCAAAGTGAAGACCTTAACTTAAAAAAATGAAGGCCTCCCATTTCATCCAGGGCCATCTCCACTTGTCCTGACTAGACCCAGGTGGCTCTGGAGGGGAAAGCGAGGCAGATGACCTTGGACAGCCCTTCCTCACTTACAATCCTTCACTATGTACATGTCAAATCGGCTCTCACGCGCCGTGCCCAATCCCCAGTAATTATTCATTAGTGGGCACATCTTCCGGGAGCCCTCCCCCAATCCGTTATCAGTCAGACTGGGAGGTTATCTTAATTTTCTCTATTAGTAATTCTGGGCGTTCTCGTGGCTTCTTTTGTCACGTTTCTCTTGGATCGCAGAACGACTGGGAAATGGCTTTTTTATACGGAGTGTCTGTGTCCGACTTTTCTCGGGGATCACGCGGCAGTTCTTTGAAGACGTCACAACTCCACAAACTTCGGAGCCCCAACTTAAAACCCACAGTGAAGACTCTGTGTGTGTCTCTATCTCCCTTTCTCCACCTTCCCCTCAGCCTGCCCCTCACAGCGGAGCACGTCGGGCCTGTCCCCCGCTAAACCCCGGCCGGGACTATTTCCCAGCTCTGTTTACAAGCGCGGCCACTCCCGGGACTTCTCGGAAGGAATGGGGCGATAAAAACAAAAGCGCCCCGCCTCCCCGGTTCCGCCGAGGCGGCCGGAGGTTCAGGCTGCGGCTGCCGGCTCTCGCGTAGCGTCCCAGAGGAGGGGCCGGGGGCTGCGGCGGGCGGAGGGGCCGGGAACTCCCGGGCCGCTGCGGCACTCCCACTCAGCTCCGCCCAGCCCACGTGAGCGGAGCGTGGCCCGGCCGGGGTCGGCGCTGGGGGACCGGGCCGGCGAGCTCGTGCAGCGCAGCCGGCGACCAATCCCTGAGCGGCGGCCCGCTGCCCGTCCACGAGGCTCGCCGCGCCCTCCCCCTCCCGCCCTGTTCCCTCCGCGACCCCTCCGGGAAAACACCCAGTAGTTCTTTCTTCCACATAAACACGGTCACGAGAACCGGGGGGTGGGGGTAGCGCCGCAGGCTAAGAAAACTCTTTATCTTCATCCAGCCCAGGGGAGGCAATGAATCCCCCCAGAGCGTCACCTGAGCATCCGCACCGCGGCGAGGGCGCTAACTTACTTCCCTGGAATGCCGCTTCTTGCGGACTCGTGCCCTTCTAGTTAATGGGAAGTGTTTTTGTACGGAGGAAGCGCTCAATACAAGGCTTTACTCATCCCTATGCCATCTTGTTTCTCCCGTTATAATATTATATATATATTATATGACATGTACACATACATACTCATGCATATATTACATGTAATATATGTTATGCATAATATGTACATTTAGATTTGTATAATTATACAAACGTATACATTTTAAATTTATTTGCATTTATAATGTATATAAATCCATTATAATATGTATTATAAATAGAATAATTATGATAATTCCCATTTCATAAATGAGGAAATTGAGGCTGGGAAAAGTTAAGTCAATGTGATGTAATGTGATTTTGTGGTCCTTTGTGTGTGGGGGAGGGGAGGGCCTTCTGTTCTAATGGGTCCCCGGTCTCCCGGCTTCGGAATCTTCTGTCGGATTCTGACCACTCCTTAGCCAGATAGCTTCGGGCCTCAGGAAACTCCCCAGATCACACTCCTGAGGCAAGAGTGAATAAGACCACTCCTCAGTTCGTGGCTGACTGGTAATCTTGTCAGTAATAAACTGGTCAACCTGGAACCACTCCTTCCGGAGATCATTTCTTCCTACTAGGAGGCATAGAATTAGCATATCTATGATTGAAAGCTGTATAAAAGTATCTTCTTGCTTTTGTTTTACAGAATTCCTTAGAATTAGGGTTAACAGAAGATCGCTGTACACTTCAATGCTGTATGAAGATGTATTCTGATGGAAGTGGAAATCTTCAACATAAAGAAGATCCAACTCACTTCCAGTTGATCAATGATGGACAGAAACAACTACACCCAGAGAAGGAACACTGGGAAGTGAATGTAAATTGTTAGCACTACTGTCTATCTACCCAGGTTACTTATACCTTCGGAATCTAATACTTAAAGTGCAACAAGAAAATGGTATTTACACACATATATTGTATCTAGGTTATACTGTAACACATTTACTATGTATGGGATTGCCTGTCATCTGGGGAGGGAGTAGAGGGAGGGAGGGGAAATTTTGGAAAAATGAATACAAGGGATAATGTTATAAAAAAAATGACTCATGCATATATACTGTCAAAAAATTTTATAAATAAAATTTAAAAAAAAAGAAATATTCATAGAGAACATCAGAAAAAAAAAAGAAAGAAAAAGAAAAACAGGGGATAGTCTATCTTTCAGATCTGTGGAAAAGGAAGGAATTTATGGCCAAAGAAGAATTAAAAAACATTATGAAATGCAAAAAAAAAAGAATTTGGGTTAAACTTGAAAATTCTTTTGAGTCACCTCTTGACACCAGTCTGGGACTTTTGGGGCCCCCTTTCCCAACCTCAACAAATGGACCAGGATCCCACAACTAGTAACTATCTAAAGTGGGCAAATTTGACCCCACTATCAGTTCTGTATTCACAGTAGCAACTTTTTATACCAGGGCAGTGCCTACATGCTACTCTCAGGTGAGCAGGAAATATTTCCTTAGTCTTTTCCTTCCTTATAGGGCTGAATGTTTTATGTTTCCAGCGTTCATGTTTTCTGTAGTGGGTGAAATAAAAGGCAATAATCATGCTGTACATGGAATATTTAAGGGACTCACCTGGGTTCAGGAAAACTCATCTTTAACAGTTCAAATCTGGACTCTGACACTCATTAGTGTGTCACTTGGGCCAGTTACTTAACCCTGTTTACCTCAGTTTCCTCATCTGTAAAATAAGCAGGAGAAGAAAATGGCAAGCCAGTACCTTTGCCAAGAAAAGCCCAAATGGTGGGAAAATGTCAAATGCTGTTAGATAGGTCAAGTGAATATAATAAAGATGACAATACTCCCTAAAATAATCTATTTATTTAGGGCTATACCAATCAAACTCCCAAGAAACTATTTTACTGACCTAGAAAAAATAACAAAATTCATCTGGAAGGACAAAAGGTCAAGAATTTTAAAGGAATTAATGAAGAGAAAAGCAAATGAAGGTGGCCTAGCTGTTACCAGATCTAAAACTATATTATAAAGCAGCAGTCACCAAAACCATTCGCTACTGGCTAAGAAATAGAGAAGTCGATCAGTGAAATAGGTTAGGTTCACAGAACAAAATAGTCAATGACTATATCAATCTAGTATTTGACAAACCCCAAGGTCCCAGTTTTTGGATAAGAATTCACTATTTAACAAAAACTGCTAGGAAAATTGGAAACCATTATGCCAAAAACTAGGCATGGACCCACACTTAACACCGTAGATCAAGATAAGGTCAAAATGGGTTCATGATCTAGACATAAAAAATGATATAAACAAATTAAAAGAAGATAGGATAGTTTACCTCTCAGATCTGTGGAAGAAGGAATTTGTGACCAAAGAAGACCTAGAAATTATTATTGAACACTGTTAGGATTACTAAGTGAGAACTGAGGTTGTCTGGATAGTGACAAGGTGAGAATTCAGGTTTTCTGGACAATTACAAGGTGAGAACTCAGGTTGACTTGATAGAGGGGGCAAGCTCATTGGCTGGGGTGGTTCTTCCCAGAAGCCCTTGCATTATCCCACGCCCATTCTCTGGGAGGATAAAAGAGACAGCACTGGGCGCAGAGAGCAGATCGGCCTGGAGAAGGATAAGAGCTGGAGGAGATTCAAGAAGAAGACTTTGCATTACATCTGGCTTGACGGGGCTCTCTGCAGGAAGGGAAGTCACTTCTTTGGACAAGAGTTAACAGCAACTGCCTGGAGACAACGGTTCGTTACAGGAAGAAGAATCTGTCGGAGAGATTTGAGTAAAAGACACAGCAGATCTCTTCCCAGAGAGTGATCCGGCAGCTTCTAGAGACGACAGCTCGCTACAATTGGCGCCCAACGTGGGGCAAGGACTTTTGCTTATCCTGACAAGAAGAGCTAGACCAGACCTTCGCAATTTGGCGCCCGAACACGGACAGACACGGTCTTGATTCCAGTGGAAAAGCCTCCCATCCAGATCTCAGTCTCTCTGACCCAGAACCGTGAGTAACAAGGAAACTTCGTTAAAGATTAAGTGAGCGTGCTAATAGATAAATAAGGAACTTAACTTGTTAAGGGCTAAACCAGGAATCTCTTATAGTGAAATGGGGCAAACACCTTCTGTTCAAGGAAAATGTTTGGAGAGCATCATCAAGGTTATGAAAAGCCAAGGATTGATTATAATTTTAGAGGAGATTACTGAACTTTTAAGAACTGTGAAGGTTATATGTCCTTCTTTTTCTCTGGAAAAAGAATTGGATCCAGATGAGTGGAAATTAGTAGGAGAGCAATTAGGTGAACACTACAATTGCCTTTGTGACATTTTGCCCTTTGGTTCCAGACCAAACTCAGTTTCCAAAGATACAATTCATACCTACAATTTAATCCAAATGGCTTTAAAAAATGTTATTCTAAAGGAAGAGATGAAGGAGCAAAATGGGGAAGTGTCAACTAAACTAGGTGAAAAGGATGAATCAGATAACAATGAAGTTAAGTACAATTCTGAGCAACAGCAACAGGAGCACCTCCCATCTCCTCCCTCAATTAACCCTTCAGGGGTGGAGCAAGAAGGAGGAGAGGAAGAGGCAGAAACACAAACAGAATTGCCTGTGAAGAAGCCTAAGCCTATGACAAGATTAGAAAAAGCATTGGTTAAAGCTAAGAGAGAAGGACAGGATATAAGTGATTTTATACATGCATATCCTGTGATTGAAAATACTGACTCTGTAGGTAAAAAAAGGAGAAGATATGCACCTTTAGATTTGAATAAAATTAAGGATTTGAAAAAAGGTTGTACCCTTTATGGGGCTACATCAGCTTATGTCAAAATGTTACTAGATGGTTTGTCTTATGAAGTCCTAACCCCGAATGATTGGAAATCCATAGCAAGGACATGTCTGGAACCTGGAGAAAATTTATTATGGCTTGCGGAATTTCATGAATTATGTAAAATTCAAGTCAGATGCAATTTGGAAATAGGAGTTAACACACAATTCACTTTTGAGCACTTAGCTGGTGAAGGTCGATATGGAGAGAATTCGGAACAGATTAATTATACCATGACAATATATGAACAAATTGCTAAGGCTGCAATAAAAGCTTGGGGTGTCCTTCCTGGACAGAAAGATCGTGGAGAGGCTTTCACTAAAATACAGCAAGGTCCCAATGAACCTTTTGCAGATTTTGTGGGACGTTTGCAAACTGCTGTCAAAAGAACTATTGGAGAAAATTCAGCTACAGAAATAATGACCAGACATCTGGCTAAGGAAAATGCCAATGAGATTTGCAAAAGAATTATATGGGGATTAGACAAAGATGCTCCTTTAGAGGAGATCATAAGATGCTGTGCTACAGTGGAAACAAATGCTTTTTACACCCGGACAATGATGAATGTGGAAAGACAGGGTCCCTCCTGGCAAGGGCCTTCTAGAGAAACTCGGCGATGTTTTCAATGTGGAAAAATTGGGCATCTAAGAGCTCAGTGTAGGTATGGAGATACAGTGAGAAGACAGGGTAAAAGAAGACCTAAAACCCCATGTCCAAAATGCAACAGAGGACTCCATTGGGCATCAGAGTGTAGAATAATTCAGGGAAATGGGATGAGGGGCCCAGGTCCAGGGCCCCAGGCAAAAAAGACTTGGGGCATGATGGCAGCTGATGTTACACCCAAAGAGCCTTTAGAAGGTCAGGACTCTGATTTGATCAACCAGCAGAAAAGCAATCACATGGCAGAAAGGGATTACCCAATCAGTCAGCCAAAAGGCAATCAGATTGCAAAAAGGGATTACACTTGGGGAGAATACAGGCCTTTTAAACCAACAGGGCTGTGTCCAGTGCAAACAACTCCAATGTAATTGTCAGATGATGAGAAGAGATTTAGAAAGTGGTAAATATAAGGAAATTAGATAGGTTAACTGCCTGGGGGAGAGGGTTTGCTTGTATTTCTTCAGATGGAGAAGGAATCAGATAGGTGCCAACGAGTTGTATTCGCCTTGTCCATCAAAGAGAGACAGAAAAAGAGAAAAACCTCAAAATAAAGGAGAAGATCTAAGAAACATCTTACACCGAAAGAGCATGGCTAATAAAAAGACTGTTAAAGAACTTTAAAACCAGCAGGAATCATTGGACTTCCTCACACAAGATGAGACTAGTGGACAATGGACTTATGGACATTTATAAATTTTCAATTTATGATTATTTGATTATGTTATATACTTCTAGCATGTGTTATGTTACTGTGTTACTATGTGCTTATGTAATTTATGTAATTATCTGTAATACTTCCCATATTGATGGATTTATGTTTCAAGGTCATTTATGTAATTATCTGTAATACTTCCCATATTGATGGATTTATGTTTCAAGGTCATGACTGTCCTATGTTCTAAATCAAAAGAAAGGGGGAGATGTTAGGATTACTAAGTGAGAACTGAGGTTGTCTGGATAGTGACAAGGTGAGAATTCAGGTTTTCTGGACAATTACAAGGTGAGAACTCAGGTTGACTTGATAGAGGGGGCAAGCTCATTGGCTGGGGTGGTTCTTCCCAGAAGCCCTTGCATTATCCCACGCCCATTCTCTGGGAGGATAAAAGAGACAGCACTGGGCGCAGAGAGCAGATCGGCCTGGAGAAGGATAAGAGCTGGAGGAGATTCAAGAAGAAGACTTTGCATTACATCTGGCTTGACGGGGCTCTCTGCAGGAAGGGAAGTCACTTCTTTGGACAAGAGTTAACAGCAACTGCCTGGAGACAACGGTTCGTTACAGGAAGAAGAATCTGTCGGAGAGATTTGAGTAAAAGACACAGCAGATCTCTTCCCAGAGAGTGATCCGGCAGCTTCTAGAGACGACAGCTCGCAACAGAACACCAAATAGATGATTTTGATTATATCAAGTTAAAAAGTTTTTGTACAAACAAAACTAATGCAGACAAGATTAAAAGGGAAGCAATAAACTGGGAAAACATTTTTACATTCAAAGGATCTGAAAAGGCCTCATTTCTAAAATATATAGAGAATTGACTCAAATTTATAATAGTTCAAGCCATTCTCCAATTGATAAATGGTCAAAGGATATGAACAAATATGAATAATTTTCAGATGAAGAAATTGAAGCTATTTGTAGTCACTGAAAAGGTGCTCCAAATCACTACTGATCAGAGAAATGTAAATTAAGACAACTCTGAGATACCACTACACACCTGTCAGATTGGCTAAGATGACAGGAACAAATAATGATGAATGTTGGAGGGGATGTGGGAAAACTGGGATAATAATACATTGTTGGTGGAGTTGTGAATGCATCCAACCATTCTGGAGAGCAGTTTGGAACTATGCCTAAAGGGCTATACTACTGGGCTTATATCCCAAAGAGATCTTAAAGAAGGGAAAAGGATCCACATGTGCAAAAATGTTTGTGGCAGCCCTCTTTGGAAACTGATTGGATGTCCATCAATTGGAGAATGGTTGAATAATTTGCAGTATATGAATGTTATAGAACATTATTGTTCTGTAAGAAATGATCAGCAGGATGATTTCATCGAGGCCTGGAGAGACTTATATGAACTGATGCTGAGTGAAATGAGCAGGATCATTATACACTTCAACAACAATACTGTATGATGATCAATTCTGATGGATGTGGCCCTCTTCAATATTCAATATTGAGATGATTCAAAACAGTTCTAATGATCTTGTGATGAAGAGAGCCATCTACAACCAGAGAGAAAACCATGGAAACAGTGTGGTTCACAACATAGCATTCTCACTCTGTTATTTGTTTTCATTTTGTTTTCTTTCTCAGTTTTTCTTTTTCTCCCTTCTTTATCTGATTTTTGTTTTTTGTTTTTTTTTTGTGCAACAAGATAACTGTATAAATATGTATACATATATTAGGTTTAACATGTATTTCAACATATTTAATATGTATTGGACTACCTGCCATCTAGGGGAGGGGATGGGGGAAAGGAGGGGAAATTTTGAACAAAAGGTTATGCAAGGGTCAATGTTGGAAAAATTACCCCTGCATATGCTTCGTAAATTAAAAATATATATATGTATAGAAAAATTGCATGTTTACCATATTGGATTACTTGCCATCTGAGGGAGAGGGTAAGGAGAAGGGAAGGAAAAAATTTGGAACACAAGGTTTGGCAAAGGTGAATTTTGAAAATTATCTACAAGTTTTGAAAATAAACAGCTTTAATTAGAAAAAAACAAACAAACAAACAAAAAAAAAGCCCAAATGGGGGCCATGGAGGCAGACATGACTAAAAATAACTGAACAACTATCCATACAGAGAGCCAACTTCCCCTTCTTCCTGCTCTTGGCACCCTGTAAGTAGGGTGCAGCTCTTAGTTTCCTGCCTTATGGGTAGTGCTGTGGCCCCAACTTCCAGAGGTAAATTAATAATGCAATGATCCCAGACTCTTAGTCTCCTTCAGGGAGCATCCTTATTGTCCCAAAGGAATGGAGGTTATTTGACTTATTACCAGAATCATAAACTGACTGCACATTTTCTTTAAAGTCGAGAGATTTGAGGTTACTCCCTCATTTTAGGTGTCTGTCTTTATGAATTACAGTTATTCAGTAATTACTGTGGATACTGAGTCTGAATCAGGGTGATGTGTTTTCATGTATGGGAAGGAATTTGCAGAACAGAAGCCTCATTAAATTTCCTTATCTACAAAATGAGGGGAGGGAGTATTGGATTGGATAAAGTGTAAAGAGATCTGTTTCTAGCTCTTAACTCACAGTGATTCCTTGAGTATTATCTACATCTAAGTTTAACTGATAATGCATAATCTTGGGAATATGGTCCTTCCTATTACTATAATTCACAACTGTCAAAAGGCCAGCTAATATTTTAAAGTTATAATCTGTTGTCTGCAGTCACAATATATTAACAAATGACATTTTATATGGAACTTTTAAAGTGTGCAAATTGCTTTACATGTATCTTACCCTCAATCCTGTGGGGTATTATAGTTATTATAATCCTCATATTATAAATAAGGTCCAGAAAAAATAAGTAATGAATCTGAACATAGAGCTATTAATTGGAAAAGGTGGGATTTGAATTTAACTTCAAAGATCATATGAAAGCAGAATAGTCATTCACATTTCTTTTTAGGATAAAAATAGAGAAATGAGAGGAAGGTACCAAGAGCTAAAAAGAGAAGTTGTCATAAATAAAGACTGGACCATGGACATGGATAGAGCCATAGGAATAGATAAAGCCATCATGGAATCACCAGAGATAGCCAGGCCCATTGGCACACCATGAAAGGAGCTGGGGAAGGCTTTTAGCAGCAAGTGGGATTTTAGTTGGGACATAAAAGGATGCTAGGGTAGGTCAGTAGGAAAAACAGAAGGAAATTATTTGAGATTATAATTTAATAGATTTAAAGTTGGAAAGAATATTAAAAGTCATCTAGTCCTCTCCTCTACTGACTGAAAAGACCACTAGGCTTAAAATTCTAGGTCCTGAGTTTTAACTTACCCCCTGCCACATATCAAATGAGATCATATTTCTTTTTTTTCAGATTTTTTTCTTAAAGCTTTTTCTTTTCTTTTTTTTTTTTTTCTTCATTTTTCCAAATTATCCCCTCCCTCCCTCCACTCCCTCCCCCCCGATGGCAGGTAATCCCATACATTTTACATGTGTTACAATATAACCTAGATACAATATATGTGTGTAAATACCTTTTTCTTGTTGCACATTAATTATTAGCTTCCGAAGGTATAAGTAACCTGGGTACATAGACAGTAGTGCTAACAATTTACATTCGCTTCCCAGTGTTCCTTCTCTGGGTATAGTTATTTCTGTCTATCATTGATCAACTGGAAGTGAGTTGGATCTTCTTTATGTTGAAGATTTCCACTTCCATCAGAATACATCCTCATACAGTATTGTTGTTGAAGGGTACAGTGATCTTCTGGTTCTGCTCATTTCACTCAGCAACAGTTGATTTAAGTCTCTCCAGGCCTCTCTGTATTCCTCCTAAAGCTTTTTATTTTCAAAAGATATACATGGATAATTTTTCAACATTAACCTTTTTTAATTAATTAAATTAATTTTTACAAAAATTTTATGCATAGGTAATTTTCCAGCATTGGCAATTGCAAAACCTTTTGTTTCAACTTTTCCTGTACTTCCCCCCATCCTTTCTCCCAGATGGCAGATTGACCAATACGTGTTAAATATGTTTATATATTTAAATATGTGTTAAATATGTGTTAAATATGTTATATATATATTTATATATGTTATATATATTTATATATGTTATATATATATATAAATATGTAATACGTGTTAAATAAGTATAAGCTAAATACAATATATCAACATTAACCCTTGCAAAACCTTGTGTTCCAAATTTTTCACCCCCTTCCCCCCATTCCCTCCCCTAGATGGCAAGTAATCCAATATATGTTAAACATGTTAAAAAATTCACATTTTTATGCATTTTTAGGCTGCAATTTGAACATGATTTTGATTAAAAAAGAGAGTAAGCAATCAAGGAACCAACAAACATTTATGAAGTACCTACTATGTTCCAGACAGTGCTAAGAGTTCAAGAGAAATAAAAATTGAATCTTGTGAATTCTATATACCATCAATGGTATAATGGACCAAATATAATAAGAAAGAATTTAATAAGGATAAATGTAAAATTCTACGATTAAAAAAAAAATCAACTTTACAAATATAAGATGCAGAAGGTGCAACAAGACTGCATTTTTTTGGTGAGGAAGAATTCTTAGTGGTCTACAACCACCCAGAAATACTTTTCTAATGATTCCAAAGGGGAATCAGATGAGTTCCTTAGAGATCCTTAAGCTAAGGCAGGAGGACCACTTCTTGGTTGCTTTTGAAGAAGAAAAGTTCAGCCTAGAGAACTCTTAAGATTCCTTTCAGCTCTTGTGTTTTGTGTCTTCCCCCTGAGTAGGGATCAATGTTTTACATTCCACCTGCCTGGTGGGGAACAACTATAATAAGAGAAATAATCCTTAGGAATGGCTCTGAATGATATAAAACAATTATTCTCACACACCAAAAAATAATTTCTTATCAGCCTAAAGTTCATTCTCTGTCTTCAGAAAGGGCCTTGAGGACTCTTAATAAGCTAGAGCAAGGCTAGATTTGACCTGAAGGTCAAAGACTAAAAGAGATAAATAACTAGCCTTGGGTAATTTTATTAAAAATTATTTTCTACCAAGGGTCCTCAAGGCCATCCTGAAGGTTAAAATGAAAACATTCACGAACAGACCAGAAAGGGAGTTTCCTATGTTCAAAGGAAAAAATAAGCATGACTAAGCAAAGCAGCCTTTTTCGATTATGATAAATTCAATATAAATAATACTTTAAAAAACATCATATGAAATACAAATTCAAGTTTTCATGTGGTTTTCTTTTCATTCTTCCCTGAATAATAAAATGCTCGTCTCTTGATTATTTTCATATTAAAATTTTTTACTATTTTTTAATTAGTATTTTATTTTTTTCCAATTATATGTAAAATGTTTTTAAAATAAGCACGTACTGTAGAACTGTACTGTAATATAGATCCTGACAGTGCTTTCTGACATAGCCATTGGAAGATATGTGTTTAGAAGTGGTTTTAGGGCATCAGCATCTCACTTAGAGTCTCTCACTTGGTCCCCCAGGTGACCAAGGCAGGGTTTGTAAGTGGGCTGGCCATAGTTTCCATCTGCTCTATGGTTCAGAAACAGTTTTTTTTCTTGACCCAAACCCAACTTGCTCATAGAAATGAAAGAGGTCTGACTGTGTCCTGACCAACTCACAAGAAGGCAACGGGGAGGTCTAGATGACCTCTTAGGCCATTCCCACTGCATCTCTGTCTTTATCATTCCTTCAGGATCCACAACAGCTCCACGGGAGCTGTCAAAGAGAGTCAGCAATTAATCCTTTTCAGAACTTCACTAGTCCTTGAAAGCAAAATAAACTTTAGTAGTTTGCAGCAGCAGGAGGAGACCAAAGAATGACATGTCTGCTCACCCTTGTAAATGGAATTTTTTTTTCCCTTTTGTTTGTCTGTGTTTTAAAACATGGATCAACCACAAAGGTGGAGGAGGAGTAGGAAAGAGGAATTTGGGAGGAAAAAAAGGAAGAAAAGAGGGAGGAAAAAAAAACACAACAGAAGAAAATAAAAGGGAAAGAAAAATATGGTAGATGAAAACAGCTGTGAGATTGATCAATAATCCAGAGGACTGATGTTAAAGCATGCTACATACTCCTTAATAGAAAGGTTAGTGGCTCTGGGTACAGAGTGACACATTTTCTCAACATGGCTAATGCAAGAAGAATTTGTTTTGCTTGCTTATGCCTTAATGATACAAAGAGTCCTCTCTTCCTTATCTCTTTTCCAATTGGGAGGGCAGTGAAAAATAAACTTTTGTTCATTAAAAAAAAATTTAAAAAAAAAGAACAGCTATAAGGAAAGGATGCTGACATTCACAGTCAAAAACAGGAAAGAAAATAATGAAATTATAAGAGGATGAGGAGCATAATCTGGAAAGAGAAGGTAAAGTCCTTGGGAAAAGTGAGGGGCAGAAGGAGGAAAACAACAAAAGTGGGGAGAAGAAATTTTAGAGACTCAGAAATAGACTAGAAACTCAGAGATGAGGAGTCTGAACAGCCAGTTACTCAGCTGCAAGTTGTCTATGTGACCCTGGAAGAATCCCTCACCCCAAATACTGGGGAGCTGCTGCTGAGGGTCCTAGGCACAGCCCACATGATCCCCAACTTCTCTACCACCCATTCTGCTGCCTAGGATACAGGGAGACTCCCAGACTCTGTGTATGTGTCTGGGTGTGTGTGTCCCAGAAGGAGAGACCCCCTGAGACCACACTGTGCTAGGTATACAAATAAGAAGAAAGGAAAGGAGGAGAAGGCTGGGGCAGATCAGCCACTGGGAATCTGGGGCCAGACGTTTCCATTGAGACCTATGTCAAGTGCTTGAATCCTAGTTGTAGGATCCTGGCCTTAGCATCCTGGCCAGGGGATCCTTACTCAGGAGAGAGAAAGGGAGGGAGTCAGGGACAGGGTCAGGATGTAGTCTGGAAGCCTCCATGGGGTGGGGGGTCTCTTTTAGAAGGGTATGGGTATGAGAGGGCACAATTAAGCATCATTCCCTCCATGGGCAGTGAATAGAGTGTCCTGACTAATGTCGAGAAAACTCCTTCCTGAGTTCAAATATCAGACAACTTAACAGCTGTGTGACTCTGAGCAAGTCACTTAACCTTGTTTACCTTAGTTTCCTCATCTGTAAAATGAGCTGGAGAGGGAAATGGTAAACTACTCCAATATTTTGCCAAGAAAACAACAAATGAGGTCACAAAGAGTCAACAACAATAAAATAGGTTAGATATGATTAATATGTTTAATAGGTTTAAAGTGATTGTACGTGTATAACCTATATCAGATTTCTTGGTGTCTTGGGGAAGGGAGAGAGAAAAGAGGGAAGAAAAAATCTGGAACAAAAAGTCTTACAAAACGAATGCTGAAAACTATCTTCCCATGTAACTGGAAAAAAAACCTATTCAGTGAAAAAAAAAATAGGTTGGATCAGATAGCTGTCAATCTCAAATTCTGTTATTTCTAGATTATGTACTAGGACTCACAAAGGTAGAGAGAAGCTAATGACAGGCAAGGTTTAAAGCTCTGTTGATGGTAAAGCAGACAACTTCTTGGAATAGACACCCACCCTCTCCACATTCACTTAGTGCATTCAGGTAACTGCTCTCCATGGAAAGTCTCCTTGGCACAGTCATTCTGCCCGCGGGCATTTATGTGCTCATCCGCCCAGTCAGCTGGCCTTCCACCTTTCCATGATGTCTGTTCAGTTGGAGAGCTCACAACCCCACAGACCTCATTGTTCTCCATGGCAACAGCAGATCGATGGATCAGCCAGAGGGTAAAAACTAGGAAGAGGGAGGCCAGTTAGAGGAATACTGCAGCACATCAGGTGGGGGAAAATGATGGTACAAAGTAGGATACGGGCATGAGGAATAGAGGGGAGGGATTTAAGATACAGAAGAGGGATTAAGATTTGTGAGTGGATTAGAGAAGAAAAGAGAGGACTCAAAGACTACTTATAATACTAATCCTCTGGTTTAACAACAATAATAAACTGTAGTAGTTTATTTAATATCTCAAAACTACACTAAGATTTTTGGAACACCCTGAATAAAAAGCAGCAATGTATGGAAGAGGAAAAAGAATACACTGACTCAGGCAGGTATCTGGAGAAGGACAGGAGACCATGGTGCTAACTTTTACTAAGATTCATATATTTAGGGCTAGAACCAATCTGTCTCTGTCTCTCTGTCTTTTCTTACCATGATTCTTATTTCTCTTATTTCTACTCCCTCTTCATAACCTTAGCCATAGTACTTATGTATTATGTACTTAAGTACAAACTTAGCTAAGTATAATATGGAATAGGAGTGTCCTTTCCAACATATGTAGTATCTTAAAGTTTGCTGCTCTAGGGGCCACTAAATATTCAAAGGAAAGGACAGCCAGGTGGCTCAGTGGATAGAACACCAGCCCTGAAGTCAGGAGGATCTGAGTGCAAATCTAGCCTCAGACACTCATTACTTCCTGGCTGTGTGACCCTGGGCAAGTCACTTAACTCCAATTGCCTCAGGGGAAAAATATTCAAAGGAAGCCTTCCACTACATCAGTTAAGGCAGAATTCATGGTAGAACGGGGCTAAGACTTAAGTAGGATGAGAAGCCTTGGACATAAGGACAGAGCCATGTATTTTGCTGGCATCTACTCACCCTATCAATACTTTAGTGGTTTGCCATTTTATTCTCCAGCTCATTTGGCAGATGAGGAAACTGAGGCAGATGACAAACAAAAAGTGATTTGCTCAAGGTCACCCAGCTAGTATCTGAGATCATATTTGAACTCAAGTCCTTCTTTTTCCATGATGGTGTGCCGTCTAACTCCTACATCCTTTCATGTAGCTCTTAATTATCCCACCCCACCCCCACCCCCGTTCTGTGACTTTTAAATGAAAAAGAGGTCCGACACTGACCTGTCAGAACAGTTTCGTCCTTTGTGCCCTAGAAATGTTATATAAATTTCAATTATATCAGATCATTCTAGGACAACAGTAGGTAGTTCGACTGATAAGTATTTCACTCTTTCTTCCATCTCACTTTTCCCAAAAGAGTACCTTTGATTCACCTTGGAAAATGTTATCCACACCTAGAGAATAAACTATGGAGTCTGAATGAAGACGGAAGCATACTATTTTCACTTTTTTTTCTTTCTCCTGGTTTGTCCTTTTCGTTCTGATTCTTCTTTCATAATATGACCGTGTGAATATATTTAATGTTATTGTACATATATAATATATGTCAAATTGCTTGCCTTCTAACAGAGGAGGGAGGGGAGGGAGAAAAATGTGGAAATAAAATCTTTAATTGAAAACTAAATGAAAATAAAAAAGAATACCTTTGGCCCATCTTATATTTAATACTCTTATAATTAAGAGTAAATCAATAATTCTTTTTTCCCCCAAATTCGTTGTCATTTATTTATATTATTACAGCTTTTTATTTTCAAAACATATGCATGGATAATTTTTCCACATTCACTCTTGCAAAACCTTGTGTTCCAAATTTTTCCCTCCTTTCCCCACATTCCCTCTCCTAGATGGCAAGTACTTCACAATTTGTCAAACATGTTAAAATATATGTTAAATCCAATAAATGAATTTATACATATTGATATATGTATAATATATTGTATACATATTGATACAACTAAAATGCTGCACAAGAAAAATCGGATCAAAAAGGGAAAAAATGAGAAAGAAAATAAAATGCAAGCAAACAACAAAAAGAATGAAAATGTCATGTTGTGATCCACACTCAGTTCCCACAGTCCTTTCTCTGGGTGTAGATGGCTCTCTTCATCCCAACACCATTGGAACTGGCCCAAATCATCTCATTGTTGAAAAGAGCCACTTCCATCAGAATTGATCATCTTATAATCTTGTTGCTGTATACATTTAGATCAATACTTCTTTAAAAATAATTTTAAAATAACTTGCATTTACATGGCATTTAAAGGTTTACAAAATGTTTTACATCTCATTTGACTAACATTTTTCATAAAATTCTCTATAATAAATAATAATTTAATGTCTGAGAAAATATGGTCAGCTGGTTGTCATTTTCAATTATGTCCAATCTCTTTTGGGGTTTTCTTGGCAAAGATACTGAAATCATTTATCATTTCCTTCATTTCATTTTTTATGGATCAGGAAACTGAGGCAAACAGAGTTAAGGGACTTGCCTAGGATCACACAGCTTAGTGTCATATTTGAGCTCGGGAAGATGAATCTTCCTATTCCAGGCTGGGTACCCTATCCACTATCCATAGCACCCCCTCAGGGCTTCTTCTACTAGTGACCACTTTTCACTCGAGAAATTTTTACGTGACCACAGGTCTACAGGTATATAAAAATAGGTATACAAATCAAACATTAACTGATAATAAATCATAATTTCACAATTTTCACATTCATTATGAGCCCCACGTGGTTGCAACCCACAATTTAAGAATCTGGGAACTAAATAACCTTTTTTTTTTTTTTCCTTCTTTTTTTCCTAAACCACTTAGGCATTTCAGTGAAATCTATAATAGAGCCCTTTTCAAAGTGTTTCCAAGCCCAGTGCTCTATCTACTTAGGTCCCTAAAATAGAGGAGAGGGGATGCTGGCAGAAGATGTAAACTGAAACAGCCTGAATGACTGATGAGTCCATTATAGAATTCTATAGTTTACATAATTTCCGAGTTAGAACTTCAAAGCCCATCTAATCTAACCAATAGCTGGAAGGGCGGGAGGGGGGGAAAGTGTAAAATCCCCTTTCCTACAGGGCAAGTGATCATTCAATCTGAGACAGTCCATTCCACGTTCATTCCACACCAACTGCTAGTTAACTCTGCCTTACATTAAGTCTAAATTTGATATCTGACAACTTCCACTTATTAGTCTTAGTTTTGCCCTCTGGGACTAAACCCCCACAAAGTTTCCAAACCGATCGGGCAAGAACTGTTCTTCAGACTAGCCACAACTTTTATCAGAAATCTTTAATAGCTTTCTATTGCCTCCAGCCAATGGCTAAAAGTCCTTCCTAAAAGGTCTTTATCACCCTCTCCCTTCTCATTCATAAGACTCCCTTAATGGACTCTCATTTGACTGACAAAGGGGTCCTTGGTGTTAAATTAAGAACTCTTCTCTTAGAAGCTGCTCCCCAGACTTCCCTCAATGCAAGTTAGGGAAGGAAGAAAAGGAGGAAGACTATAGAAAAGGCTTTAACTTTCTAGCCTTAATGCACTACATTTCCATTTCCATTACAAGAAAAACGTTCCCTATCTAATCCTTCCTGGAGGTTTAGTTTATCCCCTGGGTATCTTGGAAGGTCTTCAGTCCTTTCTCCAGATCTCTCAAAGAAGTTCCACTTTAGCCCTGAACCCACATCTCTTTGACCAATTGAAAGTAGTTCACATTTATAAAGAATCTTGAAGCTTACTAAGAAATTTCTTGACAACTTCCTGTTAGATATGTGAATATGATTATCCTCATTTTAAAGATAAAATAACTGAGGTTCAAAGAGGGCCCTTGATTGGCTGATATCCACACAGCTGATAAATGGAAGAACTATAATGAGGGCTCTGACATACTTCATAACTGGCTGTTGCATGGTCAATAGTGGGTTAAAACTGATTTTACATGTTGGTCCTATTAAACGAACCCTAACATCTATTCCCACTAGAAACTATAAAACAGTTATTACTCCTCTCCCCCCAATCTGCCTGCAGCCCACCAGCTCTTTCCAAAGGTCAAAAACAGATATCCTGTCACCTCAATCCTTTCAGGCCATCCATTCACCATCTGCTTCCTGCCTAAGAGATGGTTCCCTTTTTTCACCTCACTTTCAAGAACAGAAAAAGGGGGAAGGAAAAGGGAAAGGATTCGCTAGATAGCCCAGATGGAGCACTGGCTCTGAAGTCAGGAGGACCTGATTTGAAAGGTGGTCTCAGATGCTCAGCACTTACTAGTTGCATGGCCCTGAGCAAGTCACTTAATCCCAATTACCAAGAAAGAAAAGAAGAAAAGAAAAGAAAAGAAAAGAAAAGAAAAGAAAAGAAAAGAAAAGAAAAGAAAAGAAAAGAAAAGAAAAGAAAAGAAAAGAAAAGAAAAGAAAAGGAGAGGAAAGAAGAAGAAAGGAGAGGAGAGGAAGGAAGGAAGGAAGGAAGGAAGGAAGGAAGGAAGGAAGAGAGGGAAAGAGGAAGGGAAGGAGGGAAAGAGGGAGGGAAGGAGGAAGGAAGGGAGGAAGGAAGGGAGGAAGGAAGGGAGGAAGGAAGGGAGGAAGGAAGGAAGGAAGGAAGGAAGGAAGGAAGGAAGGAAGGAAGGAAGGAAGGAAGGAAGGAAGGAAGGAAGGAAGGAAGGAAGGAAGGAAGGAAGGAAGGGAGGGAGGAAGGAAGGAAGGGAGGGAGGGAGGGAGGGAGGGAGGGAGGGAGGGAGGGAGGGAGGGAGGGAGGGAGGAAGGAAGGAAGGAAGGAAGGAAGGAAGGAAGGAAGGAAGGAAGGAAGGAAGGAAGGAAGGAAGGAAGGAAGGAAGGAAGGGAGGGAGGGAGGGAGGGAGGGAGGGAGGGAGGGAGGGAGGGAGGGAGGAAGGAAGGATTACAAAAGAACAATGAAAAGGGATACACAATGACCTACAAGAGGTCCCACAGGTCTGGGATTCTCTCCTTAGATGGCCCAAATCTCTTCGATGGCTTAGCATTCAGGACCCCAATAGTCTTCCAGAATTCTATCTATACAATAACAAAATACTTTGATCATAGGATAAAAATAAAAGGTGTAATTTCCCCTGAAGGTTAAGGACTTATCAATATAAATATAACCAATTTGCTCCACCTTGAAAAAAAAAAGAAAGGAGCTAAACAGAAAGGGACATTAAGGTTAAAAAAATATTTTTATGTAATCTGGGCAAGTCTCTAGGTTTGTTTCTAGCTTTAACAACTTGTGATTCATTCTTATCAGGAAATGTTAATTTTGAACTGAACCAATGACTAGTGGTACTTTCTGATATTTCTAGGTCATGGAAGGAAGATATTTTGGTATTTTGGTTGATTTTTCTTCCTGTCAGGCTAAGAGATTAGTCATTCCCCTCAAATTACTGAATTCTAAATGCATTCTGGAAGGTTTTTAAGAGGTAACAATGGGAAAACCTAAACTAAACTGAACATTTATTAATTTTTAGGGCACATTTAAGATGCAAAAAAAAAAAAAAAAAAAAAAAAAAAAACCATCTGACATCCTTTATCACAGAGTCTAAGGATATGGTGAAAATACTATCAATTTTATGACTGTAGAAAAATCTTTACAAATTCCTAGATAGAGGAAATTAGCAGTGCATTCCTTTGCAATTGGTTCATTCATAACAATAGCTATTGATAGTAGTATTTATACTAATTAATATTCAGTATTTTGGGACATTACAATTTCAAATTATGTAACAAGAACTTATAAAGGGAGAAAAACATCTATTAGGAAATCAGTATGTAAGACAAAAGTGATGTGTTTTAAAAAAAAATCAATAAATTAAACTTAAGAGAAAAAATAAGTGACATCAAAGATAGCATGATGCTAATGTCCCTTAGCTGCACCCCCCCCCAGAAGAGTTTAAGAAGTCACAATGAGCCAAATATCTTTTTTTTCCCCCTAAAGTTAACAGATCTCTAGTTAAGAACCCTAGTACTATGCTAGCTGGCATGCTAACAGCTAGGAATTCAAAGAAAGGTAAAAAATTTGGTCCCTGCCCTCAAGGAGCTCACAGATGGAGAGAACACACAACTATGTAGAAACAAAATATGTTGATAGGAAGTTATCTCAAAGGGAATAGGGAAGAACAGAAAGGGAAAGACCTAAAGGATTGAAAGATTTGCGCTGAGTCTTGAAGGAAGCCAGGGAAACCTGAAGGTAAGAGAGGAAGATCATGTTGGCGTGAGAGACAGATCTGGGAGATGCAAGGAACAAGAAGGCTGGAGTTGCTGCATTAGGTGGAGGGGAGTAAAATGAAGGAAGAAGGTGGTTAAAGGTTTCAAATGTCAGAGGATTTGTTGTCCAATCCTGATTTCAAGACTGAGTCAGTGGAGTTTATTGAGGAGGGCAGTGACATGATCAAATCTGAAATTTAGGAAAATCACTTTGGCAGCTGAGGGGAGGATGAATCAGTGATTTTTTAATGATAATATTTCAGTTTCAATGTCCGCCAAAGCCTCTTATGGAATGGCTGGATAAATTGGGAGAATAGAGAGACACAGAGAAACTGAAAAACAAAAAATGCATTTTAGGGATAGTGAAGTCAATGAATCAGTATATTTAAGAAAAGTAATTTAAGATCAGGAAAGACAAATTCAGAGTTCAAGGTCATGGAAATAGCAACTGATATAGGTGCCCTTCCATGTTTACCTTGTATACATTTATTTAGATTCATATTCTCTCCCTTCCCCCTCATGGAGTTGGATTGGAACTGTTTATTTTCTACTTTTTAATTGATTAATTGATGATTTATGTTACTAAAATATAGGTCATGAGAGTTGATGAAAGGAAAGACCAGAGTTTAAAAAGGAATATCTTTATGTCTGAGAGCAAGAGTACGGATAGACAAACTGTGCATACCCTTTGACCCAGCAGTGCTACTACTGGGCCTATGTCCCAAAAAGGTCTTAAAGAAGGGAAAGGGACCTGTATGTGCAAGAATCTTTGTGGCAGCCCTCTTTGTAGTGTCCAGAAACGGGAAACTATGTGGATGCCCATCAATTGGAGAATGGCTGAATAAACTGTGGTAAATGAATGTTATGGAATATTATGGTTCTGTAAGAAATGACCAGCAGTGTGATTTCAGAAAGGCCTGGAGAGACTTACATGAACTGATGCTGAGTGAAATGAGCAGGACCAGGAGATCATTATACACTTCAACAATAATACTGTATGATGATCAATTCTGATGGATGAGGCCCTCTCCAACAATGAGAGGATCCAAAGCAGTTCCAATTGTTCAGTGATGAAGAGAACCAACTACACCCAGAAAGCGAACTATGGGAAATAAGTGTGAACCACTACATAGCATTTACATTCTTTCTGTTATTGTTTGCTTGCATTTTTGCTTTTCCTTCTCAAGTTATTTTTTATCTTATTTCTAAGTCTGATTTTTCTTGTACAGAAAAATAACTGTATGGATATGTATACATATATTGCATTTAACATATACTTTAACATAGTTAACATGTAAGGGACTACCTGCCATCTAAGGAAGGGAGTGGAGGGAAGGAAGGGAGTGGAGAGAAGGGAAAATTTGGAACAGAAGGTTTTGTAAGAGTAAATATTGAAAACTAAACATATATATATATATCCCCCCCCCCCCTGAGGCTGGGGTTAAGTGACTTGCCCAGGGTCACACAGCTAGGAAGTGTTAAGTGTCTAAGATCAGATTTGAACTCTGATCCTCCTGAATTCAGGGCTGGTGCTCTATCCACTGCGCCACCTAGCTGCCCCTACCTATGCATATATTTTGAAAATAAAAAGCTCTTTAAAAATTCAAGCAAACTAGCTGACAGTATATATAAAACATTCAGCAATCATAGATCCTCCCTCCCTCCAGAAAAGAAGAAGGTATGTTTTTCTCCTCTGTCCTTTGGAATCAATAGTAGTCACTTTGACTGACTTAGTCTGAGCTTGACTTTGATTTTCTATTGTTTTATTTACATTATCATAGTCATAGTGAATATTTCTCTTGTTCTATTTCCTTTGCTCTTCAGGCCATACAACTCTTTCATGTCTCTCTAAATTCCTACTCCTTAATTCTATAACGCCTCCTCTGAGGTTATTTATCTGTATCCCCACTAACTTATTCCTCCATCCCTTTTTCATTTAAAATGTTTTTTGGTGCCTTTTGTTTTCATATTAGTCAATTCCAAATATGAGCAATGACCAAATCTGATAGTGTATGAACCATCCCACACCTGTAGTCCTCCACTTCTCTACCAAAGAAGGATAAGGCTACCTCATTTTTTCTGTGGGGCTATGGCTAATCATTACAGCTACTCAATGTATGTATTCATTTTAATGTTCTTTTCCATTTACATTATTGTAGTAACTAGGAGTTCATAACCTGGGTTCTATAATTTTTTTAAAATACATTCGGATAACTATATTTCAACATAATTGGTTTCTTATGTATTTTTGTGCATTTGAAAACATTTTTTACATTTTAAGAAAGTTTACACACACACACACATATTATAGAAATTCCTAGGTGGTCTGTGATAGCAAAAAAAAAAAAAAAAAAAAAAGTTAGCTTAGTGGAGCTTTTCTTGACCTAGAGTCAGGAAGATTCATTTTTCTGAGTTCAAATCTGGCCTCAGTAACTTCCTAGCTTGTGAACCTGAGCAAGTTACTTAATGCTATTGGTCTCAGTTTCCTCATCTGTATAATGAGTTGGAGAACAAAATGGCAAACCATTCCAGTATCTTTGCTAAGAAAACCCCACATGGGGAAACAAATGAAAAATGACTCAAAAACAACATATTTAAGACAAGGGAAGGAAATAGCCATTTACACAGTGCTTACTGTGCTAAACACTTTACAAATAATAATAATAATAATTAACATTTATATAGTGTTTACTAAGTACCAGATAATGTGCTAAGTGCTTTCCAACTTATGTCTCATTTGATCCTCACTAAGACACTGGGAGGTAGGTGCCTTTATTATCCCCAATTCACAGTTGAGAAAACTGAGGCAGAAAGTCATTTGATTCTGGGTCACACTGCCAGAGTGACTTGTATATAGTCACTGTTTCCACCTTCTTTGTTGGGAATCAGTTCAAATAAGTCTTCCCATGTTTCTCTGAATTCCTATATCATTTCTTACAATGCAACATATGTCAGGATTTCATTTATTTATTTATTTATTTGCTATCACAAAAAGTGCTATTATGAACACACTTTTTCTGCCTTTGATTTCCTTGGGGGTACAGGTTTAATAGTAGAATCACTAGGCTAGAAGGGTATGAAGTTCCATGAATTTTTCTGAACATAATTCTATATTGTTTTCAACCAATTCACAGCTTCTCCAAGCAATGTACTATTGTGTATGGTTTCCTGAAGTCCCTCTTTCTATCCAATCATCACTCTTTAAGGCAGTCATCAGTGATCCAATTAAATGAACAAAAATCACTTGAGTCATGTTATACAGACCTGCAGCTATCTGGGTCATGTTATATGCATCTGGCCAAATCCTAGTCAAAATCTATTGTTGTTGTTTTCCCCAAAGATTTTTCATGAACAGCTTCTCCCTGACCTTGTTTGGCTTCTCAGATCACACTACCAATAACATAGAATTTCAGAGGTGAACAAGGCCCCTAGAAGGCATCTCATCCAACTGTTTGATACCTAAAGCATGAATTCTCTCACTGACATTCCTGATAAGGGAACGGGAATCTCCATCTAAAGACCCTCAGTGCCAGGAGAACTTTTTTCTACTAATCTGGTTCTAATTGGCCACTAATAGGTCCTAGGCCAAGCCCCATTTGGTCATTGTCTGGGTCCTGATGATCTCAGATTGAATGTAAATAGTAATCATTTCAGCTTTGGCCAGAAACTCAGAGGATCCTCCCCTCCCAGATTCATTCATTAATTTAGATTTTTTGGGACTAGGTCATAGAGGAGATTCTTTGCTCCAATTGCTCCTCATCACTGAATGGGTTCGACCTCATTCAAACTGAGACCTGTTGAAGACCTTAGCTTAAAAAGTTCATTTAAAGTCACCTTTGGTCTCCCTGATCTCTATCTGGCTACTGGACCCTACTGGACCCACGTGGTTCCATAGGGGAAAGTGAGGCAGGTGACCTTGTACAGCCCTCCCTCACTTAAATCCAGTTTATTTACATATCATGGCATTACCTCCCTGATGTTAGGATTTATCAGTAACCATTTGATTTGTATGCCTGTATAACTGGAGTCCCATAAAAATTTCTCAGGCAAAAAGCAGTAACTTTTGGAAAAATTTTTAAGAAGTCCTGGCCTTGTTTACTGAGAGATTAAGTGATTTACATGGAGTCCCATCAATAGTATATGGCAAAAGCAGGACTTGCTATCAAGTCCTTCTGAGTCCAATTCTATCTACCATGGTATGCTTGCTTGCTGTGCCAAAGTTCCCTTTTAATGTCCTGACCCAGTTTCCCAAATTGTCCTATTCAGTTACTCTGCCTCAGGTTATAACCATTCCCTCTAAATGTTTGATAGGATAAAGGTCTTATATCTTAGACCTTAGGCTATACTTATTCCCTCTTTCAAATAAATTATTAAATTGTTTTCTAATCTCTATCCTTCCTCAGTTTCTCCGGCTTTACAGGCTATCTTCTTAAAAAAAAAAAAAAAAAAAAAAAAAGAGTGGTTTATTATTAAATAATTGTTTATTAATAAAAGTTATTATTAAATTAATAACTTTAATAAAATACATCAAATCAATAAATATATTTACTATATTACATTTTATTTCTAAGTTATTTTAGTTAACAAATAAAATGCATATATTATTTATTAATTAAAATAATTTAGAAATAAAATTTGTTATTCATAACCCAATGATTGCAACTAATTTCTTCATAAGTGAATAAACTAGTTCATTAAGTCATTATAAAAAAAAAAGATTATTAAATGTATTTATATTGAACAATGTGATCACTGTCATCAGTGTAAATTCATTAGCAAACAAATAGTTGCTAATGGATTAATTCCTAGCATTAATGCCCAGCTGTAGAATTTCATAAAGGTGAGACAGAACCCAGTGCTAACTTCTTTATGGACAGATATAGAAATTCATAAGGTGGAATTAAAAGCCTATAGAGAAAACTTCTGTCATGATAATTTTGTTTTGATTTAGAATTCATTTTGGGGATTAGGGTTTTAGAGAACAGAGGAATTGGAAGGGAACCCTAAGGGAAACCCATAGGAAGTCACCAAGTTGCATTTGGTAGCAGTCTTCCTTATATCCAGCCTAAATCTTTTTTGTTTGAAGTTAAGTTTTATCTCTATGTAGCATCCATCAAGCTAAGACTCTATATGATAACTAAAGATTGGATTCAGTGGAGACATTTTTTTTCCTTTGCCCATGAAAACCCATCTTAACAATTCTCATATGCTAAAAAAGAGGATAGCACTTAGGATTCCATTAATTGTTACTTATAATAGCCTTCATTTATAACAGGGGTTTCTAACGTGGGACTTATGAATTGTGGTGAAAAAAAGGTAGTCTCACTTTGTATTTTTATGCATTTAAAAACTTTATTCTGAGAAGAGGCCTACAAGTTTCACCAGGGGTCCATGACATGAACAAGCTTAACCCTCAATTTATATAGGGCTTTACAATTCCCAAGGTATTGTTTTCAGGACATCCTTGTAAGGTAGGTAATATAATTATAATCATCCCCACTTGACATGTTAAAACTGAGGCATAGAGAAGTGAATGAATTTTTTCATGTAAGGCCAACAAGTGATAAGGGTGGAAGGGAAGACCATCTCTCCAGAATCTAAGAGGGGCACTTGATCCACCAGTCCCCATTGTCTTCTGCCTAAAGGATCTGTTTCTTTTGATAAAACTTTCCCCAAAACTCATGATCTGTTGGACAGTAGTAACATATTAAATCCATCCCATATTATTTCAACAACCTGCAGTCACAGCCTAAACAATGCTTCATCTTAGGTGACAAAAAATCTAGGAAGACTTTACGAACTGGATTTGGAGTGAAATAAGCAGAACCTGCTGAATGTCCTTTATTTCTGGTATTCACAAAGTGTAGTCAGAGATAGAGTCAGTCCCTTTCCCTTCTTTAGTATTTCTTTGGGATGTAAGCCCAGTAGTAGCACTGCTAGATCAAAGGATATGCACAGTTTGATAACTTTTTGGGCATAATTCCAGATTGCTCTCCTGAATGGTTTCACAACTCCACCAACAATGTATCAGTGTCCCAGTTTTCCCACATCCCCTCCACATTCATCATTTTTTCCTGTCATCTTAGCCAATCTGACTGTATGTGCCAAAATGTTTCTAGCAGCCCTTTTTGTAGTGGCTAGAAACTGGAAAATGAATGGATGTCCATCAATTGGAGAATGGTTGGGTAAATTATGGTATATGAATGTTATGGAATATTATTGTTCTGTAAGAAATGACCAGCAGGATGAATACAGAGAGGCTTAGAGAGACTTACATGAACTGATGCTGAGTGAAATGAGCAGAACTAGGAGATCATTATACACTTCAACAACAATACTATATGAGGATGTATTCTGATAGAAGTTGATATCTTCAACAAATAGAAGATCTAATTCAGTTCCAATTGATCAATGATGGACAGACTCAGCTACACCCAGAGAAGGAACACTGGGAAATGAGTGTAAACTGTTAGCATTTTTTGTTTTTCTCCCCAGGTTATTTTTACCTTCCGAATCCAATTCTTCCTTTGCAACAAGAAATTCGGTTCTGCACACATATATTGTATCTAGGATATACTATAACATATTTAATATGTATAGGAATGCCTGCCATCTAGAGGAGGGGGTGGAGGGAAGGAGGGGAAAAACTCGGAACAGAACGGAGTACAAGGGATAATGTAAAAAAAAAAAAATTACCTATGCATATGTACTGTCAAAAAATGTTATAATTATAAAATTAATAAAAAGAATATTAGCTAATTTTAAAAAAGAGAGAGAGAGAGAGAGTCAGTCAATAAACCTTTGTTAAATGTCCACACTATGTGCCAGTCGGTGTGCCAAGAACTGGGTGTACAAAAAGGCAAAAGATGCTCCTTGTTGTCAATTCGGTGGGTGGAAGAAACTGCTTTAATTTCATTGAACTTGAAATCTAAAGAATTGTGTTTCAGTCCCAGATCCATTACTTTTTAGATGTGTGACTTTCCCCAGTATCCTTAAGCCTTAATTTTTCTGAAATGGGGATAAATAATACCTATTCTACCTATTTCATAGGGGAGTTGTGAGGATCCAATGAAATAAGGTATCCAGAAGCGCTTTATAAACTATAAAGCTCTAAAAAAATCTTTAGTACTTGCATCCCAGGATGTTGACAATTGTCCTGAATTTTGTCCTGCTTTTGAGCTTTGATGACTCTGGAAGAGTCCTTGCTAGAGCAGGAGTAGTGGCTGAGGCTGAAAATTTCATATTCATGAGGCTAATCTGGTGACAAACCTCTCTGACAATGCCTCAGCTGGTCCAAAAATGCATACATCTCATCATCATGCAAGTGACCCTGAATTACTGGATATGTGTGTATATATGTGTGTGTGTATACACACACATAAATATATTTATATTTATCATAACTTTGCTATTTCATTGGATACTCTGGAATATCAGAAATCACATCAAGAGATCACATCTCTAGGGGTACAAAGTCCATGTCTCCTTATTCTGAGCATCTCTTGCTTAGATCTCTTGAGGTCAAGGACTGTAAAGGGCTAGAATTGAGCAAATGCACTTGGATAAAGGAGCACGTGAGACTAATTACCAATTAGACAGTTCCCTATTAACTTGTTTGAAGGTTGACCCTCCCCAGCTGTTCTGTGCTGACTTGATTGGTGGGACAAAGAGGGGGAAGTGACCTGTGTGGGAGGAATAGGAGGAGGAAATTGAGGCACTGGCTCTCATGGCGGTGGAGAGAAGAGGATTGTGTGGAGATTACTAGATTTAATCCCCTGACCAAGAATAAAGACTTGATTATCTTGACTCCGGCTGATTTCTGGGAAGACAGAGTTCCAGCAAAGGACTATCTTATTTTTTTTGTCATCTGTATTCCCAATCCTTAGACCAATATCTTACACACAGTAGGCCTTTATTTCATTGATTCACTGACCCATTTCATTAATTAGTATCCTATAATTCCTCCACAGGAAGTGTCTATTCAATGTTAGGAAACTTGCTCTGCCAAGAGTTATTTAGCTTTGGTTTCATGAGCTTGTTTCATTAGTGTTATAATACTGTTGTTGAGCAGTGACAAGTTCTTTGTGCAAAGATACTATAATGGTTTGCCATTTCTTTTTTCAGCTCATTTTACAGATGAGGAAACTGAGGCAAACAAGTGTTTAAATGACTTTCCCAGGGTCACACAGCAAGTAAATATTGATAATTTGATTTCCTCATTTCCTACTCTAATTCCTTGAATCTCTTTCTCGGCTCTTATTGCTGAGGCTAGAGTTTCTAGTACTATATTGAAAAGTAATGGTGATAGTGGGCAACCTTGTTTCACTCCTGATCTTATAGGGAAAGGTTCTAGTCTATCGCCGTTACATATGATGTTTACTGAAGGTTTTAAATATATGCTCCTTATTTTAAGGAATAGTCCATTTATTCCTATCCTCTCAAGCATTTTTAGTAGGAATGGATGTTGGATTTTATCAAATGCTTTTTCAGCATCTATTGAGATGATCATATGGTTTTTATTAATTTGATTATTAATATGGTCAATTATACTAATAGTTTTCCTAATATTAAACCAGCCCTGCATTCCTGGTATAAATCCCATGTGTATTATCCTGGGGATGATTTTCTGAAGTCTATTTGCTAATATCTTATTTAAGATTTTAGCATCAATATTCATTAAGGAAATTGGTCTATAATTTTCTTTCTCAGTATTCAGCCTACCTGGTTTAGGTATCAGTACCATGTCTGTGTCATAAAAGGAATTTGGTAGGACTCCTTCAATCCCTATTTTTTCAAATAGTTTACATAGCATTGGAGTTAGTTGTTCTTTACATGTTTGGTAGAATTCACCTGTAAATCCATCTGGTCCTGGGGACTTTTTCTTAGGAAGTTGGTTAATAGCTTGGTCTATTTCTTTTTCTGAGATGGGACTATTTAGACTACTTACTTCTTCCTCTGTTAATCTGGGCAAGCTATATTTTTGAAGGTATTCTTCCATTTCATTTAAGTTATCGAATTTATCGGCATAAAGTTGAGCAAAGTAGCTCCTAACTATTGTTCTAATTTCCTCTTCATTAATGGTGAGTTCACCCTTTTCATTTTCAAGACTAACAATTTGCTTTTTCTCTTTCCTTTTTTTAATCAGGTTTACTAAGGTTTGTCTATTTTGTTGGTTTTTTCATAGAACCAACTCTTAGTTTTATTAATTAATTCAATAGTTTTTTTACTTTCAATTTTATTAATCTCACCTTTTATTTTTTGAATTTCAAGTTTTGTGTTTGTCTGGGGGTTTTTAATTTGTTCCTTTTCTAGCAATTTTAGTTGTAAGCCCAATTCGTTGGCCTTCTCTTTCTCTATTTTATGCAAGTAGGCCTGTAGAGATATAAAACTTCCCCTTATTACTGCTTTGGCTGTATCCCACACATTTTGGTATGATGTCTCATTATTGTCATTTTCTTGGGTGAAGTTATTAATTATGTCTATGATTTGCTGTTTTACCCAATCATTCTTTAGTATAAAATTATTTAGTTTCCAATTATTTTTTGGTCTATTTTCCCCTGGCTTTTTATTAAATGTAATTTTGATTGCATTATGGTCTGAAAAGGATGCATTTACTATTTCTGCCTTACTGCATTTGATTTTGAGGCTTTTATGCCCTAGTATATGATCAATTTTTGTATAGGTTCCATGAACTGCTGAGAAGAAAGTATAATCCTTTCTGTCTCCATTTAGCTTTCGCCAAAGATCTATCATATCAAACTTTTCTAGTATTCTATTTACCTCTTTGACTTCTTTATTATTTATTTTGTGGTTTGATTTATCTAATTCTGAGAGGGCAAGGTTGAGATCTCCCACTATTATAGTTTTGCTGTCTATTTCCTTTTGCAGCTCTCTTAATTTCTCTTTTAAGAATTTAGATGCTGCACCACTTGGTGCATATATGTTTAATATTGATACTGCTTCATTATTGATGCTGCCCTTTAGCAGGATATAATGCCCTTCCTTATCTCTTTTAATTAGATCAATTTTTGTTTTTGCTTGATCTGAGATGAGGATGGCTACTCCTGCTTTTTTGGTTTTGCCTGAAGCATACTAGATTCTGCTCCATGCTAATAAGTATTTAAGGGCAGATTTTAATTCAGACCTTCCTGATCCTAGGCTCTGTGCTCTATCCACTGTGCAACCTTGCTGCCTTTTAATAACTATATTTCAGTAATACAATTCTCTTTTGTTGTCCATATCTTTTATTTTATGCATTCAAAAACATTTTTCAAGAAAGGGTCTAGAGGCTTGGTCTTCCAAAAGGTTCATAAAACAAACAAAAAAAGGTTTAAAATCTCTGCTCTGATCTCTTGACATTGCATGAATGCTTATTAATCTTTCATACAACATGATGGCCTAGTTCTTTTTTCCAGTCTAAAAAGTTACATCCCTGATTAATTTCATGATACTTTTCCTTTTGGTGATTCTTTGTTGGTAATATGTTGAAACTCTACCTGACCCTTTTAAACATAATTACTATTATTAGTGATGATGTAAGAAACTATAGAGACACTATACTGTAACTTAAGGAATGCAGATGAGAATGGTTGTCAAAAAGAACATTTGCCACCGCCTTGGATGATGTACTAAGCTGAAAACTGTAATAGAGAAAGTTGAACAGATATGGTCCCTGCCCTTTTTTGGAGTCTGCAACTTCAATCAGACTGCGTTGATCCTGCCAGATGTCAAAAGCTTTCATCCTTTCAGACGTTTGAAGCAACTCAGAATGAGACAATGTGCTGGAACGGATAATTGAACCCAAGTTCAATGGGTTTCAATAACTGAGGCACCCCAAAGGGCAATGATTAGCTGACAGATCTGGACGTTAAGAGAAGAACTTAACCTATGACCTCTGGGCTGGTAGGAATTGGGCAGCCTTCAGAAAGACACCAGCAAACTCATGCAAAAACCTCTTTTTGGTTTCCACTCCTACTCACTAATGAACTCTCTCATCTTCCCTTTCACTCTGAAACATGAGATAGTAAATAACTGTCTCATCTTCTTCCAGAGGAGGCTTGATTTCAGAGAAAAAGCAGCAGGAACCATTCTTGTCTGATGGGTTGTGGAGCTCATCAAGGCCCCGTGGAAATAAAAGCCAATAGATTTCATAATGCAACTTGCAAAAGCTTAGCAATGAACGAGAATTAAAAGGGAGAACATGATCCATGGAATACAGGTAAGACTAGAACCTCTTCATTCCTCCCAATTTCATGACATGCTCAGCAAATAGCCAGGACGTAGACAATTTTTATAATTCAGGGAGAATTTTAGTCAGAGAAGCAGAATTAATTCTTGAGTAATGATCATTCACTAGAGCCCAAGTGATTCCTGTCACTGGACAGGTAGAGCACAAGTTTTCTATTTCAACTGCAAACTCCCCAAATCAAAACCAAAACCAAGTCAAGTATCCCCACAGCTCTCGGGGCTTGCTGATGGCCACTCCCCCTCTCCCCCCCCAGTTTCTGCAGCAGCCTGCATTTCAGGTCCACCCTGAGCTGGCTGAGGCAGAGGAGACTTTCTGTGCGCCAGTCCCGGTTTTGTTTCTGCTAATGATTTCGTTCAATCTCTTCCCCACCTGCAAAACGGGCTCCACGTGGAAATGGCCTACCTTTATCCTAAGGAGGGAGGGATGGTTTGGGGGAGGAGACCCCGGCGGACACAACACAAGAAAGGAAAAAGGGGACTGGACCAAATTGGGTCAGAAAGGTCTCTTACTGCAGGTAGCCGGGCCAGACTGAAAACAGCATTTACTGCACGCTTCTTTGCTAAGCCAGGGTCACCCAGACTGGCTAGCCCATGATCTACCAATCACACAGTTCTTTCAGATGAAGAGTGCCTTAATGAAGCACTCAGATCTCAATTAATGCGCAGCTCTCAATACCATCCCACTCTTTACAGGGTTACAGAGAAAGCTCGGTGCAAAGCCCTGAAACATCCCTTATGCCTTCTTTCATCTGCATCTCTGTGGCTTCGCTGCAGCCTAGCTGGAAATTTCAATAAAAGTCTCCGCAATTCGCTCGGAGCCGGCCGTCCGATTCCCAAGACAACTGACAGGACGTGTGTTTGTCCCAGCTGGGAGGCAGGGCTGGCAGCGGAGAATCAGGACCTCTTCCGTCTCCAGGAGTTGGATACGGAAGGAGGTGGACGAGCTGGGCAGACAGTGCCCGCGAAAGCAGGTGAAAGTCTCTAATGTGGGCCAGAGCCAGCAGCTCGACATCTCCGGTCTTAACCTAAGAATTTCGGCCAGGGGGAATCGAGCAGCCGCCTCAGCGCGGCGAGACACGGGCAAACCCAGGCAAAGCCACTGCGGCGTTGTCGCTTCCTTCCTCATCACCATCCTAGAGGAGGGAAGGGTCCCTGGGGAGAACCGAGGGTCAGTCTGGTCCCACTCCGCGCTGCTTCCGCCCTCTCCCCAGCGCTGAGGGGCACTCTGAGAGCCGGGGCGCAAACCAAGCCCCGCAACAAGTTTGAAAGAGACGCTCTGCCTACCTTGACTGAAGGGCATCTCGCCAGAGGGAGGGATGCAGACGGCAAAGGCTTCCAAGGGATGACGAAGGTTCCTGCAGTGCAGAGACGAATCCTTCGGCGCGTCCTGGCAGCTGGACCTGCAGGAGCTCAAGTGCACGGGAGCCGACCTCGGACCCCGGGCCAGTGCGGGAGCCGGACGCTTGCGGAGGCAGCTGCGGGAGGAAGGGAAATGGACATATTTGGTCATCGCCGGCTCGCGTCACCGCGAGTGAGGCAGGAACTGCTGGGGAACCAGGAAACCCTGATAATCCGGGCGGTTGCTACTTTCGGAAATTGTAACCCTTCCTCTCCCGGGACTAAAGGCTGGCGTGGGGAGGGAATGAGAGGAGGTGGAAGCGGGGAAGGGGCTGAAACAGCCAAAGTTTGGTCCCCGGGAGCTGGGCGCACGGCTTCCATTCATTAACCTTCTTTACCATCTCAAGACGTGTGAAAAATTGCTGCCTCATCCATCCCTCCCAACCACCTGGGCTAAGGGAAGAGATGCTCCCAAAGCGCGGGGTGAGGAAGAGAAATCAGCCAGCAGCAGGAAGGTGCTCGTCCGGAGCTTGTTTTGTGGGTTCCTGCTCAGGGGCCTCTTCTGATTGATTTCATTGTCTGGTGTAAAAAGAAACTGACATAGAGGCAATAGAAACTGAGCAAAGACCTAGATGGAGGAGGGCAAAGGAAAAAAAAGTGAAGACTAGGAGAATGACATAAATTTTTATTTGCAAACCTAGAGGCAATTTAGAGGCTGCAGGAGGCCTCTTTTGCCATCTCTCCTCTACCTCCTCAGGCCAATACCTTTCTTCAAATTTATTCTGCATACATTTAAAAATATTTTTCCACATTAATTTTTGTAAAATTTTGAGGTCCAATTTTTTCCTCCCTCTCATTCTCCACAAGATGCTAGTGTTTCTCCTTTAAGGATATTATGTATCCACTTTACATGTATATTTATTTATTTATTTGTTTTTTGCTAAGACATTGGGGTTAAGTGACTTGCCCAGGGTCACACACCTAGGAAGTTTTAAGTGTCTGAGTTCACATTTGAACTCAGATCCTCCTAACTTCAAGGCTTGTGCTCCATTACACCAAATAGCTGCCCCTCAATGTTCACTTTTTTTAAAAAATAATTTTATAATTATAATTTTTTTTGACAGTACATATGCATGGGTAATTTTTTACAACATTATCCCTTGCACTCACTTCTGTTCCGAATTTTCCCCTCCTTCCCTCCACCCCTCCCCTAGATGACCGGCAGTCCCATGCATGTTAAATATGTTATAGTCTCAATATTCACTTTTAAAGATTTTTTGAGGTTCAAAATTTTCTCCTTCCCTCTCTTTCCTCTTATCCCCAAGACGGCAAGCAATCTGATATAGATTTTACATGTTCAATCATGAAAATATTTCCACATTAGTCATGCCTAACCTTTCTTTATCCTTTCACCTATTAATTTATTTTTCCTTGCAGTTCAATGCAAAGCAATTTCATAATCATAATCTAATTACTATGAATCAAAGCACTATGACACAAAAGAGAATAGAAAATAATCTCTATTAGGTAACAGCTTCCAAAATACAACATAAAGGAACCTCTCCTCTTTTTATACCCACAGTAGATTATGACATTTAATTGGGATGGATTTAATTGGGATTGGATACTAAAGATGGCAAACATTTTCTGTTTTATTAAGAAGTTGATTTCCCAATAGATATATGATCAAAGGAAATGAACAGGCAGTTTCCAAAGGAAGAAATCTAAACTATGAACAGAAAGAAAATACCCCAAATGACAAACAGAGAAACAAATTAAAGCAATTCAATTTCTGCCTCAATCCCATAAATTTGACAAAGATAACAAAAAAAAAAAATAACAAATGTTGGAGTGTTTAAGAAAAAAAGGGGGGGGGCAGCTAGGTGGCAGCTAGGTGGCGCAGTGGATACAGCACCAGCCTTGACTTCAGGAGGACCAGAGTTCAAATCTGATCTCGGACACTTAACACTTCCTAGCTGTGTGACCCTGGGCAAGTCACTTAACCCCAGCCTCAGGGGGGAAAAAAACAAACAAACAAAACAACAAGCATAGAGATCCACTATTGGTGGATGAACTATGAATTGGTGCAGCCATTCTGGAAAGCAATTTGAATTATGTTCCTCAATGTCACAAAACTGTGCATACCTTTTGACCCAATAATATCACTACTAGACCTAGAACCCAAAGAAAGAGTTAAAGGGCCAGGGTTCACAAAACATTAAAGCAAGTCTTTTTTCAGTAGCAAAGAACAGGAAACAAAAGTGGTCAAATGAGGGATGGCTGAACAGATTGCAGTGCAATAATGTATTACATTGAGACATAAGACATAAAAAGGATGTTTTTGGAGAAGTCTGGGAAGACTTATATGAAGTGATTTCAAACTATTCATGTTGCACAATAGAGGGAGCATAGAAGATCTTAGATTCAAATTCTGCTTTAGTCCTTTCAGTCTCTATACTTTAGTTTCTTCATTGGTAAAATGAAAGTGTTTGATTGATGGACTCTGTGATGTCGTCCAGCTCTAAATCAATGATCTACCTAGACTTTTAGGTTGATTGAAAGTATTTTTGCCATGATATATGATGCTAATATGAAAATCCTTGAAGAGATGATCCGATTTGGTTTTGATAATACTATCAATATAACTAAATTTATAATTTGAAGTAAGTAATTTTGGACATTTTCTCTCTTTAGTATTGTATTTAACATTTCAACTGATTTAAACACTGGCATTCAAAAGCATTTATTCCTGATTCAATGCTCCAGATCCTTTTCAAATCAAATTTGGGGAAAACAGCCTGCAATATTACCTGGATCAGATTTATGGCAATAAGAGAATAGAATAGAATTGGACAAATCTGGTTAAGATGTTTTGAATTTTTAGATTTTTATTTTATTTCTTGATATTGATGAGGGTTGGGGTCCCTTTAAGATTCCTAATTGCCCAACCCATGACTGACCTTGATTCACAAATCCTGGTCAAAGGCACCCTTTGAATATCCGGGCCCAGCCCCCCACTCTCAGCTCAGTTTCCCCCAGCCCTCACCTAATCTGGGCTAACTGAAAAGCCCGCCAGAACTTGGAACTGCCCATCATCTTTTGGGTATAAAAGAAACAAGCTGGAAAGTCCTCATTGCAGGAGCCCTCAGCCAACACTTGGTATCCTTCCAGCCATGTAAGGGTCCCTGCCCGCTGGCGGCCACCTTTGGCCCTGGCGTCTTTCTAACTGAGCTTTACTTCCAAATTCCTACAATAAACCTTTATTTGTCAACCTAGGTTTTCGGGCCTGTAAATTCATTTTACAGGGGACACTGCGCCTCATGGGATCTATGCGCCGACAAATGGGGTTCCCCCTTTCCTTTCCCTCATTAGTTGGTGGCCCTCACGGGGACCCCGAAAATTGTTACCCCGAAAACTAACCTTAATCTTTTCAGGTCTCTCAGAACCAATTTTCATCCTTAGCAGTTTCGAGCAGCTTCCGGGAAGAATATCTGTGTTCCTCCCTGTGTTCCTCCCCTCATCTCACTCTATCTCAAAAACAGCCAGCACCCAGACCAGTCTCCCGTGGAGACTACTTCTCTTTTTGTCCCACTCTGTCTCTAGAGGCCAATTCTAGAGCCTAGACAAATTCTAATCCCTTTATCTCGCCCGAAAAGCCTGAGATTTGGGGACTCCAACCCTCATCAATATAAGAATGATTATTGAAAAGGTCCAGGATGGGAGGAGCTATAAGCAGAAAATCTATATCAGGTCCATTTAATCAGTCATTCAAAGAGATTAAGCCAAGGGTTCAGAAATTTGAATTTGGCTTTGTGTGATTTTATAATAGACACATATTTGGCAAAGGCGCTTTGGGAATCTTGTGCAATGGATATTCAGGTTTAAAACAACCCATCTAGGTTCCTACTCCAATCAATAAGCATTTATTAACCAACTATGGATTTTTGCTAAGTGCTAGGGATACAAAGAAAGACAAAAATAATCCCTGTCCTCAAAGGGCTTACATTCCAGTGAGGGGATATAAAATGTAAACAACTACATACAAACAAGATATATGCATATAAATTAGTATTTTATTATTCTTCCCCTCAGTTTTATTTATACATGAAGAAAAAAAAAAGGCAGTATTCAATTCAGGGTGCCTTCTTGAATTTGCACGAAATATCTCTCTAGAAATGTAATTTGCTTTTCATTTTATTGCTTGCTCTAAGCGAGAAATTGAATTCAAATGTACAAAAATGTTTTTAGCAACTCTTTTTGTGATGACAAAAAATTGGAAATTGAGATGCCCACCATGAATGGCTAAACAAGCTGTAACATATGAATGTCGTAGAATCCTACTGTGTAAAAAGAAATGATGAGCAAGTGGATTTCAGAAAAACCTGGAAAGACTTATATGAACTGATGAAGTGAGCAGAACCAGGACATTATAGTAGAAACAGCAACATTGTTCAATAATCATTTATGATAATCTTAGCTTTTCTCAGCAAAACAATGATCCAAGACAATTCCCAGAAGACTCAAGTTGGAAAATACTATCTACATTTGAGAATGAATATAGATTGAAGCATACTATTTTCACTTTTTTTTTCCTTTCTCATTGTTTTTCCCTTTTGGATTCTTCTTTCACAAAATGACTAATCTATAAATATGTTTAATATATTGTACATTTATAATCTATATCCAATTACTTACCACCTTGGAAAATGTGGAAAAGGAGGAAAAGAAGGAGAAAAAAATTGGAATTCAAAAGTAAATGTTGGGGGCAGCTAGGTGTTTCAGTGGATAGAGCACCAGCCTTGAATTCAGGAGGACCAGAGTTTAAATCTGGTCTCAGACACTTAACATTTCCTAGCTGTGTGACCCTGGGTGAGTCACTTAACCCCAGCCTCAGGGGAAAAAAAAAAAAAAAAAAAAAAAAAAAAAAGTAAATGTTGAAAACTAAAAACAAAATTTTTTTTTAAAAAAATCACACATATACACAAAAAAGAAATTGAATTCAAATCTAAGTATCTTTTATTTTTAAAAATACTGTCTAGGTCTAAGTAGTTCTAACCGGGGATGTGTGAATTTGGTTTGTTTAAAAGATGTTTTGATAACTGTTTTAATATAAGTGCTTGTCTTGTGCATTTGAGGAAAAAATGGGTCTGAGAAAGGGTACATAGGCTTCATCAGGCTACCAAAGAGGACAATTATTAAAAAAAAAACAACAAAAAAAACCCCTTTTTTTAAGACTCTCTGTTCCAGAGTCTTTATCTTTGTCTGCTAGGAAGATAAAAATGGATTATTTCTGATGCCCATCCAGCCATGTGCCTGTCTCAGTGACCACGGCTTCCTCCTAAAACTGTCCACAACAGAGCCCTTTCTTTTCTTACAGTAACCAATAGTGGGCTTAGAATTTGTGTGAAATCTAAGCTACCTGGTCTTTGACCAACTGCTTATCTTTCTCCACTCTAGGGACTGTTTCACCTTGATGTCCAAGGAAGTAAGAATATTCCTAGATCTAAAGTCCTAATATGAGGGCATTGTTTTTTGTTGTTGTTTGTTTGTTTGTTTGTTTGTTTGTTTTTTTAAATTGCATCCCCAGCACTTAGCTCAGGGCCTGACGCTATACACTTGCCTTTGTCCCCTGGTATGGCTGGCACAGGCCCCTGATACCCTATGGGAGATTCCTCTTGACATCAGTCTTCTGGAAGATTGAGAGGATCACTTGCTATGGCTGCAATGGCAGTTTTAGCTTCAGGCCTCTTGGAGTGTCCCAAACTGTCTCCTTAAACAGTTATCTTTACTATTCTTCTCTGCTGGACTGATAAGTTAGGACTGGATCATGATAGCTTCAGGCCTGATTTATGGAACTGGAGATGAATTCTACATTCTTTGCCATGTCACTACTCTGATTGTCTTAAGGTGCTGGCAATCTTCTTCAGTTCTGGACTCAATAGAGGAAATTACTATTGTTTGTATTGTTCTTTTTGATCATTATTCTATTGGGGTCATGTTTTAGGTATTTACTGTATTATTTGAGGAATTATTAATACCTTTCATGTCATCTTCTTAACCAAAATGTCAATAGACCCTTTCTTTTATCTTTTGCAGCATGCTTGTATACATACATACATATATTTATATTCATATTTCCAACAAAAAAAAAGTAGAGAAATTGCAATTAGCTGTATGTTATATATGTACATATATGTTTGTACACATGTACACACATATGTGTATATATACATTTAATTATATATACATACTTATTGTTACTCCAATTAACAAAGGGAGTCTTTTTTATTTTAATTCACTTTGGTTATCTTGGTTTTATGGTCCATTTTTATCTTTCTTTTCTATGTCTTTAATATAGATGTGTCACTTTTATTATTTATTATCATACTATTGGCTATTAATGGAGTCAGGAGAGTTTGTTGGAAAAGTAAAGAAGTTTCCGTAGGGATTGAGACCATTCACTCCAATTTCAGTTGGTCTTTGTAATTAACATGCATATTTTTTCATTTTATTCTGTTTTCTTCATGCTACATAACTACATGTATCTTATATTTCTCTGAAATTTGAAGCTTTTCATATGTAAAAAATATTCCGTTATATTAATATGCCTCAGAAATTCCTTCGGCTGTTCACCAATTCCTGAAAATTGGTGAATTTCTCTTCGGGAATTCTCCCCTTTTCTCTTTTACCATGTTCACTGACATGCTCACCAAAAACTCACTTGAGAGGCCAAGGAGTTTCACATCAAGAACTTTCTTTCCTAGGTCTCCAGCAGTTGTAATTGCTGAGGAAATGAGGAAGGGGAAGGAGAGTGAGTAAAGCATCTCTGGAGGGAGTGGCCAGGTCAAACCTCCATAATGGTGCCCTTCTGGATTTTGGCTCTTTGGGCCAGACTGGAAGCAAAGCTGATGGGGCAGAAGGTGTTGATATTTCTGGGACTCTGGGTTAAATGATCCTGGTCTGTCTCCACTGGAGTTTGGAGAAGTGAACAGACAGACACATACAAACTCTTGTTTCTCCCTCAGGGCACCTTGCTACTTCAGAGAGGTCAGGTTGGCTGGCATTGAGTGTTAATGGTGGGTGGCAAGGATGGCAGATGTAGGAGCTCTCCTCTTAAAGATGAGTATGGGGAGGCAGGTTCAAAGTATAATTGTAGAATGAGGAGGTGAAATTACTTATCTCACGTGCAAGTTATGGATCCAGTTACACAATATCTGAAAGGGGAACCTTCAGCAGAGGTGGCCCTTCATGATGGGAAAAAATTTATTTCTTATCAAGAATGCCACGCCAGAAAAAGCCACAATTAGGATGATGCATTTTACAGCACAATAGTTCTCAAAAGAGAAGAATGATCTACTATAATAGTCTGCTATAGGCTACCTGTGAGTTATAGAGATGCCCCGCCCAGCTCCACCAAGAGACTAATTTGTGATATGTTGCTAGGAAATGGGGGGACAAAGGTTGCACTGTCTCTCAGAGTGCTTTAGCTAACACAACGTTGGCTATTTTTTCATAGAACAGAAGGACTGCTGGGGTGAGGTTATAAAATCATTTATTTAACAGTGTTCTTCAGTCCCTTTTCTGTAGGAGGAAGAGATTAGATGAGATTTACCTCAACCAGGTGTGTGATTAGACCTCCAAACTAAAATGTATTTCTAACTGTAAGTTAGCAAATAGTGGAACCAAGAGACAGAGGATAAGGGAGGAAATTAACAGAACAGTTCATGTTGCTGGGCAAATTATTAAATCCTGTTTGCCTCAGTTTTGTCATCTGTAAAATGAGCTGGAAAAGTTGATAATATAGCACTCCAGTATCTTTGCCCAAACCCCCCCCCAAAAAAAAAAACAAAAAAAAACAAACAAAATCAAATAAACCAAAAAAAAACAAAACAAAAAACAAATGTAGACACAAAGAGTCAGATATGATTGGCAACCAAATGACAAAAATCAGAAAAGAGATGTGATATTATTCTGGCCTTCTAGGCCTTTTGATGAAATCTAGATGAAAGGAAGAACTTTTTAGACACTGGGGAAAGGTGACTAAGAAAATTGAAGAAAGCTTCATGGCTACTAGGTGAGAATGCCAATTAAAGACGGCCATAACCTTCTATAACCTCAGAGACAGACACGTTACAGACTCACAGTCTATTTGTTGAAAGCGTTATTATGAGCGTTATTTCCTAGCATCCAAGTTTAACTGGTTCCTCTTTGTATAGCAAAACTTCATTCATCTCTGGTAGACTTTCCATTAATAATTCACCTGGCAGCTATCCCCAATTTTTTTCTTTCCTTTCCTGTACTTTAGGAATATTATTATCTAGAAAATGAAAAGCAAAGCTTTTTCATGTTTCATATACAGAATCATACAGAATTTGAGAGCTGGAAGACACTTTGGTAGCTATTCTAGTCCAACCTAATTATCCAGCCTAGAGAATTCGATGGTCTACTTTTGCTAAGGGCAGATCCTCTCTCCCTGTACTTTGAGGCTTACTTGTTCTTGTTGTTCAGTCACTTCCAACTCCTTGGAATCCCATTTGGAGCTTTCTTGGCAAAGATAATGGTTTGCCAATTCTTTCTCCAGCTCATTTGACAGATGAGGAAACTGAGGCAGACAGGATTAAATGACATGCCTTACTTGCTTAAGTTTCCTATTAAACAGAATCTTAGACTTACCCATCTGGAACTGGGAAGGACTTCAAAGGTCATCAAACCCAATCTCATTTTACAGATATGGAAAAAGAACCCTAAGGGAAGTTGAGTGACCAGCAATTTATGGTTATATCATAAACTTCCACACAAGGTTCAGTCCAGAAGAAATTGCTATTACACAAAACAGTACATTGCAGTAATTCATCTAGGTTATCAGATAAGCTGTACAAGGGAGAAGGAAAAAAAAAAAAAAAAAAAAAAAGAGAAAGCCAGAAATGAGGAATCATAAATCTGTCTATGATAATTTTACCTTTAATTCTCTCCTAGCAAGAGCAATGGGTCAGCAAAATTATATTACCTTCAGAAATCCTTCTCCTTTATCAGATTGAATGTCCTTGCATACTAAGAAAATCTGTGATATTTCTTATTTTACTGCCTTGTTCTTTTCAGACATAAGAGGGGAATCTTCCCTCTTCCCCCCTCCATAGTACATACACTCCTTTTTTTTTTTTCTTTTTCCTTTTGAGGAATTTTTTTTTTAATTTTCAAAAGATATACATGGATAATTTTTCAACATTAACCCTTGCAAAATCTTGTGTTCCAATTTCCCCCACCCCCTCTCCAAGATAACAAGTAATCCAATATATGTTTAAAATGGTAAAACAAACAAACAAACAAATATTACATACACCCTCAATATATTGAAATAAAATCTCACTTTTTCTAGGAGGTAGATTGTTGGTTGTTGTTGTTTTTTTTTTCCCCCCTCATCAATCCATCTTAAATTACACTTGATCAAATCCTAGGAAATCTGTGTGTAAGTCCACTCTCTCAGCACCAGCCCAGTTCACTACCACTCACACAGACTATAGCAGTAGCTAGCTTTCCAATCTTTTTATAGAAGAGTATTTTGTTTTTAAGAGTAGTTTTCAAAAGTATTTTGTAGCTAGCTTGAACTGGCTCATGAGAGTTGATTGTTAAATGTTCAGTGTGAACATTAACTTGGATAGAGGAGATGCTACCAATTGGGGTTTGATTTATTATTTTGTTGATTGTATATATTTAAGAAAATGATGGAGTTAATATTAATGCAATTTGGCCTCCCAGACTCAAGTGATTTTCCTAAAACACAGTTCTGACCACTTTGTGAGCACTTTCCTGCTCACAAATCTCCAGTGACTCTCTAGTTGTTTGGTATAATAGACAATTTCCTCCATTTAGTATTTAAATACTCATGATCTGGCTCACCCTACTTTTTTGACTTAATTACATGCTACTCATCTTCATAAAACCCACAGTACAGCTAAGCTGTTCTATTTTGTCTGCAAAACCTATCCCCCTTCTTTGTGCCTCCCTATATTTCCTGGGACTAGAATACATTTCCTCCTCCCCTCTGCCTGTGAGAGTCCTTTGTTTAGTCTTTTAGTTGTGTCCGGACTCTTTGTGACTTTTAGCATATCAATATGGTCCTTGGGGTTTTCTCTGCAAAGATAATGGTTGGCTACTTCTTCCTCCAGTGGAGGTTAAGGGATCTGCCCAGTCACACAGTGAGGGTCTGAAGCTGCATTTGAACTTAGATCTTCCTGACTCCAGCCCACCTCAAAGCCCCACACAAGGGCTACCTCCTCTATGAGGCCTTTCCTGTTTTCTCCAACTGGTAGGTCCATCCTGCCCCAGTTATTTTTATATATTTTGTACATAGCTTTGTATTTTCAGCAAAACATATTGTTTCTAGTGATAGCATGTAGCCTCTTTGAGATAAGAACTCTGATTTTTGTCCTCTGTGCTCAGCATTAACCCAGGTAAGAGGAAGTCACTGAAGTTTACTGAAAGGGGTCAGGGAAACATGATCAAGTTTTATTTTTTGGAAGATCACTTTGAAAAGTGAATGGAAAATGGACTAGAGTGGGAGGAGACTTTGAGATATTGTGACCATCAACCAGGATATTGCAATAATCCAGGCATAAGGAAATGAAAGGCTACCAAGGTTGCAGCTATATAAATAGAAAGAAGGAGGGCTACAGGAGGGATGTTGTTTTTAATCTATTAATTTGCAGAAATCTATGTAATTCCTTACCATATTTTTAAATCATTCATTTAAAATTTTTGAGTTCCAAATTCTCTCCCTCTTTCCAGCCCCTCTCCTATCTACTAAGACAAACAATATAATACCTATTATATGTGAAGTTATGCAAAACATTTTCATATTAACTATATTATGAAACAACTTCACAATCTTTTTAATGGTGCTATCCTCCAACACCTATGCTTGAAAAGTTCAATAAAGATCTAATTTAAAATTTTATAAATGTTTAATAGAATTAAATTCAGTCAGGCAAGAGCATCTGATTCAAATTTTAATCAAAATGGTTTGTATCTTAAATCTTATGGGGGAAAGAGATATTAAATATTACAAAATATTACCCATGAGCATACATTTAAGCAGATATATACCTAGAGGCAAAACATTTCATATATGGATTATGACACATATATGTAGATTTAGAATTGGACATACCAGCTTTTTATTCTTCTTTCAATCCATTTGGGAGATAGGCAATAGGAAAAGGATGATCATCCCTAAATTCTTCTACCTACTCTATGCCTTAAGTGTTTGTTGTTATATTTTTAAGTTCAACCAATCTTGCCAGAGTTTGTGCCTTCTACTCAATTTTCTCAAATCCAGATTGGACTCTACATCTAATTCTTCTTCAGCCACATTGAGATCTTTACCACCAGCTATTAAAACCATTCAACTCCATCCATTTAAATTCTATTCCCTATTTAGTTAACCAGGCTTCCATCATTTCAGTTTGTTCCCTTCTTCACAGGAAACATTTCTTGTCCCACACAAGGAAAACAGGTGTTGAACTACTTTGCAAAATAAAATGAAACCAGCTGTAAGAGTTTCTCCAATCTGGAATTCATGTGCTGCACACTCAATATGTTCCTTGGCCTCCCATTTTCCCTGAGACTGATGTCTTAACTAAGGCAGTCTGTTCCTAATTACCTGGCCCCGTCCCACCTCTATAATACCAATTGTGTTAGGATGGAATTTCAAAGGAGCAGAAAGACATTTTCCTATTTACCATATGTTAACTATAGGGTTTAGTGAGTAAAGTATAAACCATGTGTACAAACTCAATCAAGAAATACAAATTATGGTTAACAAAAAGGATAAATTAGAGATTCATATGACCTGCAAAGTATCACTGTGACTAGATGGGATGAGACATATGACTGGAATATAGCAATGGATAAGTATGATCTACTTAAAATAAACAACACAGATAAAGAGGAATATAGAATATTAAGAATATTTACTCATGTGAGGAAATCCAAGAAACAGGGTGGGAGAGCATGATGGAGAGCATTTGAATAATGATCAATGGAGGCAGAAATAGAAACAACATGTTTATCAGTAATATATTAAAGACCACCAGATAGAAAAAGGAAATTGATGAGGAGTTCAAGAAATACTGCAAGCCTGACACAGAGGTGTGGTAGCATAGTGTAAAGTCAATTATTTGAGCTTCAGCTAGAGTTTTCTCTCTATCAAATGCAGGGTACCAGTTTTTTGACTTATTGATTTTATATTTCGAAAGGTTGTGAAATTCTATTCTCAACTTGATTTTCAGACAGAAATTATAGAGGGTTCATATTGTTATAAAGGTTGTGATAATTGGGAAGTGTGATATGCATCATGAATTTTGAGAGCTTAGATTTTAAAAAGTTGAAATAATAGGATAAATAGGATTCCATGAATTAAAATTATAGAGAAGTCAAATTTCTCTGACAAGGATTTTGTATCTGAGATACATATACAATCGATAAGAGGAAAGGAGGGTATGGACATAGAATCAAAAGTCCCTCTTCAATATGTAAATAGTTAAAAAATATAAAAAATAATACTTAAAAGAAGAATTGAAAACTATTAACACCCTTATAAAAGCATGCCCCAAATCACTAATAAGAGGAATAAAAATCAAAACAACTCTAATATTTCACTTTATACTATGTAAATTAACAAAAATGAGAAGTCACTGTTGGAAGGGTTGTGAAATTATGGGGAATAAGCTTGGTTAGAGGGGTGAAAGGGAATGAGTGTTAGGTGGTATGATAGATAGAGAACTGGTTCTGGAATCAGGAACACCAGAGCAAATCTGGTCTCAGGCACTTATTAGCTGTATGACTCTAGGAAAGCCAGTTAACCTTGTTTGCCTCAGTCTCTTCAGATGTAAAATGATTTGAAATGGCAAACTATTCCAGATTTTGCTAAGAACCCAAATGGAGTTACAAAGAGTCAGACATAACTGGAAAAAAATAAACAACAACAAAGAGCTTATTATATGCCAGACATTATGCTTGTTGAGAACAGATCCCGTCTTCACAACTGTGAAAGGTTTTTTTGTTTTGTTTTGTTTTTGTTTTCTTTATGGAGGGGATTGTTATTTAAAAAACTTGATTAAAAACCTGATATAAAGATCTATAGGGAAATGTCACAATTGTAATAAATTTTCTCTGATAGGAAAGACTTCAAAGGACATAAAAAACTGTTAAAAGAAGAAACTATCAGCAACAATTTGAAAATATGCTTAAAACCAGTAATATTACACCACAACAAATTAAATTATATTTAATTAAATTTAAATTAATTACATTTAATTTGTATTACATTCAACATTCTAGCATATTACCTTTCATCCATCAGAATGGCAACAAAAGTAAAAGGTGACAAAATACAGGCACTCATTTTCTGCAAGTGAAGCTGTGGGTGGCTTTGACTGTTGAAAAACAATACATTTGTCCAACAAATATATAAAATGTCTATACTTTTTGACACAGTAACTCCACTTATAATTATACTCTAAGGAAGTTAGTGACAGGAAAATTAGATATATTTTCACAAACATTCAAAGCAGCACTATTTGTAAAAGCAAAAGAATAGAAGTAAAGCGGCCAGCAACTGGAGAGAGGCTAACTAAATAGTGAGACATTAATGTAATGGAATGCTTGTTCAATGAGGAATGACAAATGTGAAGAATTCAAAGAAATATGAAAAGACTAGGAATTTATTCTGAATGAAAAAGGCAGAGCCAAAAGGACAATATACACACTGATTACAACTACAGAAAGGACAATATCAAACAGTAACAAAATTAATGATAAAGAAAATGCACAAAATTCATATTACCTTTTAAAGTTAAGTGTATGGAGTTTTTTGTTTTGTTTTGTTTTCTTACCAACTAATAAAGAGATAATTGTGAAGTTTGCATGTGCCATCATTAGGCAAATACATTTTAAATACTTAATTTTTAAAGGATTTTTTTTGGGGGGGGTGTCATTTTTGTTTTTGTTTTGCTTTATGCATGTTTGGGAGTTGGTTATTTTATATGGGTTTTTGTTTCTTATAATTTTGCTTGTATTCTTTTTTTTCTTATTTTACTTGAATATATATTATATTATATTGCATCTATTGCTGGAAATTTAAATTTAAATGAAAATTTAAAAAAATAATCTGGTACAAAACCTTTGTTTTACAGATTGTGCCACCTAAAGGAATATAGAAGGGGAATTTTGGAACTGGAAGAGACTTTAGAAATTCAACACCTTCATTTTAGTACTTATCTAGTATTTATTTATAATTTTATATTTATTTGTATATGCTATTAAAACTTAGAATGGCCACTTTATGGATGGGAAGAAGGGGAGGCACTAAAGAGGGAGGGAGAGAAGGTATGGGTGTAGAACCAAAAGCCATTCCCCAATAGATAAGTAGTTAAAATAGATGAACAAATAGTACTTAAAAGAATTGAAAACTATTAACCATATAAAACAATGCTTCAAATCACTAATAATAAAAGAAATGAAAATCAAAACATCTCTAAGCCTTCCTCTTATGCTATGCAAATTAGTAAAAATGAGAAGTCACTGTTGGAAGGGTTATGGAATTATGGGGAATAAGTAGGGTTAGAGGAGTGGAAAAGAATAAGCATTTATTATAGATGTGAGGTGGTACCTCAGAGTTGTTTTAATTTTCATTTTTCTAATCAATTGTGATTGAGAGGACTTTTTCATATCATTATAGATAACTGTTTCTTAGGATAATATATTTTTTAGATCATGTTTTACTAGTGGATTTGACTGACCTGAAACAGGCCCATTGGCTGACACCAATGGTTGCACAAATGCATTGCCAAAAAATTGTATTTGATAGAGATTTCTAAACAATGGTGCTCTGAATATTAAAAAAAATAAAGTCCATCAAAAATTATCAATCTTTTTGAATCTCTTTGTAACATAGCCAACAATTTCATATGTCACTCTTAAAAGAAAAACAGCTTGAAGGTGAAAGATTCTGCATTTATAATTATGTTTTGGTCACATACATTGCCAAAGATAAAGATGTTGCTAATAAGAAGCATTTACATAGTTATAGATACTGTCTCATTTTATCCTTGGAACAATCTTGGGAGCTATTGTTATCCCCATTTACAGATGAGGAAACTAAGGCAGGGTGAGGTAAAATGACTTGACCAGGATCACATATTTAATAAGTATATGAAGCTGGATTTGAATTCAGGTCTTCCTGATTCCAGGTTCAGCATTCTATCCATTGAGTCACTTAGATGATCTACATTAAAGAGGCTGCCTAATAGGACATCAAATACATGTATAGCTAGAAGAACAGGTAGGCTTGTCATGAAGCAAGAATGGAGGAGAGGATTATTCACAAAGTTTGCAGTACAATGGCTAGCCCAGAATCAATCAGGATGGGCCGTGATCATTAGTCCCTCAAGTCCCAAAGAAGTCAACCAGTACTACTGAGCTGCAGTCTCTTCAGCATTCTTTTAACACTCACAGTAATCCTGTAAGGTGAATACTACAGGTAGTACTATACTTATTGTACAGATGAAGAAAATGAGACTGAGAAGGGAAGTGATCTGTCTGTGTTCAAAAAGCTATTAACTGTGGTTTCCTAATTTCAAATCCATCCCTCCAATCACTACCAGCTCCTCTCACTTTAAACCACACTGATCTGTTCATCTTTCTTCACAGTCTGAGAGAGACAGAAAAATATGGTAATTTGGTTATATTGAATGAGGAGCTAATGGAATGAGTTGAAGGGAAACAAATGATAAACCAGTTATAAGCAAGGGAGAATTCTGTCTATTTAAGATATGAAGGAGAGAGGAGGTGAAGATGACACATAATAGCCATTAAAATCTTTTAAACATCATGATTTTATTCCCAGAAAAAAAGAATAATTTTCTTTCCCTGAGGTTGTAACATTTTTGCCAGAACTTATAAAAGTAGAAATTTTTTAAAAATCCTCAGATTTCAAGACCTTGGACTCTCCTCTGTCTTCCTTGCCCTATGATAATAACAACAACTTAGATTTATATAACACTTTAGGATTTGCAAATGACTTTCACTTTATCTCATTTATTGCTCACAATGATCCTATGAAGTAACTCAAAGTAGCTAAGTCACTTGGCCAAGGTCACATAGCTTGTAAACAGCAGAACTAGGCCTTAAACACAAGCCATCGGACCATTTGCTAGTCCTTCCTTCCCACACCTATTAAAAAAAAAAAAAAAAAAAAAAAAAAAAAAGGATACCAGAACTGCTTTTTCAATTATGGCTTTAGTCCACGGAGAGGAATGCCTACACTTTCCTTTCAATGCCTTTTCAGTGTTGCCCACACCGCTGTCACTGCAAGTTAATCCCACTCACTGAAGAGAAATCGTGAATAGCTCAAAGAATGAATCATTTGAAGAACATCTTAGCTGCTGCTGTTACCCAGAATAGAGCTTTGTTTCCAATATGAAGGTGTGCAAGCTTAAATGGGAAGAACCAAAAGTGGTAAAAAGAATAAACTTACAAAATATTAAAAAATAAATATACTTTAAAAACAAGAGGACAGAACGAGTGGGAAGTGATAAATGATAGCAACTATAAAACAAAGGAGCCGGAAACAGAAGAATTTCCTGAAAGTGGCTTAGACACATATGAAAGTTGAAACAATTGTGAAGCAGTGGACATAAATGATTTTCATTCATTAAAAATATATATTTTATTGATGCTCTTCTAAAAATGTTACAATGATTTCCTGTTATACCCCATCTCCAAATGAATCTGCCTAAGAAAAAGTCAAACAAAATTGGTTTACGAAGTAATCCCATCTGTTATCATATGCAATATTTTACGGTCATAGTCCCACTCCCACTTTGAGAAATGTCGACCCTCCATTTTCATAAATTTGGTTAGCAATTCAGCAAATATTCATTAACACCTATGATAATAATAGCAAGCGTTTATATAGTGCTTGAAGGTATACAAAGAATTTTATATCTTAACTCATTTGTTTTCAGCAATAACTTTGTGAGATAGGTGCTATTTTATTCCCATTTTACAGATGGGAAAATTGAGACAGAGAAGTTAAGTGATTTGCTTTGTGCTATAGACATAGCAGCAAGGATCACACAAGAAGTGTGTGAAAGTTATTGTCTGAGAGTCTTTGAAAACTCAGGTGTTCCTGACTTTGTCCTAAGCTTCATCCAAGGTGCCAATTAGTTGCCATACTAAGTGCTGGAAATACAAAGGCAAAAAACATGTCCTGCCTTCAAGAATTAGAGGAGATAAGAGGTAAATAGTTAGGCATGTACAAATTATATATAGTACATGGAAGGAAATATGAGACTGGGGAGGCAGGGTAAGAGTCTGAAACAATCTCCTTTACTGTTCAATTCAATTCATTTCAATTCAATAACTTGAGAAAGATGATGTCACCTTTGAGAAACTTTGGTTTCTCAGGAGGTCAGTATAGCTGGATCATAAAGTGACTACATAGAGAAAAGAAAAGTGTAAGAATAATGGAAAAGTAGGACAAAGCTAGGTTATGATTTGCTTTAAATACCAATTGGAGATGTTTATACTGTCCTGGAGGTAAAAAGGAGCCACTGGGGCTCAATGAATGGGGGAGATAAGACAGGGAAAGGTTAACATGGGCAGACCAATACTTTAGAAAAGTGGCAGCTGACTGGGCTGGTTAGAGTAAGGAGAGATTTGAGACATTAGATAGATAGAAAAGACATAGTCAGGAGATGTTATGAAGATAAATGATTAAGAGCTGAATGGAGGTAAAGGGTCAAGGTCCAGAGGGAATGGACTAGAATTATGACTGAGTGTAGAAAAAGGACATATCAAAGAGATGAAGTGAAGATAAAAATGAAAAGAGTAGATATGTAAAGTGAATGTAAGGGAGGGGTCCAGGATGATGCTGACATTGTGAACTTGGATGACTGGGAGAATGACAAGGCTACCAATAATACCAGGGAAAGGCACTGATTCTGGAGCCAGGGGCACCTGAGTGCAAATCTGACCCCAGACACTTACCAGCTATGTGAGTCTGGGAAAGGCTCCCAATTGTCTTTCTCAAAAATTATAATAGGGAAATTGGGAAGAGGAGATGCTTTGGGGAAATGAGTTGTTTTGGACTTGTTACTTATGGGGTGTCCAATCTGAAAACATCAAGAGGCAGATAGTGATGAGCAACGATGGCTAGGAAATTATCTATAAAGAAACAATTAAACCCATGGGAACAGATCACCAAATAAAATAGATGATTTATAGAGCAAAAAAGAGAAGAGGGATTCAGAGTAGAACCTTAGGGGATAGTCAGGGTTAGTGGGTATGATGTGAAGAACCAGAAAAGGAGACTGAAAAAAAGCAGTAAGACAAATAGAATCAGAAAAGAAGAATGTCACAAACACTTGTAAGAAGATGGTATCTAAGACATAATCAACAACAGTATCATACTGTAGAGAAGACAAGAAGAATGAAGATTGAGAAAAAGCTTTATTAGTGTTGGTAATTTTGGAGAGGATGATTTAGTTAATATTAAAGTGAGAAACCAAATTACAGTGGTTTAGAAATGAGAGAAATAGACATCAAGGGTAACAGCCTCCAGTTTTACTGAGAAGGGGAAGAAATAGATAGCAGATAGCCAGTAGGATAACAGGATCTCTTTATGAGCTTACCCTCTGATTGCCTAGAAGCTCTCACCTAGTCTGGCCTTTTCTAAGCCCAGTGACCTAGGATATGAATCTCTCTTTATCTCCTTTCTCCTTATCCCCTGTTCTACCAGAACTTTCCCAACACAAATCAAACTAAAAAGGATCTGATGATCTCATTTTACACTTAGAGGTTAATAAACAGCTTAAAATGTTTACTATCCCAAAAGTATTTACATTTTAACAGGAGACCATACATTAGCCTAAAGGAATGATGCTCAGGAGAAAGGGAATTCATTGATCAATTTAGATATTTAAAGGCTATCTGCAAAAAATAAAAACAAGAACAGCTGACTAAGGACAGATACAGAAGTGTAGAAGAAGACAAAAATTCCTTTCTAAAGGTTGTGATGAGACAAGAAGAAAATAAGAGTTAGGATCATTGCTGGGTTGGATGAGATAATGAAAGTGAAGAGAAAGCAGAAATTCTCACTCAATCTTTATTTTGCTTCCATTTCCCGCCCCCCCCCCCAATTATCTTTAGACCAAAAGAAAGAACAAATAGGGTGAAAATATCAAGATAAGGGGATGGTAAAAGCATCCAGCTGCTCTCCATGAATTCAAAGGAATAACTATCTCTCAGGATACTGAAAATAAAAACAAAAGCCAGAAAAGGTAGATGTGACTTCTAAGTCTTAGTTGTCTGAAAAATCATGTTGTGGATGATGGTATCACAGGACTACAAAGAGGTACACACAATTCCAATTTCCAAAAAACAAAGGGGAAGTTTTCACATTACATGCTGGAGAAAGTAACTTTGCTGGAAAAATTCTAGATTATTAAAGGGATGGTTTATTATTATTTGGAAAGGGATGGATGATTCCTAAAGCCAGCATAGTTTCAACAGGAATAAATCATGCCATATTACTCATTTCCTTTTTTGAAAAGTTTACTAGATTGGTAGATGGAGGGGGTCTTATAGACAAATAGTATGGCTAGATTTCAGCAAAGCATCTGACAAGTCTTTCTTATTGTCTTTGTGGATAAGATGGAAAGATATTGGTTAATTGTTTTCTATTAGTAATAAGTTGATTCAGGACAGACCAAATGACCTGACCTCAAATCAATGTCCATTTGGAGAGGCCTGTTAGTGGAATGCCATAACGTTTTAGCTAATCTTTCACTCCACTCTGTTAACATTTTTATCAGTTACTTGGATAAAGGCATATATGACTTGCTTATTAAATTTGTGAGATGATACAAGATTGGGAGAGATGATAGTTAACAAATCAGATGACAGAGCCAGGATCCAAATTTTTTTTTTTTAATAAGCTCGATTTTTAAAAAATCAGCTTACACAAGCATAGTGTGCAAGAATAATGGCTGGCCAATATTTTATGGGGAAAAAAATCTTGTATTTATAGTGAACTGCAAGTTCATTATGATGAAGCAGCCATAAAAAGCTGTGTGATCTTATAGAGTATTTAAAAAAAAAAAAAATAAGGCAGTGTGTCCATAACAGGAGAGTCCTGCTCTTTTATCCTGATCAGAACATATTTAAATAATCTGTTCAATTCTGGGTGCCATATTTTAGGAAGGATGTTGACAAACTGATCTGCATCCAGACAGATGGACGACTAGGATAGACCGAAGACCAAGCTATATAAAAGTCAGTTAGAAGAACCAAGACTTAGGGGAAATGTGGTGATTTTCTTTAAGAATAGCCAAATAGAAAAGAAAATATATTTGTTTTGGTTGGCCCCAGAGACCACAAGGCATAATGAATGAAAGTTTCGTAAAGACAAACAGACTTGATGAAACAAATCCTAATAATCAGGCTGCTACAAGAGTTTAATTATTTTCTCTCCAAATAGACTGGATGATTTCTGGGATACTATAGAGAGGATTCCTGTTCAGGATCAAGTTGAATTAGATGATTTGGGAGTTACTTTAACACTTAGTTCCTCTGATTCTGAATCTCTCATGGTGGAAATACAGGCATCAGCAGCAGGTTTATGGATAAGATATTTTTTTCCAATAGGGAATGGGGCCTTCATCATGCCCTCAAATCAGTGGCAAACACCTGTTTTGATAGGCCAGCTCTGACTGAGGTTGTCATACATTATAGATTCTCATCTCTTCAGGATGGTGTTGGGGTTATTTGGTCTGAAGATAGGATGGATTGGTTGGCTTTTCAAAGTTCGTTCTAGAATTGTCCAGGGATGGTTGGAAGTTTCCTTTTATTATGTGGTAGCCTTAAGATCACAAAGTTTTAAGTTGTCATTTACTCTGGGCAAGTTACAATTTGAGTCTGACTTACTTCATCTGCAAAATTATTTTTAGACTATAAATTTCTCAATACCCATCAGAGCTGACATTTCCAATTTCCAAATGGTTACACCAAGTCTCAAGATGGCAGCATTATTTAAGGTTTTTTAGTGAATTATAACAACACTGAAAATGGAACAAGTCAGAATTATCTCTGCCTTTGGTGAGACATAGGTGTCTTACTTGTTGCAGATTTGACTAGATATTGCCTAAGGATGAAGGCAATGTCTTGTTCAAGTTTGAAGACCTAAAAATAAGTTCCTGAGTAAAAAATGTCTTGCCATTTCTCAGAGGTTCCAAAGAAGATACACATTTTGATAATTTAAAAAAAAAAAAAAAAAAAAAGGCTTCAGAAAGGCCTGAAAGGAAAAATAAAAATATTTCCTCCCCGAGTATAGTGTGTGGGAACAGGAACTTCAAGTGATCTTTCTTGTCTGTATCACTCATTTGGACACATAGCACATCCTGACTCATTATTATCTCAAATTTTTCTTGTGCACCCAACTAGATGGAAGGTTCCTGTATGGAGGAGAGTACCCAGGCAATCATCTCAGTCTTGTGCTGACTGGTAACTAACTTAACATTTACAAAGCATTTTCAAATTCTCTACTTTCTCAGAACACCCTTGTGAGGCAGGTAGGACAGATATATTTATGAAATGCAAGGTTTATGACCCGTCTAAGCCACACAGTGAATAGTAGCCCAAGGTTCTCCAAAAGCAAATGTTGAAAAATATATGGAATATATAATGCATAACATATATGGAATATATTTATAGATGGAATAAAGGAGGTTCTGTATTTGGGGGAGGAGGTTCTCTATAGGTCCACATAAAAGCCTGCTCCGAGATTGTTGGGTTGGAGGAATGGGGGGAGGGTGAAGAGAGAAGGAAATGAGATATGCGAACTATCTTAAAAAGACTTCTGGGGTGATAGCCAGCATGGTAAAAATTACATAATGAAGGGTAACAAATCCACACATTTGTGGGTTGTTTTTTTTTTTTTTTTTAAGAACTTGAAAATGCCTTGATTTCTTTAATATGAGGTAGAATCTGTCTATATGCAACTTGCAGTCGCTATCAGTTCTTGTGGACCCATACATGAATCCAGATTAAACAGCCTCTGTCCCTTCAAATGAGCCCCAGGCTACATACCATAGGTCCTGTCTCCACCTTGGTCACCCTAGAGGTGCTCCCCAATGTCACTCTTAAAAAGTAACTCCTACAACCAGAGCTCCAGGTATGGTTAGACCATGAACAGTATAGAATGTATATTAATAGCCTCCATTTCAGGCATTCTGTTTCTTTTACTAAGTCTTGTTCAGCATTTTCAATGACCTCAAGCTTCTCCCTGAAACAAAATTCCATCTCTGGAACCTTCTTCCAATAATACTCTAGGCTGCCAATCATGCAGTATTATAGTCTCTAGAGAATCATGCTTTACGATAGGCATAAAAAGGCTTCAAAATACCCTGGAAGGATCACTGTTGAGGGATTATGGAAGGATTTAGACAAGATTCACCCAGGGCTGGGTGGAGGAAGGGGAAGTGTTTAGAGGTTTGATCTACAAGCTACATCAATAAATTTATCAAAGATAGAAGCTTCACAAGATAAATTCAATGATTTTGAATCCTGTGCCTTTTCTTCTCTCTTCTCCAAGGGCTGTACTATCCACCATCAATATTTAACAGTTCAGGGACAAAGCCACGATCCAGCATCCTATCTGAACACTCCTAACATTCCTCTCCAAATAACTTTAAAATAATGCCTCAAGCCAAATTTGGGAGAGGCAGAGCCAACAAAAGGTCAAGAGCAGCCATGTTCCCAGCCTAAAAAAACTTAGGTCTGGGAGAGAGGTCTGTTACACTAGGAAGAGTAGGCCCTAAGCATGGTAGGGACACCGAAGAGGTGCTGTGACAGCAGTAACAGCAATAGCTTCTTGAGCTATTAGCCTAGAAATAGGTGTCAGACAAATGGTCGTAAAGAGATTACCGGGGACCTTTTCCTGGCACTGGGCACAGCTAGCATCAATAAGCAATTCTTTAGCCAGACCATACCTAGTTCTGGTTTGCAGTACTAAAGTGGAAGGAAGTAGAAGGAAGAGCAATCAAAAGGGAACAGGGGCCCTGGTTATAGTTCCAGGATCAAGTGGGGTGCTGGCACTTGTAGCTACAGGAACGCAGAGGACCAGGGCCAACAGAAAGACTAGCACTTGTGACTGTGGGTAAGCAGGGGCCCTTTCTGGGTAGACCAGAGAGTTTACCAGAGTAGCAATACTGATCCCTCTCTTCCAGGATCAACCATCCTGGAAATACTGAAAACTTATTGAACCTCAGAACCAGCTCTGAAAACAGTACAAAAAAAAGCTGAAATCTTGGCACAATGCCTTCCTGTCTCCCGGTGAACAACAGTTCAACTTTTTAACATAAAATTCAAAGTAAAGGCATAGGCTAGGAAAAATGAGCAAACTACAAAAAAGGAAAAAGACAAAAATTGAAGACCAAGTTATAAATTTAGAAGACATCAATGTGAAAACACCTACAAGCAAATACTTTTTAAAAAACACTAATTGAACCCAAGGCCTGCAAGAATTACTGAAAGAATTAAAGAGCTAAGAGTTTGTAGAGGAAAAATTGGGAAAAAAAATAAGATACAAGAAAATTATGAAGAGATTAGCAGCTTGGTAAAAGAGGCATGAAAAAATATTGAAGAAAACAGTATCTTAAAAAACTGAATTGTCCTAATTGCAAAAATTTACATAAACCAATACAAAGTGAAGTGAGCAAAACCAGAAGAACATTGTACATGGTAACAGTGATACTACATGATGAAGAACTATTCTAGCACTACAATGGTCTAGAACTAAAGATGAAGCATACTCTGCATCCAGAGAAACTGATATTATTTGAATACAGATTGGAGGATGCTATTTTTCACTTTATTTTCTTTTGAGTTTTCTGGTACAAAATGACTAATATGAAAATGTCTTACATAATTGAACATATATAATGTATATTATCATTTCAGGAAAGGAAGAAGAGAGAGGGATAAAATTTGAAATTCAAAACAAAGTTTAAAAATTATTTTAATGTAATTGGGGAGAATAAAATTTTATATATTAAAAAAAGATGTTCTCAGCACTAAAAAAATGAAATAAAATAAAATAGAAGAGATTAATATGGGCAATGGTGAGCAATGCTTGCATTTACTCTCATCAGGATTGGTTTGAATGCAGAATATATATATTCACATATCCTCAATTGGGCATAGAAATCTATGCTATCCAATAAGGAAATAGATAAAGGAATGAGTTATAGAGGGAGGGGAAGAGATTTCAGGAAGGAGGTGGATTAAAATCAGAAGCAAAACAGACTTTTGAGGAGAAACAGGATAAAGAGAGAAGAAATAGGAAGAAAATAGAATGGAGGGACAAAGTAATCATAACTGTGAATGTTAATGGGATTAACTAATCTATAAAACAGAAGTGGATAGCAGAATGGAGTAGAAACCAGAGTCCAACAATATAGAGTGTACAAGAAATATAAAATAAAGGGCAGAAGCAGAATCTATTACATTTCAGCTGAAGTAAAAAAGGCAGGTATAGCAATCATTAACTCAGACAAAACAAAAGTAAAAAGAGGCCTAGTTTAGAGATAAACAGGGAAACTACATTTTGCTAAAAGGTACCATAGACAATGAATACCAAAAAATTATAGCAAGTTTTCCTGGTAAAGATCCCATCTCTCCAATATATAGAAAACTGAGTCAAATTTCTAAGAATACAAGTCATTCCCTAATTGATAAATGGTCAAGCAATATGAACAGGGAGTTTTCAGAAGAAATAAAAAAGAATGCTCCAAATCCCTATAATTAGAGAATGGAAAATTAAAACTCTGGGGTATTACCTCATACCTATCAGAAATGATAAATGCTAAGGCGAAAATAGGTACATTAATGAAATGTTGGTTGAGTTGGTCCAACCATTCTTGATAACAATCTAGAGCTATACCCAAAAGGCTATATAAAATTATGCATACCTTTTGTCTAGCAACATTATTATTAGGTTTGTGTCTCAGAGATGAAAGAAAAAGGAAAATGACCTCCATGTACAAAATTATAGCAGCTCTTTTTGTAGTAGCAAAGAACTGGAACTTGAGGGGATATTCATCGATTGGCAAATGGCTAAACAAGTTGCAGCATACAATTAATTGTGATAGAGTATTAGTGTATTATAAGGATTGAAGAAGGGTTAGTTTCAGAAAAAATGGGAGATCATTATACACACACGGGTGTTGTAATAATGATCAACTGTGAAAGATATGGCTACTCTGATCAATATGATGCTCCAAGACAATATCAAAGGCCTTATGATGAAAAATTATATCCACCTCCAGAGAACTGTTCCTTTGTTTTATATTTTGCTGAGGCAATTGGGATTAAGTGATTTACTCAGGGTCACACAGCTATGAAGTGTTAAGTGTCTGAGACCAGATTTGAACTCAGGTTCTCCTTACTTCAAGACTGGTGCTCTATTCATTGTGCCATCTAGCTGCACTGAACTAATAAATTCAATGAAAACTGTAGTTTTGTTTTATCTTTCTGGGTGATATGGCTAATATAGAATTGTTTTGCATGTCACATATTTAATTGATAAACTGCCTTCTTAGTAAATAGGAGAGAGGGAATCTGGAAATAAAGAATATTAATGAAAACTTTTCTTCACAACCTATCATAGACGTGGTACAAGTGTCCTGCCAGTTCACAGATCAGGAAACTTTAACTCAGAGAAGTTTAGTAATTAGCTGAAAGTCAAAGAGCTAGTAAATGATCAAGCTAGGATGTGCTCCCTGTGATTCCAAATTCAGTGCTCTTACACCTCACTGCCATGTCTCAGAAGATACAAAATTTCCCTTGATGCTTCTGAAGGTAATAAGAGGAGAATAAAAGAAGAAATGTTTAATACCAAGTATTTCCATATTGTCTGAAATAAATTTAGGAGTAAAATGATGGCTGAAAAAAAAAAAAATCTGGGTTTAATAGCAAGTAAGTTACATTATTTTGGTGGGGGGAGGGGTGGAAGAGCTAAAAAGCATCAGCTGAGCTTTTAATTTTTAAAGGGAATATATTTTCAATTTTTTCATATTAAAATTAATTGAAAATGAGTTGCTACATGCTATTCAACAACTATTTTTATAGAATAAGAGAATGGCAGACTTCAAGGCTGCAGAATCATTACATTTCAACAGATAGGATTAATTTCCCAAATAAGGAAACAGGTCTGGAGCAATTAAGTGACTTGCTCAGTCACATAGCTAGTGACAGATATGCCTTATACATGGTCCCTTCTAATTCCATGGTCATTGCTTTGTAGATCTGAGGCCAGATCCAGTTTTCCTGCCTTAAAGGCCAGGATGTCACAACTGTCCTCTAAATAAAAACAAAGCTGAAAGATAATATAAAGAGAAACTATTCCTTAAAACCTTTTAAAAAATCCTTTTTGTGTATTATTAAAAATTAATGGATAACTACAGTGCTAGATTCAAAGTCAGGAAGACCGTAAAACTCAAGGCCTTTCTCTAATACTTAACAGTTGTATGACCCTGAGCAAATAATTTAATCTCTCAATGCTGACATTCTTCTGTGCTTATGTAATAAGTTATTGCTTGAACTAATGAAATCATAGGTTTTTTCACAAAAAGAACTTGGTTACAATGAATTTTTGCCCAAGTAGGACACATTGCTCTTTATTTTCCTCATGAATGAGGAAGAATCTTATGAATAAACAAAACTATAGAAATATATATATATATATATATATATATATATATATATATATATATATATATATATATATAAATCGCATATGTTTAACATATATTGGATTACTTGTCATCTAGGGGAGGAAGGAATAAAATATGAAACAAGGTTTCGCAAGGGTGAATGATGAAATTAGTTATGCATATGCTTTGAAAATAAAAAGCTTTAATTAAAAAATAATAAAAGGTTGTTGTAAATAATGCAGTCTTTTATATATAGAAGAAAAAGTTAGAAACTTTGATTTAATTTTGAATTCCAGGGCTAACTGAATTAAAAGTAGGCTACTCACCTTTTTTATCTAGTACTCATCATGGGCAATTTTCTGAATCATCCAAACACAAAATAAATGGTAAATTTCATAAAACATAAATAAAAATGCATTCCAAAGACAATTTGCATTGCTAATCAATGCTGTTAAATGTATATGCTAGTAAATGTATATTATATATATATATATAATTTTTTTTTTACACAATATTTAAAAGTTTTAAATTGAGGCCATATCTCAAAATTTCAAAGAATACTAGTACAGTGACTTACCTCCAAGATAGCCTTCAATTGTGTTATGGATCATAAAGCTCTCACACGCCAAAGTATTTCACAGAGCACTATCTATCCTATCCTCATAGATGTTTTCTCAACACACATGGAAACTTAATGAAATAATCACCACCACAAAAACTGAAATGTTATTGTTTTATTTATATGAACTAAAAACATCTGGAAAAAAATTTTTTTAAAGGCAAAAAATAGTTCTCAAACCTCCAAATGGGGTCTAGGGCATTAATCATGAGACTAAATAATAGGATTCCTTTTAATCTCCTCCCCCCCCCCCCCAGGGTCATACTATACTTCCATATTGAAGAACAACTTAAAAATAGAACATAGGTACCTGTCCCACTGCTGCCACTTCTAGGGAAAGAGTAGTTTGTAACTTAACATTCTGGCAAACAACGAGACAGAATATAGGCACCAAGTTATGTAATGGGTATACTCCCAAGTCTGAAACTGAACTTACGAGTGCTAACCATTTTACCAATTCTCTTTTATCTGCCCCTATTAACTTACTTTGCTTTAGAATAATGTAATACTTCTATCAAGGTTGTGGAATTGTTAATCCACTCATGTTTTGAGTTGAAGTAGATGAATTCTGTCTTAAATTTAAGCATTTGATATAATAGCAAAATCAATACTATAGCCAATATTGTACAAAATTTGGCCAGCAGAACTATAGGGTTTGCTCTTAGTTGTATTTCAGTATCTGCACAGAGATATACTTAGATCTTTGGAGGCAAGAGACTAGGCCAACCGATTCCTGTATCAACACAATCAAAACCTTTCAAGTTCTGTTTGTCTTAGTTTGAAGAGAGATGATTCATTCAAACTCATTCTCATATTCATAATTCTCCACTTTTACTTCTGAATGTAAAGAGGTTTTACAACAATTAATAGAAAAGGTCTTACAGGCTCCAAAAAGAGCAAGACAAATTCACCATTGGCAGAGGCTGCCAAGATGATTACTGTGGGGTTTGTGTAGCTATATATATATTTTTTAATAGCTAGTACATTACTAAGAAAGTGAAGGATCACATGTTATGACTACCCTCCCCCCCTTTTATATCTTCAAGATTTTCCAGAGTTCATGAGATATTATATCACTGATATATTCAAGAATCATCATAAGGGCCTATCAATAAATGTAAACAACTATGATGTAGTGAAAAACAAAGAAACAATCAGAGAGGCATAGAGCTTTTTTTTTTTTTTTTTTTTTTTAAAGGATTTTATACTATATAAAAAAAAAACCACAAAATAAAAAAAGGGTCAGTCAACATGAATTTTCGGAGTCCTTCCCAAAAGTCTCTGTACCCACTGGTCAAGCAGGCTTTCCTTCTTTCCTCTTTGCTTTCAGCCTAAAGGCTTACTAAGGATTGCCAGAGGTGATTTGTGCTCTGAGTTCATAAAATCAGACTTGCTCTGCCAGATCCAAGACTCTGAATTTATCCAAGTTGTAGAAACAAGCTTTCACTACCCGTCCACCAAAATACCTCCCATTCAGATCAACAACAGCTAGAATGCAAACAGAAAAAAAAAGGTGATTAAATGCAAAGATGAAAATCAGTTATTATTAAAAAGTTCTCCAATATAAAACACATTTTGTTGTATCATTTAATTTACCTTTAATTGCTGATTCAACTCTTTCAAACTCTAAAAATATTCGTACAGCTTCATCATCAGGAGCACCAGGAATCTGAAATAGAGATTAAATTATATTAGTAAAAGTTTTATCTTTGTATACTAAGAGTAGCCTATATATATAGAAAACTTCATGATTTAACAATAATTAGCATTGCTCTAATACTTTAGGATTTTTAAGCACTTTACAAATATTTCATTTTATCCTCACAACAACCTTAAGAGGAAGGTGCCATAAGTCACTTATAAGTCACTTTTTTTCACAAGTGCCTTGTGAAATAGGTAGTGTGTAGATGATTATCTCAATTTTACAAATAAAGATACTAAGGCTCTGAGAAGTTACATGACTTGCTCAACTATACAATATGGGAAGGGCCAGACTCAATTCACCTTTGGACTCTAAGTCCTGGGGTTCAGTGCATAATCACCTATGCCATCAAGGTATCCTACTTTGGCAATTTGGTAACATATGGTAGGAGCAAAAGTGAGGACTTGGAAGGATAAAACTAAAGCTGAAAATATAGGAAGGATGTTAGTACCCCTCAACACTATGAGAAAAATTTGAAAAAGAAATTAGATTTTTGGAGAAAGCTAATGGGTTCTATTTTGGACATGTTGAATTTGAGATATGATGTTTTGCAGGCATTTAAAGATGTGGCACTGAAACTCAGGAGATCCTGGGACTGGAAAAAGACCAAGACACACTCCTTTGGGAGTTAACTCCATAGAGGAAATTAAATTCATGGGAGCTGTTAAAAAGTCATTAAGTGAGTCAAAAAAAACAAAACAAAACAAAACAAAAAAAAAAAACCCCTCCTAACTGAGCTACTTCCACAGTTAGGGGGAAAACTATGGATGACTAACCCACAAAGAACACCAGACAAGACAGAACACCAAGAGAGAGCAACATCAGGAAAATGAAGAGGGAATATCCAGGAGAGCTTGGTCAATACACTACATGCTTCAGAGTGGTCCAAAGAAAAGAGAAGTAAACAAAAAAATATTGCCAAACTAATCCCTTGGCTGTGGAGTCAGAGGACCTGATTTTAAATCCTGATTCTGACACTTGTATGACCTTGAATCAGTCCCTTAACCCTGCTGGGTCTCAGTTCCCTCCTATGTAAAGCAAGGTGCTCTAGTTCAGTTGGTCTGTGATATTGACATGTTGCTCTTTTGTTCAAAAACTTTTAGGGCTCTATAAAGCAAAATTCAGAGTCCAGCCTGTCAGGCTCCCCCAGCATCAGGTTCTAGCTGACTTTTTGGGGTTTCAATGTTACTGATCTCCTCCTCGACTTCTGGAAATGTCACCTAGCCCTCCTCTCTAGGCCCTTCCCCTTTGTATACAGCAACTAGCTCACACGCCTTAGTAGATGGCACACTAAACAGCAAGCAGCTGTCAAAGCCCTAGAGTGTGGAAGAAACCTAATAAGCTGCATTTCTGTGGTTCTTGTCTAAGACAAACTGATCACCAAAGGTGGAGAATTTTTTTGGTCATAGCAACTCATGAAGAATATTAAATGAACTGTGGCTGGGTTGAAATCTACTTATCAATACAAGGAGCAACCCAAAATATTTTCTCCATATTCAAAGTTTTATAGTATAGCAAGAGAACTGTGAGCAACACATGAAAAATACTCTTTTAATTAATTAGGTAGTAATTTACCTTGCCATCACTACTCCACCTACAGCAGAGAACAATTTGTTGAAGCTATGTTCTGGCAAAAAGAGGTTGGCATAATAGTCCCTGAAGCCGCAATATAGGGGGAAAAGATGTCTGACTCTTGACTTAAAAGTTTTCCTTTCTAAATATTTTTCATTAAGTACATAAATGTTCTTAGGAGGATTAAAAAAAAAAAAGAAAGGCCATTACTTCAAAAATTACACATTTTCCAACTTTGCCATATTTTTCACATTCTTCCTTGGTTTCACCTTCTAGATCTTCATCTACTTCTCCAGCACCCACCATGTTCTGCCAATCAAGGAAAAGAAAATCAATGACTATATGTCAAGTTGGATGATTAGTGGTATACAAATAGCAAAAGTTAAATTTTCATAATGACAAATTTCCTACTTCAATCTCAACACAGGAAAATTTTCACCCCAGAGATATTCCATAGTTAATAGTTCTTTAAAGGCATTTATTATATTAAAGAAAGCCCTAGTTATTAGGTTAAATAAGCTCTTATTCAGGTACTAGAATTCTGTACAACCTTTACATAAAAAAGAGAAATGTCAAAAATAATATTTTCTCCCGGTCTTTGAAACTACTGTACTTCAAAACATTATAGCAATCTTAAATAGAATAATTTCTACTCAATAAATTGCCAAGAAATGAATATTTCAACACACACAAAAAAATCATCTTTAAAATCACATTGTGACTTTCAACAATTTGAGTAAAGGAACAAAAAAACAATCCTTTTACAAGTTCCTGCAATAACCAAACTCTTTCTAAGACTTGCATTTCTTTGTCAGTTTTTGAGTTCTCCCCAAATGTCAACTATGATCCTGATTCTTCCGACAGTCACTGACACCATAAATTATAGCTAATGTAGCAACTTTGGTGAATGAAAATGCACTTTAAAAAAGTAAAAACAGTAAACTATAATTTTTATTTAGATGATCCTTGAACATAAATTATGCAAAGGAAATAATTTAGGCAATTATTGTTTTTGTTCTTTTAGACTTGAACAATATTTGGAACAAAGCCAGACAGAAAGACTTACCCTTAGCAGAACCACTTTAGTAGGACATTTAAGGATCTCGGTTAATGGATTTGAATCTGATTTCTTAGATGCATCTGCAGCAACAAAATAAGCTAGTTATCTATATTATCATGGCAAAAAGCAGAGTCAATTCTTGACATAATAAAACAATGCAATCCACAATGAGCATTGTGCTTCTCCAAATTTCACTGCAAGAATTTTAGCAATCATTCACCAACCAAAAAGGATACCTACTTCTAAAAAGTAACCAGCTGGCTTTGTTTTAAGAAATGCTTATTATAATGATTTTCAAAGAAAGGTTTTTAATTGCTATTTGACAAATTTTTATTTCACTTCCCAAAGTAGATCAAATGGCTTAGGATAAATTCTGGCTTGATGTTGCAAGCTTGACAAGCAGCCACTAGTTTCATATCAGTAATAGTTTATGGCAATTTAATGACTGACTGCAGATTTTTAATTACTTTTTTGATAGTACAGCCTAAGGAAAGGGAGGGTTGGGAAGTTTAGGGAAAAAAAAAAAGGTTGCTAATTGATTCATGATACTAATAGGATATTATGCCAGATGTGGAAGTGGAATGGAACTCAAAGGCCATTTAGTCAAATTCCTCCATAAATCCTGAATCCTATTAATAACAACCCTAATAGTCACTGGGCTTCGCCTTGTCATCTCTACTAATGGGGAACCAATTCTAAAGGCAGCTATTTTTTCCATTTTTGAACAGCTCAAATATTAATAAGTCTTACCTTACAAGTGGTCAATGTCTCATTCCTCTTTTATAAGGGAATCTTTTAAATATTTAAAAACAATCCTAAAATTTGTCCTCTCCAGGTTAAACATTCCATCTACTGTACAACTAACTATTTAATGTGTGGTAATAGTTTCTAGTCACATCACTGCCTCCTGAATACAGGGAGTTACTCTATCTAACAGATAGTCTATAAACCAATTTCCGACAAAACCTATTCAAAAGAAATGGCTGAAAGAAGAAAATCTATGGTTCAGTTATCCTAATGTTTAGAGGTAGTCAATAAACTTAATAATTCTTAATGCTTTCTGATATCCTTTCCAGAAAGGGGCTGCTCAGTTCGAAGGGACATTTTAAATGTTTCAATGAATTGCCATAGTCAAAGAATTCATCTCTTGGTAACCAGTTTCTTTGTAATGAGCACCTATTCTTAGCTAAATTGTGTCACAGATTATAGTATAGGGGGCACTAAATAAATGTTTATTGATTGACAGAAAAACTATCTAAAAAAATTGTTTTTGGGGAAAGGTAAATAAAAACTACAAACTCAACGAAAAGTTATATCCTTTCTTTTTCTCCTTGATACCTACAACTAAACTATCCTTTTTCAGGAAGACATACCTTTCTCTGTAGCATCACCAACAATGATCTTGCCACCTCGCTTACTTGTCTTTTCAACTGACAATGCTGTGCTCAATCCTTGCTCATGTTTTCCAAGACCCTGGCCTTCTCGGAAGCCATACTTCTGCATGATTTTATGAGCAACGGTACCACTAGCAAGAGGAATAATGAAAAGCATGATATCAATCAGTTCTCTTATCTTTAAAATCAAAATGACACCCCCAAAATGTGGGAGTTCTGGCATATTAAAAAAGAAAGGATTTTAAGGACTATAAAAGCACACAAATTGAAATATAATAAGAAGATAACAATATGAACTGGAAGGGATTTGAGTAAACTAATGAATATTTAAGGGGAACTACATGATTTTAGAATAAAAGTGCTATGAAGAGTTAAAATCAACTAAGTTTCACATACTAAAGTGAAGAAATTACAAATTACAAAGAAAACAGTACAAGATCTGCTAGGTCAATAGGACAAGAAAAAAAAGTTTTTGCCTTGCTCTATTTATAATCTTAAGGATTCAGGTAAATTACACTTAACTTAAAATGTACAGTAATACAATATATTAAAAAAATTTAACAATTACCAGGAATGATTTTTATGATGAAAATGAAGTTAACACATCATAAAAAGAACTTAACTGTACAAGTTCTTAGACAAGATGACACAACAAATTCACCAAGGGACTGATCTTTGAAGACAATATAGAACAAAAATAATTTTAAAAATGTAAATGGAATATTCCTTAATACCTTCATTCCAGATCAAAGATTTAAAGCTACAAAAGATGTTAAGATCATCTATTCCAACTTCATTTTACAAATTATGAAACTGAAGAAAACGTTTCCTGAGACTTGCCCAAGATCACACAGGTAAAATAAAAGGTAGTTATGATTTGAACACTGTCTCTGGAATTTAAAATCCAATGGTCTTCCACTATTCCACACTGTTTCCACACTTAATGCTGCTCAAATTCATAAAATTTCTGTTTAGAAATGAATTCAACTAAAATAATTACCCCATATTAGCAAGGAAGGAATTACTGGGCCCTGTTGGGGATCGTGGTCTCTCTTGTTCATCATACACAGGGGGAGGAATAGCAGCTTTGGAAGACTGTGAACGAGGTCTTGACTCCTCTTCAAATGGAAACTCTCTGGGTACTGTTAGATAGAATGAAACAAGTTTACAAAGAGAAAATTTTGAAGAGGAACTTATAGTTTTATTAAATTATTTTTTGTTTTAATTATTTCAAATACTTATGTTTCATGCAGCTACTAGGATCAAAATTATTCCTGAGATTACTTGTCTCCTTTCTTGCTTTTACCCAAAATGGGGTAAAGTTAATAAAACTGATGTTTAAATATTATCCAGGTACTTCTACACTTCCACTTCCCCACACACAAACACAAACACACACACACACACCCCTAAAATAAAAATGGCATTCTGGTAGGGGCAGGAATTCCTTTTCTTTTTTTCCCTATGCTAGACCTACAGTTGCCAACTTTGTAACATTCTCTAATGCAAACCATGGGAATTATAATAGTGACTTGGAGTTGGGGAGGCATCACTCAAAAGCCTCAGTAGGATGGTTAGTCTACTGACAGAGCTGAGGTATAGATAAAAATATTTATAATAGATCAAGTTAGGGCACTTAAATTTATTTTCTCTAGAAATATGGTATATAGGTTCTATGACACTATACTTCAGACACACTAGAGGTTATAGGTCTTTACATTTTATATATATATGGATTAAAGTTCTTTAGGGGACTGGCCTAAGAAATGTAAATTGACATCTATGTCTAAGTGAGAAAATATATTCTAAGTTAAAACCCTTTTGGAAATTAGGGATTATCTTATTTTATATTTGTAACAGCACTGCTTTTTAGTTTTCTATGATTTTTCATTGTAATTGAATAATGTTTCAATTATACTAATTATAAGTTATACAGCTTTGGCCTACGAATCTAACCACTATTTGTAATATTGTTTCTTTGGGAAAAGGCATTCTTATTTAAACAAATTGGATATAAAATAAAAATTTAAACATATAACACAATTAAAGAAAACTTGGCTATAGGAGAGAAAATGTGATAAAATTCCAGTGGTCCTCCCTTCTAGTTTTATAGCAATCTACTGGCTCATACTAACTAAATGTTCAACTATATGAGGCATATATTATTTAATAATTATGAATAAAATAGGGAGAATAATGCTTACCACTTGCTTACCTTCTCTTCCTCTTCCTAATAATTATTTTATATAGTGCTTTAAAGGTTATAAAGCCCTTCACACATATTATCTCATTTGATTTTCTCATAGCAAAGTTATAGGACAATAGGTAATTATAACATACATGAACAAAAAATTACAAATTTACAGCAGGTTGAAATCTGAAGCTCAAGACCACATACCCACTCTTTGCAGCAATCCCTAACACATTAAAAAATACACAGAATCTCTTGTTCTAAATGCTATTAAGCAGAGTGGTTATATTGAATAATTCAATTTTTTGTGGGTCTGGGCTAGCTTAAGTAGCCTGGATTACTCCTCAAATTCTTTCCACCTCACTACAATTTTGTTAATGGAAGAGATGGAAAGTAGTAGAGATCTTCTGCCAGGTAGATTAAGTTCCACGAACACAATGCCTTGAAATGAACAGTAAGGAAATTAAAAATCAAGTAAGCTTCTGCCACCTAGTGGAAGGTGATCTATACCACAATCTTCTACAGCAGTCAGCAGAAAAGTAGCAAGGTAAATAATACAGATTTTTTCTTAACTAACAGTTTGTCAATTTGCAAATGATAAAATTTGTAATATTTAAGTCAACATGTTAAGTCCAAATAATAAGCCAAAATAAAATCATCAAAATAAAATGGACCTACTAAAACACACTGTTGAGAACTTAACTGACACACTAGAAAACACAAAGAATATTTTTAAACCACATAGGAGACTGTACTGGATTACAGTGATTAAAGCAGCAAGAAAAATATGATGAAACCTCTTCTACTCCACTGATTAAATATAGGAAAGTCTGGTTCTGTTCATGAGGTAAATCTGGAAAAAGACTGATTTGTTTATCTTAACTGAGGGCTTATATAGTTAAAATGCATTTAAAACAGGAAAATACCCTCTCAACTTTAAGAAACCCAAAAATCTAAGAATTTTAATCACTGAGTCTTAGGTAGCATGATACATTTTTAGAAATGAATAAAGTCAAGAAATAGATCAACATACATTCTTTGTCTTTTTCCACGAGAGAAGTTGGTGGTGCAATGGCAGCACCTCCCATACCTGCAAATTAACATAAACTGAATTAATTAAAGGAATGGGGAAAAATAAAACATATGTTTAATTATTAATAAGAAAAATACAAATTAAAACACTTTATTTTGGGCCCCCAAAACTGGCAATGTTGTATGGGAACAGTCAGTGATAGAGAAATTGAAAGAAGACTAGCACATTAATATAACAGTTGGTAGACCTATGCACTAGTCCAACTATTAGGAAAAATAATTTGTAATTCAACTAGAAAATTAAATTTTACATATTCTTTTACCTAGACAAAGATCACAGAGAAAAAGGCTTCATGTATACAAAACTATTTAGGGCAATACTTTTTTTTTTTAAGCAGAAAACTGCAAAATGGATATACAATGAATGTTTACCCATTTACAGATGTTAGATGAACAGAATACTATGGTAGCACAGTAAATGAGGACTCTGAAGATTTGGAAGACTTGTGTGAATGGATATCAAGTGAAATAAGCAGAACTCTAATAGCCAAACATTAATCCTTTTCTTGTTTGTTTGTCTTTCTGAGGCAACTGGGGTTAAGTGACTTGCCCAGGATCACAGCTAGGAAGTGTTAAATGTCTGAAATCAAATTTGAATTCAAGTCCTCCTGACTTCAGGTTTGGTGCTCTGTCCACTGTACCACCTAGCTGGCCCCTGTCAATTTTTTTTTTAAGAAAAAAAATTTAAAAATCATATTCCTTAAGACAATTCTATAATACTGCTTTCATCATAATAGAAAAAAAAATACCATTACCCAAATCTTATCAACACAAAAGTTAGAGAATCTCAGTTTACAAATATCTAATATGTGCAAGCTACAGAGAATACAAAGACAAAAATGAAACAGTCCTTTCCTCAAGGCAATAATATTCTATGAGGGGTAAACTACATATACACAGATAAGTAAATACAAAGTAATTGTGATTAAAAGAGGGAATGCCAACAACTGGGAGGGGAATTATATATAAGAGGAGGAAGAACATGTGTAAAAAGATGATACTAGAGCTCCATTTTGAAGAAAGCTAGTGCTACAGAGAAGATGAGGAGTCTGAGGGATAGCATGTTTTAAAGGCACCTAAGTGGGGATAGTGAGTAGGTCAAGTGGAAGGGATTCTCGCTTGAGGAGTAAAGTGAAATCAGTCTGGAAAAATAGATCAAAGGCAAACTGTGAAAGATTTTGAATAACAGGGGAGCTTTTATTCTATCTAGAGAAGTGATATATTCATATCTGGTTTCTTCCTTCCATCATTCATTTGAAACTGCCCTCAAAGTTACCAAGGATTTCTTAATTGCTAAATGTAACAATCTCTTTTTAATCTTCATCTTTCTTGACGTCTGCAGCCTTTGATACTATGGATCATCTCTCTTGATACACTTTTTTTTTCTTTTTTTTATTTAGAATTTTTTTCCCCACAGTATATATGCATGAGTAATTTTTTTTTAAATAATATTATCCCTTGTATTCATTTTTCCAAATTATCCCTCCCCCCCCTACTCCCTCCCCTTGATGACAGGCAATCCCATACATTTTACATATGTTATAATATAACCTAGATACAACATATGTGTGTAAATACCATTTTCTTGTTGCACATTAAGTATTAGATTCCGAAGGTATAAGTAACCTGGGTAGATAGACAGTAGTGCTACCAATTTACATTCACTTCCCCGTGGTTCCTTCTCTGGGTGTAGTTATTTCTGTCCATTGGATACACTTTTCTAAAAGTTCCTAATACTCTCTCTCCAATTTCTCTTCCTCTCTAAAAGACCACTTCTTCCTTCTCAGTCTTCCTCTGATGTTTCTTTATCCCTGTTACCACCACTAATTGAATGGCTACCAAAGCTGACTTGGGACCTCCTCTCTTTTCTCTATTTTCTCACTTGATAATCTCAGCTTTCATATATTCAGTTATCACAACCAATCCTAATGTTTTTACTGAGTTCCAGTCCCCCTTTACCAACTGCCTAGTTGACATTTCAAACTGCATATTCTATATTTCAAATTTAACATGCCCAGAGCTTATTATCTTTTCCCCAAAAACCCAGCTATCTACAAAACATTTCCCTATTCCATCTTTACCACTTTGATCCAGCTAGAGAACATAATTCTCACTCATTCTCCATATCCAATTTATACCAAATGCTGTTATTTCTACTTGTACAACTTTTCTGGTATACATCCTTTTCTCTCTACTGAAAGTCACTATTTTAATATAAGGCTTTATCTACAATTGCCTAGACTATTTCAATAGCCTTCTAATTGGACTGTCTCAAGCCACTCTCTGCACTCTAATTTCCACTCAGATGCCTAAAGTAAAAATTTTCCTACAATGACTTTACTAAAGTAAAGGTCTAACCATGTCACTCCCCTACTCAACCTTCAGTGGTTTCCTGTGTCTTCTAGGGTCAAACACAGTCCTCTGTCTTATAAAGCAACCCTCTCCCACCACTAATTGACCTCTTCCTATCTTTTCTTAACAATTAATTGCCCCCGCCCCCCACATTTTTTTGATACAGTTAAATTTGCTCCTTGCTGCTCCATTTCCCATTTCAGTGCCTTTGCAAAGATTGCTTCCCATACTTAGAATGCTTTCCCTCTTCACCGCCCCCCCCCCCCCCCAGCTTCCTTTAGCACACAGCTTAAATGATTTCTTCTGTAGGAAGCCTTTTCAGGTTCCTCCTCCCAGTTCTCTATCCCTCTATTAGTGACTTCCCTGAGATTACCTCCCATCTATCCTGCATCTATTTATTTATTGTCCATTTACATGTTGAGCAGCTAAGTGGTGCAGAGCACTGGGCTTAGAAACAGGAATATCTGAATTCAAATGGGACCTCATATACTATGAATGTGAGAACCTGGGAAAGTTACTTAACCCCTAATCTCATGTAACCCCAGGGAAATAACTAATAGCTGGAGGGATTTCATAAGACCATTAGGTCTCACAAACAAACAAATTGGATCTAAAAGTATTAGATCACTATGATTTTTGCCTAGTGATAGTGATGTGTAGTTTCATCATAATATCTTAACTATTAGTTGCACTTCTTTAACATAAATTTCTAAATTTTCATATACTATACTTAAGATCTATATTTAAAGAAAAACTAGCAGCCTATGATAAAATTTGTAAATAACAAAACATTTCTGCCTTTCACATTCTGAAGCCTTCTAAATAAAGTGCATGATTTATTTGTAGCACTAAAATGCATCTGCTTTTACTGTTAATGAGACATTTTAGAAATGTCCACAGAAATGCTTTTCCAACACATGGAATGATCAATCTATTTCAAATAAGGGAAAAAAAAAAAACCCATAGCATATTCTTTCCTACTTCTTTTCCTCCTTTCGCACTTATAATCTTTCTCATCAGAATCAAATGTCCAAGGGGCATTTCTTATAGAGAACACAGTTTACTAATTTTAAGTGTTTAATTTTATTAATTTTAAATGTCCATTGCCTAGGAGTTTCTTATTTAATTGATTTTCCTGACTGCTACTGTTTACAAAGTGGATTAGACTTCAGATGGAAATGCCATGTAATCATTTTGTGAGAAATAGGCTACTCTTACTAAACTAAAGATCACCCTAGTTAGGGTTTATCAACCAATATGTGACCCATGGTAGCAAAAAATTTGAAGCCATAAACTAATGGAATATATGACACATAGTAACCAGATACTTCCATTAATGGCAGATATGACCATATGACACCCCCCTCCATGCCCCAGTTCAATAAATAAAAGCTACCTGTTATCCTCCAAATTAAAATGGAAAGTTCTCTGCTAAAATTTTAAAGTCCTTCATAAACTGTCCCTTTCCCACCTTTCCAATTTCCTTACCATCCTTCTATGTATCCTATGGGACAGAAATAACAGGCATCTTTGCTGTTGCTCACACATGATTCACTATCTCCCAAGTCCAAGAGTTTTCTCTGGCTTTCCCCTTGCTACTCAGGCTTCCTTCAAGTCACAGCTAAGTACTAGGTCTTTCAGTCTTCCTTAATCTTAGTAACTAAGAAGTAACTTCTTAGACTAATCCCAATTTAGTCTATGTCTTAGAGATACAGAAAAGGCAACTGCATATATGTATTTCACACAGTGAATGAAAAGTCCATATATAGGAAGTACAACAAAGAATACCAATCTAATTCAAGTAAGGGGATGGGGGAAAAAGAATTTTCTTATTCCTTACTTCTTTTCCTTCTTTCTCGTTCATAATCTTCATCTTCATCAGAATCTGGATCTGGCCGTCGTGAAAACCCACTAGCTTCATGCCTATCTTTACGTCTCCTAAAAATATAACAAACAAAATGTTAATAAAGCCTTATTATTATCCTTCAAGTAGAGGATTTATAAGCACTATGCGGGATGTTCATGCTTCAAGTATACTGGATTAAGTTACCTTTCAAGTTCCTTCAAAGTTTTTTTTTGAAATCTAGCTAAGTGTTATTATGGAATTTACCTTAACTTGCTCTTACTCAACAAATGTGTGTGGATCCTCTATCAAAAGATCACAAAATGTTAAAAAATAAAAAAATAATATTTTGGATGTTATGTTTTCAGATTAAATTTTTATTTGTGCAATGGCCTGGAATGTAAGAATGCAAAAGACAATTAACCAGTACCAATATAGCATCCAATTGACATCAACTTAGCATAATAATGTGAATACAATTTAACAAAAAAACAAAAACAAACAAAAAAAAACAAAAACCAAAAAACACTATAGCTTTATCTTTTTAAATTAGTGAACTATTTTAGTACAGATAAAAAATGTTAAACCCAGGACTTATGAACATGTTAAAATAATATAGAAACTCTATATTTGCTGCTAGTAAAATGAACAACAGAATAAAACTAGTTCACAAATATCTAATATTATGTTTTTTGGTTTTTTTTAAAAAATAATTTATTTTTCCCCCCCTGAGGCTGGGGTTAAGTGACTTGCCCAGGGTCACACAGCTAGGAAGTGTTAAGTGTCTGAGATCAAATTTGAACTCGGGTCCTCCTGAATTCAGGGCTGGTGCTCTATCCACTGTGCTATCTAGCTGCCCCCTAATATTATGTTTTTTTACTTTGGATAAAAAAATGACTTATTTAGATGATAACATGCAATTTGCAGGGCTATTCCACTGAATTAGCATATTACTACATATACAGGTTAGGCACTGAAGATAAATCATAAGCAAGCTCCATAATTCAAAAATATGTATAAAGGGGAACCAGATACATTTTGGGATCCTTCTGTGCTCTTTTGTGGAAGTGGGGAAAAAAAAGATTTCCAATACAACCATTTTCATGGTGTCAATGTTGGGTTGCAAATCTGACTAACATAATCTCTGTAGGATTAGTGGACTTCAAGTTGGGGCTAATTCAAAAAGCAATGAGAGATTTGGTGAGGATTAACAAATGGCACAGAAAAAGTCCACTGGTCCTTTAAAAAAGTCTAAAGGAAGATCTCCAAAACAAAATATGGAGAGGAACTATAGAAGAACAGACACACAAATCATATAGGTAAAGAAGGCACAGATGAATTTTGAATATAGAGTATGCCCACACTGAGAAGCTCACAGATCTATTATTTAGGTCTATTAAAAAAAAAAAAAAAAAAAAAAAAAGCCAACAACAATGCAGATAAAATTAAGCTCTTGCTACAGCTTTAAAATATTAGCTGAGAAGAAAACATATATATATATATTTCTGGCTCAAATGAAAGTATTTAATACCATGGATAAAAGGTATTAAATATGTATATGATATACAAAATATTTTGAAGCATATATTACGTAATATGTCTTTAATCATCATTGTGACATAAGGAAAGAAAAAAATGCTCCAATGTTACAAGAGCCACATACTGGGGGTTGCCAGGGATCTAATTCTGAGCAGCAGAATAGATTCCTTCATGTGAGAGGATGATAATGATAAAAGGAGACAGAGAGGCAGCTGCATTCTCTTGACCTCTCTCCTCTTGCCTCCAATTTCATTCCAATTCACAAGTAACATCTGCATCAGTAAAAGCTGATTTGCAATTCCTTCAAGTGTGTTATGAGTCACAGCTATGGGGGCTTTTGGAGAATTGACCTGCCCCTTCACAGTTAGGCATGGTCCCTAAAATCCCAATACCAATCAATATCACTTTCAAATCACAAATCCCTACTGCTGCACTCCACTCCAAGAGTTGGATTCCTAAGCAAAGCAATATATACCCACTTCCTACCTATCTCTGTCCTTTTTCATCCACACCCAGGTCTCATTTTGCTTTAATGCAGAAAATGCCCAGTTTGGTTGTTATTTCAGCATGATAAACAAGCTGATTATGAAATTTGAGTTATATTCCCCATCAAACCAGAAATACATCTTGCTTGAGTCCAATAGTTGGTGGTACTGATAAAGGAAAAAAGGCAGCTCAGAAGAAAATAAAGGGCTGGAAGATTTCAGACATAGGTTGATATGTATCCTTGGAACTTTGAACAGCAGGAACAGCCTTTATCCTCGAGGACTCCTCACTCTAGCCCTCTACTTTATTTTTTTTGTTTTTTACCCTCAGAGACTGAATCCTGTTAGAAAGGTGATATTGTCAGTCACTATTCAACCATTTCTCTTCACTGATCATATGATGTTGGAGCCAATAAGACAAACATTACAGGAAAAATTGTAAATTCTTAACTAATTCCAACTCCAAAGTTGGTCCCTAGTCTATTATTGTCTCTAGATTCCACTCCTCACCATATTTATTAGTCCCCATTCTATTAAAGTCCTTGGTGATGGACCCTACGAGCATAAACTACTAGTTGAGATCAAATGATCTATGACCTGGTAGATGAGATGAAAGAATTGTTAACCCCACTACTAGGGATACTGAAGAATGTGTTTCTGGTGTTTTAAAATGGAACTGTGAATATGTTTGTTTTTTTTTTAATTATTATTATAACTTTTTATTGACAGAACATATGCCTGGGCAATTTTTTACATTATCCTTTGCACTCACTTCTATTCCAACTTTTCCCTTCCCTCCCTCCACCCCATACTCTAGATGGCAAGCAGTCTTATACATGTTAAATATGTTATAGTATATCCTAGATACAATATATGTGTGCAGAACCGAACAGTTCTCTTGTTGCACAGGGAGAATTGGAGTGAATATGTTTTAAATGAAATATTATACACAGTGCTCAGATTCAGTCTACAACAAGATTCTTCAGGTATACCAAACCGAATAGCCTTTCTTTGCACTGAACTGAAAACCAATCAGAACTCACACTGTTTATTCCAGAAAATGTTTTGAACTCTAAATTATTTACAAACTTTCATAATATAACCCTTTTATAAGTTTTGAACTAGCTATACTAGATTTCTGTGTTCCTATACAAAATATTTTAAAGTATTTGCTGTTTTTTTGTGGGTTATTTGAGTCAGGCATGACTACAACCTGCAGAAAAGTTTTCATTAATATATGTCTGGTTAACATTTGGGTTATAACATCTCTCTGAAAAAACAACTGACCTGGAAAATAGAACTAGGAGAATTTATTTAAAAATTATTGGAAAGTCATGATTTAAAAAAAAAAAAAAAAACAAGGGCTTAGACATCATTTTTCAAGAAACTGTCAAGGAAAATTACCCTGATAATCTAGAACCAGAAGGAAAAATAGAAATGGAAAGAATCTACTGATCACGTCCTGAAAGAGATCCCAAAATGAAAACTCCTAGGAATATTATAGCTAAATTCCAGAGCTCCCAGGTCAAGGACAAAATACTGCAAGCAGTCAGAAACAAACAATTAAAGTACAGTTAAGTCACAGTCAGGATAACACAGATTTAACAACTTCTACATTAAAAAAAAAGATCAGTGGTATTTCAGAGAGCAAAAGAGCTAGGATTACAACCAAGAATTATCTACCTAGCAAAACAAAATCCTTCAAGGGCAAAAATGTACATTCAATATTTCTGAAACAAGAGACCTGTTAGGCACTCCTGATGAAAATCTCAGAGCTGAATATAAAATTTGATTTTCAAATACAAGATGCAAAAGAAGCATAAAAAGACAGGAAAGAGGACTATGAGAGCCTTAAGGAGGAAGGGTGACAATCTGGGATTTGCAAATGAAAACATTTAATTCCCTCCAGGAGAAAGCAAGCAATTCCATAATTATCTCCAGAATAACCTATTTCAAACCCTCTTTAATGTAGAAGCTCTTAAATCTTGTACTATCCTGATTGTGATTCTACCATACTTCAATTATTTATTTCTGGCTGCATTTTGGCTATATAAAATTTGGCTATAATATTCCTGGGAGTTTTCTCTTTCAGGAGATGATCAGTGGATTTTTTCCATTTTTATTTTGTATTTTCCCATCTGGTTCTAGAGTAATTTATCTCTTTTGATCATTTATGTATCCCTCTATTTTTGAGAAATAAGGTCTTATAAGAGAAACTTGCTTCGAAAATCTTTTTACAATTACTATTGCTAAATGTATTTCCCATCCCCATCCCCTCCTTATTCTCTCTCTCTCTCTCTTCATCCTTGTCCCTCCTAAATGTGTTTGATACTACCCCCCTTCCCATACTCCATTTCCCTCCTACTTTCCAGCAGGGTAAGACAGATTTCTACACCCATATAGAGTATGAATGTTACTTACTCTTTGAGCAATTCTGACGAGAGTAAGGTTCCCTCACTCTCCCTTTCCTCCTCCTCTTCACTTAAAAGTTTTTTTCTTGCCTCTTTTTTGTAGTAGATAATTTGCACCATTCCACTTCTCCCTTTCCCTTTCTTCCAGGACATTTTTTCCCTCACCCCTTAATTTCATCATTTAAAAAAAAAAAATTATCACTTCATATTCAACTCATACCTTTGTCCTCTGTCTATATATACTCCTAACTGCCATAATAATAAGAAAGTTCTGAGTGACAAGTATCATTGTCCCATATAGGAATGTGTACCTTAAGTCTCTGAAGATATCACTTTCCTGATTACCTTTTTATGCTTCTTCAGAGTCCTATATTTGAAAATCAAATTTTTCCATTCAGTACTGGTCTTTTCATCATGAATGCTTGAAAATCCCACCTTTTGTCTCATTTCCAAAATATATAGAGAACTGACCCTGATTTATAGGAAACCAAACCATTCTCCAATTGATAAATGGTCAAAGGATATGAACAGACAATTCTTAGATGATGAAACTGAAACTATTTCCACTCATATGAAAGAGTGTTCCAAATCACTACTGATCAGAGAAATGCAAATTAAGACAACTCCGAGATACCACTACACACCTGTCAGATTGGCTAAGATGACAGGAACAAATAATGATGAATGTTGGAGGGGATGTGGGAAAACTGGGACACTGATACATTGTTGGTGGAGTTGTGAAAGAATCCAGTCACTCTGGAGAGCAATTTGGAACGATGCCCAAAAAGTTGTCAAACTGTACATAACCTTTGACCCAGCATTGCTGTTATTGGGATTATATCCCAAAGAAATACTAAAGAGTGGAAAGGGACCTGTATGTGCCAAAATGTTTGTGGCAGCTCTTTTTGTTGTAGCTAGAAACTGGAAGTTGAATGGATGTCCATCAATTGGAAAATGGTTGGGTAAATTGTGGTATATGAAGGTTATGGAATATTATTGCTCTGTAAGAAATGACCAGCAGGAGGAATACAGAGAGGCTTGGAGAGACTTACATCAACTGATGCTGAGTGAAATGAGCAGAACCAGAAGATCACTGTACACTTCAACAACAATACTGTATGAGGATGTATTCTGATGGAAGTGGAAATCTTCAACATAAAGAAGATCCAACTCACTTCCAGTTGATCAATGATGGACAGAAATAACTACACCCAGAGAAGGAACACTGGGAAGCGAATGTAAATTGTTAGCACTACTGTCTATCTACCCAGGTTACTTATACCTTCGGAAGCTAATAATTAATGTGCAACAAGAAAATGGTATTTACACACATATATTGTATCTAGGTTATATTGTAACACATGTAAAATGTATGGGATTTCCTGCCATCGGGGGAAGGGAGTGGAGGGAGGGAGGGGATAATTTGGAAAAATGAATTAAAAAAAAAAAAAAAAAAAAAAAAAAGAAAGAAAAAAAATCCCACCTTTTTATCTGAAGGATTATAGTCCATTTTGCTGGGTGGGTGATTCTTGGTTGCAATCCTGGCCTCAATGTTCTCTGGAATATCATATTCCAAGTCCTCCAGTCCTTTAATGTAGAAGCAGCTAAATCGTATATTATCCTGACTGTGGCTCCATTAAATTTGAATTGTTTCTGGTTGCTTGCAATATGTTCTCCTTGATCTGGAAGTTTCGGAATTGGCTATAATATTCCTGGAAGTTTTCATTTTGAGATCTGTTTAGGAGGTGATCAGTGAATTATTTTCATTTCTATTTTACTCTCTGGTTCCAGAATACCAGGGCAGTGTTCCTTGATCATTTCTTGAAAGATGATGTACAGGCTCTTTTTTTTTCCCCCCTTAAATCATGAATTTCAAGTAGACTAATAATTTTTAAATTATATCTTTTGGACTTTTTTTCAGGTCAGTTGTTTTTCCAAGGAGATATTTCATTATTTTGGTGGGGTGGCTTGCTTTATTTTATCTTGATTTCTCATAGTCATTAGCTCAATTCTTTTTAAGGCATTATTTTCCTCAGTGAATTTTAATACCTCCTTTCCCAATTGGCCAATTTTGCTTTTTAAGGCATTCTTTTCCTATTAGCTTTCTGTATTTCCTTTTGCAACACTCAATTCTTTTCTTAATTTTTCTTCTCTCTCTCTCTTGATTTTCAAAATCTCTTTTGAGCTCTTCTATGGCCTGAGCCCAATTCTTGGAGACTTTGGATATAGGAACTTGGATTGTTATTATCTTCTGAGTGTGTTTTGATCTTCCTTGTCACCATAATAACTTTTAATGGTCAGAAACTCTTCCTGTTGTCTGTTCATTTTCCTAGTCTATTATTTGGCTTTTAGCTCTTTGTTAAACTAGGACTCTGCTTTCCAGGGCGGAGGGTGCACTATCCCAAGCTTGAGGGGTGTTATGCAACTGTGCGCAAAGATTTTTTTGGGTATCAGACCATAAGAAGTCTTTTCTGCCCTGAAACTGTTAGAAGTGTCTCTGTCCCACTATAACTAAAAGATCTAGTGTGCCAAAGGCCTGTTTTGCTGACTAAGGGCCTGGGACTGGGGCTGTGCTGGGACTACATATCGGACTCCTATCTTGCCATAGAGCCTCTCTGCTGACCTTCCAAGTCCTCCCTAGTGTCCCCAGGCTGAGAGGTCCAGAAGCTTCCAGCACTGCTGCCGATTCAAGGTCCCACCTTGTTGATGCTGGGGCCTGGGCCAGGGCCAGGTTTGAGTCTATACTGGTGTGGGTTTGTGCTAAGATTGTGCCTAGGGATCCCATCCTGGTTCCACAGACCTTTTCTGCTAACCTTCCAGGTCGTCCTTGGGATCTCTGAGCTGTGAGGTCTGGAAGTTAGCAATACTGCCAATGATTCAAAGGTTGGGCTGGGTGGGCTGGGTCATGGGCTGCATAGGTGCAACCTACGCCAGGATTGTACACTAGACTCCCATCCAGCTGTCACAGACCTTTGCTGCTGACCCTCTACGCTGCCTTCAACTGGAAAACGTTTTGCTTTGTCTTTTTGGATGTTCTTGAACTTCTAGAGTCATTATTTAAAAGAAATTAGAATGGTTTGGGGCAGAATTTGGGCGAATTCCTGCCTCTACTATGTCATCTTGGCTCTGCCTCTCTCAATTCTAATTCTTAAGGAACTGTTTTCTTTAGAGAGCTTTTTTTATACTTCCTTTTCCATTTGGTCAATTCTACTTTTTAAGTTTTTTCCTTCAGTGAATTTTTGTGCCTCTCTTTCTTAATTTATTAAAAAAAAATTAATAATTTTTTATTATATATATATTTTATAATATTATCCCTTGTATTCATTTTTCCAAATTATCCCCCCCCTCCCTCCCCCCGATGGCAGGAAATCCCATACATTTTACATGTGTTACAATATAACCTAGATACAATACATGTGTGTAAATACCATTTTCTTGTTGCACAATAAGCATTAGATTCCGAAGGTACATGTAACCTGGGCAGACAGATATTAGTGCTAACAATTTACATTCACTTCCCAGTGTTTCTTCTCTGGGTGTAGCTACCTCTGTCCATCATTGATCAACTGGAAGTGAGTTGGCTTTTCTTTATGTTGAAGATTTCCACTTCCATCAGAATACATCCTCATACAGTATTGTTGTTGAAGTGTATAGTGATCTTCTGGTTCTGCTCATTTCACTCAGCATCAGTTGATGTAAATCTCTCCAGGCCTCTCTGTATTCCTCCTGCTAGTCATTTCTTACAGAGCAATAATATTCCATAACCTTCATATACCATAATTTACCCAACCATTCTCCAACTGATGGACATCCATTCATCTTCCAGTTTCTAGCTACAACAAAAAGAGCTGCCACAAACATTTTTGTGCCTCTCTTTCTATTTGGCCAATTCTGCTTTTAAGACTTTCTTCTCACTGACTTCCCATACCTCTTTTACTATTCATCTTAGTCTGTTTTTTAAGGTATTATTTTCTTTAGCATTTTTTATGCCTCCTTTTTCAAACTTTTAACGTGTTTTTCATGATTTTTTTGTATCACTCTCATTTCTCCTCTCAATTTTTCCTCTCAATCTCTTATTTGATATTCAAAATCCTTTTGAGCTCTTCCATAGCCTGAGACCAATTCTTCTTTTTCTTGGAGGCTGTGGATGTGGAACCTTTGATTTCGTTATCTTCTCAGCATGTATTTTGATTTTTCTTGTCACTCTAATAACTTTCTACAGTCGGAATTTTTTTCTATTGTTTGCTCATTTCGCCAGCATATTACTTGGCTTTTAACTTTTGTTAAAAAGACTCTGCTTCCAGGGTGGAGCATAAATTGTCTCAAGCTTCGGGGGTTTGTACAGTTGTTTTCAGAAAGATTTCTAGGGACCTATAAGTTTTCAGTTCTAAGAAATCTGAGGAAAGATGTGCTTTCTGCTCTGTAATTATGACGATGGACCCTGTGATCATGTTTGACAATGCTACTTACTTCTCATGCTAGAATTATCACCTAGGAATGTGATCCAGATCAGAGTATGGGCAAAGCAATGCTTCCTCAGTGCTAGCAAAAGTTCCCACTGCTCCTGATGATTCAGTGGCTCCCAAGGCCCCCTCCTGATTTGCTGTAGCAAGGGCTGTGTTGGCATGGGATGTGCTAGACTCTGCTTCACTCTTCCCATTGTCCTCAACGTGACAAATCTTTCCTATAGACCTTCTATGCTGTCATTGGAGCCTGCAGGCTAAGAGGTCTGGAAACTGCCACTGCTGCTGCTGATTCAGTCATCAGGATAATTTAGATTGTACTAAAACTGTTAGTCTAATTTATTTTAAACTAAGATTCATTTGAAGATGATGACAATGACAAAGATTCCCTGGAAATTTAAGTCTAATTCTGTCTACCTTACTATTTGTACTGATCTTTAAGACAACAATGAAAAAAATTATGACTAAAAAATAAATGTCAATGTGATTACTCTGATAAACAGAAAATAGAATTGAACATTATAGTTCATGCCTACATACTAATATTTCAATTAAAAATACAAAAACTGTGGATTATTTTAAAATCCAAAGTAGACTTACTTTTCTCTTTCTTCAATCTCTTTTTGCCTTTCCAGCTCCCGCTGCCTTTGGCGTTCCTCCCTTTGGCGTTTTACTACTTTCTCATAATCATTAGGAAACATGGGATCATATTCATCAGCTAATGGAATCAAAACTTCTCCTGCAGAAAATCCACTAGGCACAGGATCCTAAGGAGTCAAAATTCCAAAGTAAGCCAGAATAATGTTATGCAACTGTTACCCATCCATAATGTTCTATAAATAAAGCATTTTTGGGGGTAAACTACCAGAAATAAAGAGAAAAAGGAAAGAAATTCTTTAAATATCATAAATTTATTTTCAGAGGAGCTAGTTTGATAAGCAAGTGAATTGGACTTACATTCAAAACCTAGAATTGCATGCTAACTCTGCCACTAAATTATGTCATGTTATCTGATAAGTCATTTCATCTCTCTAGGCCCAATTACTCATTTGTAAAATGATGGAGGTTTACTAGATGAGTACTTAATCCCTTTTGGATTCCAAAATGCTGTAATTCTAACTCACAAATTATTCAAATCATTGCCTAGATAACAATAAATAATTTTACAATACATTGTGAAATTAATTTAATGGAAAGGAAATGATTTTTTTTAAAAAATCCTGCATTTTACCCCAGAAAGGCTTCAAGTTTCATGTAAACGGGTGTTATTTCCCTCACACCTATAGCCAGTTGTGTCTTCTAAATTTTGAAGTCTGATGATCAAATTTGATATATCTAGAAACTGAAATCATTATTTAAGGCAAAGCTTATTTGTACAATACTGTATGATGGAAATGAGACAGTAAGAGGCAAGGCTGACTTAAAAAAAAAATAAAATAAAAAATGTGCTATTTTAAGGTTGAGACCCTACTTCATAATATGATTTTTAGAAATCCTTTGTAAATTACCTTTTCCTTCCAGTACAAAAATTTAAATCTGCCATACTAGAGATCCTTTTAGGGGAAAATCATAGAAAATTATTATTATTATAATGATTTAAGGTGGTGTGAATTCAATCACAGATCTAAAATCATATTCTTTATCAGATTATTCAAGCTAACATTTTAGATTGCCTAATATTTAATAAATATTTAATAAATTTTCTTATCATCTAAGACCAACTACTTACATAAAAGTAATCACAAAAACAGAAAAATCCCTTTAACATGTAAAAAGAATAAACAATTCTTCATATGGATTTAAATTAATCCAAAAGACTTAAATTATATTTTATTTTTATACACACACATATGTATGTGCATACATACATGTACAAACAAATATGTATACTGCTATCTTTTCAGCCATTAAGGTAGGAAAGAAACTGGTAATCAAATAATTTTCATACTATAACTATCAAAGGTAACCTGGCTATATATATATAGGCATGTTGAAAGTGCTAATATGAAGGTGGGTATTAAGTATTTGTCATTAAAATCTGACAAAAAACAATTCTCAATGTTTGAACTGAGTTGATCCTAAGTACACTGAAGAAAAACAATAAGGATTAATGCTGTTTTAATTGAAACAGAAAAGAAAATGTAAATATCACAATTCATAAAATATCAATTACTGAATATCAGTAACCGTATTAGTACAACAGAAGTCAGATGTGCTGATGGTTCAGAAAGATTGTGAATGCAAAGGAGCTTTATTAGGTGACCTTGTTTATATAATAATTTATTTGAATTTTAAATATATTGCGTCTGTCATGTGAAAAATGTGAAATGACAACTTTAAGTTAATGATGATTTCAAGGACCTGGCAAATAAAGAATGAGGTAAAAACCAGACCACAGAGAAGCAAAATAAAAAAATTTTATTGAAAAAAGAAAAAAAATTCCACAAGCAAGTGAATTATGGGTTATTTAGTGTTTCTCCTTATGAGCTGATCTTACCTTTAAGCCTGCTGCTACATGAGGTGGGGTATCTACAATCTGCCGGTCATCTGAAGAACTCCCTCGTTTCAGATCAATCACTGGAGCAAGGACTGTACTTTGTTTTGTCCTCTGACTCTAAAATCAAAAGACAGTTATCATGAAATACTTACTGAAATTTCAAATTTGAGTTCTTACAATTAAAACAATGTTTTTGTTTTACAATAATAATTCTTTTGTATCCCAGAAAATCAATCTCAAAAGGTGATCAGCAATATCTTGTTTTAATAGGATTTTGACTCTCATCACAAAAAAGACCAGTTACTGAAGTTAAAGACTTGGTCTGACCTAGTAATTCAAAAACATGAGTAGGAAGAGCCAGGCATTGCTAAGTTCAAATTTTAGCTCCACTACGGATAATGATTACCCAATTTTTGTCCTTTTTTCATCCATGAATAAAATGGAAATTTTATAACTCTCTTTGGAAGTTTATCACATTTTTACAATCTTTCAAACTTAGAAACTGGCAATTTCATTCAATTAAGTCCTCAATGTCTTTAAAGATCATTAGAAATATGGTGATCTTGTGGAAAGAACACTGGAATGAGAATCAGTAGATCTAGTTTTGCAGGGAGGATCTGAAAATAGGATAAACCATTACATGTCAAAGCCTCAGTTTTCACATATGTAAAATGAAAAGATTGTCATTAAATACTTTAAAGGACTTTTGTAAGAAAAGCATTTTTACTAAAGTGTAAATAATAATCTGAGTTAATCAATACAAACTAAGATAAATGCATTATTCTAAACCATTATACTAGAAATCTTATACTATGACCACAAAATATATTAAAATGTTTTAGAATATGGCTAAGAACAAGGTATCAAATTCAAATAGAAATAGATCCCAAAAGGCCAATTATTGACTTATAAAATTATAAATTAACATCATAGATGTTTATTGTATTTTTACTTATTTTGTTAAACATTTCTCAATTGCATTTTCATCTGGTGCATCATTATCAAGGTGTACTTGGGAATTTTATGGCTAGGAGTTTGATACCTCTGGTCAAGGACATCTTGGTTATTTATATACAATGCTTAAAAATTCAGAGATTTTTCCTTAACTTTTTTCCACTAAGGACACAATTTCTATGAAGCTAGTTTTATCTAATAAAATATCTTTATTGATGTAAATAAAACAAACCATATTTCTATAAGTGAACTATTGACATAGGAGTCCAGAGAATACAATGTCTACATTCAACATAGTTTTGAGCGGCAATATTTTTACTACTTAGAATGCTTGTCAATCTTCATCTTTTTTCTAAGTATGTTATAAAAAAAAAAATTTTTTTTTTACCTGTAACTCCTACTGAACTGAGTGCTGGTTCATCACGCAGGAAGTTAAGTTTTCATGTAGTATCAAAAATGTTTCAATTATTAAATTTTAGTAAGAATATTTATCACTTTGCAAAGCAAAAGTAAAATGACTCCAAGTAAAATTTACTTTAAAGGTAAAATGACTTCATGAAACTGATCTGAGAGGATACTAATGTAAGAATTCCTAGAATTGGGGGCAGCTAGGTGGCGCAGTGGAAAGAGCACTTGAATTAAGGAGGACCCCAGTTCAAATCTGGTCTCAGACATTTAACACTTCCTAGCTATGTGACCTGGGCAAGTCACTTAATGCCAGCCTCAGGGGAAAAAAAAAAAAAATCCTAGAATTAGAGCTTAAAGAAGCCTTAGAGTTCACATAATCTAATGCTTTACTCAGTGAATAAATTGCCTTTACAAAATCCCTAGCAATCTATCAGAATCTGCTCAAATACTTTCAGTGACACTGAATCAATTAGATTATGAAACATTTCTACAACTGCTAAGGAAGTATTCCAAATTTTCGGCCCAACTCTGTATATAACTTCTATCAATTGTCAAATATTAAGACATTTCAACTTTTGAAACAGTTATGTTCCTCCAAGATTTCTTCAGGCTAAATATCTATAATTCCTTCTAGTATTACTTATTAATTTTAGAATGTAAAGGGACAAAGAGAAAAATCAAGAGTATGGAATTTTAAAAATCAGAATTAATCTGAACTCTTAATCCAACTAATTATAATACAGTTAAAGGGAATCCAAACAAAGATTTGGTTAAACAGACATATTTGATGGTAACATTAAAAATGAAATCACCTCCAGTTACCATTAAATTACATATAAATAAGTAAACACCAAATTGGATTTTTATTCATTAAAAATATCAAAAAGCCAATACAGATAATAGTTCATATTGGGAAAAGGATTTAAATATTCCTTAAAGTTTAGCCTATTTTTATGGGTTTTTAAATTAACATTTTTTTTCTTTTCTTATTAAAGCTTTTTATCTTCAAAACATATGCATGGTACATCAACCCTTGCAAAACCTTGTGTTCCAAAAGTTTCCTCCCTCATTCCACCTCCTCCCTCTTCCCCTCCCTTAGATGGCAAGTATTCCAATATATTAACATTTTCTTTACCTCCTATTTTCCCCAGGAGGAAAAACAAATCCTTTTGGGGGGAGGGGGGAATGTGTGTCTATGCACACATATATTTATATGATGTAGTCAAGCAAAACATATTCCTACATCAGTCATATCTAAAAATGTATGCCTCATTCTACATCTTAAATCAATTTCTTCTCCCTTTAGGAGGTAAGCAATATACTTCATCACTGGTAACCTTGAATTCTCATTGGTCATTTTATTGATTATCTGTTCTTTAATCATTTACAGTGTTTATCTTTAGTTTTGATATTAGAGAAATTCTTTTCCCATTTGTTCTAATTTGTCAGTCCATTACAAATATTCCCAGGTCTCTTTGCAACCATCAAATTCATTTAATGATTTTTTTTTTTATGGAGAAATATCCCATTATATTCATTTACTTTAATTTGTCCAGTCACTCACCAATGGACTAACACCTCCTTTGTTTCCAGTTCTTCCCAATTTCAAAAAGAGTGGTTACAAATACACATGGGTGCCTTTTCTCTCTTTTTAAAAATTCTTTGGGGTCATCAGCCTACATATTGCTGGGTCAAAAGCAATGTTTTTTTTTTTTTTTTTTTTTGGACATAGTTCGAAATTGTTTCCCAGAGAGACTAGACCAAATCACACCTCTACCAACAGTACATTAATGTGCCCGTTTTCAGGCATGTCATATTTCCCAGCATCTGTCATTTTTCTTTTTTGTCAGTTTTGACAATGTTATATGTGAGATGAAACCTAAGAAGAGTTGCATTAATCTGTAGTTCTAATTATTAGTGATTTGGTGCACTTTTCATACTGCTGTTAATGGTTTGAGCTTCTTTCCTTGAAAACCATTGTTCAAGGCAGTTTTCAGATGAAGAAATTAAAGCTATCTATGATGACATGAAAAAAAGTTCTAAATCACTACTAATAGGGGCAGCTAGGTGGTGCAGTGGATAGAGCACCAGCCTTGAATCCAGGAGTACTGGAGTTCGAATCTGGTCTCAGACACTTAACACTTCCTAGCTGTGTGACCCTGGGCAAAAGTCACTTAACCCCAGCCTCAGGAAAAAAAAAAAAAATCATTACTAATTAGAGAAATGCAAATTGAAATAACTCTGAGGTACCATTTCTCAGATTGTCTAACATAATAGAAAAGGAAAATGATAAATACTGCAGATGTGAGGATACTGGAACACTAAAGCACTGTTGGTGTAGCTGTGAACTAATCTAACCATTCTGGATAGCAATTTCAAACTATGCCCAAAGGCTATAAAACTGAGCATCACTTTGAACCAGCAGTGCCATTATTAGGTCTATATTCCAAAGAGATCATATAAAAAAGAAAAACACCTATGTGTGCAAAAATATTTTTAACAGATCTTTTTGTGGTGACAAAAAAATGGAAATTGAGGAAATGCCCATCAAATGGAAAATGGTTGACCAAATTTTGATATATGAATGTGATGCAGTACTATTGTGCAATAAGAAATGGTGAGCAGGGAGATTTTACAAAATCTGGAAAGACTTACATGAAATGATGCTCACTAGTAGAATCAGAAGAACACTGTGCATAATAATTAACTATAACTGACTTAGCTCTTCTCAGCAATAGAATGATCTCAGACAAGTCCAAAAGATTTATGATGGAATGTTATTCATATCCAGAGAAAAAACTGGCGGAGTTTGGATGCATAGTGAAATATATTATTTTTGCTTCCTTTATTTTTCCCTCTCTTTATTCCGTTTCTTCTTTCGCTACATGATTAGTATGGAAATATGTTTACATGACTGCACATGTATAACCTATATCAGATTGTCTGCCATCTTGTGAGGAGGGGGAAGAAAAGAAGAGAAAAAATTTGAAACTCAAAATCTTATAAAAAATGAAAACTATCTTTACATGTAATATAAAAAAAATACTATAATAAAAAATAAAGAGAAAACCAGTTGTTCATATCTTTTCACATTTATCAATTGGGAAATGATTCTTATTCTTATAAATCAATTCTATTAATAGAAAGTACTGTGTTTGTGGGTGATGATCATATAGTAAAGGTGTAAAAAAGATTATATCCCTAATGTACCAAATCTTGAATAATGGGGAACTATCAATACAAGATATAGAGCAGTAGTCCTCAAACTTTTTAAATAGGGGGACAGTTCACTGTCCCTCAGACTGTTGGAGGGCCGGACTATCGTAAAAACAAAACCTCACTCTGTCTCCACCCCTCAGCTCATTTGCCATAACCCGGTGGGCCGCATAAACGTCCTCAGAGGGCCACATCTGGCCTGCGGGCAGTAGTTTGAGAACCGCTGATGTAAAGTAACAGAACAAGTAGCAAAATCAGCCAGGAAGCATATATTAAACATCTACTATCTGACAGGCAAGGATTAAAGATATAAAGTAAAAACTAAAAAAGTTCGCTCTCAAGGAACTTGCTTACAAAGTGGAAAACAATAGGAATATTTAGGATATATATATTAGGATATTAAATTTAGGGTAACCTAGAAGAAGGCACTAGCAATTGGGAGGAGGAAAAAAATTCCATAAAGAAGCAATGAGCTGAGTTTTGAAGGTAACAAGGAATTCCAAGAAACAGGAGTAAGAAGGAAGAGCATTCCAGATCATCCTTACATAAGAAAATAAAGCAATTTGCTTTCTTCATGGCTTCATATCTTCTTCTGAGAAAATTCTGATATCAATGGTAGAAATAGTCTCTCTATTTTGTCTGGCACTACTATATTCTAAAATCACAATAGAGGTTGGGATAGTAAATTGGTTTTTGACTTCACTACAACTATATTTCACTCCCACAAATGTATAACCCACTAAGCCACCCATCAGTCCAATCAGAAAAGGAAGAAAACATCTGCTATAATAAATCATTCATGATCTTGACGGGTAACCAGCTCTACACTGTAGATGTCTGATTTGTTCCCAGTTATTACCTTTACCTTTGCTTGGGTTAAAGCTGCCTTCTTGACTTGCAACTGAGACTGTAGCAGTTTGAAATTTTTGGACCAGCCTTCTGTTTTTGAATCACTGGTCTCCACTCCCAGGTCATCATACAAGGACATCTTTTCTTCTTTTTAAAGCTAAAAGACAAGAGATGGAAAAGACAGCACATATTTGAATATTAGGCAGAGAGCAATTAAGTTTTCAGATATTATAGATTTAACAAAGGATTCAACTGTCAACAAATTGGTAATCATAATTTCAATGCTAATGTATTTCCTTCCTTTCTCTCTAAAATGCAGTTTTATGAATTATGCTGGGAAAGAAACAGAACAAAAGGGAAAAACCATGGGAGGAAAAAAAAGTGAATCTAGTATGTCTGATTTACATTCAGTCTTCATAGTTCTTTTTCTTTTTCTGGATACAGATGGCATTTTCTATCCAAAGTCTATTAGGATTGCCTTGGAACAGATATATCTTAGAATCAATGAATATAAAAATTCTAGAGTTATAAAAGAATCAGAAATCTAGTCCAAACCTCCTTACATTATAGATTAGGAAACTTGAGACTAAGTGAGGTCAATTGCATATCCAAAGTCAAGAGAGGCCAATTCTAGTTCTGTGCTTTCTTTCTCTTGCACCACGTGACCTTCTTTGTATATCATTTTTGTAAATTCTTTTAGACAATGTCATGTTTACTGTTCATGAGAAATCTGTGATAAATGACTCTAAAGTGATTTTTCTAGGTCCACAGCATACAAATATAAAGCCAAATTCTGAATTCACCTATTACAAAACATCTAAGCACTTCTATCTCAAATTTTAATTTTAGTAAAATGCTAATAATAGTTTAAATCTATTTAGTATTTGTTTTCCTCAACTACATATATAATTTTTTAAAATTTGAGTTTCAGATTCTTTTCTTTCTTCCCTCCTCTTCCCCCCATTAAGAATGTAAGCAATTCTATATTAGACTATACATGTGTAATCATGCAAAATGTTTCCATAATAGTCACATTGTTAAATAGATCACCCCCTCCCTCCAAAAAAATCTTCAGGAAAGTAAACAAAGTTAATAATAATAATAATAATGATGGTGATTATGATGTACTTCAATCTCCAATCACACCATCAGTTCTTTAGCATAGGTAGCATTTTCCACATGTCCTTTATTGGATCATTGTATTGCTGAGAATATTTCTTATTCACAGCTGATCATCTTACAATAATACTGCTGTTACTTAGTACACAGCATATTTCACTTTGCATCAGCTCACAAAAGTCTTTCAGGTTTTTCTGAGTTCAATGCAAAGTTAAAAATCTTAGACAACTCCTCCCTTACTCTGTCACAAAGGCTGTGACACAAAGACAAAAGTGCTTAAACATGAAACTCAAATAGAAACCCACCAACCATTAGAACATAAGGTCCTTGAAAAGTAAAGATTGCTTCCTTTGTTACTTTTGAATCCTCAACATCAAGCACAAAATAAGTGACTAACAAATGCTTACTGAATGACTGAATTGTAGACATTAAGGGAGCCTCAAGTTTAAAAAAGAAATTGTATTTTAAAGTTTGTTAGAATTTGGGACCTATTTAAATATGTGATTAAAATCCAAGGTTCAACTCACAAACATGTGTAATATAGAACTTACACCAGCAGAGTCCTAGAAACAAAGGACTGTGTTACAGAAGAGAAAAAAAGAATCATCTTTTTTCTTGGATGTACTATTCAGCATAGGAAAAATTCTGAAAACTGAAGTTTGCATTTTGGATTTTCTCACTTGTGTTTCTCTACATTATTCCCAATTTCCTACTGTTCTTTCTCTCCCTTAAGATCCTCATCTACTGCTCATCACTAGGGGATATTTCACTCAGTCCTACTTTGCTCTGGCTCTACTCCTCAAATGTTCCACTGTAGCAAATTACCTCCCCCCCCCCCCCCCCGTCCTTTTTTCCTCTGTTCTTGACATTCCCAATCCCCATTAATACAATTTAGACAAGTTGGAAGAATAGTCCTCTAATCTTCTCAGAAGGACTTTTACATTTTTTGAAGCCTTCAAAAATTAGCCTAACCTCTGCTAATGCCCTACTTTAGCGAGACAACTGCCAAAAGTTAAACGGACTCGTATAGGTTTGATTAAGAATTGGGTGAAAATTTTATGAGATGTTTAAAGATCTGTACAAGTTTGGTAAGGTTCATCAGTGTGGAAAACAATCACTTCTTAGCCATGGCCATGACCATGACATCTCATGACAACCATTTACTACAGGTGTTAACCTACATTCATAGAACCTCAGGAGGTACTTGAACGTGAAACAGGGAAAAAAATTATATCTTTATTTTCATTAACCTCTCATTGATAATGAGCATTTTTCACTTGTGAAGGTAGGGAATGAATCACAGTAATATTAATAATATATATATATATATGACTTTATCATCAAAGAAATGAAATTTTCATATCACATTACAGCTGAAAATTAATTGGATATACAGCTTGATATAGATGTTACCTTGTCAAAGACCATCCCATAGTCTAATATTCTTATTATTAAAAGTAAAATTCAACTTCAATTTGCTTATATTCTAAATGCATTGTCTTATTGCTTAACATGTTAAAAGCTCATATATTAATGTATCATAAATTTGGTTTTTTAATATTTCAATATGACTGACTTCCTTAGTAATTAATACTATATTATTTTATACATTAAAAACATTATTCTCAGAAGTAGACTATAGGCTTCACCAAAGGGACCCAAGACATAAAAAATGGTCAATAATTCTCTGTCCATTAAGATAAGACTAGTCAGAAGAGGTTATTACCTTTTTTAAATTTAGGGTTTCTATAGTTTGGGAATTACTATAGTTTATGCTTAGGTTAAAGCTCTGTAATAGCATACCAATCAAGAATATATTACAAAATACTTTAATTCTAACAAGGGAAAATTCCTGAGGTTTCAGTTTTAGGCACAAGCAATGTTTTTAAATCAAAAGTGTAATAAAATAATGACTAATATCTAACTTGAGTCACTGAACCATAATATCAAAAAGCTGTAAGATTCTTACTTGATGTTAATTTTTTGTATCTATTCCAAGCATCAGGCATATATCCCTATTCTTTTTCTCACCCTAAACATAGCAGTTTCCAAAAGATTCAGGTGATTCTGGCCTTTAGTTTTTCTAATATATTCCTCAACAAGCATATTTTAGTTCATTAAAAAAAAAAAAAAAAAAAAAAAAAGAGAGATGAGTTCATTCATTGAATACATAGACTAAAGGTAATTTTTTCTTCCTGGACTATCATGACCTCTGATATCATATGTTCACTCTCTCTCAAGGTTCTTGTTTCTTCTATTTATTCTGGCTGATCAGAATTGGGTACAAAAGAACAATTCCTTTCACAGCTTTTACCTTATGGGAACCGAAATTATCAACATCCATATTTTGTCTCTTCTGTGATTTGTGTCAGGATATAAGGTGCAAATAGATATGATTTAGCTATCTTTGAATACTGTGAGCTGTTATATAGGAGAACTGGACTTCTTATTCCTAGAAGGTTAAACTGGGAGCAATGAGCAAGGTTTCAAAGTGAATAGAGAAGTGAGATGTGAGAAAATACAGCCAGCTTTCCTTTTCTACCCCAGCCCCAGGGCAGAATGGATAGCCTCAGGTCATTTATCTTAGTACTGGCACAGCCTAGATAACTATTTGTGGGGAATAGTACAAAGCCTTCAGCTTTCAGGTATGTGCTCAAATTGGTCATTTTGGGATTTCATCCAAGACTGTGCTTCTGTGAATTGCTCATCCATTTTCTCTACCAGTTTGGGCATTCTAAAATACACTCCTACGATATTACCTATTTTTCTTCCCCCTCCCCCCTTTTTTTCCTGTCCCCAAATGCTTCTTACCATTTTTTACCTCTTAGGTTCAAGGTTTTCTATGTATATTCTGGATATGTAAGCCTCTATCTCTTCTCCATCTAGTTTTTTAAAAGCACAGTTCCTGGCACAAAGAAAACTTACTAAATGCTTGCTAACTAATTGATTTAGAATTAGGCTTACTTTTTCTTCCAAAGACTCATAATTGATTTAGAATTTCTATCTCACCAAGTCTCACAGAGACAATTTTACTTTATCAACTATACTACACTATAACACCATGACTTATAAACCTGAGAATATGAATATCATTTCTATCCCTTTTCTCATTTGGGGGTGGTGGTTCATGTATTACTGAATAGTTCTACTGCTAATTTTAGGTTAGATTTTTATTATATGATAGTATTCTCCATACATGCCAAATTTAATAGTTATATGTATACCTTTTTCCTACTGTCCAGCACTCACATCAAACTGTCAAGTTTCTTATAGAATATATTCTTACTAATTGCCAGGTTAAAAACAACAACAAAAAACAAAGAACCTAGATTTCTAAGAGATCTGCGTTCATATAGCTCAAATTATAGGTCTATAATCACAAGTGAAATAGGGGCAAGAACCTTAATGTACTAGGTAACCATTAACGGTAATTCTTAAAGCCTAGAAGAAAAAGAATAAAACGAGAACTTGAAATAGCTAGCAATTCTTTTCCACCTTCAATCCATGAACTATATACCTTCACAAAAATAAATCAATGAGAAGATCTGCAGAATTTTGCTTGTGAATTCTATTCTACCACTTTAAAGATGGTTCTAGAAACAAGTACATCATTTTGATCTTTTTCAGTAGTTTTTCAAACTCTTGGATTTTTTATGTCTTTCTGGCCAGACTATCAGTTCCCTGAGGTCAGAGACCGTTTTGTTTTTGTCTTCAGAACCTACCAAAGTGTCAGGTACTTACTTAATAAATGCTTATTGCTCAACTGACCTTACTAAATTCAAGTCATTATGTTGGGCTCTGAAATGACGGGGGGGGGGGGGGGGGGGGGGGGGGGGGGGAAGACTAAGACAAATACAATTAAATGTTAACTACACGTCTCTAACAGCAGAAAAAAAAGACCTATAAAAGTTCTAGTAATAAATAAGAAATTCCTATCTCAATTTGGAAAGCATCCAGTTGAATTTTTATCTAAGGACATATTTTAAATAGCTCCTTCTTTCTGTATATATTGTAAAGAGAAGATGTTTATTTTCTTGAATGTGAAACAATCTTATACAGAAAAACAAAACAAAGCAATACCCACAAAATATGTAGCTACATGATACACATGCTGTTTCATGTCAAATCAAATTTTTTTAAAAAACTGAAGACATAGAACACAGTATGCAGTAATAGCAATATTGTTTAAAGAACTGAGTAAATTAAGTTATTTTACTTATTATAAATAGCCAAATTAACTTTAAAGAAAATATGAAAATGCTGTCTGCATCCAGGGAAAGAACTGATAGAGACAGAGAACAAACAGTTCTACCTACCTACAGACACACACACCTATTTGTGTCTAATGGTAGTCATCTCTAGAGCTAGAGGGAAGGGAAGAAAAAAAAAAAAAAGAAAAGAAATTTACATAGTAATTTTATTATATATTTAAAAGGAATAGCAAGTTGTGCATAGCCTTGCAGTTTCATGTACAATCATCAAGGAAATGCTTGTTTTAATTCCATAAATTAAAATTTAAAAAACTTGAAGACACAAATTTCTTATGCCTCCTTGGCACCCCTGCATTTGAAAACAAACAAAAAGAAATGTTTTAAATAAGCTACTGCTTTAATATTTTCAGTTCATTTATATTCACCACTACTATCAAAATAACAGTATAAGACAGCTAGCACATAGAGAAAAGACTTTTTGAAAAAAAGCAGTTCAGCAACGTAACAAAGCTGAACAATAGCATAGACTTTCTCTACAATGATATAGGGAAGTGCATTTTCTTAACTCTTCTATAAGACCAACCTTGGTCGTCATAATAATACAGGATTCCCTTTAATTGTTCTTTCCTTTGCATTGTAGTGCTTGCATGTAATTGTTTTTCTGGTTCTACTTACTTTTCTCAACTCATGTCTTCCAGAGTTTCTCTGAATAATTTATATTTGATAATAAGAATATATATATATACATATACATATACATATACATATATATATATATATATATATATATAAAATAATAGCTAGAATTTGACAGCTTTGAATTGGTATAGCTAGAATATTGTATACAATTTGTAGACAATATAGAATTTTTATTCTAATGCTTATAAGCACTTTACTTGTGGTATCTCTTGGTCTTCATAACCTTGCGAGGTAGGTACTACCTTATCCCCATTCTACATTTGAGGAACTAAAGCCAAAAGCGATTCAAGTAAGCTGGCTAGGGTCACATAGCTAATAAGTATCTGATATGGGATTTGATCTCAGGTCTTCCTAACTCCAAGTTCAGCACTGGATGCACCAAGATACCCAACTGCTTACTTTCACAACAAATTTCAAAGAACAGTAATATTTCATTATGTTAATGTACATTAATCCTTTTCTATTCTCAATTTAACAGATACCTACTTCCAGTCCACTGCTAACACAAAAAGCATTGTCAGGATTATTTTCTACATAAGAGACCTGTCTGACTTCCTTGGAATCTAGTAGATGCAATCTATAGGTAAAAAGGTGTTTGGCACTATTTTTAAAGTCCTTAAGTTCAAATGGCTTTATAGAATGATTGGTCCAATTAATGGCATACTACTGAGTCTATTAGTGTATCTGTCTTTATGAAATCAAACCTTTCTTTGCAGCTCCCTCTCACTATAGGTTTATCACAGTTTCTCTCCTACCCCAAGTCTTGTCTTCTCTAGGCTTATCATTCCCCCTTTCTTCAACTAATCCTCATATGGCACTGCACAGGAGCCTGCCTTTTCAGGTTAATGCTAATTTTTCCTGAGATTTGAGCACAGAGTTTTAAAGCCACATAAATGAACTATCATTTAGCACCTATTTTTCGGAGAATAGCATGAGATTTGTCATGTGCTTTGATGAATGTAAACAAACCATGAAACATTTCTCTCACTTACCAATCCAACAACTGTTTTTCAAGAAAAAAAAAATTAGTCTGGTATGATGTCTTTGAAGAAGCCAGAATGACTTTTTGAGGTTATTTCTCCCTTTTGGAGAAATCATCCATTCACCTTAACATGTTCTAGAATTGTGTGAAGAATCAAATTCAAGCTCATTGGCTTATATCTTGCAGAGTCCACTCCCCGTCTCTTTTTTTGACATTCAGAATGTCCTGTGTTTCTCTTACTAAAGGAATCTATCTCAAACTCAACAAGTTCAAATTTATTTTCCACTCCCAAACTCAGCCCTTTTACAAGGATATGACCATCTTTCCAGTCAGCTGAATTCAAAATCTTGGTGTCAACCTCAACTCTCCATTCTTATTCACCTCATATGAATCAATTATTCACTTTGTCTTTCTAAGGCTAAAGCATCTTTCCCCTTTTCCACAGTCGCACAGACATCGCCCAGGCTAGGCCCTCATCATCTCTTGCCTGGATTATTCTAATAGCTTCCTAACTTGTTTCCCTGCCTTCCAAACACTGACAACAAAACCACCCTTCACTCTGCTGATCAAATGAGATATCTGCAAATCACTTCACACTGTACCTGCTACATAGTTAAGGTGCTTTAAAAATGCCTGTTCCTTCTCTCATTCAAAGCCAAGTCCAACAGTGTTACTAGCTTGGCTTCTACTCACCTGCTGCTGAATGAAACTAGAGAAATTACCAAATTGTGTTGAACCCCCACTGAAGCAAGGCAATCCTTTTTTTCTCTCTCTAGTTGAGTCACAGTCCCACTTCAAGCTTTTTCATCATTCCCAAGGCCCCACAGCTTCCCTGTCCCACCTTCTCAACTCAAAACCTAGGATTTTATTTTACCTTCTTCCTTCTTGGTCACACTAGGAGTGCATTTGGATTTCACCCCACCTCTCACCATGACCAATCTGTTGCCAAGTCCTGTCATCTATACCTCTGTAGCGATTCTGGAATAGATCACTTCTGCTCCTCTGACACGGATACCACTCTCTTAGAGGACTGCATCTGCTCATCCTGGACCACTGCAAAAGCTTGTGCGTTCGGTTCCCTGACTCAAGTCTTCCTCTACATCCCAGTCTCCCTTCTACTTACCTGTTGGCTTCCTTAAGTACAGGCCTAGCCATATTACCTCCCTATTCCCTGAAATTCAGTGCTTCCCTATTACCACCAGGATAAAATCCAAATTCCTCTGTTTAGAACTCTTCATAACCTAGTCCCTTCCTCCCTTTCCCGCCTTCTTGCCCCTTACTTGCCACTTCCCTCCCCATCCCCTGTCCCCTCCTTCCCCAATTATCTACACTCAAGCCACACTTTCTTCTTTATTTCTGAAACAAGATTTCCATATTCCTAAATCATAGTACTCTGCCTGGAACCTAGTAGATATTTAATAAACTCTAAAATATTTTAAAAATAAAGATTAACTTCCTAAATCCTGAAGAATTCCTGGGAACTTCAAGATATCACTGTAGAGTGGCTAAACCATAACATCAAATCTTCCAGTATTCTAAAATGTAATTAAGATGTAATCAAAATCATCAAGGTGAGCCTAATGTTCTGTAACTTTCTCCCTGTTTTTCTCTGATTGGTCATCTTTCTGTGCTTTCCAGTCCAAAGATCATACTCCTTAGGAGAGAAAACCAGAGATTAAAGAGTACAGCAGCCTTCCTTTCTGCTGATGGCTATCACTTCATTTACTCTTTTGTTTTTTTGATCCTCTCCTTTCCCCCAAATTTATAAGCTCTACCTCTCCTCCCCTTTTGCAGCTGCTGCCTTGCCTTACCTTTCTTTGCCTCTCTCACCCTGAGCTCCAACGCTCCTGACATTACCTTTAAAAGACCCCCTCTGACTCACGCCCTCGCTGATACCTTCCATAGTTCTCTGCACACACACATCAGTCTTTCTGGATAACTCTCTCTCCTTTCCTTCTCACCACAAATTTACCTTTGTGCTTTCACCACTCATTCTTTTCTGTTTCTTATTGGACAGACTCTCGGGGTAAAATTTTAGTCCGTGGATCCTATTCATACTTTTTCCCCCAAACAAGGGGATACACGTCAAACCGTGCCCAGTTTTCCTCACCTAAATCTTCATTAACACTAAAACGGAGCAGTCACTTTATCCATCATTTCCACCCCAGCAACAATTCCTTCCCTGGCGCCCTTCACTTTCTGGAAAATGAAATGATCGCTTCAGTCCTGCATCCATTAACGTGCCCCTAAGTCAGGCTAGGGACCCGTTTCTGAAAGGGGTAAAGGGAAGGAAGAGGAAGTGGATCAGAGTAAGAAAGGAGGAGAAAAGAGAGAGATGAAGAAAGGGGTAGGGGAGGAGAGCAAGAAGTTCAGAGATGGGATAAAAAGAAGGGGCGGGAGAGGTCGGAACAGGGATAAGGAGGTAAAAGCGGAGGAGCGAGAACAGAATGGGGGAGCAGGCGAAGGAGTCCGAGGAGGGTAAAGGAATGCCGGGAAGCAGGCGGGGGTGATGGGCTGTAGAAGGAGCGGGGTAGGACAGGGTGAGAGGTGACAGGGAAGGTGTACTGAGGGGACGAGGAGGGTAACACGCAGGGGAAGAAGGAGGGAGCTGAGAAAAAAGCTGGGGGGGGGCAGCAGGAAAAGGCTAAAAGCAGACCACTCCTTTCTTTTAGGAAAAAGGAAAGGGGGGATAAGGAGGTGAAGAAGGCAGCAGAAGGCAGTCCGGGAGCGGGAAGAGCAGGGGGCTGCTCACTCTCAGAAGAGAGAAGCTGGGGACATAAGGAGGTGGTGAGGAGCAGGGGGAGGGGCCAGGAAAGCCCTCCGAGGAGTCCCGAGCGTCCGGGACCACAGGTGTCCGGGGCCTGGGAGGTCCGGCCCGAAGCGGCCGGCCAGTCTCCTTAGGCTCCTCCGCAGCGCGGCCTAGAGCCAGCCCGAGCCCGGGCCAGGGGGCCGGGGCCGGGGGCCGGGGGCGGCGTTCTCGTTCGGGCCAGGCCAGCATGGGCCTCGGGGAGGAGGGGCGGGAGTCGGTCAGGGAGGCCGGGCGCGGGTCGGGAACCGGGGCTAGGGGCTGGAGGGGGTCACTCACCCGGGGGGACCGGCTGACTTTCCCCATGGGCCGGAGCAGCAGCGGCAGCGGGGCTGAAGGCGACCGGGGCTACCGAGCCGCACTGCGCAGGCTCCGCGCCTCCACCAACCGCGTAAGGGTAGAGCAGCCCCGGAAGCGAGGCGGGAGAAGGATCACACCGCAAACGGCGTAAGCGTCAGGAGACGTGTAGCCGCGGTTAGTACGAATCCCTGCGCCAAATACGTAGAGAAGTCTGCGGCAAGAAGAGAGGGTCCGACCAAGCGGAAGGAGCAGGCGTCTGCTTATCGAGCGACATCTATTGGTGGGAGGTCAGGGGCGCGTCTCATTCCTTCCTCCTCTTCCCTCTCTCCCGCCCAATACCAGTTCGAGGCTCTGAGCTCCGGGAGGGGATCCTTCGGCGGACTCTGGCCCCAGTTGCGCAGGCGTGAGTTCCCAGGTGTAAAAGTGCGGGCCACCTGAGTTTCCTGCCCCCTCCCTGTATCCTCCTTCCTTTCTCTGAAGTCACCTCGTCCCGCATCCCCATTTCCCGGAAGAGGAAACTCATCCGAGTCCATGACTTGCCCAGGAGGACACCACTAATAAATGTCTGAGGCAAGATTCGAACCCAAGTCTTTCCCGCTCATTTGAGGACTTTGGTGCTGAAAGGGACACAGGCTGGATTTCTGATCCGCAGAGAAGAGAGATACCCCCATTTGCCAGTCACTGGATGTGTCCCGCCTTTTCTGTTCCGGCATCCGGTGACTTTTCCTCGGTACCGCAATTCTCAAACTTTTTGTCCCGGGTTTTCCTTTAATATTTTTAGATATCTCCTGTTCATATTTTTCCTGCAATTTAATTGCTGCAACAAGATTAGACCATATTTCAACCATTTAAAATTATTATTGTTATTTATTATTATTATTATTATTATGGATTAGCTGCAGCAAAAAGGTGGAGCTGGGGGGAGCCCCAGATCGCAGGGGATATTCTGGGAGGCAGAGAAGTGGGGGCGGGGCCTCTATCTCCCCTCCAGGGGCGGGGCCACATCCTCCGGATTGTCTTCCCCTGCATTAACTCCTTTGTTTCTTGTAGATTTCATTTATGATTCCTTGCTGTAGAGCTCTGAAAAACCAGACTCTGATAAAGCCTATTGGGATCCAAATGGAGCTATCCCTTTGGCTTTTACTAATTGGTCAGTAATGACCAAGCCTCACTTGGTCATTGAGGGTTTTTTGTTTTTTGGGTTTTTTTTAATTTTTTTGATTAAAAAAAATTTTTTTTTTGGTCATTGAGTTTTGATGGCTCAGAATGAGTATAAATAGCAATTGTTTCTGTTTTGGCCCCAAACTGAAGGTCTTCCCCTCTCAGACCGATTCTTTTGTGAAGGCAAATTATGCCATCTTTTGCCTCAATTCTTACCTAGCTTTCATTCCAGTGAATGCTGCCTTTGACAGACTTAGAGTAAAAAGGCCACAGTCTCCCATTGCCTCTGGGGCCTTCTCCAGTTGTTGTGCCTTGTGCCTGGCCCTGGACTGGGATGTCCTTGAGGAGAGAACAAGTCTGGTCACTTGTACAGCCCTGCCTCATTTAAATCCAATTCACTTGCAAGTCAAGACATTACCTTCTTGAAGCCATAGGTACTCTTGGAGAGCAAAGGACAAACAAGTTTCTTCCAGCTAACCTTTCAAAAACAATGATGGCTTATGTTGTCTTATAACTGTAGTGCTTTTCTGCTCAGGAGTCTTGTGAGACAGTCTATAGATATTTTATAGATATAGATATATAGATTATATATGTCCTATAGATGAGGAACGTAAGCCCAAAGAGGTGACTAGGAAATGTCTCCTCAGTATTTTATAGGTAATATAAGTTTTGAAAAACTTAAGAGGCTAGCAAGTCAATCAACAAGTATTTGTGTTCAAAATGTGCCTGACTGACACTGTGTTAAAGGCCTGGAATTACAAAGTCCCTCACCTCAGCCCCAGGAGCTCATGCTCCATGAGGACAGCATCTAAATCAATAGGTGTGTCTCTTAAAAGTTTTTGTAATCACTAAAAACAACCAATAGAGGAGTCAAGGAAACATTCACTAAATTCCAAATGCCTCAGGGATTAGAATACGTTCATGCAGGATTAGGGAGCTTCATGCTAACATAGGAGATGTGGACCCATAAAAAATTAGGAAGGAGGGGGCAGTTAGGTGATGCAGTGGATAGAGCACCATCCTTGAAGTCAGGAGGACTTGAATTTAAATCTGGTCTCAGACATTTAACACTTCCTGGCTGTGTGACCCTGCCTTAGGAAAAAAAAAAAAAATTAGGAAGAAAAGGGAGCAGGAATGGAGAGGGTAGAGTGATTATTCATAAGACCACAGGATTTAGATCCTTATTCATTTTATAAATTAGAAAACTGAGGCATAAGTACCCCTCAAGTTAACAGAGTAAGCATTTAAAGCAAGTCCATTGATTCCTGGAACAAAGTATGGTATAGCAGAAAAAGTACCACACCTGATTGTCTACTAGACTTTGCCATTACTTGATTGTATCACTTGGGATGGATCATTTCCTCTCTTTTTGCTTTGGTTTCCTTAACCATAATATGAAGATTGGTGATCTCTAAGGTCCTATTCAGTTCTTAGGTTCTAGAATCTTTAAGCCCCCGTCCTAACTCCTCCCAGACCTTCCACTGTGCAGTCTGGAATGCCCCTTCCATGAACAACAAACTTCCCTTCTTCATTTAAAATCTTTTCCTCTCACTGCTTCCATCTACAGAAATCTGGCATTTTTATGATGGCACAGCCTACCTCACCACTCTTTCCAATATTGCACCTTAAGTTCTCCTCAGCTCATTAATGAGTTGAAATGCTTCTTGCTTCCCATTGCCATTTTCAGGTTCTCCTCCTTCATCAAGTCAGCAACCTCTCTTCCTTTAAGGTTCATGTTATTCATATCTGCCACCAATCAAAATGCTGGTAGCTTTTGTCTAGAGACCTTCGGGTCGTTCTCCTTCCTTTCTCAATGAGTTTATACCTAGCTTATGATTTTTCTCTCCTCCCTCTCTCCTCATAGTAGGTGACTTTAATATGCATATTATCCCTCAGTTAGACCATCCACTTCCTCTACCTACTTACCTTTCATGAGCTACTCCTCTACCCTACCTCAGTCACACACTAAGATGATTCCACCTGTGTTCTTGCCAGTACCTACAAATGTACCACCTGCATGGTCAAGAATTCAGAACTCCCTTATCTAACCTTAATCTATTGGCCTGTCATCCTTTACATAACCCTGCTCTTCATCCCTGTTGTTACTTCCAATCCCTTGACCTGTCATTTCTCTTCCAGGCAATAATTCTTGTGCTAGCCACTCTCTCTGCTTCTCCTTGATGAAATAATTCATTTCTACACTGTCCTACACTCTCCCTAGCCCCCCTTATCCTATCATTGATTATACCCAGCCAATCCCCAGCTTTGTATTATTTCCACCATTTGTTGCCTCTGGTCCTATATTCAGACTACTAAATGAAGGTGAAGAAAATCAGGCAACCATTCTGCCTCCTCTATAGATCTATATTAAATAATTTCAATTGGGTTCTCACTGCTGCTAGGCAATTTTACTACATTTTCCTCATCAATTCACTATTCTATTCTTTGAAGCTGCCCTTCCAAAACTTTTTATCCCTCCTCAAACCTTCCATGGGTTCCCATCTCCCCACTCTCTCAGCTGAGAATCATATGTCATATTTTTAAAAAATTAAGTTCATTTGTCCATTTGCCCTGAGGTCCCTCTTCTTCTCTTGTCACCCAAATGCATTCTGACCATTCTCCTCTGTTCATCCATCATGAAGTAGCTGTACTTCTTCCCAAGGCTGGAGTCTAGGTCTCATCTTCTCCGACAGATTTCCCCTTCTGTCATCCCCAATCTTCCATTTATTTTCAATCTCATCAAGAAATGGAGTGTCCTATTCAAGAACAAGTAGGCCAGAAGAGTGGGTAAAGGGGAATAAAGTTTAAGGAGAAAAGTAGGAAAGGGATGGCTTAGGAAAAAGCTTTAAATGCTAGACAAGTGGACTTTATACTTCATCCTGGAGGCAACAAAGATCCACTAGAATTTTTTGAGTTGGTGAGTGATCTTTACTTTGGAAAAATCATTTTGGCAACTAAGTGGAGGATGGATTGAAGGGATCACAGACTTGAGGCAGGAATCTTAGAAAAATCCAGTTATGAGATGTTCAAAAAACCAGATGGTGTTTATTCAAGACACTCATTGTCCAGTCTTAGTTTCTCTCAGGAGGGGAAAAGGGAACTCTTGGCAAATTGTCTCAAATTTTTCAGTGACAGTGAAAAGTGGGTATCATGGAAGACTGGAAGAAAGATGAGAAGGTTTGGAACAGCTGCTTTGACAATGATATAGTCACTTGATTAAGGAGGAAAAGAAAGATTGCTTTGTTATATTGAAAAGCAATTCTTACTCCCCAAAGTTCAGCTTCCATGTATATAGTCTATTGGAGCAAAACAGAACATGATTCCCCATCTCCTTCTTGCCCCCCTCAACTTAGTCTATGTCCATATATGTTTGTTTTTCCAAACAATGTAAGTTTCATAAGGTCTGGAACATTTGTTTTGTGCTTATTAAATTTCTACCTGTACTAAGATATGAATACATGGACAAAAAAAAGAGCAGTTGCCTTTGAACAGTTTATATTCTATGGGCTGGGATGGAGGAAGGGAAAGGATATATACTACAGATAAGTGAATATAGAAATATATCCAAAAAAGCAAAATAACTTCAAAGTAGAGGAAATACTAACAACTAGGAAAATCAGGAAAGGCCTCTTGTAAGGAATGGTTTTTATTTTTAATTTTAAAAAAAATTTTATTAAAGCTTTTTATTTACAAAATATATGCATGGGTAATTTTTCCAACATTGACCCTTGCAAAACTTTCTGTTCCAAATTTCCCCCCCCTTCCCCCCCCCCAGATGGCAGGTAGTCCAATACATGTTAAATATGCTAAAATATATGTTAAATCCAATATATATATATATATATATATATATATATATATATATATATATATATATATATATATATATATATATATATATATATATATATATATATATATATATATATACACATTTATACCGTTATCTTGCTGCACAAAAAAAATCAGATCAAGAAGGGAAAAAAAAACTGAGAAAATATAAGCAAACATCAACAAAAAGGATGAAAATGCTATGTTGTGGTCCACACTCAGTTCTCACAAGCCTCTCTCTGGGTATAGATGGCTTTCTTCATCATTGAACAAGTGAAACTGGTTTGAATCATCGTATTGTTGAAAAGGGCCATGTCCATCACAATTGATCATTGTATAGTCTTGTTGTTACCGTGTATAATGATCTCCTGGTTCTGCTCATTTCATTCAGCATCAGTTCATGTAAGTCTCTCCAACCTTTTTGAAATCATCCTGCTGGTAATTTCTTACAGAACAATAATATTCCACTATAACTTATTTAGCCATACTCCAATTGATGGGCATCCTTCCAATTTCCAATTTCTTGCCACTACAAAAAGGGCTGCCACAAACATTTTTGCACATGTGGGTCCCTTTCCCTCCTTTAATATCTCTTGGGATAAAATCCCAGTAGTAACACTGATGAATCAAAGGGTATGCACAGTTTGATAACTTTTTGGGCATAATTCTAGATTGCTTTCCAGAATGGCTGGATTCTTTCACAGCTCCACTAACAATGTATTAGTGTCCCAGTTTTCCCACATCCCCTCCAACATTCATTATTATTTGTTCCTGTCATCTTAGCCAATCTGACAGGTGTGTAGTGGTATCTCAGAGTTGTCTTAATTTGCATTTCTCTGATCAATAGTGATTTAAAGCACCTTTTCATGTGACTAGAAAAGTTTCAATTTCTTCATTTGAAAATTCTTCACATGTAAGGAGTGGTTTTTGAGTTAAGTTTGAAGGAAGGTAAGGAGTGAGAACATGCTAGGTATCAGGCTGGGGTGGGGGGGAAATCACTGCAAAGACCCAGAAACAATAGCTAGAAATGTCCTATTATATAGAATCTATGCAGGGGAGTAATATGGAATCAGTCTGGAAAGCCAGATTTTCAGCTTTTGGTAATTAGGAGCCACTTGAGCTTCTTAAAGCTAGACTTCAAGCTGATTAGGCCTATGCTTTAAAAATATAAGTTCACATGAGAACATTGTACACAGCAACAACAAGATTTTGTGATGATCAACTTTTTTGGTTTTATTCAACAATGGAGTGATTTAGGTCAATTCCTTTTTTTTTTTTTAATTTAAATTTTATTTTATAATTATAACTTTTTTTTTGACAGTACATATGCATGGGTAATTTTTTACAACATTATCCCTTGCACTTACTTCTACTCAGATTTTTTTCCCTTCCTCCCCCAACCCCCTCCCCCAGATGGCAGGCAGTCTTGTACATGTTAAATATATTACAGTATATTCTAGATACAATATATGTGTGTAGAACCGAATTTCTTGTTGCACAGGAAGAATTGGATTCAGAAGGTAAAAATAACAGTTTACACTCATTTCCCAGTGTTCCTTTTCTGGATGTAGTTGATTCTGTCCATCATTAATCAATTGGAATTGGATTAGCTCTTCTCTATGTTGAAGATATCCACTTCCATCAACATACATCCTCGTACAGTATCATTGTTGAAGTATATAATGATCTTCTGGTTCTGCTCATTTCACTTAGCATCAATTGATGTAAGTCTCTCCAAGCCTCTCTGTATTTCTCCTGTTGGTCATTTCTTACAGAACAATAATATTCCATAACATTCATATACCATAATTTACCCAACCATTCTCCAATTGATGGATATCCATTCATCTTCCAGCTTCTAGCCACTATGAAAAGGGCTGCCACAAACATTTTGGCACATACAGGTCCCTTTCCCTTCTTTAGTAGTTCCTTGGGATATAAGCCCAGTAGTAGTATGGCTGGGTCAAAGGGTATGCACATTTTGATAACTTTTTGGGCATAATTCCAGATTGCTCTCCAGAATGGTTGGATTCTTTCACAACTCCACCAACAATGCATCAGTGTCCCAGTTTTCCCACAGCCCCTCCAACATTTATCATTATTTGTTCCTGTCATCTTAGCCAATCTGACAGGTGTGTAATGATACCTCAGAGTTGTCTTAATTTGCATTTCTCTGATCAATAGTGATTTGGAACACTCTTTCATATGAGTGGAAATAGTTTTAATTTCATCATCTGAAAATTGTCTGTTCATATCCTTTGACCATTTATCAATTGGAGAATGGCTTGATTTCTTATAAATTAAAGTCAATTCTCTGTATATTTTGGAGATGAGGCCTTTATCAGAACCTTTAACTGTGAAAATGTTTTCCCAATTTGTTACTTCCCTTCTAATCTTGTTTGCATTAGTTTTGTTTGTGCAGAAACTTTTTTAATTGGGTGTAATCAAAATGTTCTATTTTGTGATCAATAATGCTCTCTAGTTCTCCCTTGGACACAAACTCCTTCCTCCTCCACAAGTCTGAGAGGTAAACCATCCCATGTTCCTCCAATTTATTTATGATTTCGTTTTTTATATCTAAATCTTGGACCCATTTTGATCTAATCTTAGTATGTGGTGTTAAATGTGGGTCCATGCCTAGTTTCTGCCATACTAATTTCCAGTTTTCCCAGCAGTTTTTGTCAAATAATGAATTCTTATCCCAAAATTTGGGGTCTTTGGGTTTGTCAAACACTAGATTGCTATTTTTATTCACTATCTTGCCCTGTGAACCTAACCTATGCCACTGATCAACTAGTCTATTTCTTAGCCAATACCAAATGGTTTTGGTGACTGTTGCTTTATAATATAGTTCTAGATCAGGTACAGCTAGACCACCTTCACTTAATTTTTTTTTCATTACTTCCCTTGAAATTCTTGACCTTTTGTTGTTCCATATGAATTCTGTTGTTATTTTTTCTAGGTTATTTAAATAGTTTTTTGGAAGTCTGATTGGTATAGCACTAAATAAATAGATTAGTTTAGGGAGTATTGTCATCTTAATTATATTCGCTCGGCCTATCCAAGAGCACTGAATGTCTTTCCAATTATTTAAATCTGACTTTATTTTTGTGGCAAGTGTTTTGTAATTTTGCTCATATAATTCCTGACTCTCCTTTGGTAGATATATACCCAAATATTTTATACTATCGACCATTATTTTGAATGGAATTTCTCTTTGTATCTCTTTCTGTTGGATTGTGTTGTTAATGTATAAAAATGCTGATGAGTTATGTGGATTCAGGTCAATTCCAATAGACTTATGATAGAAAGTGCCATTCACATATAAAGAGAACTATGAAGACTCTGAATGTGAGTCACAATATAGTATTTTCACCTTTGTTGTTGTTATTTGTTTGCTTGTTGTTTTTTTCTTTCTCATTTCCCCCTCCTTTTAATCTGATTTTTCTTGCACAGCATGATATACGTGGAAATATATTTAGAAAAATTGCTCATGTGGAATCTATATTGGATTACTAAGGGGAGGTAGAAAAGTTGGGAGCACAAGGTTTTGCAAGGGTAGATGTTGAAAACATATATTTTGATACATGTATTTTGAAAAATAAAAAGCCAGAGACAGTTAGATGGATGCAGCACCAACCTAAAGTCAGGAGAACCTGAGTTCAAATCTGAGCAAAGACACTTTTTTTTAAAAATAGCCTTTTATTTACAAGATATATACATGGGTAATTTTTCAGCATTGACAGTTGCAAAACCTTTTGTTCCAACTTTTCCTCTCCTTCCCCTCACCCCTTTCCCCAGATGGCAGGTTGACCAATACATGTTAAATATGTTAAAGTATAAGTTAAATACAATATATGTATACAGTTGTTTTGCTGTACAAAAAGAATCAGACTTTGAAATAGTGTTCAATTAGCCTGTGAAGGAAATCCAAAATACAGGCGGACAAAAAATAGAGGGATTGGGAATTCTATGTAGTGGTTTATAGTCATCTCCCAGAGTTCTTTCGCTGGGTGTAGCTGGTTCAATTCATTACTGCTCTATTGGAACTGATTTGGTTCATCTCATTGTTGAAGATGGCCACATCTATCAGAATTGATCATCATATAGTATTGATGAAGTATATAATGATCCCCTGGTCCTGCTCATTTCACTCAGCATCAGTTCATGTAAGTCTCTCCAGGCCTTTCTGAAATCATCCTGCTGGTCACTTCTTACAGAACAATAATATTCCATAATATTCATATACCACAATTTCTTCAGACATTCTCCACTTGGATGGGTATCCACTCAGTTTCCAGTTTCTTAGCCTCAAACATTTAACGCTTCTTAGCTGTGTGACTCTGAGCAAGTCATTTAATCCCAATTGCCTCAGCAAAAGCAAAAGAAAAAAGTTATTACTTTTTAACAAATTAATATCAATTTTCTTGTGCAGCATGATAATTGTGGAAATATGTATAGAACTGCATATATTTAACATGGGAGGGAGTAAGGGGAAGGGAAGAAGAAAAAAATTTAGAACAAGATTTTGCAAAAGTGAATGTTAAAAAACTATCTATGCACATATTTTGAAAAAAAGCTTTTTAAAAAGAATATATAATAAAAAATGAATATCAGTTCAGCAGCCAAGTAAGTGGAGGAAGAATTGGAGAAGTGAGAAACTGAAGGCTAATAAATCAATTCAGAGGCTATTATTAAATAGTCATGGCCAAAAGGAATGAGGCTTGAACACTGGTAGTAGGTATATGAATGGAGAGATAGCAATAGGGTGGAGAGATATGGAGCAATAGAAAATCACACCTTCCATGATAACTAGGTTTATTACAAGAGAAGTGAAAGTACATGTAGAAATAAAAGCAAGTAAATCTGCAAAGGGAGACATAGATAAACCTGTTGTAGCTGATTAGATCATCAAGAATCAGTCTGTCAATACATATCTATTAATGCCAGGCGCTGAGAATATAAAGAAAGCCTTCCCTCGTCCAAAAATGATCCTTTCCCTCAAAAAGGGCACATTCTAAAGACCAAAAGGTAGTAGAGAGAGAAAAAAAAAAAGGTCTAGGACAGTCATCACCCATAGAGGCAGTTGCTTGGATGATGTTTCTTTCAATGATACTTAGAAGGATCATCCATACAGGTAAAAAGAGAACCAGGAGAGATCAGTTTTATTAAAACCCAGGGAAGATTAGAGTATTTCAGAGGGGATGATGAAGAATGTTACAAATACACATTTATTTATAGATTTACTGTTCTAATATTGAAGTATTAATAAAAATTAATCAACAAATGAACACAAAATTATAAATATTTATATTTATCACAGACATTTAATTACATTTATATATATTTAGAGAGAGTGAAAGAAAAAAAACAGAGTGATCAAAGAGGATGAGGACTGATAAAAGAGATTTTGTGGTTCAGATAGCATATAATTTTGGAGAAAGTAGCTTCAAACCAGTGGTGAGGTGAGAAGCCCAAATGCAGTGAGTTAAGAGGTGAATTGGAAGTGAGGAAGGAGAGTCAACTAGTGCAAATAACTTTTTTTGAGGAGTTTGACTCTAGAGGGGAGGAGAGCTAGGAATCATGGTAGGGTTATATGAGGAGTTCTGGTAAGACTGTTAAGTCTTGAATGCTCTTCCAGTGACATATTCTACTTCTCCTGATGCTGTGGCCAGAATTAGTCTTACCTGGAAGCAAAGGGATTGGTTGCTGCTATCCACCTGGTAATTTTTGAGAGGCATATTCCTCTTTTTTTTTTTTTTTTTTTTTTTCATATTCCTCTTGAGAGAGATATTCCCCTTTCCCCTCTCTTCTACCACATTCCACATAATTCCACTTTTAGAAATGTCACATTATGGCATCTGCTATTAACATGTAGATACACTTGGTGAAGGACATTAATTTTTTGCAGTCATCCAACACCATAGTGTGAATAATTTCTGTTTTCTTTCTGAGTGACAGCCAAAGATCAATAGATTTTGAGTGAATGGGCCAGAAGGAATGGAAAGAGAGGTCCAAAGTTTGCAGTATTGACTTGTGAGGTGTCCTGGAGGAGACAGAAGTTATCTTACAAGTAAGAATGGGAGATTTTGTGTATGTGTGCAGCTGGGTGAGGAGAGAGAGGGGAGAAGAAAATATGAAGGAGGGAATGAAATAGAGAAAGGGGAAGTTATAAGTCTCTGAATACAAGCTACCTATTTCCTGATTTTTGTCCAACATGAAGAAAGTCCCTAGCTCTCTCTTTTATTCTTGGAGAGCACTGGAACAGAAAACAGGACCAGAGACCCTCCTTTTTTTAAAGGCCCACCATCATCTGTTCTTTCTTCTCAAAGGCCAATAATGGGAAATTTCTTAATATAAAGTGAAAGACCTGAAACTGAGGCACACATGGCCTCGTCATCCCAAAGACCGGCAGCTCTGGATCATGCACATATAGCTGGCTCGAAGCAGAGATGGAGACTTTGTGAGGGAGGCCTTGTGGAGACTATTTAACTTCCCAATTACATTATAATTTGATCTCTGACTCACTTTGACTCACTTTAGGACGTTATTTTATAATCTCAATAGAGAATTAAGGCATGACCTATAGTACAGAATCAAATGTTTTAAGTTTACACAGGCAAGACTCTATTTTGGGGTTGCTTCTCTCTAATATATATCCACCGACTAATGTCTCCAGCTAGCTTTTCCTTGGCTATGTCAGAATTTTGCTTGTGGCTAAGTTTGTACAGTAAAGATAAAGGATCTTCCGTTCATTTGCAAGCATTTAGACCAACAATACATCAAATATAGGACAGGCTTTATTTGATCTAACAGGAAATAGCAAAAATACAGAATACTCACATCCAAATCCATAAACAAATGAACAGTTAATAGCACAAAACAACCTTCTTTTCCTCTCCAGTGGGTCTTCATTTTCCATAAGGACTAACTTATTTTTGAAGAAATCCCCAAATAAATAAAGCACATGGGGTTGCTAGAGTTGACTTCTTTTACTCAGTTAATTCCACTTCTTTCAAGTAACTATATAGCTCTTCAGATTTATGATATTACATTGGGGTGTTCTCTTTAATCACTTCTTCCAGGAAATTGTCTTTATTATTTCCTGAAACATGGTATTTACATTCTGTGTATTTATTGTGAGATAAGTAATTCTCAGTAAGCTTTGCCTACTACTTCTGATATTTTTGTTAGGATTACCGATATCCCGCTTCTGCTCTTTTTTTGTTTATTTGTTTTTAAATTTCTGCTTTGTTATCTATTCTGTTCCTTCTGTACTCATGTTTTCTATATGAGCTTTCCTATTCGAAAGAAAATTCATTGATTTATTAAGATTTTCCACTGATTCTTGGGCCTGCTAAATATCATGTTTGTTTGTTTGTTTTCTGTTCATTAATACTGTATCCATTTTACTAGATGCTAGATTTCCTTTCATTTAGCATATAGCACTTCCAAACTACTTTGAAGATTTTTTTTTACTGTAGATCCATTTTTGCATTTGAGTATCTTGTTGACATTGTTGTTTGGGACTTTTTGTGCTACATATTTTTTTTTTTTAGTTGCTCTTTTCATTTTTTTCTAAATTTTTTCCTCTGCAGATTTCTTTTTTTTTTTTCCTTCTCTTTGGTTGCTAATTTTATTTGGCACATTTGGTGCTATTTTGAGGTGATAAAAGATGAGCTGGTCTTAATTATTACCACTCAGACAATTGTCTTCTCCATGCTATTTTTTCCTACCTATTAAACAGTGAAAAAACAGTGAGTTATAGAGTGATAGCATGAGGGATGGTACTGTTGCCTAGTAAGGCCTTTTTAAGGATTTCGGAAAGCTGAACAGCACAAAGGAACAAGGAAATAGAAATTAGGAATAATCAATGGGACAAACATAGGATCCAAGGTATATGTTAGAAAACTAGAAGACGGGCTAACTTATTTTATGACACTAGAGCAAAGAAGGAAACAAGAGGTGGAAATGCAAAGCTTTTTGAGGTATGGGAAAATATAGAGATTATAACTCATGGCCTTAATCTCTGCCAAGTAGGAGGTGAGGCCATATGCTGAGAGAGGTGAGAGGTATAAATAAAGGCCTATAGAAAAAAGGGGAAATTTTATGGATGATTTGGGGAGTGTGGTAGGTATTAAAACAGAAAAGAACAAAAAGGATGAGTAGAGCTGATCAATGACATAATCTCAAGTTTGAAATATGTCTGCTTCAGCTGCTATTTTAATTCATTGTTCACTAGCAAGGATTTTTCTCTAGCCTTTATCCCCTATTTAGGAGGACCATTAATAGTTTGCTTTTTGCAAATATATATAGTATTACCAAATTTTTAAAAAGTCACCTAAGTCCATAATTTTCCTAAAATAAGTTTAATTTTACCTTTTCATTACTGATTGCATATGTGTAAGTACAAGCACATAAATATAATCAGAAAAGAACTAAGAAACGTATAAAAGGAAAAATCTAAACTAGGCTTGTACCCTGGTTAGCATTCAGCAGGATATGGCTAGGGGTTCTGTGAGAATATGTCAATCCAAGTAACACTTTCCTCTTTAAAATATTAAAAATGCAATCATGTATCAAAAATATCTATTTACATGTGGCAATATTGGGATATGAAAATAGGCTTAATTTTTTTTCCTGCTTCAAAAGTCCCTAATTTTTCTGTAGTCTATGGGTAGTCCATGCTGTTAGACCAGCATTCAGAGAGAAAAATTATGTCTGTAGTGTATGTTAAGTCCCAGAGTTCCAAAGTTCTGTGGTCAAATTAGTTTAGTAAACACTGGCCTCAAATAAAGATTGAGGAAGTCAGTTGCCTCTTACATTGTCTATCTCTCTAACTGGCAAGGTGTGCAAAAGCTCATCCCAGACAAAAGTTTCAACAGGCCTTCTTCTTGAGGCCAAAATTTGCTGGAGCTGATCCTCCTCCAAGAAATTCCTACCAAAGTATATATATCAATATGTGGCCAAGTTATTTTTTAAGCCTAGTATATATATCTAGACTCTTCTCAGAAAAGGTATTCTATAAGATATATTATAGGATATCCATTATTTTAATGGTAGCACAGAAAAAGTTTAACTCAGAAGTATGTAAATTTATACTATGTAAAGGAGTTACAACTGCCTTTTTAGTGTCCTATCTGGCTTACATTAAATGTCCAATAAAAAAACAAAGCACTATACATAAAAAAACGTATCTAATGGCTCCTTAGTATTTGTTTTCAAAATGGCTTCTTTTTTGGGAATGATTAGGCAAAAAGTTGCTCTGCTCACCAAGGCTAACAAGGTAAATCTAATCTTCATTGCTGAAAGATAATTATCACCTGTGTTGAAAGTTTGTCTCCAGAACATGACATTGATTGCAATTGAAATACATGCTCTAAAAAAATTAGTTTTTAAGCATATTTACATGTCTGTATCACATATACACACTTGGCAAATACCATAATCATCATCATCAAATTTGCATTTTTTTGGATTTCATTACTATGAATACAACATAATTTATAGAATTCTTAAGACTTTCATTTAGCTTCTTTTGTTTACCAAAGTGTCTGTTTTAAGATCACTTTTCCCCTCATTTTTCTCTTTCTCCCTCAATTACTTTTAAGTAAATCAAATACATTACTAAAAGACATGCTACACCTTAAATTTGGTTTGTTCATCTACCCATTTATCCTGTTTAAAAAAAAGGGACTTGAAAATTTTCAAATGGCTTAATCTTCTATAATTTTAGATATATTTTTACAAAAAATTAGTACATGAATAGTTATGCTCTTATATCCCTATTTTGTACCACATGAGCTCTACTCTAAAGTTAATAATGTTTCATAGAACTATTATTCACAGGTAAATAATATACATGAACTATTCTTTTGGCCTACATGGATAACATACTGGATTCTGACCTCAATGTTTAAAGTTCTATGTGAAAAAGCTTCACATGACCTTAAAGATATTCTTTTCTGACTTGACTGTTGAAGAAATCAAGACTCTGAAAATGGCTTGCCTTAGGTCATATAGTCAAGTTGATACCAGAGCCAATACCAGAACTCAGATTTCTTGACTTTTAATTCAGCTCCCTTTCTACTCTAATGTATACCATAATATAAAGAAGCATGTTGTTTTCCACCAAAAAATAACATGTACATCATTTGTGATAGGAAAAAATAATAAATTTAAAGTCATATAAGTATCCTACTCTCTTCTAAACAGAGACATATACAGTTAACATCCACTCTTCCCAGAAACCCTATCAGCAGTGATAAAATTGTATTACACTGTGCATCATTGAAGCAAATGTTTCTGGTTACAGAGCCATATGACATATGGGAGGTATGTTCTGTGCAAGACTGGAAGATATAGTACAGGGACAACTATTAAGAGGCAACTAAGTGGCTAAGTGAATAAAGTGCTGAACCTGGATTCAATTAGACTTGAGTTCATCCTCAGACACTTACTTGCTATATGATTCCCAGGCAAGCCACTTAATTATTCTTAACCTTACTTTCCTCATCTGTAAAATGAGAATAAAAATAGCACCTATTTCCCAGGATTATCATGAGGATAAAATGAGATAATATTTAAGTGCCTTATAAACCTTAAAGCATTACATAAATACTTGCTCTTATTATTAATAATTATTCCAGATAGTAATTGGTATTTTCCCCAGTGGCCTATATGAAAACCTATACTTTTGAAGGAGGAAAAGTTTTGTGATAGTTAGGTCAGCAAAAACCCTGCTTCAATGTCTGGCACTATGAGCCTTCAAGAAGCTCCCCAATCACGAACCATTCAAATCCAACCATGGGCTCATTAGTTTTGAGGTAAGCTTTGGATACTTGGATAAACATACCAAGCAGATGGAATTCTTGGTCCACTTTCAGCCTTAAAAATATGGCTCAGGTTGTCTCAGGTCAAACTCAGATATTCTGTGCCTGAAAAATGGACTGGGTCTTTCCCAGGTCCTCAAAATTCAAAACTTATACACACCTAAGAACATATACCAACATCCTGTCACAATAAGATGTTTTCTAAGTGATATTTGCTAACTTGTCCTCCCCCTCACAATGATGATTTCTTTTATATTTCAAGAGAATTTTTGTTTAGTCTACTCTGTTATTCAGAAAACATAGTGTACTCTACATTCTTTTTTTATGAAAATTGAAATTTAGAGCCTACAATAATAAGAATGTAAATCCCACACTGGGTCAAGCCAGGTCTAGCTAGACCAAGATTCTGTCTCTGTCAGTGGAAGGTTTTGGGGGGAAGTTACCTTCTACTACATCCTCCTCAAGGGCTAGAGATATACCCCTAAACATTTTTCCTTAATTAAATTAATAATTAATATTTAAAAATTAATCACAATAACAACATATTTAATTGTATGAACCTTTGATTTCATCTGTGTAGGGATCTCCCTCTTCCAATCAATAAGTCAACATTGATTAATTATCTAATTACTTCCAATGAAGAAACTCTCTTTGTCAAGGCCTATCATCAACATTGCTCCGAAATTTAAAATTTTGGAGATTTTTTTTTTGGAATATAGAGAAATGAATTGATTTGCTCAGAATCACAGGACTAGTATGTGTTATAAGTGGGACTTGACTTCATGTTACCTTGGTTCCAAGGCCCATTCTAGCTACTATGCCACCCTATATTGTGCATTTTTGTTAAACTTAAATTTTTATTCATTGGCAATATCAAAAAATGGTACTATTTTTTCATGTTAGCCTGAAAAGAAATAGTGACAACTTATCTTTATGAATACTAGAATATACAAACATATATATATATATCTCACAAGTTAATCTTTCTAGCCCTCGGAATTTTTTATCTATATAAGAAGAAGGGATCACTAAGATATCTTCCAGCTCTAAAATTCATCTATAATAATTCCATGTCCAAAGTTGACAGTAGGAATATTGAGTAAAGTAGAGAATACTGATTTATGTAAAGTAAGAAATCAACAGCCTGGCTTTAAGGCACCTTAAAAAAAGCTCTTAAAAAAAAGAACCAGCAACAAAAGAAAAATCCTGTAAATAAAACATCACATTTCTCAATATTTTAAAAAGTATTTTTGCTTTATCTGGACAAATTTACTAAGAAAAAAAGTATTTTTACTTAGAAGCATAGGATCCCAAAATAGAAGGAACTTTAGAGACAATGTAGCTTTAAGTCTGCCATTTTAAAGATAAGCAAAATGAGACCTGGGAAGATGAAGTGATTTGCCTAAAGTCATATAGACAGCAATTGAAGAACTAGATTTCAAATTTCTTCTGATTCTAAATCTTGTGTTCTTTGCATTCTCTTCCTCTGAATACTAATTCAGAGTACCATATTCTGCCTCTATCTCCTCATTTGGTTCCTATTTGTAGCTATAAAGACTACATATTATATTCTTTGTGATTGTGATATATATAACATTATCCTTTCAGTTTTGAGGTTTTTACCTTGTCCTTATAACCTGTAAACTCCATCACCAATTAAGAATACACACTTAAATACTGAAGACATATCAAAGAACAAAACCTCATCAATAATCCAAAAAGAAAAAAATGTCATATAATTAATCCCATTGAACTCAGATGTCACACAAAGAAATAAACAACTAATATACAAAGAACATAGATACTTAATACAATGTACATTTTGGGAGATGGGAGAAAGTAGCCAATCCATGAGCATAAGCAATCTTATTCTATAAAGGATTAGTAATAAGCTAAAGTTCTCCATTGATGGAAAAACTGCAGCTTTTACCTGTTCCTTCATCAACAAGTTGCAATTCAGTACAAATTAGTAGATCAACAACTTGAAAGATAAAAATAGTATTAATACAATACTGAGGAATATACAGTTGTATATGAAACACTTTTATACACCTCTCATTTGTAGAGAAGGACAAGAGCTAGAGTGTCCACTGGATGTCACTAAAGTCAGCTGGATCCCCCAGACCTCCTTCTGCTTCTAAATAATTCATGAAGGCAGCCATGGCAGTGTCATCATTTTCACACATTGCATCAAAATCCAGCTGCGCGTTGTCACCTAACAAATTTTAAAAGAGACACAGTAAATAAGGAGGGATAAGTACAAGAGAAGGTCATACCTGATTCAACAAGGGGAAGAGATAAAATGCATGGTGGGGTAGCACTGAATGCCAAGAAGATAGACCCTTACTATGTATTCTAAATGGAAAAGGTACATGGTACAGAGCATTTGGACATTTGGAGAAGGATTAATTGTGGAGAGAAACAGAAGCAATGTCATGGTATAGACCACCAAACTACAAGAAAGAAATGAGGAGTTACAGAAGCACATTCTATATGGTAGTGATGAGAGATTGTTCAGATAGACAGTAGGTGAAGATCCTTCTGTCAAAAGTGGAATAGCTGATAGATTCTTGTCTTCTTTTAGAAAAATACAAAAACTACAAAGGCAACCACTGTTCTGGATCTGATTTTAAAGTAGAAATGGAAAGAACCTTGAAGGCAAGTGAAATATAAATTGATATGCATTCCAAATCTGGGAGAGAGTGGACTTCAAAAAGTTTATTGAAAGGATACTGCAAATTCCATCAACAAAGATTTTACAAGGGAAATTATTTGGCTTAAAATGTAAGGTATGCTCATAAGAATTAAATTCTATGACAAAATTATTCTATCAAGGAAAAGGGAAAGCTTTATTTATTTATTTGAATAAATTTAAATTATTATACACTTGACAAACATCAACAAATATTATCATTTTCTTATGCAAAAAAGAAAATAAAAAGAGGGTTGTATATCACACGTGATAACATTGTTAGTTTTACAAATCTACTTGGGTTTTTGAAAGTGCATATTAAGTTTAAATGCTGTTAGAACAGTTTCAACTCTACTTAATTCAACCCTCCTGTTTCTTCTGTGTGTTTCAATATTTCACTGATACTCTTTTTTTTTCTTTTGATTATCCCTATGCCTCCATTATGCCCTATCCTCCTCCAAATAAAAGCTTTCTCTTGTAACAAATATATTCAAGCAATTAAAATCCATGATTATCACTGTTCCACTACTCATTCTCCATAATACTCACTCATCCTCAAAATAAAAAAAGCCTTCCCTTATAACAAATATATTCAAGTAATACAAATCCAAAAATTGGCTGTATCTGAAAATATACCTCTCCTCTTGAATCTCTAATCAATCATCTCTATGCTGTCAGGTGGGAAGTATACATTATTGTCATTATAATTATTATCATTATCATCATTATCATTAACAACTCTTTTCTAAAGCTATTTCTTTGAAAATACTTGTCTTTCACAGATATTTTCCTATATGTTATTGTGGTTATTATATAAATTGTTTTCCTGGTTCTTCTTTCTTCACACTGCATCAGTTCACACAAGCCCTCCTAGGTTTCTTTAAATCTCTGCTTTGCATAATTTTTATGGTACAACAAAATTCTATTATATTCATATGCCAAAATTAAGCTATTGGTCAATTAGTGGTAATTACTTTACTTCCAGGTTTTTGCTATAACATAAAGTGTACTGGAAACATTTTTCTACCTATAAGTTTTTCCCCTCTTTGATCTCTCTAGAGTATATGCCTTGGAGTAGCATCCCTGGATTAAAGGGGATGTACAGTTTAGAGACTTTTGAGATATAGATCTAAATTGCTTTCCAGAATAGCGGATCAATTCACATCTCTCTAAACAGTGTATTAGTATGCTTATAGTTCTATAGCCCAATCCCTTTATTTCATCTTTGTTAAACTGATGAGAATAAGGTGGAACCTTAGAGATGTTTTAATTTGTATTCCTCTTATTATTGGCCATTTAAGGCATTTTTCCATATGATGGTTGATAGCTAGTTTTCATTCTTTGAGAATTGATTGTTCATATCCTTTGATCATTTGTCTATTGTGGAATGGTTATTATTTTAATATATTTATATCAATTTCCTTTGGAAAAGATTCCTTGAAGATTTTTAGAGGAATCTGCTGCAAAATTTTTCCTATGTAACTTTTCCTTATAGTTTTAATTGCACTGATTTTTCTTGGTTTTTTTTTTTTTTTAATTTTGGTTCCATATACTCAAGATTGCCTATGATGCTCTCTATCCTGTGGTCAATAACTTTTCAGAGAGTTTCATAAAAAGAAGTAGCTATATAAAATAACACAAAATGTTTAAAAATATTAATAAAATAGAATTTAGTACCAATATAGAATATGTCACTATAACTTAAGAATTAGGAAAGTTTAAGTCTAAAAGGAGTTGAAGCTAGCAATGAAAGCTTAAGACAGAAAAAGTGGCTTTTTTTCTTTATTAAGAGCTTGAGAATGATTTAAAAAGAGAGAAAGAGAAAGATACATCTACTTGATGTAGACGGAACAATAATAATGGATAATAGAAAAAAACCTCTTTGCTTTGCTTCTGTTTGGCGTTTGATTTTTTTTTCCTCCACCAAAGAGAGTGTACTCTTGACTAGAAAGTATTGGTTGGCAAGTGCAATTTAAAGTGCAGATAAAGAGGGGCATATTAACAGAGTACCTAGGGCAGCTAAATGGTACAGTGGATAGAACACCAGGTCTGGGATCAGAAAAATCTGAGTTCAAATACAGCCTTTAGATACTTACTAGCTGTATGACCCCCATGTCATTTAATCTCCCTTTGCCTCAGTTTTTTCATCTGTAAAATGGAGACCAATGATGTACACACTTCCCAAGGTTGTGAGGATCAAATGAGATAATAATTGTAAAGTTCTTATCTTAGTGCCTGGCACATAGTAAGTGCTATATAAATGTTTCATTATCATCATCATTATTATTACCTAGCTGGCCTCCATAAGTCAACAGGTCATGATGAACTGAATCCCAGGATACTAAGGGAATTTGGAGATATGTATTTAAGCCATTCTCAGTAATCTTTGAAAAAATGGGGAGAACAGGAGAAGAGTCACAGGATAATGGACAGAAAAATATCCCAATATTTAAAAAAGAATGGGGAAAGTGATAGTAGATTCTTCAAATGATGAGCCTATGCCCCCTCCCACTGTACTGATGCCTTCCTCTGGAGGTGCCTTGATTGTCTCCAATTCTTCAGGGTTTAGACATAGATAATTTGTCTTTTTAGCAATTTTTGTTCCCTTATTGACTATACCAGAAAAGTGTTTCAACAGATAAAGGCATCAAGACCCAGAACAGCTATTTTTAGTTAAATACCTCGCTGAAGTCTTGTGATTATATTCTAGTCCTTCTGTGACTACACCAACTGAATTAGAAGAGGATAAATCATTTCCCTTTATTTCAATTTTTGACAAAATTCAGGAATACATTATTAAAAGTATCAAGAAAGGGAACCAGGGATCATGAAGCCCCAGTATGGTCATACCAGAGTAACCTAAATTCTTTTTTTTTAATGGGGTTGCTCTATTGGTAGATCAGGAAATTTGCTATTTACATAAGATACTAAAATTTCGACCAATCATTCAGTAAGTGAAGACCAGAGATAGCATGGCAATACTGGGGAGAGAACTAGTCTCAGAAATAGGAAGATCAAGATTGAGTCAGGCTTCTGGCACAGGTTAATAGAGTATATAACACAGATCCTTAAGTCACTTAACCATTTAACTTTCAGATTCCCAGATATCCTAAGACTACAAATTTCAAAGACACTGCCAATCTATATTTGGAGAGGGAGTTCCTCATCAGGAGTTCCCAACATGGATGTAATTACAGTTCCAACCCATTATACATTCAACTGCTGCAATCTTAAAATAAGCATGTGTATTTGACCTTGGAGGTTGTAGACCTCCTTAAAATCCTTTGGAACTCTTTGAAAATCAAAATATGGTTTTTAAAAGTTTGTTTGGGATGTTTTAGATATAGCCTTATCTGAAAGCAGGGAATAGCTTGGATGATTTCTCATGATCCTTGATTCAATTCTCTTTATAAAAGGTCTCAGATGTAATTAGGATGGAACTAGAGCTCTTTAGGATTTAATTCAAGATCAAGATAATGTACATAAGGTGCTTTGAAGACCTTAAAGCACTGCAAAAACTCAGCTGTTATCAATGTCATTATCAATACCATGAGTATTATCATTCTCATCATCATCTTATTCTCATCTCTTTTTGATGGGGTTTAGAAAGAAACACATTCTTCTCATCATTTTTTATATTTAATGTTATGTGACTATTGAATAGATAGAAAAAAGGATTGCTTTTTGTAAATGAATGACAGTATCAGTATATAAGCTCAGTCTCTGTAGACTCATTAAAAGCATCTTCTGGGATCACTCCAGTATCAAAAAGGATGACAAAAATGACATGAACTCATCTCATTCTCACAGTTTTAATTTCTTCTATCAGGTCCCTATGTTTTGAGTAGTTTTTTTTTTTCCAATGTGATTTGGAGATTATGAGTATTAAGTAAAATGTTCTTAAATTTTTATGGATCAGTGTAATTTCTGATGGCAAAGACCAGATGTTTAATCATTAGTATAAGGTCCTTCATTTTGATAAGCAAATATGAATTATTGTCATTATCAAGATGTCTTTTATAATTAATCTAATTTTATTCCAAACAGAAGTTTCCAAAATAGAATTATATTACAGATAGGATTCTACACCCCCCATTCATACTGGACTAGTCTTGAAAACGGTATGCAAAGTCACATTGTCTTTATATGCATATTAGTAACTGGAAACATATTTGCTCATTAGTTTGATTATTAGTTTAATGGCACACATTCACAGACTCAGATTGGGTTCTTTCTGGCAGGCCACCCTGCACTGTGTATCATCAGTATAACACTCAATAATTTATTCGGTCGCCTCATTTAAAAGGTTAATCTCAGTTTTCAAGAAAAGGTTCTCCTTTAGAGAGGTCTGCTAGGCCAAAAGCTTTAGTCTTGGATAAGGGGTCTTTGTGGAATTAAAATGATCAGCGGGAGCCAAAGACAACTTACTGAGTAGTGTTTCATTGCCAGAGAAAGAAATAATACCGAGGCTTTGCCCCGAAGGCTCATGGTTTCCCCTTTCAGAAGAACATAACTGAATCGGCTCTTTGTTTGGCACCTAGAAAGACAAGAGGAAAAATGAATAGTAAGTAAGCATTGCAATTAAATGAAATCAAAACCTTGATGGAAATATAATTGTGGGTGGGTGGATAGGGAACCAGAAGGGAAGAATGGGGGCGGTTTGAGATTAATATAGAAAGGAACATGAATAATAAATACATCAAGTGACAATTACTGCAGGATTAAGACAGGAAGTAATGAGAGAATCAAATGGATTATGAACCTACAAAGGTGAAATACTGTTTTATAGAAAGAAACAGAATGATCAAAAAGTTTTCATAATGCTTGGGCACGGACCACTTATATGTTTTCATCTGCCTTTACTTTCTCTTCACTTCCAAGAAAAGGGACAGGTAACTCCTTTTGAGATCTGATCAGTCATTATCTGACTTTCCCTTCCCCCATTCTTCTTTATAGTTTTCCAAAAGGTTTTCATCTGTATCATCCAGGCTATCTTAGTATTTGGTACAGTTTGGGGCACATAAGCACATAGGTTTTTCATTGATTAACTGATAGTGATTTACTAATGACAAAATGTGATTTACTTCCTGAAATATTAATTTACTTTAAAAAAATCTACTCTCTTCCTGCCTTGAAAACCCCAACAAAACTATTTTATCTTTTTTTTGTCTCTTTTAATTCTTAAATTTATCTCTTAAAATTTTTATTCCATTGATGCTTTCTTTAATTTCAGATAATGAAAAAAGATTTTTGAAAGAAAGTCAACAAAAATATTCTTTCATTCTACCCCACATTCAGGATCTTATTTTGTTTCCAGCAAATGAAAACAACTTAAAAATTTTTTTTATTATTATTTGAAAGTATTTAACTTTACATTGTTTGGTCAGTTTGTATGTTATACTTTGCTTAACTTTTTTTTTTTTTAAAAGAAATTATTTTCATTTTTCCCTTTTACTGAGGTACAATTTTTTTCTGCTTAAGTTCATCTTCACACTGTTGTTTGTTTTTCCTGTGCCAATTGACTTTTGCTTTTAAGAATATCATACACTGATATTTCTTTTGGTTTCTTATATATTCAATCTATTCTGATTGTTTGGAGGCATGAAACTTGAATATCTTTGAATGTTATTATTTATTTTTCTTGCTGTCTTAAAATTTTGTTCTTTGATGTTGTAATTTTGGAATTTGGTTAAAATAGTTCTCAGTGACCTAAACTTTGTGTGTTCTGTGGATTTTCTTAATCTATACTTTGCCATCTGCCTCCAATATTCTTGATAATGTTTCCATATGATTTTCATATTTTCCTTTTCCCAATTTTCCCTGGAATATCTATAATTCTTAGAGTAACTATCTACACCATATCATCAAGTTTAATATCTTTAGGGCTCTTCTGAGGTCTCATATATTCTTTTAACCTTAGTGTTTAAAAATTTTTGTTCTATCATTTTCTTCTGCCTTTACATTTTTGCACTCCTAATTGTTCATTCTCTGCCCATTCTTTCTTCCTTTTGAAAGCTAAGCCTTGTTAACTTTTCTCCCAACTTTTGCTGACTTTATTCTGTTCTCTCAAGACTAATAGGGTTGGACAAAATCTGTGTCCCTCAGAAGGTAAAAGTGAAGAATTGCTTCAATGAGATTTTGGGAGATTAGTGGAGTGGGGCTTATTCTTTACCTTTACTAGTATCTTTACCTTTACCACTTTTTGAGGATGTATCCTCTTCTGTGCAGCCACTTTTAGTTCCAAGCTTGCCCAGTGGGAACTTCAGAATAATGATGAATTAGGTGTTCAGAGAAGCTTTTATCCTTGGATTTCTTTCTCTTAATCTTTGTGTTGGCTGCTCTCAATCCTTTTGCAGATGATTTTCTCCTAATCTTGTTGTCTTGTTCTCTACTTTTTAAATAATTTTATCCAATACTACATTTTGGATGCCTTCCCTCTTTTATAATCTTGTTCCTCAGACTCCATGCTCTTCCACAAATGCCCCCTTTCCTTCTTGAGCTATGGAATCTCCATGGTTTTGTCTTTGGTTATTGAGAGAAACCACTGACTACCAATTTATTGATTATTTGCCAGCTCAATTAATGAATTGATTATTAATTACCCAGAAAATCTATCTCTTGGGCTATTCATTCATCTCATGTGAGAAAACTGGGATACTAAGGCAGTGTTAATGGAGTTGTGAACTGATCCAAATATTTTGGAGAGCAAATTGAACCTATGACCAAAAGGCAATAAAACTGTGCATACCCTTTGATCCAGCAATACTAATATTAGGTCTGTATCCCCAGGAGATAACAAAAAGAGGGGATTGGAAGCATCTATTTGTACAAACATATTTATAGAAACTCTTTATGTGGTGGTTAATAACTGAAAATTGAGGAGATGCACATCAAATGGAGAATGGCTGAACAAGCTGTGGCATGTGATTATATGTTTATAGTGGAATATTATTGTACTATAAGAAATTATAGGTAGGATTTCAAAGTAACCTGGAAAGACTTACAGGAAAGTGAAATGAGCAAAACCAAGAAAACACTGTATGAAGTACAGCACATACAATGAAGAACTATGTGTTACAAGACAATCCTTAAGGACTCATGATGAAGCATGCTATCTACCTCTAAAGAAAGAACTAATATTATCTGAATACAGACTGAAGCATGATGATTTTTACTACTGTCTTTTTTACTTTCTTTCATTTTCTTTTGTTTCTTTTTCTCATTGACTTCTTTCATTCCTTTTTTGTTGTTGAGTTTTCTTGTACAAAATGATTAATATGTAAATGTTTTATATGATTGTATAATACAACTTATGTCAGATTGCTTCCTGTCTCAGGGAGAGAGAAGGGAGGAAAAGATCAAATTTGGAAGTCAAAACTTAAAAAACAACAACTAATAGTTGGGGGAAAAAAAAAGATAAGAACAAGAATCGCATAGGATCAGCAGGCTTTGGTGGCTTGTGACCTACAGTGGAGTAGGGAAGCACAACCATCAGAGAGCTCACAGATCCACTGAAAAATCAAAGTATGCATACTTACATTACTGCAATTAATTGCTGGAGATTCTCTGATGTTTGTTGGACTTGAATCAGCAAGAGATGGAGAAGAATGTAACCTTTAAAAAGGAATATATAGAAACATTTGTTCTTGGCTGACTTTTAAGTGAACTCAAGTCCCAAATACCTGAGAGACCCTTACTTATCTTGAAGGTTCATCTAGGACTATTTGACTTTTAGAAGTGGGGAAAGTGACCCAAGTTTTTCATCCTAGTGATCAAAAGTCAGAACAGCTCAGGAGAGACTTTCAAGACTGTAATTCACACATATTTTTAGGGGTCCTCTATTTGTTCACTCCTCTGAGACACTTTTAACAAGTTTTTCTTTTTAACAGCTTTTCCTACAGTTTACTTTTATTGCTTTTTTTTTTTTTTCTTTTCAATTGGTAAGTGTCAATTTAGGTATCAACCAATGGGAATTTTGAAAGTCTTTGTTTGCTTGTTGAAGTTGAATGACATATATTTAGGGGGCATATGTAAGCTCCAGGCCCATTTCTCATGGGAAGTCTAAACTTCAAAAAATATTAATTTGAGAGAGTGTATTAGAACTATAAATAATGATTCCATTATATATTAGTGTTTCCTTCCCAAAATTACCTTATATCGGCTTATAAGTGTCCATGTTGTTCTCCTTCCTTCCATCCCCAGAATGTAAACTCCTTAAATGCCAGTATCTAACACAGCTCTTGAGCAGCTAAGTGCCTCAATGGATAAAACATTAGACTTGGAATCAGGAAGCGACTCATTTTCCTGAGTTCAAATCTAGTCTCAGATAGTTACCGCTTGGGTGAACCAGGACAAGTATGCTTAATTTAACTCTGTATGCCTCTCATTTCCTCATCTGTAACATGAGCTGGAGAAGGAAATGGCAGACTACTCCAGTATCCTTATTAAGAAAACCCCAAAATGGGTCATGAAAAGTCAGACATGACTGGAAAAATGACTGAACAACTATTTTTTTGACTGCCTCATAGGTGACCCCAAGTTTGAGAGTTCTTAAATTTGAGAGTTTGGGTAATGGTCCTTTCATAGAGAAAGAAGACAATTTTCCAAGTGGTTCTTATGGTTGCAGGACTAAAGATATTACAGAATTTCAAAGTTCAAAGGGACCTCAGAAGTCATATACTTCCAAACTTTTGCAGTGCAAAAGTCCCCTTTCCAATGTGCCTGGCAGGTTTAGCCTTTGCTTGAGAACCTCCAATGAGGGGCAATTGCTTCCCAAAGTATCCCCTTCCACTTTTGGATAGTGGTACTTGTGAATTGTACTTGGATAGTAGGTACTGTGCCAGGAATTGAAGTAAAGCTCACTGGACTGTGGTTTCTAGTTGCCATTCTCTGCACTTTTTAGAAAATTTGAAAATTTTGCCATTCTCAAATCTTAAAGTACCATTCTTATTTTCCATAATTTTTCAAAGACCAATGACTGTGGTACAGCATGCATATCTTTCAGGCTCCTGCTTCACTGAGGGCCAGTGAGTTGAATGAACTTTTTCTTTTATTTTTAATTTTACTACCTTCTCATCTATCAATAAATAATTCCACAAGATTTTATGAAGCATCTACTCTGTGTGAAGTATTATACTGGGCCCTGGGGATACCCCCCAAAAAAAAGAAAGGAAAAAAAAGGTCTTTCCCTTCAAAGAACTTACATTCTTTCAAGTCTATGTGCAAAATGCATGCAAAGCCAATACAAATAATTTTGAATTTTGAATATGGGGTGCCAAAAGCTGGGGTAATCAAAAAATCTTTATATAAAAGGTAAAACTTGAGTTAAACTATGGTGGTAGGCAGAGATTTTATGAGGCAGAAATGAAAAGAGAAAATTCTCTTTAGACATGGGGGATAGCCTGTGAAAAGGCAGAGAATAGATGTGAATTTTCATTTATGAGCACTGCAAATAGGCCAATTTAACTGCAAAAGAGTGACTGAAGGAGAATAATATTAATTCACCTAAAAAGGTAATCTGGAGCATATTATGAAGGGTTTTAAATGCCAGCAGAAAAGTTTGAATTTAATCCTAGAGACAAAAGGAAACCATTAGAGCTTTTTGAGAAAGGAAGTGACAAGATCAGAGCTATACTTTATACATGTTACTTTGGTAGCTGTGGTGGAGAAATTAAGTCAAGAGACTAGTAAGGAGATTATTAGAATAATATCTTCTTGTTATTTAGTCATTTTTGGTACTATTCATGATCCTTTTTTTTAGGGGGGGGTGAGTGGAACAAAGTTTTTGGCAAAGATTCTAGAGAGATTTATCATTTCCTTTTCTAGCTCTTTTTACAAATTGGGAAATTGAAGTAAAGAGAATTCTGAGTATCTGAGGTTAGACTTGAAATCAGATCTTCCTGACTCCAGACCTCCCCCAGTATTCTACCTACTTCACCATCTAGTGGAATAGTGTAAATAAAAGGAAATCCATTCTAAGGTCATGGCTGTGTGAGTAAAGAACTAGGGACATATGTGTGACATGTTGTGGAAATAAAAATTGATAAGGCTAGGCAAATAATTGGATGTCAGAGACAAGAGATAGTAAAGAGATGAGGATGACCTCACAGTTATAAATCTATATAACTGGAATAGTGGTAACTGTCTCCTTGTTTCAGGTCTCCTCCTATTCTAGTCTATCTTGCATTCAGCTTTCAAATTAATTTTCCTAAAGCACAGATGTGAATATATCATCTACCTAAAATCTTACTGAGTAAACACTAGTGGCTTCCTTGCTTCCAGGATCAAATATCAAAATTTCCTTTTGGCATTCAAAGGTCATCACAATGTAGTCCCTCTGTACCTTTCCTGCCTTCTTATACCTTACTCCCCTTTTCTTCTTCTCATTCTTCAATCTAGAGATATTAGTGGTTTTGCTGTTCCTGAAACAATAGGTTTCATTTCCAGACTGGACATTTTTCACTGATATTCCTTCATGAATGGAATATTCTCCTCATCTGTATCCCTTGGCTTCCTCCAAGTCCTAGCTAAAAACCCCAGGGTCTGTTAGAAGTCCTTTCTTAATCCTTTTAATGCTAGTGCCTTCCCTCTGTTCATTATCTCCAATTTATCTGTTATATCTTGTTATGTATCTTGCGTAGGCATAGTGGTGCATGTGTGTGTTGTCTCCCTTATTGGACTGTGAGCTTCTTAAAAGCAATTATTGTCCTTTTTACTTTGTATCCCTATACCTAGGGCTTTAGTATTGTGGCTGATACATGGTAGCTCCTTAATAAATTTTTATTGATTGACTTACCAATGCCCTGAACAGAAAGAGTTTTGGGGGCAAGATAATAAGTTCAGTTTAAATCATATCAAATTTAAGATGCTTATGGACTATCCAATTCATAATGTCTAGTAATCAATTACTAATAGGCAACTGGATTTTAGAAGAAAAAATTGGGCTGCTTATATAGGTATTATATAAGCATTATATAAGATCTTATGTAAGTTTATATATATTCATGTTACTTAAACTCATGGAATCTGATAAAATTATTAGTAAAGAGGTTATGGAGAAAAGAGGAAAGGGTCTGAGGCAAAACCTTGAGGTATGTCTTTAGTCAAAGAGTAGGATGTAAATGATCCAAAATAAGAGACCAATACAAAGAGGAAAGAGTTCCTAGAAGGAGAGAATGGTCAACAATATCTAATGTAGCAGAGAGATTAAGAGAGAAGGATGGAGACTGAGAAAAGACCATTGGAGATAGTAATTAAGATATCATTTGGTCATTTTAGAGAGAAACGTTTCTATTGAATGATTAGTTTGCAAGGGTTTGGGAAATGAGGGAGAGAAAATAAAATAAAATTAATTAGGGTACAAAGAGTTTTTCTGGCCATGAAAGAAAGGAGAAATAGCATGATAGCTTGAGGGTATGGTAGGGTCAAATGAAAGGATTTTTTAAGGGAGACCTGGACATGCTTGTAGGTCATATAGAAAGAGTCAGGAGATAGTGAAAATATACAAATTACATTTTAGTCATTTTCATTCTGTTCTTTTGAATCCAAAGATTATTCTTTTTGGCAAAGAAAACTGAAATGAAACGAGAGACTAGCAGTTCTGCTTTGTTAGCATTGTTTCATCTGTCTTGGGAAGGTGTCTTTGATCATCTTCTTGTCATCAATATGTCAAAGCTAAACAAATCCTAATATCCTTTCAGTTATCTTTTGCTTTCTTCATTAGTCTCAGTTCTTTTTGAGCCTTAATGCTCTTGCCATTCTTCTCACAGGACTGCACCATTTGTAATTTTTTTCCTCCTTGTAAATTCTGACTTCCATCTTCTTAACAGGCCTCTTAGAAATCCAAATTAATTGATGATATTCCTATGCACCCATATTGGTCTCTTTTGACAATTTCTTTTCTTCTTCTTTGAGTCTTCAGAATTTGGTTTTGAAGAGAATTCCATCCTTTCTGAACTAACTTATCCTGTGGAATTTTTTTGACTATGAGATCATACCAGTCCTTTCTCTATACTCTTTAAAATCTGCTTTCCCAAATCTAGGATGAAACTCAAGATATTTCCTCTCAATTTCTATCACAAATTCTGCCAAAAACCAAATAGCTGATATTTTTTAACTGAATATAAGTACAACTTCATCCTTTCATGAGTAGAGAAGTCAAGAAGGAAGATTTGTTCTTGATCTGATTGTAACCAACAAGGATGCTAGATTAAAGAACACGAAAACCTCTGGGAAAGTGGCCACTTCATTCATTTATCAATCTTTCAAACTCATCACACAGTCAGATTCCCCACTGTACCTCTTTACATCCTTTTTTTTTCTTTTTACACTAAAGCCTTTATGTTAGTTCTATTTATTTATAAAGAAAATATTCTCTTTGATATCCCATATAATAGAAGAGTATTCTTTAATACCTTTTCATTTAGCTTTTCTTCTAGGAGGAAAGCCTGCACTTTGGATATGGACAAATCACTTAGCTGTGGCAGAAACACAAATATCATACACTATAGAAACTTTTATCCATCTTACTAGAGTATATAATAGGAGGATGTTTGTTATCATAAGGATCACAAGAATAGGCAGAAAAATAAGCAACTATAACATAAGGAGCTATCTGTTTTAGTCTATTAATGGATTGATACTTCTAGAATCAATAACTTGGAAGGCTACTGCCTTAGTATAATAGAATTGATAGTAAAAGATTTATAAGCTCTACCCCACCTCAGAAAAATTACCAATGTGCCAAATTTTCAATGTAATATTTGATTGACTGGTTCAGACCCCCATTCTTCAAAGAGAATACAGAAACTTAAACATTATTCTAAGCTTTGAAGCACTTTGGAAACAAAAACTAATTCTCATCGTATCTACCAAAGACAGTTGAGAAATTACTCTGGAGAGAGAAATAAAAGAAGAAAAGGAGCTGAGGACAACACAGATGGGCAAGGAGAATCTTCAATTCATGGTCTGCTTTCCAGGTAGTTCATACTGATCAGCATAATGGTTGGATATTCTTCTCTATTGATTTATATATTTAATTCTCTACCATTAAATATTAGCTTCAATTTTAAGATCAATACTCTTACTGCTTCAAACCATTCGGCACAGGAGTATCAGATTAATTTTCCGAAAACTTGGTTTTTCCCATGTTATTCCCCAAAGAGGAATCCATAAGTGTGCAAAGCAACAAAGCATAGTAGAAAGAGTTTTAGTTTTAGATTCAGAAGGCCTGGCTTTGGATCACCTCTTGGGGACTCAGTTTCCTCACCTTTAATAAGGAGTTTGAACTAACTGATCTCTAAGGTTCCTTCCATCTTTATCAGTTTATGAGTCTATTAAGTTTCCTACAATCTGTAAGATAAAGTTCAAATCTGTTAGTTTGAAATTCAAGGCCCACCATAATCTGACTTTACCTTATTTATTCAGACTGATCTCCAATTTGTTCATTGCACTGCAGTTAGTTAAGCTCTTTCACAGCCCTTTTAACTACTCTAAAAGTCCTGTCTTACTTCCTTTCTAATTATCCAAAGCTTATTTATCCTGCAAGCTCTAGTTCAGCTTCACCTTTCTTTATGAAAACTTCCCTAGTTACTTCTCCTTCTCCAGCCTCCTAGAGGAAATTTCTGAGCCAGAGGGAACCTTAGAGATAACTAAGTCCAAACTCTGCCTTTTGCAGATGAGAAATGAAGATTTAGAGAAGTGAATATCTTGCCCCAAATCACACAAATTAATAATATCAAAGCCAGGATTAAACTTCATATCTCCCAGCTCTCATTTCTCTTATACCATGAGATATAGCCCTCATGGCAAGATGCTTGATAAGAACTGAACCAAGTAGAATAAGAGGATGCAAGGGCCCTCAAAGGTCAACAAAGGCTGGTGAGAGGGAAAACGGTCTCCTAGAAAATCACACAAGAAAATAATAAATAGCTAATAAAATTTAAAATGAACAGAATACTGAAATAGACTCTATATAATTAAATGCTCCAAAGTTGAAGTGATGTTACAAAAGTTCTATATTCCCAGTGATGTTGGGAGAAGGGGTTATAGATGTAGAGCTGCAAGAAACATCAGAGGGCATTTGGTTTATATCTTTCATCCTACAGATATAGATTTGTTTCCTACAATATGTAAGATGAGGTCCAAATGTGTTAGCTTGGAATTCAAGACCCATCATAATTTGACTTTACCTTATTTATTCACAACCATCCCCTCCAATTTGTTCATTTCACTGAAGTTAGAAGAGCTTTTTCACAGTCCCCTCATCTCATGCCCAGGCTCTTCCCTTCCCTATAAACCTAGAAAGGCAATTTGCTGAGGGTCACTAAAGTAGTGTTATATTAGTTCTGCATTTGTCTAAGTAGCCAACATAATTCAGAGTCCCAGGTAGCAATTAATAAATATTTATTAAAGTAAATTGAAGATAGAAGGTAAAAATAACATCAACATTTATATAGTACTTTAAGATTTGCAAAGCTTTTCCCACAAATTTTCCCATTCAGTCCTTAGAACAATTCTGTGATATTAGAGATATAGTAATTATTATTCCCATTTTACAGATGCAGAGACTGAGTCTGAGAGAAGCTAAACAACTTGTCCAGGATTCACACAATTATAGGTGTGATAGGCAGAATTGGGGTCCAGGTTTTCCTGACTCCACACATCATATTCCATTTACCTAGTCCAATTGTCTTTACATTAAAGCCACATGACAAGAAGCCACCAGACTTACAGTCTGTGTTCTACATATACACACACTTTAATTTTGTAGCCATATAGAATTACCTCTGTAAGTCGAGAACTTCATTTTCAATCTCTGTTCCTATACTACCAGCACCAATGACTGTTCCTGTAGATATTCCAGGCACACTAATAAAAGACTGTCTGGAAGCATCTAAAGCCACAGAAAACACAAATGAAAACATGGGGAAATGGTAAAAAGATTATAGTTCCAAACATGTCATCTCTGTTAGTTGTAGTTTAGGTTTTCTTTTTTCCTATTCAAATTGAATTCTCTGAGCACTCTTTAAAATTGTAACCCATCTGCTCTAAAATGTGTTTTGCCATTGGATTTTAATCCATACTATAATATTTCAAAAGAATAAACAGGAATTGGTTATCTGAGAATTAAATAAAATAGCATCATCACTAGTCATTTTTTCCTGCCTGTCTACTGGTACCAGTAAATATAGAGTCTGATGCAATTATTTCAATACTAAAGAACTAAGGAGAATAAAATAGTAGTTTGACTTAATTCATGAATGAGTTAATTCTATGGCATATGATCATCATTGTAATCATTATAACTAACATTTATATAACTAACATTTATATAATGCTTACTATGTTCCAGATACTATATTAAGTACTTCACGAATATTACCTTCCTCTCAACAATCCTGGAAGATAAAGCCTATAATTATCCCCATTTTTTTTGATGGGGAAACTGAAGCAAGTAGAGTTTTTTTTATTTTTATTTTTAGGTGACTTGTTGTGGGATCACATAGATAATAAGTGTCAGAGTCTGCATTTGAACACAGGTCTTTCTGACTCCGGGCTCAGAATTCTATTACTAAGCAACATAAGAGAAAGTGTCGTATCCAGACAGCTGGCATAAAATAGGCAAGGGTTAACAGCCAGACTGTTTGTAATCATCAAAGAATAAGGCAGGGTTGTGCTGGAGTTAGCTTGAATGGGCTCAAGAGAGGCAATTATTAAGCTTTCAGTGTGAACATTCGTGTGGGCAAACACTATAAACTAGAATTTTGGTTCATTGTTCTGTTGATTGTCGAGACTTAAAAAAGTGATTGTAAAAATTATCATGATTCAGGTTAAACTTAAAAATGTGCCATGTGCAATTCCAAAAGACTCACATTGGAAAATGCTATCCACACCCAAAGAAAGAACTAAAGAGTCTGAATGCTGATTGAGGCATATCATTTTCACTTTTTTTCTTTCTTGTGGTTTTTCCCTTTTGTTTTAAGTCTTTTTTTACAACATGATTAATATGGGAATGTTCAACATGATTGTACATGTATAGCCTATATCAGATTGCTTGCTATCTTGGGGAGGAGGGAAAAGAAGGAGGAAGAAAAAATTGGAATTCAAGATTATAAAAATGAATGTTGAAACTATCTTTACATATAATTGGAAAAAACAAAATACTATTATGTAGGAAAAATTTTTAAAAAATTAAAAAGTATATTATGTATACTTAACCCATACTATAATATTTCTGGAGATCTGGTTAAACTTTTGTAAGCACACCTCTAATAAGTAAGGTTATTGGCCATTATAAACAAGGAACAGAGAAAACAAATTTGGTAACAGAGTGGGGAAACTAAGGTCCTGCAATGTTGGAGTTAATAGAAAGGAACAAAAGCTGAGGCAAAAACAAAATGCCAATCAGAAAAGGAAATGAGGCCAGCAAAAGTGAGCCTGACTGTTTGCTGAATTCAATGTTCTCCAGCAAATCTTTGCAGATGTGTGAGGACAGATTCTGCCACTTTTGCTTTCTTAAAAGGGACAAACTTGGATACAGAACTGTCCCAAGATCACAGATTTAGAGTTGGAAGATACTCAGGGATCATTCAATTTGATCCCTTCATTTTATGAATCAGGGAATGGGGAGAGGGGGAGGTCTTGCCCAAAGTCATCCAAGGGCAGAGCTGTCAGAGCTGGAAGTCTAACCCAGAGAGTTTCACAAAGAGCTTGAGAGATTTCACAAGCAACACTGTCTCCTAACACAACTTATAGATGACATACACTTACTTCAGCACCAGAAGACATGTAGGTTGTCCATATTCCCATTCAACCACATGGCTATTCCATTTTAATATGCTATAATCTTGATTTATTAGAGCCAAAATGCTAAGGATCTTATTGTCTCTTTTGAGTTTTCCCTACCAGGGTCACTTCTCCATAATCACAGGATTGCTACTTTTTAATGATCCCTCAAAAGCAAGGACCAAAATCTTAGGGACATGCCAACGGGCCCTTGTATTTCCCAAAACAAACTAACCTTGTGGTCACAGGGGTCCCAAGAGGATCTGATTTATGCACAGAGTGGACAAGATTAGTGAAACATCCCAATGTGACTATTTCAAAAAAATACCATCTCCTACATTAAGCCTTTCCAGAGGCCAGAAACTGTCACTACCTTCCTCTTAACAAATTATTTTTTGTTAATAAAACATATTTATATATTCATAAGGAAACATAATTGTCTCTCTTAAAGACCATCACCTTAATGAAGGCAGGGACTTCTTCATTTTCTCTTTGTATCTCTATCCCCTAATGGCATAGTGGCCTAAACTTTTTTTTTTCTTCAGCTAGACTACTAAGAAGAAATCCTGGTAAAGAATTTCCTTTATTAATAATGTATATAGGCAGTTTTTCTGTCATTTACAGTCTTAGAGACTTGCCTGGATCACTGAATGCTTTAAATAACTTGCCTATGGTCACACAGCAAGAATTATGTCAGGGGCAGGATGTAAACTAGGATCTTCCTGATGCAGAGGCCACTTATTATACCATATTGCCTCTGCACCTGGCACATAGGAACTCATTAAATGCCTTCTAACTGATAGAAGATAAACTTCCTAGAGGTATGGTCTCTTTTGTTCCTGCCTTTGTGTTCCCATCCCCTATCATATTTTAAGTGCTTAATAAATGCTTGTTGACAGATTGATAGAATAATGAATAATAACTATGTCTACATAGTTTATATTGTGGAATCAGCATTCTCCTTTTCCTATTATTACTTATGTAACATTGCTAATATCTGGAAATCTTGCTTCCAAGCAGGATATTGGCTTCTTCCTCTTGCTTTAATATGAGTTTGGGTCCCCAGTGTTCAAAATAAAATATCCTAAACACTAACTTCCCATCTTTTCTTCAGCACCGCAAAACGATTTAAAATCTTAAAGATAGAATAGCACAAGGGATCAGACACAGTGCATTCAAAGACAAGAAGACCTGGGTTCAAGTAAGTCTTGCTTAAAACATAAGGTCATAAGTATTTTACAAATAAAATACAAACTGTAATAACCATAACAAAAGCATGTATGCAGTGCTTTAAGATTTGTAAAGCTGAAATCCTGAACAAGTTCCCTAACAACTCAGTGCCCTGGACAACAATTTAAAACTATCCATTGCAGAGAAGTTGCTGATTTGCATTCATAGAAAGGGTTTCCTAACATCATTTTAGAAGTCCCTGTATCAATGAAACCATAGCCCCAAAACAGAAGATAAAGCAAACCTCCTAATCTTACCTTCTGATGACTGTGAGCTGCAAGTAAGCAGTGATGTTTCCCTGGATTCTCTACATCCCCTAAAATTAAAAAATGCTAAAAATTTAGAAAAATTTTTTTCAACAAACAATATAAAAATAATTTATTAAGTACCTACCACGTACAAAGCTTTGTTCTGAGTCCTAGGGAATTAAATTTATATGCAATTATTTTGAATAATAATATTTTGAAGTAATTGGTTAGAATAAAAAATCACATATATTTTAAAAATTATTTAAAAAAAACCATTAAGCATTTGTTTTCTCCCTTTCCTCACTAGAAAAAAATCCATTGTAGCAAATACATATTTATGTAAATATATTTGTATGACTATATATACATTTATATATATTTTTTGTTTGGCTATATATGTATATCTATTAGTATAAATTTGTATAAGTACATACATACACACATATATATGTTTGAATATATATATGCATATATATATATATTTAGTCTGTGTCTATATGTTGATGTTCAGTCATTTCAGTCATGTTTGATTCTTTGTGACTCTATTTGGGGTTTTCTCACCAAAGATATTAGAGTGATTTGACATTTCCTTCTCCAATTCTTTTTACAGATCAGGATTCTAAGGCAAACTTAAAATTCCAAGGCAAAAAGCGACTTGCCCATTTTCACACAAGTTAAGTATCTGAGACCAGATTTGAACTGAGGAAGATAAATCTTATGGACTTTTGGCTTGGCACTCTATCCACTGTACCATCCAGCTGCTTCCTATTTTTATATATCTACATCTATATCTTTACACACACATATAGTCAGGCAAAACAGATTGTCATGTTAAACATATAAGTTTTGAGCAAAGTGATATATAATGTTTTAGAGAGAATGTCACCCTCTTAAACAATGCTGGATCAATGCTCATTTTCCTATATCCAGTACATGCCCTGATATTTAATTTTATTTCTTCCTCATTATACTTGCTTAAACTATGATATCAATGTTAAGAAGACAAGAGATATGTAAGGGACAGCAGATTAACAAAAGGTATTAAATTCTCAACTCTTTTTCACCACTTATTCTAAATTTAAAAAAAAGGATCTCTATTTTAGAAATCCCATTCAAAATCCCAATCAAAATTCAAAGAAACAATTGTACATCAAAAAGTTCACAGGATAAAAAAGTACAAATAATAAGGGGAGGACATAAGCTTTTAGATAATAAATTACCATATGTGGTTTAAAATAAGTCTGTAACAACATATTCATATCCTCTATTAATAGTTGGAGAGTGCTACAAACAAGTATTGATAGTAAGATTAAAGTGTCATAAGTATTTTACAAAAAAAGTACAAACTACAATAACTATAACAATAGCATGTATATAGTGCTTTAAGATTTGCAAAGTATTTCACAAATATTATTTCATTTGGTTCTCATAACAACCCTGAGAGATAGGTGCTATTATTGTTCTTACTTTAGAGATGAGGAAATAGAAATATATAGAATTTAATCAAGTGGCTTGCCCAGGATCCCATAGCTAGTAAGTGTCTGAGACTGGATTTAGTTGAAGGGGGGAGGAGAGGGAAGGAGGGAGAAATGGGAAGAATGAAGGGAAGGAGAGAAAGCTGGAGAGAGGAAGGGAAGAACAGAGAGAGAGAGAGAGAAAAGAGACAAGAGAGACAAGAGAGACAAGAGAGAGAGAGAGAGAGAGAGAGAGAGAGAGAGAGAGAGAGAGAGAGAGAGAGAGAGAGAGAGAGAGAGAGAGAGAAAAGAGACAAGAGAGACAAGAGAGAGAGAATGCTTGTTCAGATACAATCAATTCTCTGGTATGAATAGGATTTTTCATCATAAGTCCTTCAGAGTAGTCATGGATGATTATACTACAGAGAGTAGCAGTCATTTACACCTGGTCATCCCAGAATATTGCTATTACTTTTTATACAGTACATTTTATTTTGTTTGATTTCATGGAAGACTTTTCAGGTTTTTTTTCCTGAGAACATCCTTCTCATTATTAACCACAGAACAATATTCCATCACAAACACATACCACAGTTTATTGAACCATTCCCCAGTTGACAGGCATCCCCTCGATTTCCAATTTTTTCCTGAGAAGAGAGCTGCTATAAAAATTTTTGTGCATATAGACCATTTTCCTTTTTTAAAAAAATCCTTTATTTATGCCTAGTAGTGGAATTGTTAGGTCAAAGGATATGCATGAATTTGCAGCCTTTTGGGCATGATCATATCTTTTGATCATTTATCAATTGGGGCATGACTCCTATTTTTTTTTATAAATTTAATTCAGTATAGAGAGGCTTGGAGAGACTTACATCAACTGATGCTGAGTGAAATGAATAGAACCAGAAGATCGCTGTACACTTCAATGCTGTATGAAGATGTATTCTGATGGAAGTGGATATCTTCAACATAAAGAAGATCCAACTCACTTCCAGTTGATCAATGATGGACAGAAACAACTACACCCAGAGAAGGAACACTGGGAAGTGAATGTAAATTGTTAGCACTACTGTCTATCTACCCAGGTTACTTATACCTTCGGAATCTAATACTTAATGTGCAACAAGAAAATGGTATTTACACACATATATTGTATCTAGGTTTTACTGTAACACATGTAAAATGTATGGGATTGCCTGTCATCGGGGGGAGGGAATGAAGGGGGGGGGATAATTTGGAAAAATGAATACAAGGGATAATATTATAAAAAAATTACTCATGCATATATACTGTGAAAAAAAATTCCAAAAAAAATTTTAATTCAGTTCCCTCTATGTTTGAAAAATGAAGCCTTATCAGAAAAATTTGCTTTAAAATTCTTTTTACAATTACTCTTGCTAACTATATTTCCAGGGTCACACAGCTAGGAAGTGTCTGAGACCAAATTTGAACTTGGGTCCTCCTGAATTCAAGGTTGGTGCTCTATCCACTGCACCACCTAGCTGTCTCCTTCTTCATTTACTTTCTCTCTCCTTTCACCCTATCTCTCCTCAGAAGTTTTGCTACTGACCACTCCCTCCCCCAATATGCACTCTCTCTCTCTCTCTCTCTCTCTCTCTCTCTCTCTCTCTCTCTCTCTCTCTCTCTCTCTGTCTCTCTCTGTCTCTCTCTGTCTCTCTCTCTCTCTCTTTTTTTTTAAATCACTCTTCCCCCTTCCTGTACCCCATGCCCCTCCTATTTTCCTACAGGGTAAGATAGATTTTTATACCCACATTGAGTGTGTATTACACTTAATTTTTAAAAAAATATAAATTGTACAAGTAAAGTTTGGGGAAACATAACAATAACAGTTTATATGAAGATTTAGTGATGTTGGTTGATTGCAAATTCAACATGAATTCAGAGTATATTGTGGCTATCAAAAAAACTAAGATTTATCAATAATTCTCGGTAAAAGGTAAGAGGCTTACTATTACATACTTGTCAGACTACTCTGATGAATTCTTTTTAATAATAACTTTTTATCTTCAAAAGATAAAAAAGATATAAATATAATTTTCATTATTCACCCTTGCAAAACCTTGTATTCCAAATTTTTTCTTCTTCCCTTCTCCCACCCCCCTAGACAGGAAGTAATCCAATATAAGTTAAGCATGCACAATTCTTCTATACATATTTCCACATTTATCATGCTGCATAAGAACAATCAGATCAAAAAGGAAAGAAAAATGAGAAAGGAAAAAAAAAAACAAGCAAACAACAAAAAAGGTGAAACTACTATGTTGTGAGCTACATTCAGTCCCCACAGTCTCTCTCTGAATGCAGATGGCTCTCTCCATCACAACAGACTACTTCGTTTTCAGTTTAAGAGAAACATTGACAAACCAGAGCACGTCCAAAGAAGGGACAGGACTTGAAACTATGGCAGGGAGGAAGCGAGTAGAGAAGCACATGGGATTTACGAGTTAGGAAGATCTGAGTTTGAAGCTGGCTTCAAAAATATTTATTAGCTGTGTGACACTGACTGAGTCTTAAGCTCTGTGTGCCTAAGTTTTCCCATTCTTCACATAGATAACAATAGTACCTATTTCACAGGATTCTTGTGAGATTCCAATGAAATAAAATATGTAAATTTTTTTGCAAACCTTGAAATTATTATTCTAGATATTATGTCATAGGAGGAAGCATTAAAAAACAGATTATATGTGCTATGATAATAATTTTAAAAATTACTTACATAACTAATGTGTTGATGGATACAATGTATTCCAGTTCTTTGGTCCAAGGGTTTATGAAACTAAACCACTGGCTTTTTAAAGTTATAAATGAACCATCTTTTGCTTTGAATTTGTAGGAATCAGTAAAGATTTTCTCCTTACTCTGTAGAACTAAACAGATAAGAAAAATTCAGATTATTGTAATATTCTTAAGATAATATATCACTTATAAAATTAATTTCTTTCATATTCTTTCAGACTTCTAGATTTATGTTTTGTATGAATTAGGTTTCAATACTATTTGAGGGAAGGGAAAGAAAGAAGAGGGAGGAGACAGAGAAAACAAAAATCCAGGTAAAGATTTTACAGAGAAAAATTCTATTCATTGCATACCTGCTTTATGTTTGTTGGTTAGATTACTCTGATCATCTTGATGGAAGTATTCATAACAAGAAGTTCCCAAAAGTTCTTGTGGAAGATAGCCTAAAATTGCTGTTGCCCTTTTTAAACAGAAAAAATTCAGAACTGGTAAATATACAACTTTCTAGTATACTGTATATTGATTCTAATTAATAGTCTAATGGGAGGTGTTATATTCCCCTTGCTTCATGTGGTCCAGAAACTCCCAAGTGCAAATGAACTAGATTAAAATTTAATTGGGAAATATTTAACAAAATAATAAACATATAATTCAACATGGATAATATTAATTTGTGATTTTTCAAGTTAATATGTGGTAGCCAGGGATCTGTTTTTTTTTTTTTTTAATTTTACATCACTAATCTATTCTACATTATTGTTACTGAGATAGGTTAATGTCATAATTGGAGAGAGTGCTTGGTCTAGAGTCAAGTGGAGGTAAATTCAAATATAATCTCAGATATTTACTGTCTATGTGGCTCCAAGCAAGTCACTTAACTACTCTATCTAACTCAGTTTCCTCAACTGTAAAATAGGGATAACAATACTTACCTTTCAGAGTGGCTATTCTGATCAAATGAAATAATATTTATAAAGAACTATGTCTGGAACACAGTAAGTATTTAATGAATGTTTGTTCCTTTCTCCTTCTTCCCTCCCCAACTACTGGTTAGAAGAGAACTATAGCAGGACAATATATAAGTAGTAGGCAAGGAACCTCGGGAGTTTCACAGGATTATAGCATCACAGATCTGAAGTTGGAAAAAGATATCCCGGGCCATCTAATTCAACCCCCTAATTTAATAGGTGAGGAAACTGAGGCCTGAGGAAGTTAAATGACTAGCCCAATGTCACATAGGCAGTAAGTATATTCTTCTCATGTATTCTCTGGTCTCTTTGGATTCTGAGATTCCACTTTGGAATGTTGTAGTACATCTGGAAATTTCAAGGGAGGATGCAGATCTTCCTGTGTCCCAACCTAATCAAAGACATAGTAATTATTACTCCCAGATCAATGAAACTATGGCAACAGATTGTCTCTCCATCTCATGTCATTGACTGAGATACACTGTAGTGATCATGCTTCAGTTAGAAATGTGCTGACATAGCAATACACTCATTCTACTCAAGCCTTTCCTTTTTAAATTAAATCAACCCAAATGGGCTACAGAACAAATAATCATTCTTGTAATCTTATAAATCAGCACTTGCAATTATAATTGTTATTGCATTGGTTACCGTTGATCCACATAAACAAACTTTCCATTTGTGGCAAAGCGGGTGACAAATTCTGTTGGTTTGACTTTAATTTCCCCACTGTTCTGTGGAACAATATATGGATGTAATCTTCCGATGGCCACAAGGCAGTTAAAGTTACTGCTGTTTTTCTGGTTGTCATTGTCTTCTTCCAGTCCCATTACGCTCATGGGCCAACTCCTCAGATAACCCATACAATGAACAGTACAGAACTTCCTGTGATCTAATTTAAAAGAAAAAGGGAAGGAAGAAAAGAAAGAGAAGAAAGGAGGGAGAAAGGAAGAAAAGTAGAAAGAAAGAAGGAAGGAAGATAAGAGGAAGAAAGGAAGGAAAGAAAGAAAAGAGGGAAGGAGGGAGAAGAGAGAAGGGAGAAAAGAAGGAAGGAAGGAAGAAAGGAAGGAAGGAAGGAAGGAAGGAAGGAAGGAAGGAAGGAAAGAGAAGAAAAAGAGAGAGGGAGGGAGGGAGGGAAGAAGGGAGAAAGAAAAGAAAGTAAACAAGGAAGGAAAGGGAGAGAGGGAGGAAGGCATAAAGGAAGGGAGGAAAGAAAAGAAGAGGAAAAGAAGGAAGGAAGAAAGGAAGGAGAGAGGATGGAAAGAAGGAAGAAAGAAGAGAGTGAGGAATGGAGAGAAGGAGAGAAAGACAGGGAAGGAAAGCAGAAGAGGGGGAAGGAAGGGAAGGAAGAGAAGAGTGAAGAAAAGAAAATGAATTAAAGTCATTAGGAATAAATTCTAAAACTTTTTCAGTCATAACATTAATCATTGTGCTTCAAAAGTATGAATAAGAATAAGCCAGAAAATGACAGATGAATTGACTCTGTTTTAAAAGAATTCTGTGTTCTTTTCTGCTTTGTAGTCTTGATAACTGAAATGATTCTATCTCACTTTCTGGGAAATTTAGTTATGCTTTCCACATGAAAAGAAGGGGAAAAAAAACCACATGGCTAATCTCTTGTTTCAATTGATATTAATCTAATTCTGGTTGCATAGCTATAATACAATTTGCAAAATGAAGGTCATTGACATGTATTGTAAAGAATTTCACAACATAGCTCCTTCCATCCTATTAATTGTATGGTTAGTTATTTTTCATTAATTTCTCAAATTTAGTTTGGTTTTTTTGGGGAAAAGATTTTGAATATATTATGGGCATATTCTAGAGATAATCCAGGAACTAATGAAAAGTGAAAGAGTATGTTTAAAATAATTCTTTTTTTTTTAAAGAAGAGGAAAGAGATTTCTTTTCAGTGGCCTGACTTTTAATCTTTTAATTTGACTTTGCCAGATCCTCAATAGAAGGACTCAGGATTGGATTAACATTTTACAGAGCTCCCAGATTCACATTAGTAAGAGCAAAGTCATAGTCAAAGCCAAAAATGCTTGAGCCTTGAAGAACACACTGACCTCTAATTGTTAGTACCTATAAATATGTCTGTTGTGGGCCCATGCAAATATTGCAGACATTGCAGAGTAGGGAACATATTCTGTTGGTTTGACTTTAATCTCCCCATAGTTTTATGGTGTTGTATGTGAAGAGAAGTTTCCAAAGTCCACAAGACAGTTAAAGATATTGTTTTCTTCTTATTGCCTCTCTGTTGGCATTATAATGTAAATAAATGTGTTTATTATATATCATATAATTATATAGCATGCTTTATAACTTAATTATGCATTAATGTGATATTTATGCATGCTTATTGAGAATGACATCACATAAAATTTATAATCATAGTAATTTTCTATAATTATTAGCAATTGCTACTAATCACAGCCCAAGTTTAAATAACACTTTACATTGCTATCTGAAACAATAAATAAGCCCCCCCCCCTCCAATTTTCCACACTTTGTCCTTGTCTCTTACTACATTCTGGAGCTAGTTCCTCAAATAATGACAGTGGAGGTTAACTACATTGGCTTTTATGTTTTCAATAGAATTTTCAGGGAGGCTTGCTGGTAATTTCAAAATTATTTTTAAAAATTCAATTATATTTCATCTTCAGTTCTAAGTTCTCTTCCTCCCTCACTTTCACCCCATTTGGAAGACAAGAAATATATTTTTAATTATGCAAACTAGGAAACATCTAATTCGCCAAAAAATTAAATGGAAACATTTCTAGGAAAAATCATATGTTCTTATTTAACCCATTTTGAAGAGTTTGTTTTTTGGGGATTTTTTTTGGAGGGGCTCATTTAAAATTCAGTTCAACTCCTTCCTCTCCTACAAAACCTACAGCTGTCTCAAACATTTTATTGGACCCTTTCATTGGTTAGATAGACATAGTCTTCTGATATCTCAGAATCACAGACTTATTAGTCTTATTTACCTTTCCACGGATTAATTTTTTCTTTGCAATTAGACTGTAAGATCCCAAAGAACAATACTCTATTTTATTTTTTATATATTTATTATTTTTACATGTATTTTTCATTTATTTAGTTATGAAAATTAATTACAAATGACTTTCTCTGGGTCATAGAGTTAGTATCTGAAGCTGCATATGACCTCGGGAGGTCCTCTTGAATCCAACAGTGATCCACTATCCACTGTGCCACCTAGAAGCCCCAATTTTGCTACTTTTGATTCAAATTGGAACTTCAGAGATAATCTGGGCCAGTAGTTCTTAAAATGTGGTCAGAGGTCTTCAAGACTTTTACAGAGAATGCATGAAGCTAAATCTATTTTCATAATAATATTAATATGTTATTTCGCAATTAAAATGTCCCTCTGTTTTCTGGTTACATACATGTCTGTGTAAGGCTAGATGTATTTTATGGATCAAATGCAGAAGTAGAGATTTGTAAACCTATATAAAACAGGGATACTCTTCACACCAAATTGTTTTTTGTTATGGAAAGCAATGATTATTTTTCACAAATAATATGATTTATGTTAACATGTAATAGGTTTATTGTTATATTTAAATTTATAAATATTTTAAAATTTATCAATTTTGATATCAAATATGGTAAGGATAAACAAATATAACCTATCTAAACACAAAGCTTTTGGGGGTCCTCAATAATTTTTAAGTGTGTAAAGGGATCCTGAGACCAAAACATTTGAGACCTACTGTTCTATTCTCACAGTCTTTTAGAAAAATTTCTAGTTAATATTTATATTTCTCATTTATTTATTTTTAATTGAATTTTCCTTCTTAATATACTTGTAAAGAATTTGCAGCAATATGTGACCAATGGAAGGATTAACAGGGAACAAAGTTTCTGATATAAATTTCTGTTTACCCCCTATTCTCGAATATTTATTTCCTCTTCTTTTATAAAGAAAATCTGTGATACCATATCATATCATATTCCCAATGCTGACAATTTGGTAATAAATATATTAACATTATTAAAGCTTCAGCATATGCTTTTCCTAATCTTCCCAGTTGCCAGTAATCTCCCTTCCAAATTACTCATTGTATTTAACTACTCTGTATATATATCTCACAGCCTTTTTGTATTCCCTTCAGGGTCCAGCACAGGATTTTTCCATGGCAGACATTTAAAAAATGTTTGTTAACTTGAAAAAAAAATATGAAAGCAGAATGTATTCACATAATAGTCATTAACATTGCCATAAGTGAATTAAATGAAGTCAGAGATATCAAAAGGAGGCAGTGTAAACTCCTTGAGGGTTTCATTTTCTCAGGAAGCTATTTGGCAGAGTAAATAAAGCCCTGCACTTGGAATCAGGAAGATCTGAGTTCAAATCCTATTTCAGATACTAAAGCAAATCACTTAACTTACGTATGACTCAGTTTCCTCATCTGTAAAATAGATATGAAAAATAGCAACTTCTTTCCAATGTTGTGAGGATAAAATGAGATAGTTGTAAAAGCTTTGTAAATTTTAATAAAGGGCTACATAAATGCTAGCTATTCTTATCATTATTTTTATCTATATATTTATTTTTTCTTTATAGTTTTATTTTTTTTCCCCTGAGTCTAGGGTTAAGTGACTTGCCCAGGGTCACACAGCTAGGAAGTGTTAAGTGTCTGAGACCAGATTTGAACTCCAGTCTTCCTGAATTCAGGGCTGGTGCTCTATCCACTGTGCCACCTAGCTGCCCCCATAGTTTTATCTTTATATATGGGATAAAAAAAAAAAAAGAATTCTTAGAAGAAATGCCCGAGTTGAGCCTTGAAGAAAGTTAAAAAAATTTAAGACATGAAGTGAGAAAGCATTTTTTTTACAGTAATGAAGAACCTAAAAGAATATAGGCAGGAGATAATGTACTTTTTCAGGTAACAATGAGAAAACTACTTTGGCCAACTATGGCAGCCTGAGGGATGGTAACATGATATTAGTATGGAAGAAAGGCTGGATCCAAGTTGTGAAGGGCTTTAAATGCCAATCTGAGGATTTGATATTTATCTGAGAAGCAACAGAAAATTACTAAAGATTCTTGAGCAGAGAAATGTTAGGGTCAAACCTGTGTTTTTGGAAGACTGTTTTGATAGCTGGACAGACGGATGCATTAGAGAAGGCTCAGAAGGAAAGTACAACCAAGAGGCTACTGCTGCAATAGTCCAGGTGAGAGATGCTAGAAACTTGATCTATGGCATAGGCTGCATGAATGGAGAGCAAATACATACAAAAGATGCATCTGATTAGATGTAAAAGAGAGGGCTAGATATGTAGATTTAGGAATCATCTTAATAGAAAGGATACTTGAACCCACTGAAGCTGACAATAAGATCACTGAGGGAGGGCACGTATATATAGAAGGAAAAAAGGGTGCTCAAAACAGAACTTTGAGAAACAACCACAGTTAGGGTGAAGGGACCTGGAGTTTTATCCCGCAAGGGAGAAGGGACAATCAGATGGGTAGGAGAAATATATGAAGAGTCAAAGGAGAAAGTCAGAGGGAAAGGGAATAGTCAACTGTATCCAAAGCAGGGGAAAGATTGAGGAGGATGACTAAGAAGAGGCCAGATTTAGTTAGAAATCATCTATAACTTTAGGAAGAGTGGTTTCCATGACATGATAGGATTAGAAGCCCAAGTATAAGGAGATGAAGAGTGAGAATAAAGGAAATATAGGCAAGTACTAAACACATTTTTTTTTCTCAAGAGTTTAAAAATAAAATGGAAGAGAGAATTAGGAGATGATGCCTTAAGAGGGAAAAAGGATCAAGTGAGGATCTGTTTGTTTTTTAAGGATGGGGATGACCCAAGCATGTTTATAGGTGACAGCAGATGAATAAAAAGAGATTAAATCACAAGAGTGTACCCTATGTGTGAGAAAGGGAATGGAATGCCCAGATAAAGGATTAAAGCAGAAGGGTTAACCTTTTAGAGGAAAAAAGACACATCTTCCTCAGAGGCTGAGCAAATAAGATGAGACTGAGAGATGACATAAAAAGAATTTTTGACGTGTAAATTAAAGGAAAGAGGTCACTTTTATAACTTGAATTGCTCTGCTGAATGGGCAACAGGGATGGGTTAGAAGACCTAATGAGGAAAAAGAGGTTTCAGAATAGCCATTTCAAGAGATTGTGATTGTCAATCAGGGAAGGATAAAAAGGCTATTTTATAGTAGTGATGATTCAATTGAGATTAGATGAGATAAATTTGTGTTGGATTAAGTCAGCACTGTAGTATGACTTTTTAAAATGCATTTAAAGCTTTGACCTATTCCATTTATAACCTGACCTGGTCTGTTCCTCTTTAGTCAACTTGGTGCTTTGTCTCTCTCCTACCCCACTCTTAGGCCCCATAATATTAAAGCCAAATGGTACAGATCCAGGATGGATGTAACCCATAACAGCTCAGAACTCTTGAATTAAAGATATCTACCAGCATCAGCCTCCTCAGGAACAAGGATTACATGTATATACTACCACTGACCTCTTTTCTTATACTTCTCAAACATATTCTACAGTGGGTTGGAGACAGAGCTTGAGAAGAAGGAGAAGGAGGTACTGACTCACAAGATAGTCAATTAAGATTCTATACAGTGGGAATGCCTGCCATCTAGGAGAGGGGGTGGAGGGAAGGAGGGGAAAAATTCAGAACAGAAGGGAGTACAAGGGATAATGTTGTAAAAAAAAATTACCTATGCATATGTACTGTTAAAAATGTTATAATTATAAAATTAATAAAAAAAGATTCTATACAGACAGGTTACCCATAATCATTTATATTTTCACCAGTAAATTGTTTTCCTAAATTGATATGCACCATATAAATGATCATGATCTATTCTTCCTATTGGATTCAATTTGTCAGCACTCAGTGTTAATGTTTTTCCTGACAAATTATGATCATTTATACTTTATCAATGTATAAAAAAAGGTAAATCTAGTATAGAATTTCTTCACATATCCCTGTTTGCAAACCAAGCTAGGGAGGTGGATGGACACAACATTGGTACTAAGAATGTACACAGAGCAAAACACACTTTCTTAATAAGCCAATTTGATGGAAATAGAGTCTTACATTCAACTTATTTAGTATAAATGGTTATGCCCAAAAGGCCTCTGAAGGTCCTTATATTTCCACACTAAGTTTTGTGGATAAAAATAAAAGCAATTCAATATGAAGATACCCACAAAGAAAATCTGTAAATGAACACATAACCAGATATTTAAGCAAAGAACTAGTCTTATTATGAAACACAAAACTTACATTAAAAGAAAAATATTGGGATTTTTTGAGTAACAGTATAATTCTCTAATGGTCATAGAGGCCAATACTAGGACCAATTTGTACAAGGTTCAGAAATAGGTTTTAGCTCAATGTAAAGAAAATCTTCTTGACAATTAAAGTATTCCAAAGTAGATTCCAAAGTAGAATCAACTTCCTTGAGTAGGTTGGGTTTCACTTAACAAAAGGCTTTCAAGTAAAGACCACTTGCTGGGTATATTGTAGAATTATGGTTTTGTTTTTGAACTATGGGTTGGAGTAGATGATTGTTGGGGTCCATTCCAACTTGGAGATATTATGATTACACTGTGTCACTTCTACTCCTTCCCCATTTTTTTCCCTTTTGATCCAACTCTTTTAAGATTGTAGAGAATAAGATGAAGTATTGATTTGGTTCTGGAGTGAATTTGATGAATCTGAATTGCCAATATGGACATTTAAATTAAATATATGTTTTTTTCCCCTTTTCTCAAGAAGCTTTTGCTTGATTGATATTAAGAGTACATCTTATTTTGTTTAGTTACTACCTGGGAACATTAATTTTATTTTCAAAAACAAAATCACATGTTTTAAAAAGATACCTTTCTTCTTTGAGTTAGTTAAGCATTCTTGTTCTTCTTTGATTGATGGTCTATAAGATTTTATCCGACAAAAAAAGGATCGTCTTGCACCAGAATAGAGATGAGTTGTTCCAGCAGGGAAATTTGCTTGGACTTGAAAGCCAGCTTTCACAATAGACAAAGGATAGAGAATTAGTCAGAAGAAAATGTTTTCAAGTAATAATGAAATTTTCATTCCCTAGCATTTTTAATCACTTCTTACATTTTTCTTTTTATAGTAAATGAAAAAAAATATTGCTTTTGTGCTTTGATGTTAATAGGCAAATATTAACAAAATGCCTCTAACAGATCCAAAAATGGCAATTACAAGAAAATCTATTTTAATTTTATGTAATCTCATTTTGAATTTTAAAAGATTTTTTAAACTTTAAAAATTTTTTGAAGTATAAAAGGAATAATTAGTTGACATCTTTAAATATATTTTAAATGTGAGAAGAAAAAAACTCCCAAGTAACTAGATAGTTGTGATGAGTTAGAAAAAAATCCCATAATTTTCTGTCCATTTCATATTTCACCATCATTTTCATAGTTCAGGGATCTATGATTTCATCAGTGTGGAGACTCTTTTCATTGATGCAGATCATGATTAAAGTATAAGTCAAATTATATATATATATATAAGATACACTAATAAACTTGATAGTGAGCCTGTTCAATAACTTGTTTTGGCTAAAATAATATATGTTACCACATAATAGATGAGATGCCTCCCTGAACTTGGCCAAGTTTCTTCTCACAATATAGTCATAGTCTACATCCCAAACAGAAGTGGGATTCAAACTCAAATCTTTATGTCTTTGAGGTCAGTGTTCTATCTACTATCAATTCTTTTTATATTCTCGTGTTATAGAAGTATGAATATTACATGATTTAAAGTCTGATGAAATTTACTCCTTAAAGCTGTAAGGAAATCATTATGTTTTACCAAATGAGTGTAAATGGGACTGATCAATGATGATTGTTGAGCAGGAAATAGAATAGGATTCCATTTCTTGAACAATGTCTTTTCATCTTAGAGAGAAAATATTTGAAAGCAAAAATGTCACTTGTTATACAAAATGAAGAACTTTTTGATAAAACTTTTAATAGACTATTTATAGAAGTACATTGCAGAGCCCAACAAAATATGCATATTTGAGTAAATTGATACTTAGATATATGTATGATTGATCTCAACTTTTAAACAACTAATCATAGTCTTTTAAAACAGTGATCATAGCAACACTTACTTTTGGCATCTATCACTTTCTCTCTTGAAGAAATATCAGAAGAAGAAAGCTGTTCCTTTACTTTGGCAACATCTTTTGGATGTAAGTAGTCAAATAAACTTTGTCCAGTCAAACTTGCCTAATTGGAAGATAGACTATTCATTTCAAAGCAATATAACCAAGCTACTCCCATTTTCCTTCCCTGATACATAAAATAAATATGGTTGCTTTTGTTGAAGTTCATAATAAACAAAGAAATTTTCACAGTGCAAATTTAAACTATCCATTTTATATTTAGGATAAATATTATTTATTTCCTGTACATCCTTTTCCTAGTCCTCCCCATACCTCCCTGCCTATCTCCTGCCAACAGTGAATAGAATTAATAAATTTAGTTTAATACCATACATTTCCAAATTTATATACTTGTGCTCTAATCACATGATATATATATATAATCACACATATACCCTAAAGTCATTTAGCCCTGAAAAGTAGGAAGGTATTGTTAATTAAGTTGTAGCAAAGATAGCAGTGATTCTATAAAATATTTTATAATTCTAATAAAGAATAAAGTAATTCCCAGTTTAAAAAAACACAAAGAGATGTGTAATGCTATATATAAATCAAACTAACTCTAGGATCAAAATAACAACCTAGATATTCTTTGAATTTGTGGGTGACCACTTGTATGTAGAAATATGACCATTTCTACTCACAATGATTTCTCTTATGACTACTTATAGTTTGGATACCGTCCTCCCTGCCTGAAATGTCCTTTTCTCTTTTTCAATTACTTAAGTCCTAATTTTCTGAGCAATTGTGATAGAGTTGAAAGAGCACTGTATTTAGAGAAAGAGGATCTGGGCTTAGATCCCAGCTCTGGGATTCACTCCCATTGTAATACTAGACAAATCATTTAACCTGCTTAAGCCTCAGTTTTCTTATCTGTAAAATGGGAAGAGTAGAAAGGATCATCCTTACGGTCTTTCCAGCTCTTAATTCTGTAATTGTATGACACACCACCTTTTTCTGTTCTCTGTACTTGAAAATGTTCATATTTGTTGGTGTTTAGGAAGCTCAGAGTAAAAAATTAATTAAATTTTAAAAAGGGCAGGGAAGAACTAGAGGAAGGCTCCCTGTACCTTGAGTAGATCCTTTGTAGACAATTTCTCAGAAAACATGGACAAGAACTATACAGAATGAAAAATTGTAGCTGAATTGCAAATAGATTATAATCTATGTCCACGGAAGAGATCACAGATTTATACCAAGATAGAAGAACAGCTAGAGTCTGAAGAATGTAAATAATGGGAATTCCCTTGAAATCTCATTATTTGAATTTGTAACAGTCATTTCCATTAAATTGGAACCAATTACCATCTTTCATAATTATAACTTCAAACAGTGAGAATTCAAATGCATGCAACCATTTCAGCAGATTTAGTATGGCCATTTATCTGTTTTTACCAGTTTTTCAACAATTTCTTAGTAAGTAATCTAACCCTAGCATTCTTTAGTCCCTAATAACTGAAACCACTGGCATTATCTCACTACTTTACTTAAGGGCATATTTTGAAAGAGTATTATGCAAGATTATATCAGGAACTTTTACAATAAGAATACTGCTTTTGGAATTTTGATGTTAATGAATAGAAAGAAGTTACTTGGATAGATTATATTTGTTCAAAAAAGTTAAAAATAAACTATTATAAAACTACCTTCAGTTTTTGAAAAGCAATGTGGCATACCTGATCATAATTAAGTGTTTTGGAGACTGATTTAGAGACAAACAGAATTTTTCCTCGATCACATCCAACAACAAATAGGAACCCATCTGCAACCTATAATCATAACAATAACAACAATAATGTTACATGTATTCTTTTTCATATTTTGAAAGTTTGATTTTGAACAAACTACATAGTAGCCTATAAAATAAACTGTCTTAATTTATTTTGATCTACCTCATAAGAAAAATTCAACAAAAGATAAAATGGAACCAATGTTTATAAGATCCTTAAGTTAAATCTAAACTCAAACTCATGCTTTTGAACTGGAAAGAAAATTCAGATATAGAATACATTGCTCTTAAAAGTATCATGTTTTCTTTTTATAACAATTATCTTTATAACATTTCTACTATACTAATGACATTTACTTGGGGAATCATATTAAGAAATTAGAAAAGTTTGCCAGCCTTTCAATTAATAATGCTTATAACTTAATCCAGGTTGTTCAGACCATGTGAACAAAACACTTACTACTTACTGTCTATGGGCAATGTATTCTACTTTCAGGGGAACCTCTTGTAAGTTACTCTGAAAATCTAAATTCTGTTAAAATATCCTGCATTTTCTCTTCATTCTGACTGAAGCAAATAGAAGGCATTTACCATCACATAAAACATCTTTATATTTTATTGTAAGCAGTTAGGTAGTGCAGTGGATGGAGTAACATGCCTATAATCAGTTCAGATTTGACCTCAGTCACTTATGGGGCATATCCCCCTGAGGCAGCCAGATAGAACAATGGATTGAACTCTGGACTGAAGTTAGGGAATCACATTTTTTAGAGTTCAAATCCAACCTCAGGCACTTTCTATCTGTGTGACTCTAAGCAAGTCACTTAACCCTGTTTGTCTCAGTTTCCTCATCTATAAAGTGATCTGCATAAGAAAAAGGCAAACTATTCTAGTATCTAAGAAAAACCCAAATGGGATTACAAACAGATATGATGGAAACAACTAAACAACATTTTATTGTAAAATTATTGCATAGCCAATACTTTCTAATTAGAAAAAGATTCAGCATAAATTGTAAATCCTAACAAAATAAACAAAATTGGCATGATATTAATATATGACAAGAAAATTAAGAAATGAAAATAGTTATTAAATAATATATTATTTTCTTCAATATGTATAAATATATTTTTGAATATTTTTAAATTTAAGAAATAAGGAATATTTTAAATTGAATAGCTTTAATAGGAACTTTTTACTGTAAAAAGGAGCTTGAAAAAAAGGCTAATCTCTTAGCTATTGTCATACTTGAAACTGATAATTCAGACCACATGGTCCAAAACAACACACATGACCTGATCAGCGATACTACTCTTCCCTAATCAAAGAGAGGATCAAGTTTAGAGAGATTACTCAAGAGGGTAACTTTTGAGAAAGATGAACTTAAAGCCCAAAGATAGGAAATAAAGATGGCAGCAAATGTGCCAAGTCATTTGCTGACAATCACTTAATCAGAGATTGTGAATATAGATATATAGGTCCTGAAAGAAGAGAAAATATTTGAGTAAATTTTGAGGGAGTGGGCATGCAGATGGAAAAATAATAATTGATATTTCTTTGTTATTCAGTCATTTCAGTTGTGTCCAACTCTTCTTGGAGTTTTGGTGTTTTTCTTGGCAAAGAAACTAGTGGGTTTTATTATTTCCTTCTCAGCTCATTATACAGATGAGGAAGCTGAGGCAAACAAAGTTAAGTAACTTGACTAGGGTCATGCAGCTAAGAAGTGTCTGAAATCAGATCTGAATTCAGGAAGATGAGTCCCCATTCCAAGCCCAACACTTTATTCACTGTGCAAACTGGCTAGCTCTATGGGATTGTGTGCATTCACAGATGCACACACACATATATATGCACACATGTATGTATGCAATAAATGTCTCACATGTGTACATGCATATGTATTTCTACATATAAGTGCATATATATATATATATATATATTACCTTGATGTCTGCAAAATATTTACATATGGGAAAGATTTCTGGATATCAGAGCAGCTGGTAGAATAAATGTTTGAGAGGAAACATGAAAGCACCATATCCCTTAGATGGTACACTGGGCTAAGTATAAGGAAATTATGGCCACAAACTACCTTATCACACAATTTGGTTCAGTCTTGTCTACTCACATTCCTTCTCTACCTTGTTGTCTCAGAAACTCATATACTATGGGCAAATCTGCATATTTTCTTTTTCTAACTAGGGAGGACTCAGTGTTCCAAAGATTTCCTCTCTTCCCCCTCCCCTCCTCTTCTCCCTTCCCTCCTACCTGTCCTCCCTGCAAACAAGAAGGAAAGACAAGGCTGAGAATGGAGGAAACGTGTGTCTGGACTTACCTTGAGGATTAAATGTCTCAGCTCATCATCCTGAATAAATGTAGGCTTATAATTATCTCCTGTATAAGAGCTGGTAGAGCCTAAAAATAAGGAACAAACATAAAAAGATCCTGAAAACACATTCTAGGTTGAAATATATATTGTTTTCCAGAAATCTTTTTAAACAGCAGATTGTCATGAAGGTCATAGACAACCATAAATACAACTTAGAGTGGAAGCTGGTCCCAGAGACAAACCTGTTTTTCCCCCTAACCTTAAGTGAAGGAAATATAAATAACTTACTCTGGAACTGTGACTGTATGAGATATGAAACTATACATTACTTATCTTTTAGGGTAAGAATTGGGGCAACTAGATTGAATAATAGATAGAATGCAGGGCCTGGAGTCTTCCTGAGTTCAAATCTGGCCTCAGATACCTAATAGCTATGTGACCCTGAGTAAGTCACTTAGCCCTACTTGCCTTAGTTTCCTCATCTGTACCATCACCTCTGGTACCATTCTTGAAGGCAGACCAGACCATCTCATCACTTCCTTGTGAAGACTGTCTTTTATAAAATATACTTACTGACTGGAGCTACTTCTGTAGCTCATTAAGAACAGAGGGCTCATTATCTATATCCCAGTACTAAAGAAAACTTCATCATTTCATCAAGAAGTACAACCTTATTCAAAACAGACCCCTTGAAAATCAGATTGGATCAGATAGAGATCTGTGACTCCATCTCCAAAAGGTAACAAGAATTATTAGAACAAAAGTGAAGATTGAAAAAAAATCAGAAAATGGAAAGTACCTTCTTTCAAAAACAAATAATTTTGAAAAAAGCTCAAGGAAGGAGAATTTCAAAGTCAACAAACTAGATGAAAACCTAAACCATTAAAAAAATACAGAAACCAAACTTCAAGAAATGATGATCTGAGGTATCACCTCATATTTATCAGATTGGTTAATAAGACAGAAAAGGAAAATGACAAATGTTGGAGAAGAAGGAAAATTGGAACATGCATTGATGGAGGAGTTGTAAACTGATTAAACTATTCTGGAGTGCAATTTGGAACTATGCTCAAAGGGCTACAAAACAGTGCATACTTTTTGATCTAGCAATTTCACTAGTAGATCTGTCAGCCAAAGAGATCCTAAAAAAGGGGAAAGGATCCACATGTACAAAACTACAACGATTCTTTTTGTGGTGGCAAAGAATTGGAAATTGAGGCAATGGTCATCAATCAAGGAATGATGGACCAGGTTGTGGTATATGAATGTGATGGAATACTATTGTGCTATAAGAAATGATGAGCTGGCAGATTTCAGAAAAATATGAACATGTCAGAACAACAATGAACTGATACAAAGTGAAATTAGCAGAATCAAGAGAACATTGTACACAATAACAACAACATTGTGTGATGATTTACTATGATACACTTAGCTTTTGATACAATTATCAAAAACAATTTCAAAAGACTCATGATGGAAAATGTATATCCAGAAAAAAATAATGAAGTCAGAATACAGATTGAAGCATACTACTTTCCCTTTTTTTGTTTTTTCTTTCTCATGTCTATATGCCATATGTATCTCCATTTCTTCTGATTCTCATTTCATAACATGACTAATGTGGAAATATGATTAATATGACTGTACATGTATAGATTACATTTTATTATTTAGTGTCTTGGGGAAATGGGAGGGAATGAAAGGAGGGAGAAAAATTTAGAATTCAAAATCTTATAAAAGTGAATGTTGAAAACTAATTTTACATACAATTAGAAAAATTATTATTGGAAAAATATTAAATGTGTGTGTGGGAAACAAACAAAAACCAATTAATTAATTAAAAAAACAAAAGAAAGAAATCATGAATGAAAACTGCCCAGACCTAAAAGAATCTTAAAGCAAAGTGGAAATAGCAATAGCCTGCTAATAACCTCTGGAAAGAAACCCCAAAATTAAAATGACTAGGAACCTTAGTTAAAATTCAAAGCTTAGAGTATGACAGTCAAGTATTTATGGGACACAGGAAAGGAAAGAAATAGGTAGAATTTATGATTTGAATTAAATCTTCTGCTTTCTGGTTTCTCTTGCCTTCTATGGTTTCTATGATTTGTTCTTTGGTATACCAATCTTTTGATCTGTTATAATTGTTATTTAGTCTCCAATTAATTTTAGTCCTTTCTTCAAAGGCCCACTATTTTCATTGCATTGTGGTTGGTAAATATATCCTAATGTGGGAATAAGACACCAAAACTGATAGTACTTATATTTCAAGTTTATTAGAGAGTTACAAAACAAAGTGCTAAGTAAAGTTCAGAAGGGAAAAGTCATTATAATAACCCATGAATCAGGTTAGCCTTTGTGGAGGAGATCACACTTGAGTTGAAATCAGGTTTTGTAAAGGACATTAAAATGAACCAGGGATGTTTAAAAAACAAGCTGCTGCTATTAGTTTTGAATTTTGTTCCTGTCCCATTCCAGTGAGATTGACATTTCTTGAGGATGAAACAGCAGAAAAATTCCATAAAAAACCTGATAAAACCCAAATTGAATTGACATACATATCCAGTGAACAAGTGGGAGTTAGGTTGCCTCTTTTTAAACTAGAGTGACTCTGAATGAAGATCAAAAGTTCTACATCTTCAATGGTTCTACATCTTCAATGGCTCTCACTATGTTCATGGTATTTACCAAGATTAAGACGTTTAATTCAGATAGCTTTAAAAAAGACAAAATAACATCATTCACCAGTGAAAAAGAATTTGATAGCCTCACTATAGTAAATTTGAAAACAAATTGGGCATTTGACATTCATGAAGCTGATTTTGAAAATATAAAATCCTCCTTAAAAAATGTAATTGAAGAAGTAGGAGATCGATTTAAGAGTGTTAGTGATGAATATCAGGAGTATGAGACAGATTTAAGAGAGTGAAGAATATTCAATTTAGTATGAGGAATTTAGTTGATCAAGTAACCAGGAAATTGATTGGAATGACAATAAAATATGCTTATATTTTAGAGGTCCAACAGACTTCTAAGTGGATTTGGATTAATCGAAGAAAAGTTTGCTCTGATGATCAAAAAAGCACATGTGGAGACTCTGTATGGCCTGCTTTACTATAGGGATGTTGAACAGAACAGGTTTTTCCGGAAGGCAGACATGATGAAGGCATTTAGGTCAGAAGCAGCTTGAATTTGTGTGAGTGAAGCCTTACAAATTGTTGAAGGCTTAAAATAAGAAATATGGACTGTGTGAATGCTATCTCCACTTTTAAGGGAACATATTATCCAATACAGCTCAGTATTTAGGCAGTCTTAAAGGGAAAAAATTAATAAGATAAAGTTGGAGAATGGAAGTGTTGCAGTGTTGCAAATATTATAGAAATGAGAAGATAGTTTGGGAAGGATGATCTATTTGGGCCTAATGGGAAAAATGAATTGGTATATCCCAACATGGAGGAAAGTACAAACAAACTGGAAGGAAATCTGGAGAGAACAGCTAAAGTATTGCTGAAACAGTTTGGCAAGACTTACTATAGAAGGGCAGGAGGCCATGAATTGAGTGACAGACACTTTTATTAATCTATATTCCTCTCCAGTCTTTCCAGAGCCAGTAATTCCATCCACATCAGGCTACACAACCATGATCATGAATATTTTCTGTACAAAGGTATATTTCCAAAATTTTTACATCACTTCAGTTGGAAAAAATATTCTTCCAAAAGTCTAAGTGAACATTTTAAAAAACTTAACATGGCAGATACTGAATAAATAGGCTTTCATTTGTGCTTGGAAAGGACATACCACAGGGTAGATGAAAGTGTTTATAGAGTCAAATATAAGATTATGATTAACTGTGTCATTTAACTATAATAACACATAACTTTACACATGTCTTTCTTGGAATGACACTTGCAATTTTTTCACAGAATAAAGAAATGAATAATTTAAAAAGAGCAAAATAGATTCTATTTTAACAGGCAGGAAAAAAACTTATTGATATAGAACTTGTCTCAGTCAGCCATCTCAGTATAATAAGATCATCAACATATCAGAGCTAATAAAGGAATAGGAAAACAACCTAAAATATAATAATGAGTATAATAAAAGTATAATAATGAGAAAAAGTGGTATGCAATAGAAATAATTTAACCCTGAACAATAAGCATTTGAAAATCAAAAGTAGAAATGGACAACAGAAGTAACATTTACAACAACTCTAATAATTTTATCCACAAGTTTGACCAAGATAAATTATTTGCAAAAACTAAAAATAAAAATACTCCCAGAGGACAGCACAGTAAGCACATATCCTGCCATTTGCCAAATGGAGAGAGATAACTTCTAATGGCAAAACTAGCTTAAAATAAATTCATTTGTAAAATCTTAGAAATAATGATGCACAATTATAAGAAGTATAATCTCACAAAACAAGAGAGAAGTGGTAAAAGGTAACATCAATTGAAAGATAGCTTGGTTAAGACATGCAACTAAGAAATTTCATTTCAAGAACAGAAGGGGCAGCTAGATGGCACAGTGGATAGAGCACCAGCCCTGAAGTCAGGAGAATCTAAGTTCAAATCTGATGTCAGACACTCAACATTACCTAACTGTGTAATCCTGGGTAAATCACTTGACCCCAATTGACTCAGAAAAAAAATTCAAACATTCAAAGACGAAAAGAGAAAGATGTCATATAGAATAAAAATGGAAATGATTTGCAAAAATCATCATCATAACAAATTGTGTTTTCCATCAAAGACAGTAGAACCCTAACACCTGGACCCTACCATCATAGTATCAAATGTCCTTATAGGAAAAATAGAAATGGAACTAAAGAAAAATACATAAGAAAAGCAACTGTATCAAATTGAGAATATATAGAAGATTTTAATATTGAAGGTGACAGAACTGTGAGGACTCTGACTTAAATAAAAATTATTTAAAAAAGAAGAAAATACCAAAGGTAGAAAAAATCTCAGATTTTATTAATATAAAAAGAAATGCTACTGAGAACATCAATTACTATTTACCTATGTGTGTACTCTCCCATATATTCAAAAATCTTTATAAAGATCACTTATCCAGGGCATCTTTGATAATGTTAACAAGGGAAAAGAAATAGAAGAGAATAGGCATTTAAGATTCCTTGGAAGATATAACAAAAATAATCCTAATTAATTACGTATTATAATAAAAACCAGACAAAACATAAGATGGGGATATGCATATTCCTCAAAAATATCTGCCACTATAATAGAGGAGATCCAGAACAGATTCTAGATTGAAGAGGGATTCCCTGTGGATAAAGTTATACAATTGTGCCTCTTGGTAGATAATATATTGAATACATGAAGATCCAGAATATTGCAGAATCTCCTAGATGCAATCTACAGTTACTTAATGGTGTTTTGTCTGTCCATTTACGTGGGGAAAAGCAAGAGAATGAAAATATTGATTTCCCATATTTCAACATGCATTTTGAATGGACACTCTGTGACACTTGTCCAGCAGGATGTGTATTTGGGTCATACAACACAAATGTGGAATTATTTGGATTCAGAGTTGAACAGGAAAAGAGTGGGCTGGATTATTCAAAATTCCTTTATAGACCCCAAACTTCCTATGAAAGCAAAAGTCTGGTTTTTTAATATAATTTTTTTTCTGGTGTCATTATGAGAGAGTGAGATATGGGACACAACTGTCTCAGAAAAATGGAAAACGAGTTTCATACCAAGGGCAATGCAGTTCCAGAATAGGATTAGTCTCTTCAAGTTTGTGTCTAGAGGCAGCAGGACTTTTGATTGAATCATCATTCTTCCACTAGACTGTATCCAAAAGGTCACTCTTTGCTCACTCACAATTATAAGTTGGCTGTGATACCTGGCCTGAAACACTGGCTACTGAGCTATCAGTATATGTTCAAAATAATCTTTCAAACTCCCTGGGATATAAGATTCTATTTCTTTACCTAAAATGAAAAAAAAAAATGAAAAAGGCAAAGGACAAATGCCTTTTTTTCGGATTTCATGGCCTCAGAAGGAAGAAGTCTTAAGGCTTTTCCCCTGGAATTATGGCATCTCACTTGACGTTGTGAGCAAAAAAGTCATTGAGATCTTTCAAGAGTAACTATGACAATAGAGGTAGCAAAGAAGGCTGACAGGTGTTTTTGAGAGTCTTCAAAGTCAAAATCTTCCTTTCACCACTTAGTTAGCAACAGAACCCGTTACAGAATGTCTACACATGGTCTACAGTCTCTCCAAGACAACTCCTTCCTGGAGACAAACTCCCTAGAATTTTCCATGTGGAAAAGTAGTTTCAGCAGAATAAGCTGATGGGATCTGGGAGTGTGCTAGACATCTTTGATGTCTATATGCCATATGTATCTCCAAAAGAATATAAGCTCCTTAAGAGTACAGATTATCATTTTATCTTTGTAACATCATTGATATATCAATGTCCAGAACATGGTAGACACTTAATAAATTTTTGTTAAAATTAATGGGAAAAATTTTTTTGCAGGAAATTTCTCAAATTTTCTAAAATTTTATCAAAGTCTCATTTTCAAACTATATAAGGAACAAATTCAAATTAAGAAAAGCCATTCTCTAATCATTGTTGTTCATTCTTTGTTTTTTAAAAAGGACCAAAGTAAATTAAGGGATGCTGGGTGATATCTTGACTTGAGTGTGAATTGGATTTAAGTGAGACAGAGTTGTGCAAAGCTGTCAGCTACAGAATCATTAAAATCTAGTAGCAGGACAAAAGTTCCACATCACCTACTTCACTCAACCTTTCTGCCAGGGTAAGTCTTCATAAGCTTGGGGTGATCATCTCTCTAACTCCCCAGTTGATAAATGGCTAGAGGACATGTAGTTTTCAAAGAAAGAAAGCTATCAATATGCATATTAAAAATGTTCTAAATCATTAATAATTGGAGAAATGCAAATTAAAGTAACTAAGATCCTAACTCACACTTACTAAATAAGTAAAGTTGGCAAAAAATGAAAATAATAAATGTTAAGAATTGCTATGGGAAAACAATTATTACTCTTTTAATGAAGCTTTAAAGTGGGCCAGCCGCTCTGGAAAGTAATTTGGAACCATGTATACCCTTTGATCCAAAAATAGGACTATCATTTCTCTATCCCCAAAAGATCAAGCATGAAGAAAAGGACCCATATTTTATGTCCTACCAGTTGCATTTATAGGCTTGCACCCCATCATGATCATATTCCTTGGAAATATCATCAAGATTGCATCAACCTTGGTACTCACCCCTTTTCAGTAATTCAGTACCTACTTCCCCTACTAGAAGGCTAGAGGGCAGATCACAGAACTCCTCCAAGAACCTCCATTTGAAAAGGGCTCCTAGTACCAGCTATTTATTTTCCACCAGTTTATACTTCTAGAACTGGACTTAACCATGTCCCCATACCACATTCTTTCCCCTCAGGTCCTGGGTTTTCAGCTTTCTTTTGTGCAGTACTTTTCTCTGTTAGATTAGATTAGCTCTTTGAGGGAACGGACTGACTTTCTTATTTTTATTTGTAATTTCAGAGTTTAGCGCAATGTCTGGAACATAGTTGATGTTTCAAATATTTATTCACTGATAAGGACTTGAATAAGGACAAAACTCTTATTGTTGAATCAAAGAACTAGAAGCTGAAAGAGGGTCTGTTTACTGGGATTAGCTGAACAAATTATGGGATGTACATGCATAATATTATTGTATCATCAGAAATGACAAAAGAGATAATTTCAAAGAAACCTGGCAAGATGTGTATGAGATGATACAAAGTGAAGTAAGCTGAACCAGGAAAGCAATTTATACAGTAACAATATTGTAAAAACAACAACAATTTTGAAAGGCTTAAGAACTCTGACCAATGTAATGATTAACCACAATTCCATAGGACTAATAATGGAACTCTTCTGACAGAGAGAAATAATGAATTCAAGATATAGAATAAGACACACAATTTTTTGTTATGGCCAAGTTGGAATTTGTCTCGTTTGACCTTACGTATTTGTTGAAAAAAGGTTCTTTTTTTCTAAATGGAAAAGAGGATGGTGAAGGGGAAAAATGCTTATTAGTTGAACAAAATATTTTAAAATAAATAAATGTTTAATTCATCAAGGTTAAAAAAGATTTAAGAGAAGTAAATCTGTAGACTTAATTTTTAAAAGGATTTTCATATGTAAGAAAGATCAACATATTGTTAATTAAACGGAACCAGGCAGGAGTTAGAGATAAGCATGTTTAGCTCAATATAAAAATTAACTTCTGTGATTCAGACTTGTGATACAGATTGTGCAGAGTGAGTTCCATGCAACTGGAGATCTTCAAACAGAGACTGAACAGTTGTTTGGAAAGAATGTTGTAAGGGGGTTTCCCACAGGAGGATTAGACTAGATGATATTTTGTTGCCAACATTAAGATGCTATGATTGATTTGTATCTGGGATAAAAGCTTAAGGAAAATGTTATTTAAACTTCATGGAAGTCTTCACTGATGATGACAAATCAAGTAACCTATTATGCAACAGAATTTTATTAAAAATTGTGTCCCAGGAAATTCCCTTAAAAGAAGCTCCCCCGTCAATTCCCACCACTAGCCATTTCTTTGCCATCACTAGGAGCATCAGGACCTTTGCCTCTTCCATTTGACCTGTAGGGTCCCTTCCCTACTGTGTCATTTAGTATACAGCATACATACTAAGTGAATTAGACTATGAGTACTTTAATAGGTCTCACATGAATCCCACAGTGTTATAGAAATTGCACTGACTCTGGAATGAGAAGACATGATTTCATATATAGCCTCTGGTGATTAACAACCTATGTACATCCCTCCACACATCTCCTTTCTTGTTCTAGGCCTTCTGGGGAACACTATGCTTTACTTTCTAATTCCTTGTCCCCTTGTTCTATTACTGATCACTCCTTGCTAAACTTCAACCTCAAACCTCAAAGTGGATTACTTCCACTATTCATCACCTTCACTCTTACATGCTACTGAAACAAGTTAGAGGAAGCCACAAATCCATGCTGATTGGTTCTATTGCAAATTTACATTATATAAACTCAATTGGGCCCTCATGTCAGTAAAATCATTTTACCCATTATAAAAAAATGCTATCCACTTCCAGAAAAAGAACTGATGAACTCTATTGCAAATTGAAGCACTTTTTTTCACTTTATTTTTCTTGTATGTGTCTGTGTGTTTTGCAACATGGATAATATAAAATATGTTTTGCAGGACTTCAGATGCACGTCATACTGCTTGCCTTCTCAAAGTATGGGGAAGGAGCAGGAGGAAGGGAGGGAATTTGAAACTCAGATTTCAAAAAAAATTAAGTATTTTAAAAATATATATTGGGAAATATTTAATGAAATAAAAATATTTTTAAAATGCAATTCTTTATTCCTCTCTCATTGGTCTTACTCACCATCACAGTGTCTATTCTAAATCTTATCCTTCTTCAAGAAGCTCAAGTGATCCCTCCCCTTCCACCCTCTCAGCTGAAGACCTTACTTTATATTCACTAAAACAAAATTTTTGAGGCCCTCTATTAAGGGGGCTTTTTATCTTATATCCCTCTGACATCTCCTCATCTTCGTTTTTAACTCCAGCCTCTACTGAAAAAAAGTGATCCTTCTCCTTTCCTAGGCCAATCCCATTACACACATACTTGAGTCTCTTTTCTTCTGCCTCTTTTAGTACGTTCCTCCTCCCTTCATCTCCATTCTCTAATCTTCAGTCTTCCCCTACCAACTGGCTCCTTCCCTGCTGCCTACAATTAAGTTCATGATTCCCTCAGCTCAAAAAATCCTGATGATCCAATCATCTCTGCTAGCTCTCATCCTCCATCTCTTCTCTTCTCAATTAAACTCCTTTTGAAAGCTTTCTATCTTAGATGCTTCTGCTTACTGTCCTCCTACTCTCTCCTAAACCCACTTCAGTCTGACTCCCAGTGTCACCATGTAACTACAACTACCTTTTTCAAAGTTACCAATTATCTCTTAATTACCAAATCTGATAGCCTGCTTAATCCCTCTGATCTCCCTCCAAAATTGGACTTTGCTGAGCATCCTCTCCTAGATACTCTCTCCTTTCTGAGAGTTCTTTTGATCTCTCTTGGGCTTCCTCCTTCCTGTCTGTTCTTTCTGGCCTGAGACTTTTCCAGAGTGTTTTCACTAATTGTATTCTAGAGTTCTATTTTGGGTCCTCTTCTCTCTGTACGCTAAGATCGTTTCCCATGGATTCAATTTTCATCTCTAAAAAGATGATTCCCAGATCTTTATATCTATCCCTATTTTCTCTCGGGCTCTAAGAGTCCACTGTCACCACATGCAAATTGAACAATGCAAAATGGATGTCTCATAAATATCTAAACTTAACCTATCTTATTATATTTCTTATCATATACTTCCCTTCATACTTATGTGGAGCACCACCAAGGCTTCCATCACTCAGCTTCTTCCTCCAATCTTTGTTCTCATTCACCATCCATATCCAATTAGCTGCCAAGTCTTCTTGATTCTTCCTTCACAATATTTATTATTTCTGTCCTCTGTGCATACAACTACCATCCTAGTTCTGGCCCGTATCACTTTTCCCCTATACTTGTATATTATCTTTTATTTGATCTCTCTGCTTCAATTATCTCCCCACTCTAATCCATCTTATACACATCTACCAAAGTTATTTTTCCAAGAAAGCCATGTCCATGTCACTTCGTTGTTTGATAAATTTCAAGCACTCTATTACCTTTAGGATCAAATACAGCAAAAAATTAAAATTTAAGGTTTTTGAAAACTGGACATCTTGCATTTTATTTCTTCCTTTACTCTAGGGACTAGCAGGACCAGTTCACTTGTTATTCCTCAAAAAAGGTGCTCCATCTCTCATTCATCCCTTTGACTCATGTTCCCATACTTTGAATGTTCTTTCCCTATTTTTTTTTCTTGACAAAGATACTGTAGTGGTTTGCCATTTTCTTCTTTAGTGGCTTAAGGCAAATAGGAATAAATAACTTGTCCAGGATCACGTGGTTTTTGTGTCTGAGGACAGATTTGAACTCAGGTTTTTCTGAATCCAGGACACCACTAGCTTCATTAAAGACTCAGATCAAATGCCATTTTCTGTAGGATTCTTTCCTAATCCACTAACAACACAGCCATCTGTTTTATGCCTACTTTCCTTCTACTTTTGAAATGCCTATTTATTTACATGACCCCTCACCCATTCATATGTAAGATTCTAGAGACAGCAACACAACTGAAAAGTAGCCCTCACTAGTATAAATCAAGAAATTACCACATACTGAAAGACAAATGCTTTCCCACTCACCTTTTAAGGACTTCAAGTGCTGTACAGTCATTCTCAATACGGTAAGTTTGTCCAGTTTACGGGCTGTAGGATTGCACTGGGGGATCATAGCAGATAGTTCTTCAATTAAGTTATTCATTTTATCTCTTCTCCGTTTTTCTGTCTGACTGTGAGCTTCTCTGAAAAAAATTTTTTTTTCATTTCAGTATAAGATTCCAAAGAATCCAGTGACTGATGCAAGAATTATCTTAGGGGATAAGCCCAGAAAGTAGATCTATCTAAATTTTCCTTTTTTTTTTTTTGTAATACTTGACCAATAGGATCATAGAATCATATGTTTAGAGAGAGAAGGGCCATGGAATCCAATTCCCTCATTTTACAAATGGGGAAACTGAAGCACAGAAAGGTGGAGTGCCTGCCCAGGGTCACATAGCTTCTAAGTATCTGAGGTAAGATCTAGCTCAGGTCTTGCAGATTTAAAGTCCAGTGTCTATTCACTACTCCAGGCTGTGGATAAAATTTTCTTTGGATTTCTATAAACTAATGAAATTCTTTTTTTAACCTTTTTTCTTTCCATTCCCATATTCTTCTACACATTAATTCTCAAGTAGATTAGGCTTTTCCACTGCATTTGTCAGTGGTTTATATTCAAATGGAAAGTAATGACAACTAGGTTATTGACATAGGCAGTTAGAAGGGGCAATGAATAGAGTGAAAGGCCTGGAGTCAAGAATAGCTGCATTCAAATCCAATCTCAGACACTAACTAGTTGTATTAATCTTTTGCTGACTCAGTTTCCTCATTTATAAAATGGGCATAAAAATAGCACCCACCTTTCAGGATTTTTGTAAGGCCCAAATAATTATAAGGCTGTTAGCAGAGTGCTTTGGCACATAGTAAGTGCTCTATAAATGTTAGGAAGAGAATGATGAGGATGAGGATGGAAATGCAAGTTCAAGGTGGGTTCCAGACCTGTTATTTCCTCACTGTGGGTAACCTCTGATATAAGAATGCTTTTTACAAAAGTAGATTAGATTTTCTTAGCGAATGGGTGGAGCATAGAGAGCTTCCCCTGGTCACATAGTTAATGTCCAAAGCAGAACTGACAGAAGTCTTCCTGACTCCAAGGTTAATTATCCACTATATCATAAGTATCAAACACCCAATGTGTGCAACACTCCCAGTTGCTGCCAGAATTAAATTAAAATGTATGTGGGAAATATTTAATAAAATAAATAAAACATGATGGAATACAGATGTTAATCTATGGTTTTCTCAGTCAATATTTAGCCAACAATGATCCTTTTGGACTGTATAATGGCCCCTAGTTCTATTTAATTCTGAATTTTCACTACACCATTAATGCATTAGTAGCCTTTCAGTTGTGTTTAACTCCATGATGTCTTTTTGGGTTTTCTTGGCAAAGATAATAGATTTGCCATTTCTTTCTTCAGCTTATTTAATAGATGAAGAAACTGAGGCAAACAGGGTTAAGTAATTTGTTCAGAGTCACACTGTTAGTAAATGTCTGAGGCTAGATTTGAACTCAGGAATATAAGTCTTTCTGACTCAATGTTGGGCAGTTTATCCACTATGCCTCTTGATTGCCACCACACCATGTACTTCTTAATACTTGTATACTTTACTCAAATTCAAAGCCTTCATTACCAGATAATTTCTGAATTGAAAATGCTGTTATTATCTTTATGGCTGTCAATTATTGAATTTTCTCTTTGCTTTTTGATTATGAATTAGCTGTAACATAAAATAGACCCAGAAACTAGACAGCAAGTCTATATAAAAGGACTAAGATAATTGCTTTGAGAAGAAAGTTTGGGACAAACTGCTTCTATCTGAGGTCCACTAACCATGGGAAGCAGTCAACCAAAAAAAGATTTAAGAGAGATTTCATCAAAGAAAGATTAATCAACCAGTTTGTAAATTATCAGGGCCTTGGCTTTTTTCCGCTGCCTATTTCTGGACCATTTAGTTTATTAGCAATTCCATCAAAAAGTGGGCAAAATGGAAAGGAAACACAATGGAAATGACTCAGTCCTGCCAGTTAATAGTTATGATACAATTGGTTAAAGATTTGATGGAAGAAAAGGTCAAAACTTTGGACCAAAGGACCAAAATAATGACTCAATAATGTATTATATAAGTATTTTAGTCATCTTTCCAAAGATATTTAAAGGCTAGCTATATAACCTGGATCTGTTTTCCACTATAATTTCCAAATTATAACACAATTTAAAGAACTGTACAATTTTTTAAAAAAAAAATTAGCATTAAGAAGGATAGCAAATGAGAGGAAACCATTACTACCCAGTATTTTTTCTTTTATTAATAAGAATAAAAAGTTAAAAGTCAAGAAGGCAATTCATTTCTGACAACTTCCAAAAATATCAACTAAAGACTGTTCATTAAAAACAAATATTACTAAAACATCAACCAACTCACATATTAATGTACCTGAAGGACTTCATTTTCACTTGTTCACCATCTTCCATTCTACAAGAGAATAGAATAAAACATGAAGCTATATGGAAAAAAAATCTTTTTCATTAGTTTAAGAAGAGAAATCAAATATCCAGTGTCATGAAATCTAAGTAACCTGAATCCTCCTAAATCCTTGATTATAAGTCATGACCTGGCACACATAACTCTCAACAACTCTCAACACTCCAATGAACACTGCTATAAACACTCTAATCTCTTCTCAGAGAAAAAAGACAATGTTACAATGACTTACCTATCTTACCTACATGTAAAATTTAGCTATTTTTGGCAAATCTCTTATCAGTCTTTCCTTTTGGCTTCTTAAATCCCAAGAAATCTTCTAAGACATAGTCTCTATAAGTTACTAGAAAGGGTACTATTTCTAGAAGTGGCAAAAATGGTATTGATTAATAAATTAAAGTTTAATAGCCACAGAACTTTGTGCTATCATAGTAAGGAGGAAAACTAGAGGGAAGAAAGGAGAAAGTTTTCATGGAAAAAGTTAAGAGTGTTTCAATGCTAATTTTATAAACATCATATTATATACATTTTGTTGTTTAGACATTTTTTTCAGCCTTGTCTGCCTTTTAGTGACCCCATGTGGAATTTTCTTTGGAAAGATATAGGAGTTGTTTGCTATTTCCTTCTCCGGCTCATTTTACAGATGATGAACAGAGGCAAACCAGGTTAAATGATTTGCTCAGGGTCACACAGAAGAATTTGAATTTAGGTGTTCCTCATTCTAGGACCTATGCACCACCTAGCTTCCTATTCATACATATATACACACACATGCATGCATAATATATACTGTATATGTATGTGCATGTATATCCATTATGTGTTTATATGTTATGTATGTGTATATATGTTTAGACATATGTATGTATATATAATAAATTACCAATCACGTACAGAGATTGACCAAAAAAATAATAATTTAATAAAATTGATCAATAAATATATTGGCCACAGAATGATCTAAACCTAAAATAAATCACTAGGAAAATAAGAATTTTAATAAAAAAATTAAACTATGGTTTCTACTTCTATAGCATCAATGGTGAATTGATTCAGTTAGTTACTAATGTTCCTATCCATCAGAAATATAAACATTAGAATACTAATTAATATGAAGTGAATTAACAAACTTTTTTCAGCATTAACATTTTATCTGTGATTGACTTGAGTCAGATTTAATCAATCAGAAAGTATTTATTAAGTGCCTACTATGTGTTAGGCATCGCAGATAAAAATTGAAACAATCTCTATTTGCTAGAGAAGTAATAGTATCTTCTGATAAAGGTATTCTTAAAGAAATAATTACACATTCCAGAAATAAAAAGGGGGCAGTATCACATAAACAATATACACTTTCATGGGAATAATTTTCTTTTTCCCCCACTGAAATAATTATTAGTTATTTTGAAAATAGCTGATGATTTTACCTGCTTTGAAGATGATCCATAACAATTTCAACAGCTTCTCTGCAGAAATAATAAAAAAAAAAGGATGAACAAATTAAGATGTACTTTTCTCTTTCCCCTTTTTTACACTGATTTCACAATTAGAAGTAAAGCAGAAAATAAATGATAAATAATGATGCTCTTCAATAGGTCAGCTGGAATCATGGAACATATATACTTTAACATATAAAACTAGATGTTAATGTGTTTAAATAGAACAAATAGGGTCATCACAGCAGTTATTTATTAAAGTTCAGGGTAAATGTGGCTCCAGAATGTGAAACACACACTGTCCTTAAATTTAAACTTACTCTCAATTATTAATGAGACCTTTGAGTAAACAGTTCTCATACTTTTTGGTTTTAGGATTAGATCAAATTAGTGAAGGCCTCAAGGAGATTTTGCTTGTGTGAGTTACTTCTTGTTATTAACTGTATCTGAAGTTAAAACTGATAAAATTTTAAAATATTTACTTCTTAAATTATTTATTTTAAAATATTAACTTAAACTATTTAAAATATTTATTTATTCAATTAGTAATAAGTCTATTATGTGTTGATGAAATTTATTTTTATGAAAATAACTTTTTCCAAGCCAATAAAAAACCAGTAAGGAAACTGTTACATGTATTTTTGCACATATCTTTAGTGTCTGGCTTCATATAAGACAGCTGGATTCTCATATCAGCCTCTCTGTTCAATCTATTGTGATATGTTGTTTTGATTAAAGTACATGAAAAAAATCTGCCCTCATGCAATGATGTAGTTGAAAAAAGGAAGAGTATTTTAATAGGTAAGTAATGTCCTGGTATTATTGTGAAAATATTTTTGAACTTGAAGATCTCCTGGAAGCATCTCAGGGATACTTAAGGCCAAATGCTGAGAACTGCTATTTTAGGCCTTTGGAAACATTTTGTAACTTAAGACATTTAGCTTGCTACTAACTACCATATTTTATTTATATTTTCTATAACTATATATTATTATATTACATATTATATTTCTGCTAATACCTACTCTCGAACCATCTTTTCCCAAATTATAATGTGTTATATTTATTTGTGTATTTCTTGCTTCTCTCACTCCCAGACTATAAGCTATTTGCTGTCATTATTTGATAATGATTGTTTATAATTATAAAAAGCTTTAAGGTTTACATAGTGTTTTACATACATAATTTCACTTTATCTTCACACAAACTCCTCCAGGTACAGTTTATAATCTCCATTAAAAAAAAAATGCAATGGAGTAATTATCCCAGAGGGACAAGAGATTTAAATGTCTGTGTAAGAGTTCAAAGCCAGGCCTTTCTCTAAATTTAGTCCCTTCTCCATTCCCACATCGTGCCTCTCTTGGTTTTCAGTTTGGTATTCCTGGTGTTCAGGACAATACTTTGTACAACGAAGAGATTTCTCTACATTAAGTTGTAAACTCCTTGAGGGCAGAAACGGTCTGTCTTTTTATTTGTCCAGTGCCTAGCATACATAATATGTGCTTAACACATACGTTTCCTGACTTTTGATGAGCTGAAAGACAAACCAAGGATAATTTATTAATTTTATATTTACTCTTTCCCACTGACATTCAGTGTTGGAGGAGAAAAGGAGGCATATGTCAGACATGTTGCAGAGGTGAAATCAGCAGGCCTTGGCAAAAGATTGTATATGGCATGTGAGAGACAGTGAGGAGGTAATGATATCTGGTCAGTTGTGAGCCCACAGGACTGGAAAGACGGTGTTGCCCTCTACAATACTAGGGAAAGGAGGGAGGGGACTTAGAAAGATGAAAGAATCCTGTTGTTTCTTGGATTTTTCTTACATATTATATCCATTGAATTATTGTTATCATTTCATCTTGCAAAACATGCAGAACATCTTCATTAGTATGTGAATCAGGGAAATTTTCACTGATATAAGAACATAGAGATTATACTATTTTTTTTTCTGCAGATACTCTGCATTCCATTGTAGTCTACTACATACTCAGTATTCTTGTATTTTAGGAGAGCTTTGTGAGGCTGATGATTGATAAATTGCTCATAAAGATCAGGACAGAAGTTATTAATTCCATAGTGCTGTATCTCTGCATCCTGAAATGCTGATGCATAGTAAAACTCAAGGAATATAAGCTTGCAATATAAATTCAGGATGCAATGGAAAGAACAATCCATGTAAAGATTCCTTTTGAAACCAGTTGCACCTACATGGTGCAGTGAATAGACTGCCAACTTGGAGTCAGAAACATTCATCTTCCTGAGTTTAAATATAGCCTCACATACTTTCTAGTTGTTTGACCCTTGGCAAATCACTCAATCCTGTTTGCCTCCATTTCTTCATCTGTAAAATCAGCTGAAGAAAATCATGACAAACCACAAAGAGTTCCAGCACAGTATATCTGCCAAGGAAATCTTAAATGGGATTACAAAGAGTTGGACACAACTGAAAAATGGTTGAACAACAAATATTAAGTTGTCATTAAGAAGTGAAGTCTTTTATGAAAAAATTCTTATAGAAAGGGTAAATCTATCAGGCTAATAAACTGATTCCATAGGAGCCACATAATGCAGATGGGAAAGGCCAGCAATTGATGAGATTAGGCAATGATCTGAGAACTTGAATATAGATGGATATTGTGAATATGGTGAATAGTACCAGTGAACAGTGTTTAGTGGAGTGCATTACATCAAAGACAAATATAGAATGACATAGTAAAGCTCACATGATTGAATTTATATTTACATCCAAATTATAAATAAAACAAATAACATATTAATCACTATAGTTATAACACACTGAGGGACAGTATCACATTTGAGTCTCTACAAATTTATAAAACATTATCTATAAAAGATTGAAAATAAAATCCATATATTATTTTTCCATGAAAGGATGATATTTTTATTATAATTAAAATAATAATAATAATTTTTAATCAGTCATGTCTGAACCTTTATGATCCCATTTAGGTTTTTTTCTTTTCTTTTTCATATTAATAGCTTTTTATTTTTCATAATATATGTAAAGACAGTTTTCAACATTCACCTTGCAAAACCTTTTGTTTCAAAAATTTCTCCCTCTCTCTCCCCTTCCCCTACATAGTAAATAATCCAATATAAGTTAAACTATGCAAGTCTTCTAAACATATAAAATTAATATATTAAATTAATATTATTTGCAAGAGAAGAAATGTTATAAGGATGCAGAGATAGCCTCAGAGTCAAGAAGACCTGGGTTCAAGTATCACCCTGACCCTACTGGTTGTGAGAACATGGAAATTCTTAATCTCTCAATCCCCTAGTCATCTCTTCAAGACTACAAATTGCATTGGAATAGAGTATTTATTTTCTTGGAATTTCCTACATACATGAAATAATAGGTTTGGACTAAAGGTATTCCCAAATATTTAATAGGTACATTATTAACACCCTATTCTAATATTTTATTAGGCTGTAGAAATGACAGTGGGATCTTAAAGATTATACCAGTGGACTGTAAATTTGAGCAAATCTCACAAAGCCAGAAAATTTTTGATTAAGTTCCTTGTGATGGACTGTATTCTTTTTGGCCAAAGACATAATTTTGCAGAGAACTGGAATTAGTTTGGCTGCAATGTAGTGAATTCTTTTTACCACAGAAATCCTTGAAAATCACTTATGAAGTTGTAGAGGAGATATAATCTGTACTGGTAGAAGATATAAATATACTGATGAAATACAGAGCCTATTGATATAATATTGTCAAAAGCATAGTGCAAAATTAAAACTCTAAGATATCTCCTCGAATCTATCAGATTGGCTAATGTGACAGAGAAGGAAAATGATAAACATTGGCGAGGAGGTGGGAAAACTGGGATACTGATGCATTGTTAATAGAGTTGTGAACTGATCCAACCATTCTGAAGAACAATTTGGAAGTATACCCAAAGGGCAATTAAACTGTGCATAGCTTTTGATCCAGCTATACCACTATTATGTCTATATCCCAAGGAAATCATAAGAAAAGGAAAAGGATGGACATGTACAAATGTATTTATAGCAGCTCTTTTTGTGGTAGCAGAGAATTAGAAATTGAGAGAATGTCCATCAGTTGTGGAATGGCAGAACAAGTTGTGGTGTATAAGTTGTGCAATAAGAAATGATGAGCAGGTAGATTTCAGGAAAAAACCCTGGAAAGACTTATATGAACTGACACTTAATCGTAGGACCAGGAGAACATTGTACACATTAATAGCAATATTGTACAATAATTAACTATGATCAGCAATACAATAATCCAAGACAAGTCCAAAAGAGTTATGACAGAACATACTATTCATATCCAAAGAAAGAACTGATAGAGTCTGAATGCAGAGTGAAGCATATGATTTTTGCTTTCTTTATTTTTTATTTTTTCCTTTTATTCTGTTTCTTCTTTCACAACATGACTAATATAGAAATATGGCTTACATAATTGTACATATATAACTTATATCAAATTGCTTACCACCTTGGGGGAGGGAGAAGTTCTGGAATTCAAAACTGTATAAAAATTGATGTAAAGATTGTCTTTACATGTAAATGGAAAAAATAAAATATTATTTAAAAGAAAAAAAGCAGAGAATATTGGAGTGGGTAGAAGATAATCAGAGACAATCAAAATATTAATCCCCATTTCAATTTTTACTTCAAAATAGGAATATATAGATACCATATGCCTAATACCATCAATTTGTTTTCCAAGAACATAAGTCAATGTGACATTATTAAGAAAGAATTTGATTCCATATAAAATAAGTTGCATATGATAAGCAGAATGAGGTGTTGCTAATCTATATCTTTAGAGGAAGTGGGTAAGATTACTGAGGCATCAGACTGTGGATGTGAAAAGATGTGATCAAATAATGGACATTAACAGAGGCTATCATCCCTCACCAAGGACGTTAAATTGATGTACATTAATTGCAATGAGGAGTTTGGAAGTGTTTTGGCCAGCAAAATTTTATTTTCTTGGCAAGGAGAGAGATAAGAAAGCCCAGGGTAATACCAGCTTAAAACATAAGCTAAATTTTACATCAAATTTATATATTTATTTATTAATAATTTATTTATTTAATTTATATTAAATTTAAATAAACATTTAAGGAAGGGCATAATAGAAGATTAGGACTAATATCTGTAGCGAGCTGACGTCTCTAGAAGCTGCCGGATCACTCTCTGGGAAGAGATCTGCTGTGTCTACTACTCAAATCTCTCAGACAGATTCTTCTTCCTGTAGTGAACCGTTGTCTCCAGGTAGTTGCTGTTAACTCTTGTCCAGACAAGTGACTTCCCTTCCTGCAGAGAGCTGCGTCAAGCCTGATGTAATGCAGAGTCTTCTTCTATCTCTGGGTGTCCTCTCTTTTATTCTCCCAGAGAATGGGCGTGGGATAATGCAAGGGCTTCTGGGAAGAACCACTTCAGCCAATGAGCTTGCTCCTTCTATCAAGTCAACCTGAGTTCTCACCTAGTAATCCTAACATCTCCCCCTTTCTTTTGATTTAGAACATAGGACAGTCATGACCTTGAAACATAAATCCATCAATATGGAAGGTATTATACATAATTACATAAATTACATAAGCACATAGTAACATAATACATGCTAGAAGTATATAACAAATAACATAATCAAATAATCATAAATTGAAAATTTATAAATGTCCATAAGTCCATTGTCCATTCGTCTCATCTTGTGTGAGGAAGTCCAATGATTCCTGCTGGTTTTAAAGTTCTTTAACAGTCTTTTTATTAGCCATGCTCTTTCAATACCAGATGTTTCTTAGATCTTCTCCGTTATTTTGAGGTCTTTCTCTTTTTCTGTCTCTCTCTGATGGACAAGGCGAATATGACTTGTTGGTACCCATCTGATTCCTTCTCATGCTGAAGAAATACAAGCAAACCCTCTCCCCCAGGCAGTTAACCTATCTAATTACCTTCTATTTACCACTTTCTAAATCTCTTCTCATCATCTGGCAATTACATTGGAATTGTTTGCACTGGACACAGCCCTGTTGGTTTAAAAGGCCTGTATTCTCCCCAAGTGTAATCCATTTTTGCAATCTGATTGCCTTTTGGCTCACTTATCAGGTACTCCCTTTCTGCCATGTGATTGCTCTTCTGCTGGTTGATCAAATCAGAGTCCTGACCTTCTAAAGGCTCTTTGGGTGTAACATCAGCTGCCATCATGCCCCAAGTCTTTTTTGCCTGGGGTCCCGGACCTGGGCCCCTCATCCCATTTCCTTGAATTATTTTACACTCTGATGCCCAATGGAATCCTCTGTTGCATTTTGGACATGGGGTTTTAGGTCTTCTTTCACCCTGTCTTCTCACTGTATCTCCATACCTACACTGAGCTCTTAGATGTCCAATTTTTCCACATTGAAAACATCTCCGAGTTTCTCTAGAAGTCCCTTGCCAGGAGGGACCCTGCCTTTCCACATTCATCATTGTCCGGGTGTAAAAAGCATTTGTTCCCACTGAAGCACAGCGTCTTATGATCTCCTCTAAAGGAGCATCTTTGTCTAATCCCCATATAATTCTTTTGCAAATCTCATTGGCATTTTCCTTAGCCAGATGTCTGGTCATTATTTCTGTAGCTGCATTTTCTCCAATAGTTCTTTTGACAGCAGTTTGCAAACGTCCCACAAAATCTGCAAAAGGTTCATTGGGACCTTGCTGTATTTTAGTGAAAGCCTCTCCACGATCTTTCTGTCCAGGAAGGACACCCCAAGCTTTAGCAATTTGTTCATATATTGTCATGGTATAATTAATCTGTTCCGAATTCTCTCCATACTGACCTTCACCAGCTAAGTGCTCAAAAGTGAATTGTGTGTTAACTCCTATTTCCAAATTGCATCTGACTTGAATTTTACATAATTCATGAAATTCCGCAAGCCATAATAAATTTTCTCCAGGTTCCAGACATGTCCTTGCTATGGATTTCCAATCATTCGGGGTTAGGACTTCATAAGACAAACCATCTAGTAACATTTTGACATAAGCTGATGTAGTCCCATAAAGGGTACAACCTTTTTTCAAATCCTTAATTTTATTCAAATCTAAAGGTGCATATCTTCTCCTTTTTTTTACCTACAGAGTCAATATTTTCAATCACAGGATATGCATGTATAAAATCACTTATATCCTGTCCTTCTCTCTTAGCTTTAACCAATGCTTTTTCTAATCTTGTCATAGGCTTAGGCTGCTTCACAGGCAATTCTGTTTGTGTTTCTGCCTCTTCCCCTCCTTCTTCCTCCACCTCTGAAGGTGGGGTTGATGTGGGCCTGTCAATAATCTGTTCTCTAGGCAGAGTTGAAGCTTCTTCAAGAGAATCATACCATAATTCCTCATTTAAATCTTCTTGCTCTAGGGCAAGATCTTGATCTTTCCTTTTTTCCTCACACTTCCTCCTCTGTTCATTTTTAAAACTTTTCCTTCTCCTACAACTTGCTTGATAGTTTAAGGCTAATTGAACTATGTTGTAGATATAAAATACTTCTGCAGAAATTGAACGAGGCCCATTTTTTGCATGAAATTTTTTCATTTCATATCCCACTAGCTTCCATTTATCTACATCTATCTTTTTTTTCCTCTAAGAACCAAGGGGATGTACGTCTTAATGCAGCCAAGAGTTTAGCAATCTGTACCCAGGTTACAAGTAAACTCTGCTCCTCAATTATGTTGATTATACTCTCTATAGTACCACTCCTGAATGGGGGTGGAGCTGAGGTTGCTTCTGGGGCTGGGGTTGAGTCGGCTGAGGTCCAGGGATTGAATATAGCTAACATCTGCCCCATTTCAGCTATAAGAGATTCCTGGTTTAGCCCTTAACAAGTTAAGTTCCTTATTTATCTATTAGCACGCTCACTTAATCTTTAACAAAGTTTCCTCGTTACTCACGGTTCTGGGTCAGAGAGACTGAGATCTAGATCGGAAGCTTTTCCACTGGAATCAGGACTGTGTCTGTCCCTGTTCGGGTGCCAAATTGCAAAGGTCTGGTCTAGTTCCTCTTGTCAGAATAAGCAAAAGTCCTTGACCCACGTTGGGCGCCAATTGTAGCAAGCTGACGTCTCTAAAAGCTGCCGGATCACTCTCTGGGAAGAGATCTGCTGTGTCTACTCAAATCTCTCAGACAGATTCTTCTTCCTGTAACGAACCGTTGTCTCCAGGCAGTTGCTGTTAACTCTTGTCCAGAGAAGTGACTTCCCTTCCTGCAGAGAGCTGCGTCAAGCCTGATGTAATGCAGAGTCTTCTTCTATCTCTGGGTGTCCTCTCTTTTATTCTCCCAGAGAATGGGCGTGGGATAATGCAAGGGCTTCTGGGAAGAACCACTTCAGCCAATGAGCTTGCTCCTTCTATCAAGTCAACCTGAGTTCTCACCTTGTAATTGTCCAGACAACCTGAATTCTCACCTTGTCACTGTCCAGACAACCTGAGTTCTCACCTAGTAATCCTAACAAATATCATCTTATAAACATAAGATGCAATAGAGAGAAAGCAAACTTTCTAGCAAGCTTGGCAAGAGACCAGTTCAAGCCAGATCATACCAAAGGCAAATGATGAAACTGGATGATGGAAAACAGAAATATAAAAAATGAAAAAGATCATCAGGTTTTCTACAACAAAATTTTCTCCATCTGATTTTTTCAGCAACAGGATAGAAGGAAATGTTTGCTATGGTAGAAATGATAGGGACTTTTGGAGGAAGTGAACACTTTGTCCTAGAATTTGTAATCAAAGAGAAAAAATCCTAGATTTGGAGAGCATACATTTTAGAGTTGATAAGAATAAAAAGTATCTTATGTCTTAAGCTTCCCTAGAAATGAGATCAAGAGTGATGGACAACTCAAGAAATTCTAAAGACCCAGGAAAATGACTCCAGTGAAGGGGGGAGGGGCAGGTAGGGGGAATGAAAGCTGTCTAAAGACATTAAAATATATACAAATAAAAATCACCAATTAACTTATTTTTTAATTAATTTTTTAAAGCTATGAACAGAAGATGGGAGCAAGTGCAGGTCTCAAAGTATACCTTTTTATTCAGCAAGTAAAAACTGAATTTCTTTTAAAAGTATAGTATGAAGGCAGCTAGGTGGTGCAGTGAGTAGAGTACCAACCCTGAAGTCAGGAGGACCTGAGTTCAAATATGGTCTCAGACACTTAATGCTTCCTAACTGTGACCCTGGGTAAGTCATTTAACTTCATTTGCTAGAGGAAAAATATGTACATGTGTAAGTAGAAGTCATTTGTGTATATGTACATAAAATAAATATGAAGTGATCTGAGGAAAGCACTAATAAATGGGAGGAATCAGGAAGGGCCTCCTGTAAAAGGTAGTGTCTGAGATAAGCTTCGAGGAAAACTGAGGAACATCAGAGGGAGAAGTGAAGAAATACATTCTAGGCATGGAGATAGCCAGTGTGAAAGCACAGAAAGGAGAGAAGGAATATTGTTGGTGAGACACAAGAAAATTCAGTAGAACACTGAGTACATGAAAGGAAGAAATATATAAGAAAGCTGTAATGGTAGATTAGAGTAAGTTTGCGAAGGGCCTTCAGTAAGTAACAGAGAAAATTTTATGTAACCTAGGGATAATAGGGAATCATTGGAGTTTATTGAATATGGTAGTGATGTGGTGAGACTCAAATGAGATGCTTAGATTTGAGAACAATACCCAAGGCAGAGTTCAGAGGGAGAATAATCTCTCTCCTCCTGTAAGTTATACTTCTCTAAATGCAAACCAACACTGCATTAACCTTTTTTGCCTGCCATATGACACTGATGACAGGCAGATTGATAAAGAGGATAGAACTTTGGACCTGGAATCTGAAAAAAATTGCGTTCATATTCTGCCTTTGATACAAATTGAGTGACAATGGACAAGTTATTTAACCTAAGACTCAGTTTCTTCATCTGTAAAATGGAGATAATTACCTTTCATATTTTTTCTAAGGCCCAAATTAAATAATCTGTATAATAGGTTCTGTAAATTGTCAAGTTTTACATAAATATCAATTATTATTATTTTTAATTTCTACTCAACTTTCAGTCAACCCAAAATACCTAACAAACTGCTTTCTAACTAACCAAGGTTCTTTGATCTTGTTCAAGTCAAATTCTTAAACTATCTTAAGACTTTTAATTTGTTCCTATTAAATTTTATCTTATAGATTACATAAATATTTTAAAAAACATAACTATCAAAATCAATGCAATTCTAATAAGAATTATTTTGGGGAGAAATTTACTTCAAATATCTTTGTCAAAAATTTAATATCCAAAATATATAAGGAAATAATACTAATATATATGCATATATAATACAATTCCTAATGGACAAGAGAACAAAATTTATGAACCATTCTCAAAAGGTTTCACATTATATCTAGCAAAAGGACAAGAATGACAAAAGATGAGAATAGCCAATATTAAAAGAATGGAGAGACAGGCATGCTAATATACTGTTGGTAGAACTGGGAAGTCACCCAGCCATTATGAAAACCCAGAACTATCCTAAAAAAAAAAGGCATTAAAATATCCATATATATTGACTCAGAGAACCTACAGCAAAGCCCAAGGAAAATTATGTTCAAAAATATATATTGTAGCACATTTACAACAGAAAAGAACTGGAAACAAATAGATGACCACCAATTACAGAATGTCTCAATAAATTTAGTGATATATGAATTTTGTGAAATATTATTGTTTTTTAAGAAATGAGAATTATGAATACAGAAAAGCAAGGGAAAAAAAAGAAAAGCAGAGGAAGACTTATGTGAACTGATGCAAAGTAAAGTATGCAGAGCCAATATATACAATGACTACAGCAATGTAGTCAGTTTTAACCACTAGACTACACTGAAAAGAAAACAGAATTGTCTGTCTTCTTTCCTATTGTCTAGATATCAGTATTTCATGTACTCTAAACAATAGTCATATCACAGGATCATAGATTTAGAAATTTATTGGAGGTCATTGGAGGTCAATCTAAGCCCAATCCCTTCATTCTATAGATGAGGGCTAAAAAATTCCTTCTTCTAGGTCTTAACATTCATAACCAGTCACAACTCATTCAAAACTTCAGTACTCCTGATGCTATTCTTTTGAATTGATCTTCAGTTACCAGTCCTTAGCCTTTCCTATATATCTTCTATATATTCCAGCAGATCTATGATCTCATAGACTAACTCATCCACGCTTTTTTCATTCATTTTCTTATCCATGTTCTTCCACAGCTCTTCCATAGATGATCCAAGAACTTTGAGCTCCTTTTACATTTCCTCTCTATCACTATGATGAGGTCCTGGGTCACTGGGATTGGCAGAGAAAGCTTGAAGTATTGATAAAATTACTCTTTGAGGCAAGAAGGGATAGACATTGATAGGGATTCAGCTCAGCTTTGACAGTCCCATTCCTGTGAAGACTTTGTGTAACCCCACTTTACTGTAACCAATCAGAAAGCCAAGATATGTCAAACCCCTGAGGTTAAATTTCCCCTATAAATCTGTCCATGGCTCAGCCATCTTTGCTGAATCCCTTTTGGGTTAGCCTACCAAGGGTTCTGTCTCATGGTGTTTTTCTCCACACCTCTCCCTAATGCCTCATGGTATCTTTTCTTTCATTCCCCAACTATGGCTCATGATGTCTTTTTCCTTCTTACAGCTATCTAACTCTTTTTAGAGTGCTAAACTCCTTTATGAATTTAGCCTGCTAGTCAATAAATACTCCCAGCTCATAGTGTATTCCCTTTCTCCTGGCTGATTGTAAGTTCCACTAGGAAACTTGTCTTTTCCCTTGATAATTGTTAAAACAACTTTCCTGTCTAACTATATAGTCTTCCAAATCTATTTCGTATTTACCATTCCTGGTGTTTACTGTATCCCTTCATTTTGTCTGTAACCTCTTCTCCTAAATAAATCTATTTTTTGTCAAAGAGAATGGCCATTGTGAATTCTTCACATGATCGAACCCCAACATTTGGTGTCTATATCAATCTCTTTATTTGGTGTTGAACCTCAAACACATCAACTGTATCACTTGGAAAATCCATCTGTTATCCTTCATCTCAGTACATGAATAGCCGACCTTCTTAGCTTATCACAGATTTCCCCAATGAGATTCCTTATGCCATGTGCATAAAACTTATCACTAAAAATATAGTACAGACAGCTCAGGCCCATCATGAATCTCTCCCTTGTCCTTTGGGTCACTGACAACTTTGTTTAAAGACTCATAGCCATGGATCATCTCTGGCAGAAACTATGTATCTATAATATACTTTTATGTATGTCTCATTAAAACTTATATTGGATGATACTTCACATTAATCTCTTTAATTAGCTCTTTTTTTCTTCTACTCATCAATATTATCTGTGTTTACATTCTTAGAATTTCTCAAGTTAGCAATAATTATGAGAAGACATTTACTTCCTTTAATTAAACTATTTTATGCTGCTTATTACCAATACTGAGATTATTTAGGTTTTAATCATTTAATTGATAGGTAATTAATTGTTAATAATTGTTTAATTTTTAGCTTTTATTCCCTGTGAATTACTGAATCCTCTCTACTAATGAAAAAAAAATTTCATTTTCTTTTTCTCTCCTCCTTTTACTCCTTTCTTCCTTTCCTCTTCTTCCTCCTCCTTGTCCTCCCTGCAATTTGGCTCAGAAGATATATTACATCTGTTTTTTCTCCTTCCTCTCCATTTTGAGTTTAAACTTTTTTTTTATATAAGGGTTGAAAGTTTGCTAGCAAATATACTTTTCCTGGCTTTCTTAGGTAAAGATTACATTGTCAGTCTTTTTTTTTTTTTTTAAGATATCTGGTTTTACCTAAAATCTTTAGAACTTTGAATTGAATCTGTTTCTACACAGAGAGCTTTGTAGCCACACAGATTACTAGAATAATTATCAGATAGGCATACTAAGAGTGGAAGGAAAGAAAGTATAGTCCATTTTAAATTTTAAAAAAAGTACAAAAAGACAATTACAATACTTTGAAATATACATTTGGAATTTCCCCATTTTTTTTCTTTAAAAGTAATAATGTGTATGTCACATATGCCACCTCAGGACAATCTGGCAAAAGGAGAGAAAATGAATTATAGATAATTCTATAATTATCAACAAATCTGAATTATATTACTTAAATAATAGCTATTTACTTTTTTCCTCCCTACTTTCTATATAAACATGCTTTAAAAAAAGGGAAGCAAGAACATTAAAAAGGGAGTATTTGTTCTGTAAAACATGAAACCACTTGAACAAATAAAAGATCATTATATAATGGTCAAATTGCTTTCAATACAATGGATCCTTTCTAGAAACATCAAATCAGCACAGAACCATTCTACTAACCTAAAAACTCTCTTTGTATATTTAGCAAACCACTTTGTTTTTTTAATGTACTTCCACTGCAAGTGCCAGAATTTTTTCTATACTTCTTAGATAAAATCAGGATAGAGATCTGCCTAATTGATTTTTATCACAGATGACAAAATAAAATTACTCTCTTATCCTTTGAATAACAGAACATATACTTATTTTTAAATGTTAAAAGAGGCAGTAGTATGGCAGACACTTTGCTTCTAATTATAAGATTCCATGCACATTATAAATTCCCTTAACTTCATTTTATTTCATCTTCTTAAAAGAAAGGTGGTGAGGTTAGAATAGACCAGAGGCTCTTAATTTGAGCTCTAGGATCTTGTTTTGTTTTGTCAGTATTTTGATGATTGTATTTCAATATAATTGTACTTTTCTTTGTGATTGTATGTACTGCATTTTATGTTTTAAAAAATATTATTCTGAGCAAGAATCCATAGGCCTCACCTAAATGCCAGAGGTTTATAACACAAAAAGGGTTAAGAAGTCTTGGATTAAATAATCTCTCCATGCTTCCTAACTCTCAGTTACTAAATTTTGTAAATTGAAATATGATACTTCGTTTGTGCTATATTCCTCCTTAAAGATTCAACTTTAATTTTCTTTCCTAGAAAACAAATTCTTCCTTTTCCTCTGGCAATAAATCTAATTTTAGACAATAAATAGAATTGAATCATAACTAAGCAAATTGAAATCTAGAAAAGGGAATTGTATTAAATTAGCAACATTTTTTTTTTAGCCAGTGTAAGGGATTTGTTTTATATAGTTGTCCCTTCCACACTGTGATTTCAATATAAGAAATTAAATGGGAGTCTGACAATCTGTAAAGGCTAGCATATGACAGAAAGAGTTTGGAAATTCAAAAATGCATAAAATTTTTGTATAATAGCAAGAAAAAAGAGAAAGAAATCAGAGAAGCTAGATTTCTACTCTAATACAAAAGGAGGATCAAAACATTTTACATAGATTTTTCCACATCGCAGGATCACCTCACACTAACTTATGCAATGTGGAAGGGATAACTATATTCTGACATGCATTTCTTTGACAGGGTAGTGAGTTTTCAATTGTCTGTGATGATCCCACGATTAATAAGAAAAATGGGAAGTGAGAATACATTTGGGAAATTATGCAGCACTTTCAATGATCCCAATTGCTCCCTGACCTGACATAAAAATTCTTCCTTTAGTACCATAGATTTTGAACTAGAAGAGACCTCTGAGGAAGTCAAGTCCAACTGTTCTATTTTATAGATGAAAAAACTGAAGCTGAAGAAAACTGATTTAACCAAGTTGTGGACTTGGTTGACAAAATCAGGATAAGCCACCTTTTTTCCTACCAGGACTATATATTTTAATACTTTATTATGTAAGCTCTATTCTGTGATTTCAGGACAGAAATAAATTCATTTATCTGCCAATTACCAATTAAAAGCCATGGTCCTACATGATAGAATAATTCATTATTAGCAGTTGGGGGTATTAGAATCTCAGCATAGAATTAAAGAGCTGCAAACAGTAGTATATTGTTTATCAATCAGACCTCAATATTCTTTTAAATTGAATTCCAAATCATTAACATTTTCTCTAAAATTTTCTTAAATCTAAACAATCAACAAAACAAATCAAGTCCTGGTTTGCAATGTTTGTTGGATTTCCGAGGTAAAAATACTCAGAGAGAAAACTGATTCTAATATACTGTTGGTGGAAGGGACCTTGTATTTTTATTTCCTGTAAAGGCATTTATTCCATTTCAATATAATATTATAGGTCTCTCTTAATGTAAGTAGGGTTGAAATGGATGAGAAAATATGGATAGATTGTGATTTGTGCTGGATAGCAGAAGATTCCATATTGATGACATTATAGGTATAATACTAAGAGCACCACTATATAAAAAGTCCTATTTTTCACTCTACTGAAAAAATTCTTAAGTATCCTTTGGTAAAATAAACTTGATGGTAAAATATTTAAACTTGTAGTAGTGAACAATTACATTCTAATAACTGTATGGTTTTCTTGATGTAATCTAATAGGACTCTACCCTGGCATCTCTCTTCTATCTCATATATATTCTCTTTTGACTCATCAATCTCAAATGGGTTCACTTATCATCTTTATACATATGAAGCTAAGGTTAGCAGCCTTCAAAAATCTGAAGTCCTCCCTGAGGACATTCCAGATCCTTTCATTGATCTTTATATCACATGGACTTATAAGAAGGCCTTTGCCATATTGATTGCCTTCCTCTGGATGCTCCCTTCTTATCAAAATCCTTCCTAAAATATGATGCCCAAGATTGAATACAATACTCCAGATGTAGTCTGACCAAGATAGATCTAGTGGAATAATCTCTTCCTAATTCTTGGAAACTATGCTTCTCAATGAAGCCCATGATGGCATTAACTCTTTTGGTTGTCAAAGCACATTATTAACTCATAGTAAACTTGTATTCCAAAAACCTTTAGATCTTTTTCAGACAACTTGCTGGTTAATCGTGATTCTCTCAGTTTGTATTAGTAAAATTATTTTTTGAATCCATATCCAAGACTTTAAACTTGCTTCTGTTTAATTTAACTTAATTTGATTAAACTCAATGATCTAGAATGTCATGATCTTTTAAAATCCTGACTGTCACACATCCAGTGTGTTTGTTCTCTGTCCCTCACCACTTGGTGTCATTTGCAAGTATGATAATCATGCCATTTATGTTAAATCCAAGTGTTGGCAATGTCTTTAAATAGAAATGTTCAATAGATGGAAATGCAGAACTGGAGGTTCGCCTGGCATTTCCGCAACTGATGACTGCAGAGGCAGCTATGCCCTGGTAAATAGCGAACTGGCTCTGAAGTCTGGAGGACCTCAGTTCAAATCCAGCCTTAAACACTTTAACACTTTCTAGCTGAGTGAGCATGGCTAAATCACTTAATCCCAATTGCCTTGGAAAAGAAAAGAAAGAAATTAATGACTATCCCCAAAAGATGATAAAGATGATGATGATGACCTAATCAATATTTATACAGAGCTTTGTGAGGTATTTTACAACTATTATCTTATTAGGTCCTTACAACATTGGGAGATAAGTACTACTATTGTTCCCATTTTTACAGACAAAGAAACTGAGGCAGAAGAAATCTGATTTACCTGGGATGACAGCTGATAAATGTTTGAGGTTATATTTGAACTACAACTTCCTTATTCTAGATTTAGATCTACATCATACCAATCAAATATAAATATGTAAAATGCATCTCACAAGTAACAGTTATCTAGTGACAAATATTTTAAAAGATCCTAACTTCTGGAAGAGACGATTTCTGTAGTTAAATAATGGACTTTTGTGTTGAGGTTGTTTTTTTGTTTGTTTGGTTTTTTTAACCAGAAAGATTTAGTTATAGATTAAAAATAGAAGCTGTTTCTTTTAGAGTATCATGAGTTTGAAAAAAAAAAAAAGAACATCATGCTTTTTGAATGAGATATTTGTAAAGCACTTAGCACAATGACTGGAACATAGCATGCACTCCAATATTGCTTTTTCCCTTTTCCTTTCTCTCTATGAAAAAAAATATTTGGCCACAGGCTTGATAGAGATCTATTCTAAAGTCAGTTTTGCCCATTAACCTTTGTTATACATAAGTACCTATAGAGATCCATGATCTCATCATCACCTTTGTTGATGAATATTGCAAACCATCATGCCTTCTTTTTTTGGGGGGGGGTTTGTTTGTTTGTTTTTTTGCTAAGGCAATTGGGGCTAAATGACTTGCCCAGGGTCACACAGTTAGGTAATGTTGAATGTCTGACATCAGATTTGAACTTAGATTCTCCTGACTTCAGGGCTGGTGCTCTATCCACTGCGCCACATGCCCCCACCCATGCCTTCTTAACCTGAATAATTCTTAGCCACTTAACTTATAGTTAGTTAGTCATTTAACTTTTCAGTGTCCCCAAACAAATCTTTAAGACTAAGTTTAAGACTAAGTAAGAACTACTTAGTGTAACTAGAGAGCTTCTTCTGGGTTCTTAGAATTTTGAGTTGTAGGCTTTATGATCTATTATTCCTCATTCTCCCTACATGACTGTTCCACCTCTTTTTCCTAATCATACATCTCCTAAATATTAACTTATATGCAATCACCACTTGCATTCAAGCCATCATTAATCATAAGCTGTAATATTCACCATGCATCTCTCCATTGCCCTTTGGACCACCTGCAATCTTGATTCTCTGAAGAATATGATGTTTAATAGTGTGTTCAGTCCTTGCAGGAATGATAGAAAGACATTTTAAAAAGAACAACTTTTATACTCCATAAATAGTACTTTGTTCATTTGCTATATTTTCTATACTTTTTAAAAGAGCTTAAGGCAGAAATAAATAATAACATAAGAACACAATTCCTAGAGAGATTAAATTTTATTATCCAACCAAAGAAGTAGACCCAGAGTTGTTGTAATTATGTGGAGTTTCTACATCTGCAAATTTTTATCACTCTGGGTTCATAAAGAAATCTAACAACAAAGATAAAAAGTTTAAGCAGCTACATAAGCCATGGCTTTATTTAAATTTTCCCCAGAGGAAAATTTTTTTTAAATAATATTTTATTCAACTTGTATCAGTCTAACTAAAAAGAGAAGTGAGAGGAAAAGATAGGGCTAAGGAGTCTAAAGCAATCCACCATAGTGTTCAAAATGAGTGTATGAAATTGAGTGATCACCAATATTATGATTTTTGGAATCAAACAAAATAGCTTTTTTGAAACAACCGTGATTACTATGAAGAGATCAAGAGTGTTGATCTGTTTCACAAATCTTTAAGATTAAGTTGCAGAGGAGATACTGACCCACATTGGTAAAGGGAGTTTCCTTATTGGGATAAAATTACAAGTCCATTCTCTATCCCTAAATTACATCTTCTTAGACCCTGCATTCATTCTATCTTTTTTTAATCTCAATTATGTAACCAAAGGTATCAGTTATCTTTCCCAATTTTGTGTTATCTGTGAATGTGCAAGCATGCCTCTGATGACTTCATCTAAATCACCAAGATAAAAATAATGAAAAGATACATAGAACATTCTACTAAACTTTTTCCAACCTGACACAGAATCATAGACCAGAGATCATTTGGGTTTGGCCATTTGATCATCTTCAAAGTTATGGAGAAGCATAGGCATATGGCCACCACTCTGCATCATGTCCACAAGAGAAAATATAACTTTCTCAAACATTCTTTTGAAATCCAAATATATTTTATTTATAGCATTTCCTTAATGCACACATCTAGCTACTTTTTAAAAAATGAAATGATGTTATTTTTGCATGCTCTGATCTTGATGAAGCTAGGCTTAGTGGTTACCACTTTTATTTCTAAATGCTCAAAAATCATCCCTTTAATAAAATATATTTTTACTGGTAATTGAGTGACTAGCAATTCTTGTTGTGAATTAAGAAACAACCACAAAACATGTTTGTGGGAAATATTTTTTTGTACAGATTAGAAAAATATGCAATTTTCAGAGGTCTGTGTTATAAATTATAGATCTCCTGTGCTTATTAAGTATTATTACCATGAGTTCTGATAGAAACACAGAGTTTTCAAATTATTATGTCCACATATGTCCTCATTAAATGCCATTTATCATTACTACAGAACATATGATAGATAATCTGAAGCAAACATTAAATTTCAATTTGATTTAAAAATAATAATTAGAATAATATTCCCAAGAATTTATATAGTACCAATCTTCTGAAAAGCAATGTGGTACAGTGGGTAGAGAGCCAGCTTCCATGTCACAAAGACCTGAGTTTGATCTCTACTTCTGACAAATATTGGATAGGATCTGGGTCTCCTGATTCTCCTGAATAGCTCTCTAAGACTATTAAGTTGCAGAGCAAATAACCCATATGCATGGAAGAAGAGAATTTTCTCATTATCCTCGAAAGGATAAAATAAAAATCTGGGTTCATAATCCTTCTAAGGGGCTTAAAGCATTATTTATCCTTAAAACACATCCTATATAAATAAAATGCCTTAGAAAAGGATAAAGAATATTATCTTCATTTTACAAAGTTATCAAAATCCAAACTAGTCAAAGACAAAAACAATTTAACTACATTTAAGCATAATTTAGTTCCAAGATAAATATAATAAAATAGCTGATATTAAATAATAATTTAGAGTTTGCTAAAACATATTCATAGACATTATTATGTATGATCCACACCATGAGCATCATTTGACAGATGAAAAGACTAAAGTTGAGAAGGGTTGACCTAAGTGTTTAAGGTGGGATTTAAATCCTCAATGTGATGTTCTCTTTTGACTATTCCTTAACCTGTGCTAATTTCTATTAATATAAGTATTTTAATTATATAAGTATATTAATATACTTATATGATTAATATATATTATTTTATATATTTATCATATAAGTATATTAATATAAGCATTATGTTATTATAAATATGGTGACACATAGCATCAATATCAATAGGGTTTTTCCATAGGCAAGCACAAATTATATTATATATTAATCATATAAATATATTAATATAAGTATTCTGTTATTATAAGTATGATGACACATAGCATCAATAGGGTTTTTCCATAGGCAAGCACAAACACAGAACTCATTTAGCTAAATTAAGATGATCTACACCCACATCATTAAAGTGCTTATCAAAATACAAGTTGTAGGAATCTATGAAATGATAATGTGAACCATGGCCAGAATCAATTAATACGGGGAGTCTAAAAGTCTCAGTGTAGTTTTAAAGTAACTAAAGCTTAAAAACTATACTAAGACTTTGGAGATGCCCCTTATTTATTATTCAGTCCAAGATGTTTCATTAAATCTATGCATTTCTAAGAAAAATAATTTCAGAAATAGGGCACCTTCAAAATTCCCTTTGGAAAAATGCCTTATGATTCATAAGAATATTTGCTAATCTGATTAAAAGATGATTATTCTGTAAAGAGCAAGAATTAAAAAAGGAGAACTTAACATGGGATGACAGATGCTCAATTCAAAAAAGACAAAGAAAATAAATCTTAAAACAAAATGTTGTAAGGAACGTACTAACCACAGTAATAATCATAGTCAGAAATGCCCTCATGTTCTTCCTGAAGAGACACTTCATTTAAAGTTTCAGGATCATGGTTTGAGCATTTACAGGGACCTTGGAGGTCATCCAACTAATAATGTAAGCTCCTAATTTTACATTTGAAAATCTGGCTCTGAAAAGTTAAATGATTTGTCTAGTATCAAAAATTGTCTAGTGGGAAGAATTCAATCAAGGAAGCTCCAATACTTTATTATATTTCCCAGAAAATTGGGTTTGGTACTTCTCTAGGTGTATGCTGCTTCCAGGGAGACCTGTAACAAAATAAACGATGTCTCTCCAGTTTAATACTTCTTTGCCTTCAAAGGGAACATGAACACATCAGTTAGACTTGATTATTTTATTCTATTTTATTTTTCCTGGTTAGCAGCATGACTGTCACATAACTTTGGGAGGTCAAGAAGATTATAGTCCATTCTTGGTTGGAGACTGCCAGATTGCAAATGATCAAATAATCAACTGATTAGATACTTGACAATTCAATTCTTCTTCAATGATTTACATCTACTTTCAGATAAAAACCTTATGTTCTTTGCAAGTCTAATTCTTAGAAAGGTCATTATTTTTGCATCTAAATTAACTATTTGCCGCTAAATTATTACTAATAATTATTACTATTAAAAAACTACTACTACAAAGATACTATTTATGTCTTTGGTGTCCCCTAGATACAGATGGGTGTTTCCATTTATTCTCCCAGATTGGAGGCATGATATGATCTAGTTTAATGATACTGCTTCTATTTAGGAGGAACTTCTAAGAATTAAACTAAGAAATGAATGTTCTTTGATGACCATGTGCATATGTGCTCCACGAATCAGATCAAGAACATGTTTAAACATTCTGGGTGTTGAATTCCTTCCTATTTATAATCCTTCATTATGCAGTTATGTTGGATGTGTAGTGTGTGGGTACTTTTCCCTTCATTCTTTGTCCCTCTTTGGTTTTATAGAAAGATTTGTATATTCTGTCTGAGTTTTTCTACCTACCTGGAACATATGTTCACCCACAGAGTATGAGGGATAGAGAGAGGTTTTTCTTTATGATGATATAACACATCTGATTATATTTCAACAGCTTTGGTTAGCCCAAATGTCAGCCCCTCACCAGGCTGTAGTAGTGAGAATGAATGAAACAATTCTCTTGAAGCATCTTAAGCTTCTCAGAAGAAAAAATACAACATAAGTAGGTGGATTTTAATTGATAGAAGCAGGCTTTTTATGCAAGAAGAAAAAGACCAGAGTCAAGAAAGAATTAAAGTAGGAAATGGGAAGATTGAATCAGAGAATTATCTATCTGATTCATATCCAAGCTTCTGCTTTGAGGCTCTCCCATCTGGTGAGAAATAAGCTATACATGTCTTTTCTAGGTGACATGACAGCTTTGATGCTGAACAAACAAACAAAACATTGGTTTTAAAATCTTTCCAGAGGAGATAAACAGTAATCACATTGAAGGTCAATCTTATCTTCTTTTATAATTTATCATGTTACAAAATAGACCTAGCAAGTAATGATCTAAGCTCAGTTTGTGGTGCAATTAATCAATCAACAAGTATTTATTAAACACCTACTATGTGTCAGCTATTATGCTGGGTATAAAGGATACAAATGCAAATGAATCATTTCTTTAATACTTTAAGTTCTTTAATTAATTCATCTGAATAAACATTTAAATGCCTTCTTCTCTTCCAGATTCTTGTCTACTTCTGTGCTTAATAGCCTTGTTATCCTGAAGACATAATCACACTGGCACCCCCCTTCCCTAATTGGTGAGTTCTTTCTCAAGACTCACATTTCAGGAAATGTCTAGATCATCCATGTTCAGTTCTTCTCTGACTTTACTCTGGAAATCCTACTTGTTATTCTGTTCTAGAGAATTTTTTAAAAAAATGCTAAATAGGAAAGATATAACATTTTTGCTACATGGGAATGGGATTTTAGAAGTAATGCATTCTAAATCAAAGTAAAATTATAGTTCATTAACAGTTAATCAAAAATCATTATTGTTCCTACCTCAGAAAAGATGGAGGAAGAGTTGCTGATTTTTCAGGCAAATAGACAACTATTTCTATAAGGCAATCAGGTCAGTACAAATGAGTCCCAAGAATGAAGTGAAAATGTGACCATAAAGATAACTTTATCCTTGAAAAAATACTTGCAACATCTCTTTTCTATTGCCACTTATAATTGTGGGATGAGAGACTACTTGGTCTAGGGGACAGTGAATTTGGCCAGAAGTACCTAAATCCTTGGCTGAACTTTTGCACCTGATCCATGCTTTGGTCTTTCATAGGTAGAGAAGAAATGCATTTTGAGCACAGTAGATAATCTGTACAAAGTCATGGCGATGAGAGGTGAAATTGTCACACAGGCCAATTTGGATGGACAATAGACTTCTTGGTGTGAAGTAATATGAACTAAGATAGGATAGGAAAGGTAAAATAAAATCAGATTATAGAGGGCTTTAAATAACAAACAAAGGAGTTTATTTTATTCTAAAAGCAATAGGGAGCTGTTAAGCTATTTCAGCAAAGGAGCAACAAGGTGTGACTTAGTCATTTCAATTGGCCATCTGCTTGCAGGATAGATGGGAGAAGGAAAAGATAGGTATAGGGATATCTTCCACATGGTGGTAGACTTCCTGGCAAGCATGCATCTCCAATGCAAGTGGAATGGAAGCAGAGTCAGAAGAGTGGAGACACTTTCTTCGTCCTGCTGAAAATAAATTACAATAATATTGCAGATAAGTAAAAGATAGTTTTGTGAAAGGCAGATTGGAACAGGAATAGAATAGAATTAAGGGAACAATTAAGAGACTACTATAATAGTCCAGGGGAGAGGTAAAGAAGGCCTAACATAGAACTTAAAAGTTACAGCTTTCATATTAAGTTGTTATTATTATTATTATTATTATTATTATTATTATTATTGCTACAATGGGCTGGTGTGCTCTCTGATAGCTTGTTTAGTCTAAAGTCTAAAGACTGGGCTGGCTTACCCTAGGATGCATTTCACATGTTATTTTATTTGGGCCTCATGACAACTCTGGGAGTTAGAGGCTAGTATTAACTCCATTTAACAACTAGGAGATATGTCCAGGATCACAGAACTAGTAAGCAGTCTATGGTGGGATTTTACCAAATGTATTTTTGGCTTCAATACCAAAATTCTAACCATTATTCACATTCTCAGTAGGAGGTACTAGTCTTTAATTTGGAAGATGCAGAAACAAATCACCTAAATTTGTTTTGACAAATATTAATTCTTCATCTTTATCTACATCTTTCAGTGTCTGTATTATATTTTTTTTTTTGAGGCTTGGGTTAAGTGACTTGCCCAGGGTCACACAGCTAGGAAGTGTTAAGTGTCTGAGATCAGATTTGAACTTGGGTCCTCCTGAATTCAAGGCTGGTGCTCTATCCACTGCACGACCTAGCTGCTCCCTATTTCAGTGTCTATAATGCAAAAGAGAAAATGCAGAGAGAAGAACCAAGAGGACTTCTCTATCATGCTATTTTATTTGCCTTTATGTTGGGAAAAAATAATTGGGGGTTAAAATTTGGAAGAGTGGCATGAAATATTTCAATACCAATAAATATTAAGATCTGAATCTCTGGATATGAGCTCCTTTAATCAGTTCTCTTCAAACTGTGATAATTATTCTGACAAAGGCCTAATGGCTACATTTTTTTAATATACACATTTTTTTAAAGAGATCCTATCTAAATTCCATACCTTTGAACCATGAAAAATATACGTCAGCAATTTTTATGAGCAATGTAATGTTGGAAAAACTGAGGCAAGACATAGATTAGAGTTATTAATATTTTAATAGTGGAGAATTTGGACTAGCAGCTGAACAGAACCTATATTCCACCCCCAGACAGCTGAATAAGATTCTTGTCTCAAAGCATCCAGCAACAAACAAGTAATTCCAGAAACTTTTATAGGGCTTCAGCAATCAGGGAAATAAAGGCAAGGGGGAGGCAGAGCACTGGATGAGTGGAAATTCCAGGAAGGACTATACTTTTTTAATTCTGGCAGGCCAGGGGTGAAGAAGATGGTCTAGCAGGAGACAGAAAGTCTGGGCCCAGGAGATACCCAAGTATTTAAGATAAGCCATGTGGAGTTTTATGACTCTTTGGAATGCCAGAGTGGCCAGAGCTCTGAATTCCTAATTATCTTAGTCCTAATGACCAAGAAGAGGGGGGTTGCCACCAGGGAAACTGAGGCAAGGAAACTGAAGTATTACAATTCAGGGAAACTGAGGCATAACAGCAGAAGACAAGAAGCAATTTTAAGTCTATAAAACAACTAACTTGTTGGAAAATACAGCTAAACTTTTTTTGACAGGAAGAGATTATGTAGAAGACCACAGATATTGGGGAACTCTGAGAAAAGTATACTTGAAGCAAAAATACTTACAGCAGGGTATTAACTCAGTGTGATTAATGAGATGATGATTCTCTAGTTCACATATACTTAGTACTTAGTATGGTGATATAATGTGGTTCTACAGCTGGCACATGCTCATTGTGCTGTAGTGATGTAATTGTACTAATGTATATAAGGGCCAGGAGGACTTGAAATTAGCAGACTAGAGAGAGACTCTAGCGAGAGTGTGCTTGAGCTCAATGTCAGACTCCAGACTCCAGAGAGATCCAAGAGAAAGATAGCCCAACCTAGGATATACTATAAGATATTTAATATATATGGGAATTACTGCCATCTAGGGGAGGGGGTGAAGGGAAGGAGGGGAAAAACTCGGAACAGAAGGGAGTACAAGGGATAATGTTGTAAAAAAAAAAAATTACCTATGCACATGTACTGTCAAAGAAAATGTTATAATTATAAAAATTAAAAAAAAAAGAAATAGAAAAAAAATCGGTTAAGTAAACTGCATGAATTGATACATTAAAAAAAAAAAAAAAAAAAAAAAAGAGAAAGCTAGCCCAGACATTACAAGATTATATCACAATGTACGTCTAAAGTTGGCCATCATCTAAGTTGTGAAGTTTTAGATGGACTCAAAATAATTTTCTCTCATTTTGGTGGTGGATGTGTGATTCTGATTCAAGGAAGTGGTTTGACATCAAGAGAATTTCAATTTACTCCCTAAGACATTGGGCCTATTTGCTACTTCAAACCTTAAAGAGTTTAATTTAGGTCAAAGAACAAAATAGCCAAAGGAAGATTCTTGGGAATGAATAGTGTATATCAGTGCTTTCATGAATATAACTGAGTTCTGAGAAAGAGGGGGAGGGAAAAATAAGGAGGAGGGGAGAGAGAAAGAGAGAGAGAGAGAGAGAGAGAGAGAGAGAGAGAGAGAGAGAGAGAGAGAGAGAGAGAGAGAGAGAGAATGAGTATATTCCAAAAGACAAAAAAACTAATTTTACAATAAAAAGTAATTTATACTACAAATCTAATTATAATCGTACAGGGAGGGAAATGGATCTGTAATGGAATAGAGGACTTTAAATATTTTCTAATGAAAAAACCAGAGTTGAGTAGAAACTTTGGAAGTAAAGAGAAAAATCAAAAGAAATCCAGAAAGGTAAATTATTTCAACAATGGGAAGGAGTTCCATGATGTAGTACTGCTAACATTCTAAAAAAGGAAGAAAAAACCGAATCCTTTTAGAATCTTAATGTCTTCAAAGGTTATCAAGAGAGATACACAAGAAAAACAGAGGACCTGAATATAGATTATTGTTGTTGTTTTTTTTCCTGAGGAGTTTAAAAGAAAAAGCTGAGAAGTATAGGTAAAAAGGAATACACAAATGTAGAAAAGGAGGAGATGAACTTGCTATTTCTTATAACTGAAGTGCATGAGAAGAGTATATAAACATGGAGGACAGGATGGGAAAGTAGGAATCTGATGAACCTCATTCTTATCTGAAATGGTACAAATGAGGGTAGAACACATCCCAAAATCATTTGATGTAGAAATACTTAAAATTCAACAGGGAAACAAGTAAGGTTAAGTTAAGGAAAATATGGTGATTTTTTTTTAGCAAAACAAATTTCCTTATCCTGGAGGGGGATTTTCTTCCCTTCTGTGTGAGAGAAGAAAAGAAAATAACTAGAATCTAATGGGAAATGTCTGAACATATTTTCGCATATGAACGTAATGAAATAGCATTGTTCTGTAAGAAATGGCAAAAGACAATTTCGCAGAATCCTTTGTAGTATGAACTGATGCAAAGTGAAATAGGAGAAAAAAGACTACAGTTTATACAAGGTCAACAATAGTAAAGAAAAAGAACTTTGAAAGTATAAATTCTTAACACTGTGATAGCTAATCGCAGGATTTATGATGAAACATTGCCAACCACTTCCTGACAGAGAAGTAATAGACCAAAAGGCCTACATTTTTGGACATAACCCCTCTATAGGTTTGTTATTATTTGGTTGTGTATCATCCATGGTTTTCTTGGCAAAGATACTGGAGTAGTTTGCCATTATCTCCTTCAATGGATAAAAGCAGAGGTTAAAGGACTTGAAAGGATTGCACAGATAGTCTGAGACTGGATTTAAACTCAGGTTTTCCCAACTCCAAGACTAACATTCCAATCCACTGAGCTACCTTGCTGCTTCATGCTTTGATTAGTTTTGCTTGTTTTATACATGACTGGTTTTTTCTCTCAGTTTGTGATGGAAGAGGCATAAAGTGGGATTACTTGAAGTCAGGAGGACCTGAGTTCAAATCTAGCCTCAGACACTTAATACTTCCTAGTTGTGGAACCCAGGCAAGTCACTTAACCCTTAACCCTAATTGCTTCAGCAAAAAAAAAAAAAAAAGAGGAGTGATGGAAACATTTTTTAATGTGCAGACAAGCACAGAAGTAAATTCAAAAGGAAGTGCAGATAAACAGGTCAGTTTTGAAACAAATGAATGAAAATTATAGTTTTTAAAGGAAGTGATATATAAATAGACATGCACAGTTTTACATACAATCTTCTTTTTTGTATCCTGCTGTGTATGTGACAATATTCTGCTTTTTGTAAGTTCAGAATAAAAAAGAAAAATTTCTAAGATGCATGATTACAAAATACTTTTGTCACATTTGACCTTCATTATGATCTTGCCAGGGAGATAAATATGGTTACCCCCATTTACAGGTAATGTTTATATAGTGCTTACTACATGCCAGGCACTGTGTTAAGCACTTTACAAATATAGTTATCACATGATTTTTTTCAACAAGACTGGGAGGTAGGTGCTATTATTATCTCCATTTTACAGATAAGGAAACTGAGTTCCAAAGAGATTAAGTAACTTTGTCCTGCAAATTCACTAGTTATGTCTTAATTTCTTTATTACTCAGTTTCCTTATATGGAGAATAAGCGGGGACTGTCTCATTTTTGTCTTTGTAGTCATAGTTCCTAGAACAGTGCTTAGTACATGATAGACACTTAATATATGTTTGTCCAATTTGTTGCTGATGATGATGACTAATGACCTAGATCTTCTTTGGCCTTTAACTATCAACAATAAAAAGTAGAGCTCAATCAAGAAAATAGGTCACCTTTTTTTTTTTTTCTAAAGGTAATGATTTTTTTTTTTTTATAGCTCCAGATCCATAATTCCTTTAACAATATTTGCAGGAAAAACCATTTAAATCAAGTTTCACAGTAAAGACAAATATTGGATGTATTCACTGTGACATTTTAAAGTTTCTCATTTTGTTTTACAGCTTAAATGATGACAAGGCTTATTTTCATTGCATTTCTATAAAAGATAATCAGAAGCAGCATGGTGTGCTTAGAAAAGCCATTGAACTGAGTCAGGAGTCTAAGTGCTGATCCTGGCTCTGCCATTTTCAAATATCTTTGGCCATATCCCTTACCTTTCAGGGCTTAATTTCCTCAAAAGTCTCTTCTTGGTCTAAGATTTTGACATTTGGTAAGAGTATTCTAGTTTGACTTGTGGAATATGAAGCAAGACAGAAACATTGGGTGTGAATCCCAGCCATAAGCACAAGTTTATATAGAGTTAATTAAAATGGGTCCTGATTGCTGAGCCATGAAAAAATGAAAAAATTTAAATCCACATTGCAAAATGGTATCATTCTGGAACTTCAAAGTAAAACTACGAGAAGATTAAAAGAAAAATAGAATGACTAGGGGCAAGGCAGCTCTATTTCCATCAGATTCAAGGCCCTCTTCTACCAGCAGGAGATCTCAGTCTAGTCTGTTCTTCTGAATGTCTGTCTTGTCCCCAATTCCAGGAATTCTGAAGTACTTCACAAAGAAGACACTCACCCTCACTTGGCAGTATACAGTCTTTCTGTTTTTCTTAAGTCTGTCAAATAATGTTCTCAAATGAACTGCCTACCTGTGGTTTTCCCCCAGGGAATTTTTGTTGGCTACAGATTCCTTACCTAAGGCTCTATACTCCAAGCACTGAACACACTTCCCTGCCCTTGTGCTTTCTTGAGACTTTTTTTTACCAATAAGATCCAATAAGATCAGACTATTTATATGTAATGATAAATTCAGTAGTTTGGTAGATGGAAAAAGTTAAAATAGATTCCTGGAACAGGGACTTGATAATAAGAAGGCATACATTTTTATTTCACCCAAATTGATGAAATAGATAAATAGTTTGAAAGCATTAGATGGAGGAAGACCATTAAATAAGAGTAGAGATGAAGTTTTAGTTTATATTGAGTGTATCTGTCAAGTAATATAGGATGATGTTAGATCTGTGATTTCATTAATAGGAACTCCTAGGTGAGGAAAAACTCTCTCCTAATGCAAAAATGTATATAATTTTACACTGACCCTGCAGTCTCAGACACTTACTAGCTGTGTGACCCTGGACAAGTTACAGTCCTAATTGCCTCCAAAATTAAAAAAAAGAAGGAAAGAAAGAAGAAAAGAAAGAAGAAAAAAGAAATGTAGAGTTGTCTAGAATACTGGGTCAGCCAGGGTCACCCATCCACTATACTAGAAATGGGACTTCAACCCATGCAAGTTTTCTTAGACTCAAGCCTGGGTATTTTTTTGCCTCTCATGCAATATAATGAATTAAATTATGTGAAGGGATCATATCTTAGCTGAACTCTTTATAGTTTTAGGTCTTAACTTCTTTTTATCACATTTGTTGTTATTGTTCAGACATTTCAGTCATGTCCAACACTTTGTGACTCCATATGGGATTTTCTTAGAAAAGATACTAAAATAGTTCATCATTTTTATCTCCAGCTCATTTAACAGATGAGGAACTGAGGTAAAACAGGGTTAGATGACTTGCTCAGAGTCATACAGCTAATACTTGTTTGAGGCTAGATTTGATCTCAGGAAGATAAGTCCTCCTGACTAGCAGTATTTCCACTGTGCCAACTAGCTTCCTTCTCTATCACAAATCTCCATAAAAAAAAAAAAACAACTAATAAAACTAAATAAAAAAACAAAACAAAACAAAAATTCTCAGATATCCAGTTCAGTTCTGAATCTTGTTTAAAGTTGTACATGTAAATTATACCAAGCCCAAGGGATCTATTGGAATCTCTAACAGTCCTACAGAGAATAAACCAATTTTGAGTCATGTCCAGTGTGAAAGACTCCTGGAAGTCTGATAAGTTAAGAGATACTTTGGATGGCACAGAAGTTCACCACTAAAATTCTACACAGCACCAACCCAGGCCTGCCCAAGAGGGGACTCAAGCCCTCAGACTGGCCTTAAAACTAACTTGATATTTCAAGGATCTCACATATGGATAATGAAAGGTTGAGTTGGACTTGCTTGGCCCGTTCAGAAATACAATGCCCATCTGAATCCTGTCTCAGTAGCAAGGCATACCTCTTGAGTTAGATCAAATTAAAACAGGGCCCTAGAATTGAGAGAGAGAGAGAGAGAGAGAGAGAGAGAGAGAGAGAGAGAGAGAGAGAGAGAGAGAGAGAGAGAGAGAGAGAGAGAGATTGAGAGAGAGAGAGAGAGAGAGAGAGAGAGAGAGAGAGAGAGAGAGAGAGAGAGAGAGAGAGAGAGAGAATATAGAGGTAGTAATAGAATAAGATGCAAACTGGCTTGCTTCATTCAGAAGTTTGACCTCTCATTATGGTAGCCACCAATGCACGATTTTTGTATAGTATTGAAACTTTTCTAAGCTAAGTTAGAAGAATCATTTTAAACATGTCTTAACTTCACATTTGGTTTTCAACTGAACAATCATGTTTATTATAATGAAAATAATTTAGCTAAAGGGCACCTTATCCCTAAGGTTCAAGCTAGGCCATATGATTTAATCTAGAATTTGTACTCATCTGGATTAGCATATGTTGAAAGAATCCAAATGCCCCCTGGATTTGGACAAAATTGGTTACATATTTTTACAAGTCTAGACAAATATTTTATCAGGAGACCAGTCTTAAGTAAAAACAAATTGGTACTATAAATTAAGTAATGGATTGTCTCATTCTTCAGCAAAACACATCGTAAAGTATATTCTGATGGTGGGAATTTGGAAACACTGGAAGCTCTAATTTCCCACTCTGAGAATGCTCATAGTTTTCTCATCTCAAAATCCATTTCTGCAAATAATTGGATATATTCTTAACTCTATTTAAAGTAAAGCTTTTATAAACCTTAAACTTTTATTCAAATATTTTTCTATAAACGTTTTATTTCTTTTTATTCTTTTTATTTCTCTGCCCCTTATCTTAAATAGCAGACACAATGATGGTTCCATCATTTTCAATAACAGACCCAATAGAGGGACCACATAATTATACTAAATGAAAGAAAATTTTGTATGACCAAAAAAAATTTTTTAACAACAATAAAAGCACCGAAAGACAATTTATCAGCATTGTACAATGAAAGAGGCACTGGTGTTAAAGAATGAGAGGTCCTAGGTTCAAATCCTGACTGTTACTTAATCTCTTTGAGCTTCCGTTTCCTCTACTATAAGAAGGGATTGACTAGGTAGCTCCTGCAATTCTAATTCTTTGAACTTTTCCCTTATAACAGAGGAGTGTGGGAAGGGTACAATTTGGTTTAAGTTTCTTGGGGACAGTAGAATATAGGGAAAGAAATAGTTTTTCATTTCTGTAAAGGAGTTTGTGAGCTAAAGCTCTCCTGCCTGTTTTTCATTCTCCAAGTTGGTTAGTTTCTGGAGCCAGGAAGAGAAGAGAATGATCCTTATTCTTGTGTTCTAGAATGGCAAAAGGGAAAAAAAATTCTTTTTTATGAATGATGATGGCAGGGGGCCAGAAGAATCCAAATAGACCATTCAAAATGACAGACAGAAAGAGGGTAGTAGGCAGGAGATCTGTGACTAGAGATTTGCTCTGGAATAACGGAACGGATTCTCTTACAAGGCATGATCCTCAGGGCAAGACATACACTCAAATCTGCCAAAGCAGTTCCTACACAACTTCCCTCGTGCCTTTCAGGCATGTATCCTGCCACTAGTAGCAGCTGAGCCCAAAGGGGCAGCCTGTGCAAAAAAAAAAAAAAAAAAAAACCCACAAACCAGAGTCCAGTTTCCCTTTTTGAAGGAGGAAATAGGTACTCACTAATCGTTCCTTCATCCTCATCTGCAGCAGGTATCCCAAGGAGCGAGGAGAACTGGCAAAACCCTCCATCCCTACTCTGGGGTAGCAGGAGCTTGCAGCGGCGGTCTTAACTCCGGCTGGATGGAGGGGGCTAACCTCTCAGATTTCCCCCACCCCCACCCCTCTTCCCCGAGCGGTGATCGGCTTGTCCCGAGCCCGCCGGTGCGTCTCGTTTAGGGACTCACCTGCAGCGGCAGCCTCGCCGGGCTGGCTCCCCGCAGCCTCAGCCTCTTCTCCCCACGCCATAGCACGGGCCAGCCGGCTGGTTCTCGAGCCCCCCGGCCGGCTGCATGGAGGAGCCCCCGAATCCGTCCCGACACGCCCGAGGAGGCTGAAGCGGCCGCGCGGCGGCTGCGGGCACACCTGCGGGGCTGCGGCGGGGATGCTCGGCGGCTGCCTCTGCAGCGGGCTGTGCCCCTTCCTGCCTTCCCCTTCCCTAACCCAGCCACCGGAGCGGGCAAAGCTTCACACTCGCCTCTCAAACCTGCCGGGTACTGAGCATGCCCAGTCGCTCTGCCCGGGACCCGTTCGAGGGAATCAGAGGATGCTGATTCCACTAACCGGGTTTTAGGGGTAACTGGAGAGATGTGGAGGAGGGGGAGGAGAGGATGGAGCCGGGGCAGAGGAGCCTGCGGCAGGCACAAGTCTTTGAAAAAAGAGATTATAGAGTCCGGGGCTCACAAGATAGTCGTGTGACAAAAGATGCAGATCACAGATGTTTGCAGACTAAGCAGACGAAAAAAAAAGGGATTCAAGTGGTCCTCCTTGTTCTCAGTATTAACAAATCCCCAAAGGATTCCCTTAGACGTATAGGACTGAGAAACGGAAGGGACCCCTCAAGTTCACGAATGGGGAAACCGAGGCCCAGAAAAGTTAAGGGACTCGCCTAACGTCGCACAGCTACTAAACAGCAGAGGGGACGGGGTCTTTTAACCCCGGCTCCCAGAGTTCTTTCTACTGTGCCCTGCTGCGTTCTTACAGCTAGAATTTACATCAGTGCATGAGTATTTGAAAGTGAAATTTCTTCAAGGGAATGCCCACGCATTAGGGAATGGCTCAACCACTTGTGGCACAAAAATGTAAGGAGAAGAAAGGAATATGATGAAATCAGAAAAGGATGGCGAGATTGTTCTTACAAACTGTGGAGTCAGGAGGTCCTGGGTTCGAATGCAGCTGCGAACATTTGTGACCCTGGCAAGCCACTCAACCTCTCTTTGAGTCAGTTTTCTCATCTATAAGGTGAAAAGGATTGGACTTGATGGTCACTAAGGTCCCTAAACCTATCATCCCATGATGCAAAGTGAAGCAAGCGGAACTGGAGAAACAATACACACAGTGACCACAACGGTGGAAATGGGAAGAACTTCAAGAATAACATATTAAAAATTACATGCTAAGAATCTGTAATAACCAAGCATGGCCCCAAAGAAGAGTCATTAGGAGACACTTTCCCCATGCCCTTCTTTATAGAAGTGAGGAGTTATGGGTGTGGTGTACTGGATATAATGTCAATCTTTTTTTTTAATCAGTGTGTTAATTAAAACAACTTTTTTATGTTCTTTTTATCTTTTTTTTTTTTTAAAGCAAACAAGGGGGATAAGAATACGTTGAAAAAGGGAGGTGAACCAAAAACAAAAAATCAAGAAAAATTATTCTAAATTTTTTAAAAAAATAAATAAAGTGGCATTTTTTTTCATATTTCAATTCTCCTAAGCCTTTGGTCTTATTTTTAAGTTTAAAAATTGTTTTTACATCACTTTCATTTCCAGTTATATCTCCTTTCCTCTTACTCAGAAAGCCTTTCCCTATAATAATAATAAGAAAGAGAGGGAGAGGAGGGAAAGTTCAGCAAAATTAATCAACATATCAATTAGTTCAGAGAATATATATAAAATTCCACAACCACAATACTCCACCACTATAAAAAGGGAGGGAGATTCATAGAATGACATTACTTACTGTCTTAACTCAAATTGAACTTGGTATCCAAAAATAAAGCCACAGAAACAGAATGCAGAAGGTTGGATTTTCAGAACTCCATAAAGAAGAAATAAAGAAAGGGAAATAATATTTTAGTTTGAAGAAGATAGCAAAGAATTTCAAGTGTGATACTGTGGGGACAGTAGAGACCAGTGCAGTAAAGTTGGAGTGTAAAAAGCTGGGTTTAAGTTCCAGCTTACCAAATAATTATATTTTTATATAATAATGATATATAATGTATATAATAATTGCATAATAAGTAGCATTGCTTACTTATTACTTGTGTGACCTTGGACTTTACCTTGTTTAACTAAATCTATAGTATAAATATGTTGTGCAATAATTTTTTAAAAAATCTTTTCTTTTGGAAAACTTTTCTGAATACTGATGACAGGCTAGCCACACCCATTACTTTTTTTTTTTTTTCCTAGAAAAAAATCCATTTTGGGTGCCTTGATAGCCAATCCTTAGTCTCCTTTGTGTATGATTTAAAAAATGGGAAACTTTTCAAACCCAACTAAGCATGTCCTCTTACCCCTCAATAAAGTCCATCCTTTACATCAAGAAAGAAGACACTGGTAGATCCTGGGTATGGTGGGCCTTCTTCCTTCTGCTAGAGTCTGAAGACTATTAAATCCAAAGTTCTGATGACTTCTCAAGGTATAGCTTTTTTTTTCTTGCTCTTGAGTTTTTGCCTCTCCTCCCATCCTCCCTTCCTCCTCAACAACCTGGTTTCTTATTTTAGTTCTTGAATTTTCCCTTGTTTGAATTTCAACATTTGTTGTTAACAGCCTATGGCGTGTTGCTCTCTCCCTCTCTCTTTTGTGAAATTTGCCTGCAAAACTTCCATTATGGATTATAATTTAATTGAATGGATAATATATGCTTAATATCTGCCCTGTATCACATAAATCATAGTGTCGTAAATCATAGATAATGGATTTTTAGAACTGGAAGGGAACACAGAAGCTACCAAATCCAAACTCCTTATTTTATAGATGAAAAAACCGAGACAGAAAGAGGTTAAGTGACTTACCAGAGATGTGATTATGAAGATAAAGTGACATAATTTATATGAAAATTTTGGGGGAGGAAGAAAAAGTTCCATAGAGATTTAAGATATCATGATTTGTATTTTATAGTAAAATTGCAGAAAGACAAATTGGTCCAAATATAAGGAAAATCAGGTGATCATAAGAGCTAGAGCTAGAAAAGACCTGAGATCATCTAGTCCAATGCACCCACCTATTTTAGAAATGAGGACACTGAGGCACATAGCAACTAGGTGACTGGTCCAAGGCCATACAGCCAGTGAGTATGAGAATCAAAATTTGCACCCACTTCTGATTGCACAACAACATACTTTCAACTGTACTACAAAGATTTCCCTTGACCTTCCCAAAGGTAAAAATATTAAAAAACAATATGGGGTAAATGAATACTGGTCCTAGAACCAGCAGATCTTTTTAAAATCCCCACTTGGATATTTGCTAGCTATGTGAGCGTAGAGAAATCATAACCTCTTTAAGGCTATTTCCTTACGATCTGGATAATTATTCTTTGTATTGCCTACCTCAGAAGAAAAGGGTTTTGTCAAACCTTAAAGTGTTATCATTCCTACCATGACTGATGGGAATTCAAGGGGTCCCAAAAGTCTTAATGCCATTTAAAATTTTAATCATTTAAATTGCTTTAAGCCATATTAAGATTCTTGGGACACACTTGTGTCTTATTGAACAAGCCAATCAATGTTACATTTTCCTCTCCTTAGAAATGCCTTGGTGACAAGATTGACGCTTATCTATTAGAATGCTTTATACAAAGCAGAGTACTGGGCAATGTCACCTTTAGAAGTCAGTTATAGCATTAAGTTCCTAGGATGACTTTTCTAGAGATACAATCCAAGTTTAGAATATGCTATTTCATAGTCCTCAGGTTTCCTTGGTTACAGCTTTCTTAGCTGAGGTAGTGGCAAATGAAACAGCCCAGAAAAAATTCCAAAGCCTTGTATACAAACCAGATGACATTTGATAATTATGCTTCTGCGAATCTAACCTTAATCATGGGGTTCTAAGTTACCCATTAAGACTGGAGAACCTACTCATTAGTCCTGAGTGCTATTTAAAAATAAGGCCATGCTGAGGGTATGACAGCTGAGGGCTCCCTCTTCCATTTTTAGAATCAAAGACCTCCACCAAAAAAGGAGGCACAGGTTACAAAATGGGATGCCAGATTTTAAGGTTTGGCAGGTTCTATCCATCTGGAAATGTTCTCAATAAGGTGCCAATGCCTGATTGGATGTATTGCTGCTGAAGCCTGGTCACCAAAGTGATACATTTTTTTCAGCCACAATAACTCAACGATACCAGCTACTGAGGCAAAAAGAAGCTGATATCTTTGTGCATATAGGAAGTACTAAAGAGATTAGTTAACCAATCAATCAACAAACATTTATGAAGTGTTTATTATATGTCAGGAATTGTACTAAAATCTGGGCACAAGAATTACATTTTTTTGTTGTTGTTGTTCAAGGCATTTGGGGTTAAGTGACTTGTCCAGGGTCACCCAGCTAAGATATGTTAAGTATCTGAAGTCAGATTTGAACTCAGGTCCTCCTAACTCCAGGGCTGGTGCACTACCCATTGCACCACCTAGTTGCACCCTCATAGCATGTAAATCAAAAGACTTTGCAGATGAGGCCATCAAAAGTTCTTGCCTTCACATTATCCCTCCTGCCCCCCACCCTGCTGCAACTTCATCTTATACTTCAACATTGCTAATGAGGAGCTCCTGGACAAAATTCTTTTCAGCCTCTTTGCAGAAAAGATTCCAAAGAGCTAAAAACTCCCAGGATGAGACATTGACCCTGAAGCACACTGTTCATGGATGGGTACAATACAAATGGCTCCCTGTTTTTCATCTGTAATTCTAAGACTAATTGGTTGGATGGTAAATATATAGTGTTTAGTCAGGGGAAAGAAGGCATGAACATCATGGAAGCCATAGAGTGCTTCAGATTCCATGATGTCAAGATCACCATTGCTGACAATGGATAATTCTTATAAAATTTTAGACTTTTTTGGTCTTAACCATTAAACTATTCTTCTGTAGTTGAGAACAACACCCTTGAACCCTATTCACTCTTGTACCCTAGAATCTTTGTGCTTCACATTGCAATTTCCTTTAGATTTTATTACATAAATTTGGCTAGACTACAGATAAGTTTATGGTTATGAAATTTCAAATAAACTACAAACCCTCCCCCACAAAGTCAAAAACCTGCCCTCAATAAGTTCCCATTCAAATGGGGAAGAACAACACACAAGTTGTAGTATTATAAAATATATACAGTGTAAATAGGGGAGGGTGATCCTAGAAGAAGAAGGCACTAGCAGTGGGACTGGGGTGACAAGCAAAGTCTCTTGTAAAATGAGATTTGACCTGAGTCTTAAAGGAAACCATGAGGCAGAGGTTGGTTGGGAGACCATTCTAGGCATGAGAGACAACCAGTGAAAAAAGAGAGATGAAATAATGGATTCTTAAAATAGGAATCACTAATCTTGCTGCCTTTAGAGGTCAGCCAGCCCTTTCTCCCCCATTTTAAAAATGAGGAATTTGAGGTTGAGAGAGATGATTCGTCTAAGAACAGAGGTGATTATGTTGCTTTCCAATTCAGGAAGCTTCAGTGGTGACTTGCCTGTGGGTTACAGCACAATGCTTCTGTTTGGCATTGGGAGGCCTCTGCAATATTTTCAGGATGACTGAACATTAGTTCCCTTCATGTAGTCTACATTCTAGGCAAAATGGCATATTTGCTGTGGCCAGTCTATGATGTTCCATCTCCTGTCACAATTAGGCAGTCAACAAGCATTTATTAAACATCTATTTAGGCATTGTACTAAGTGCTGGGTATGCAACAAAAGTGAAAAACAGAGGTCTTGTCCTCAAGGAACTCACAATCTAGTGGAAGAAATGTTATATAAATAACTATGTACATGTAAAATACATATAGAACACATGGGAATTATTATGGAAAGAGGGAATGAAGATCAGGAACAACCATCTGCAGAAAGTGAGATTTAAGCTGAAATTTAAAGAAGTCAGGAAATCCAGGAGGCAGAGGTGAGGAAAGAAAATATCCTAAGCTTAGAGAAAACAAATGAAAAGGTGCAGAGATGAAAAATGGAATGTTACCGGACAGTGGGATAACACTTTCCTGACCTTTAAAACTCACAAGACTGGCTTCTGCAATCCCTTCATCTAGAACAAAAAAAAAAAAGAAAAGAAAAAATGCTGAGCAGGTAAAGAAGACATCTTCCTATTAACAGACCACATAAAGACATCAGTAGGCAGTTCCCAAAGTTTCTTCCTTTATAGCATTGTCTCTTACTGAACATGTCAACAAAGACATTTAACAACAGTGCAGAAGAAGAGAAAATCACTGAGCTCTGGCTGTCAGTCCTTTGTGAATGATTCCATAGCTCATCCAAGAGTCTCCTATTCACTAAGTAGTTCATAGAAATAATCCTATTACAAAATATTGACCCATGCTCTGTAATTCATCCCAGACACTTTTATTATGAATCATGATGACTATCCCAGAAGCAAACTCTCCAATTTCTTCTATATGGATAATTTGGATCCACCAAATATATTTTATGTGTACCCAATCCCTTTAATACCTAGTTAAGATGGAGTGATTTTAACCTCATACTTTCTTATATGTTCATGTAACATAATTTGTTGAGGCATTTTCCAGTTTTTAGATGCCCACTTAGGCAACTAGGTAGTATGATAGAATGCTAAAGTTGTAGTTAGGATGACTTCAATTCAAAGCTTATCTCAGCCATAGTTGCATGATACAGAGAAAGTCATTTAACATTCCTCAGTCTCATTCTCTTCATCTGTAAAAAGAAAAACAATAGCACCTGCCATATGGGATTGTTGTGAGGATCAAATGCCATACAACATGTGTAACATGCTTTGCAAATCTAAAAGTACTATATATAAATAGTAGCTATTATCATTTACAAGTTTTGCATATAAATTTTGGTATTTTGCATATCTGTTTATCTATAGATGTATCTAGATATCATAGACATTATATATGTATGTTTATATATAAAATTCATGTATATACATATATAAAAGACTTGTTGACTGACTCACAAATAAAATGCTTTTATCTACTACACCAGGCAAACATCATTCAGCTAGTAAGTGATACTCTAAATTCTTCTCTCAATCCATTGCTCTTTAAATTAAACCAAAGCTAGCTTCATAATTCTGACTTAAGGGATAACTTAGATTTTTGAAGTAAAAAGCAGCAGGACTAAAAATATTTTCTTGCCACAGAGTCGAAAATAGATAGATTACATCCTATCTGTAGTTGTTTCTGACCATTATGTCTGTATGAGTGGGAAGGGGAAGGGTGGGAGAAGGGCAATCCTCTATGCTACAGCTTCGGCTTTGTATGACTCTGAACTCCATTCATTACCATTCACTCCAACTCCCACCAGCCTCAATTTCTGCTGGCATCCTGGAACAGTACATCAACACAGAGTCAAGCAGATACAATCCTTTCAAAAAGAACACCAAAGCTTTCATTCAAGTAATTGCTCTAAGGTAAATGTACACAATGAGAATTCCAAATAAAGTTCCATTGTTGCCATCACTCCTGTTCTTAAACCTTTGGGATCCTCCCAAACTGGAATCTTGATTATTTTAAAGGGGACCCTCTACAACAGAGTGAAAATAGCAGGACTCAAGGAGAAGGGAATAATCATTTATTAAATCTCTATGACGTGTCAGGCACTATGCTAAGTGCTTTACAAATATTTTCCCATTTGAGCTTCACAACAATCCTGTGAGATAAATGCTGTTACAATCCCCATTTTACATTTGAGGAAACTGAGGCAAACAGTGGTTATTTACGCAGGGTCGCACAGTGTCTTAAGAGTTAAAATATATAATTATATGTTACTTCATGTTTTGCAAATGGCTATGACTATTATCTTTTTTGATTCTTACAACAATCCTATAAGATAATTTGGGCAGGTATTTTCCTCATTTTACAGGATAGAAAAACTGTGTCTGCAATTGATTAAACAGCCTATGAAGGTCACAGAAGTAAGTGATGGGTAAGAAAAAAATTAGAATTCAGCCTTCTTGACTCCTGGTCCAATGCTCTCTCTAATAAGATAGCTGCAGTGATCCACAAACAATCAGTGAACAAAGGCCACATTTCTTTAAAAGGATGATTCGCTCACATAAAAAGCTTGAAAATCATATTGCAGTTGCCCACATTCTAAAACAACTGGGTGCAGTATGTGTAATGGATAGAGAGAAGAAACAGGCAGTATTTAACAGTTCAACTTATCATTCATGTTCATTATGTTCACCACTCTATTGGTAAAGTTTAAATGATACTCATTCTTTGTGTTCTATAATGCTGACTTTTTTTCTTTTCAGAATAACTAATTTTTTCCTTCACATATAAAGAAAGCCAAAGAACATCTTAACAGATGGTTTATTAACATGCTTTCTCTCTGTCTTGATTTCTCTTTTTTGGGGGAATTTATTTAGTATTTTATTTTTCCCAGTTTCATGTAAAACTAATTTTTAACAATTGCTTTTAAAAAATTAACTTCCAAATCCTCTTCCTTTCTCCCTCTCCCTACCCCCATTGAGAAAGCAAGCAATTCAATATAGGCTATACATGTATAGTCATGTAAAACATTGGTCATGTTGTGAAAAAAAATAGACCAAAAAAAAAAGAACTCCATCCCCAAACCTCAAACTCAAGGAAAAATAAAGTGTATTTCAATCTATATTCAGACACCATCAGTTCTTTCCCTGGGGAAGACAACATTTTTCATCAAGTCCTTCAGAGTGGTCTTGTATCATTGTATCGCTGAGAATAGCTACGTTATTCATAGCTGATCATCTTACAATATTATTCTTATTTTATACACAGTATGCTTCACTTTGCATCAGATCATAGAAGTCTTTCTATATTTTTTTTCTAAGAGCATCCTGTTTATCATTTCTTATAACACATTAGAATTCCATCATAATCTCATACCACAAATTGTTCAGTCATTCCCCAATTTATGGGCATCCCCTGAATTTCCAATTCTTTCCCATTCAAAAAAAACTGTTACAAATATTTTTGTACATATAAGTGCTTTTCCTTTATATTTTTTATCCCTCTTGGTATACAAACCTGGTAGTGATATTGCTAGGTTAAAGAGGTATGTATAATTTTATAGTCCTTTGTGCATAGTTTCAAATTGCTCTACAGAATGGTTGAATCAGTTCACAACTTCACCAATTAATAAATTAATTAATGTCCCATTTTCCCACATCCCTTCCAAAATTTGTCATTTTCCTTTTCTGTTCTATTAGCTAATGTAATAATTTGCATTTCTCCAATGAATTTTTTTAATGTGACTATGGATCACTTCATCCGAAAACTTTTATATCTTTGGATCATTTATCATTTAAGGAATGGCTCTTCATTTTACAAATTTGACTTAATTTTCTCTATGTTTGGGAAATGAGACCTTTATCAGAGAAGCTTGTTTGAAATTTTTTCACATTATAATTATTACTAACTGTATTTTCTTTCATCCTATTCCATCCATCCCCCTTTTCTATTTCTCCTTTTACCTTTTCATTCCTCAAATGCTTTGTTTCTTACTATTCCTTCCCCCAGTCTGCCTTACCTTCTATAACCCCCCTTCTCTTATCCTCTTCCCCTCCTATTTTTCTATAAGTTAAAACAGATTTCCATCTCCAATTGAGTGTGTATGTTATTCCTTCCTTGAACCAATTTTCATGAGTGAGTTTACTCATTTCCCCTCAATGCCCCACTTCTTCCTCTCCATTGTAAAAGTTATTCTAAATATGTGAGATAATTTACCCCATTTTGTCTTTCTGTTTACTTTACTTTTCTTTCTCACCTCTTACTTTTATTTTTATAGATATGATCTCTTCATATTCAACTCACAACTGTGCAATGTTTATATATACACCTAAGTACCATAATAATGAGAAAATTCTTATAAGTTACAAGCATCCTTCCCATACATATAGGAATGTAAACAGTTTAACTTTATTATATTTCTTAATGGTTTTCCTTCCCTGCTTATCTTTTTAATGCTTCTTTTGAATCTCGTATTTGAAAGTCAAATTTTCTGTTCAGTTTTGATGTTTTCATCAAGAATTATTGAAAGTCCTTTATTTCACTGAATGCCCATTCCCCCTTCCCCCAAGGATTACATTCAATTTTGCTGGGTCAATGACTCTTGGTTGGAATCCCAGCTCCTTTGCTCTCCAGAATATCATATTCTTCAATCCTCTAATAGAGAAGCTATTAAATCTCATGTTATCCTGTCTATGGCTCCACAATTCTTGAGCTGTTTCTTTCTTTCTGCTTGAATTACTCTCTCCTTGACTTGGGTGTTCTGGAATTTGATATTCCTGGGAATTTTCATTTTGGATTCTCCTTCAGCAGGTGATCAGCAGGTGATTCTTTCTATTTCTATTTTACTTTCTGGTACTAGAATATCAGGGCAGTATTCCTTGATAATTTCTTGAGACATGATGTCTAATTTATTTATTTTTAATCTCAAAAAGTAGTTCAATAATTTAAAAATTTTATCTCTTGGATCTATTTTCCAGGTCATATATTTTTTCAATGAAACACTTCACACTGTCTATTATTTTATCATTCTTTTGGTTTTGTTTTATTATTTCTTGATTTCTCATAAAACTATAGAGCTATTTCATTTGCTCAATTCTAATTGTTAAGGAATTATTTTCTTCAGTTACCTTTTGTACCCCCTTTTCTATTTGGCCAATTCTACTTTTTAAGGAAGGTTTTTTGTTTGTTTGTTTCAGTGAATTCTTGTGCCTCTATCCATTAGGTCAATTCTGCCTTTAAGGTATTCTCTGCATTGGCTTTTTGTACTTCCTGTTTTATTAAGGTTTATTTTCTCCAGTATGTATGTATGTGTATGTGTGTGTGTGTGTGTTTTTCCAATCTGTTGACTCATTTTTCATGATTTTTTTGCATCATTCTTGTCAAGATATTAGGAAACACCCTGTTTTCCAGAGCTAAGGCCCAGCAAGCAGGCTGGATCCTGAGCGTGGCATAACAATAATTCTTTGCACTCACCCTCTGAATGATCTCAGACACAGCAAAATGCCAGAATTATTTCATACCAGCATCATGTCTGAGCTTGTAGACCTCTAGTCAAGAAAACCTGCTATGAATCAAACTTGTCACATTCTTCCTGTTACCCCTTATTATCAGAATTATAACTCATTGTATGGCCATAAATATAAATATTAAAATCTCCTCACACTGCCCCCACTAGGGGAGAGCTCTGTTATATTTGTCCTTGCTTACTTGCTTGCAAACCATTTTCCTCACTTTGAAATTAATTTTCTTTTTGATTCCTGATTCTCCTGTCTCTAGCCTGCTTTGTTTGGCTCCAACCACCCACAGGTTGGAGACCTTTTCTAGTAATTTTTCTTCCCAAGTTTTCCACCTCTCTTACTCGTTTTCAAAATCCCTTTTGAGTTCTTCCATGGTCTGAGATCAATTCATTTTTTTTTTGAAGGCTTTGGAGGTAGGAGCTTTGACTTTTCTATTTTCTGAACATGTGTTTTGATTTTCTTTGGATCCACAGAATTTTTTCTGTTCTTTGTTCATTTTCCCAGCGTATTTTTAAACTTTTAACCCTTTGATAAAGTAGGACCTTGTTTCCAGCATGAAAGATACACTGTCCCAAGCTTCAGAGATTTTATGCAGCTGTTTTAATAGATACTTCTAGAGAGACTTCGGTCTCTCCCTCCATTTAGATTTTATAAATTGTCAGCTCTTCTAGGGTGGTAGGATCTCTCTGGTCTTTAAGTGAACACAAACAACCTTTTCTCCCTGGAATTGTGATGAGGGTGCTTGATCCTTTGTGGCCACAAGCTTTGATGTGCTACTGCTGCTTTTTGCCCTGGGATTGCTAGCCATGACTGCAACTTGGATTTAAGTAAGGGGAAAGCAACAAGAGTTCTGCCTCAGCACTAGTAAAGAAAGTCCTGTAATCTCCTTCTGATTCCATTATTTCCAAGGTCTGCTCCTGGCCTTCAATATTTTCTCCTAGCCTTCTAAATTGTCTTTAATTGGAAAATCATTACACCCTGTTCTTTTGTGGGTTCTGCTGTGGCAGGAATTGTTTTATGGCATTAAAGGTGTTTGGAGGATTTCGGGAAGAGTTCAGGTGAGTTGGTACCTATTCTCTGCCATTTTGGCTCTGCCTCCAGAAACATGATCTCTTATTTATAAAAAGTGGTTGGCTCTTATGTTCCCTTCATAGACATAAGGGTTGATGATCTTTTGGTGTCCAGATGTGCGATTTCATTGATAGAGACTTTCTGATGAATAAACTCTCCACTAATGCATATCTGCAACTGTTCTGCCTCTTATAATTTTAAGAGTTGCCCTGGGTACTGAGAGGTTAAGTGATTTGCTTAGAGTATATATAATACTCGTATTTGCACTGAGGAACCATTATCTCTAACCATTATGTTCTGTAGCTTTTCTGTATAAAAGGATTCATTTATCAGCAAAAATTAAATGAGAAATACCTCTTAAAAGGTACATTACATTCCTACAGAAGAACAGGCCTTCTATTATAAGAGTATAAAGTACCTTCTGGAAAGATATGCTCACATTGCTGGGGCTAGCTGATGTATTATTTCTTTGGTTCTTATAACTATTATACTTACTAGGCAAATAATAATAATGATTTGTCCAAGCTGCAAATATTTCTGTTGCTCCCTCTTCTGTCTCTCTCTCTCTCTCTCTCTCTGTCTCTTCTCTCTGTCTCTCTCTCTCTTTCTGTCTCTCTCTCCATTTAGATTTTATAAAACTTATTATTCCAGCGAATATTTGAAGAACTACATTTTGCAAGGCACTGTGCTGGGCATTAGGAATGTAAAGCCACAAACTCCCACACTTAGGAGGATAGTTAATATATTAAATCATTCTCCCCTTGAAGATTAGACTCAATCAATCAACAGATATTTATTGAGTGCCAGGCACTGTGCTGAACACTAGGGAAACTAAAAGGCAAAAGGCAGACCCTGCTTTTATGGAGCTTACAATCTAATACAATCTAATATAGGAAACTACAAACAAATATCCATAAAGGAAGATATTATACAGGATAAATGGGAAATAATTACCAGAGGAAAGGCACTAGAATTGATTGGAGTTAGAACTTAAATAAAGTCATTGAATTTAATTGCCAGACAGGAGGGAGAGAGTGTTTCAGGTTTAGGCATTAGCTAGAGGAAATGCCCAGAGCAAGAGATGGCACCTAACAACATTTGCACATATTTAATGTATTTGAGTTTAGAAGTTTTTATGGAGGGTTTATTATTATGTGAGGCAAAGTCATTAAAGTGGTATCTTAGGCAGTTAGATAGCACAGAGAATAGAGTACTAAGCCTGGAATCAGCAAATCTTACATTCAAATCCAGTCTGACCCATAATAGTTGTGTGACTCTGGACTTAATTTATTAACTGCAAAATGGGGATGATAATAGAACCTAACGTGTAAGGTTGCTGTGTGGCTCAAACGAAACAATATTTGTAAAAAGTACTCAGCACAGTGCCTAGAACTTAGTAGTAGCTGCTATATAACTGGTTATTCCATTATTGCCAGATTGTGAAGGATGTTAGAATAAGTAAGCTAAGGAGTTTGTCTTTTATTTTAGAGGCAACAGGAAACCACTGAAGATTTTTGCACCGGGAACTGCATGATCTGATTTGTACCTTATGAACATTATTTTGGCAGCTATGAGGCAAATGAATGAATGAGGAGAGTGGCTGCAATTAGGCAAGTATTATGATCATATAGGCCAGGGATGATGGAGTAGAATAGTGACTGAATGGAAGTAAGGGGACAGATGAAAGAGATGGTATCACGGTAAAATCAACAAAACTTGCAAGTGAGAAGAATGGAAAGGGAAATAAGTCAAGGATAACTTTGAGATTAAAAACCTAGGTGACTGGCAGGATGGTGGTACCCTCAACCAAAATAAGGAATTTTGAGGTAATGGTAAGGTTTTGTTTTTGTTTTTCCGAGTCAATTGAGATTAAGTGACTTGCCCAGAGTCACTCAGTCAGGAAGTGTCTGAGGCCAGATTTGAATTCAGGTCCTCCTGATTTCAGGGCTGGTGCTCTATCCACTGCACCACCTAGCTGCCCCTAAGGGTAAGTTTTTCATGGAAAGGTGAGTACCATTTTGGACAAGCTGAGTTTGAGATAGATGCCCACAGACCATCCAGGAGGCTGTTGGTGATGTATGACTAAGATAGATGAAACCTGTGTTGCTTAGTAACACAATGACTAAAGTGCTGGAGTCCTAGAATCATCTTCCCAAGTTCAAATTTGACCTCAGCTATGATCTAGTCACTTAACCCTGTCTATTCAGTTTCCTTACCTGTAAAACGAGCTGGGGAAAGAAATGGCAATCCACTCCAGGTCCCTTTGCCAAGAAAATCCCAAATGGGGTCACAAAATAGTGGACATGACTGAAATGACTGAACAAAAAACATACAAAAGCTAAACCTAGATATATAGATCTGGCATATATGAGTATTGAGTCATATATGCACTACATAAAGAAAAGAGGACCCAGGATGGAAGCCTGAGGAACACATATGTTTAAGGGGCAGGAGATGGGATGATGCTACAACAAAGGAGATTGAAGAGTGATCAATGAAGAGAACAAGAAAGTGAGGTTTCATGGGAATCAAGAGATTTTTTGAAAGAGTGAGATCAACTATCAGAAGGTGGAGAAAGGACCAGGAGAAAGAGGGATTGGATTGAAGCAAGCTTTACAAGATTTAATAGGTCAATAGACTTGGCTGACTAGTGGTAACCTTGCAGGGAACTTACAATTCAGTCCTTGGTTCAGAAAACAGATTGTAAAGGATTGTGTAATGAGAAAGGGAGTACAGTAGTTCCTTCCAGGAAATGAAAAAGAAGAGATACAGAACAACGGTTTGAAGAGATGGCAAGGTCAAGCAAAGGTGTTCTAAGGATAAAATAGACCTGAGCATTTTTGTAGGTACCAGGAAAAGGACTAGTATGTAGAGTGACTGATGGGGCAAACTCCTGAGAGAAAAAGGTTCACTTCATGTATTAGTTTTTGCATGAGGGCTAATTATTTTCAGTCATTTTAAAAAAATGTTATCCAACTCTTAATGATCCCATTTAGGGTTTTCTTGGCAAAGATATTGAAACAACTCTCCATTTCCTTCTCTAGCTCATTTTACAGACGAACTAAGGCCAACAGGGTTAAGTGACTTGCCTAAGGTCATGAAACTAGTAAGTGTCTGAGGCCGGTTTGAATTTAGAACCATGAGTCTTCCTGACTTTAGGCTCAGCACTATCCATGTTGCTACCTAACTGCCCCCTGTAATTTATATCAAGAATTTATATTAGTATTTTAAGATTTGCAAAGCACTTTACAGATACTCTCATTTTATCCTTACAATCCTGGGAGGCAGGTGCTACTATTATGATCTTCATTTTACAGATGAAGGAACTGAGCATATAGAAGCAAACAGGGTTAAATGACTTGCTCAGGATCACACAATTAGTGTCTGAGTCCTTGAATTCAGTTCACTCTGATCCCCAGTCCAGGCCTCAATCCATTGTGCTGCTTAACTGCCCCTAATGCCCACCCACTTCTTCAGAAGTGAAAGATGTTATGTATTGGATTACTTGCCATCTAGGGGAGGGGGTTAGGGGAAAAGAGGGGAAAAATGTAGAACACAAGGTTTTGTAAGGGGGAATGTTGAAAATTATCCATGTATATATTTTGAAAATAAAAAACTTTAATAAAAAATAGAAAGGAAAAAAAGTAAAAGCTATTAACCTAAACTTAATTTCTGCCAAACTCACTTCCAGTACTTCTAACTATTGAACACAATTCTTCCACAGTAGTTCCTCTTTTGGGCTTAACAAAAAAGGAAGTTGTTATATTCAAATGCATTTGGAGATTGGAGATCTATTTTTGTTTGTGACCTTGTTTTTATTTAAATAGTGTTTCTACAATTTGTTTCACTGATCTACTTTTCTGTTGTCCAGTACCAAATACTTCTAATGATCACAATCCAATGTAGTTTGAGATATGCTAATATTTCTGCTTCATTCCTACTTCTCCCTTTAATTTCCCCAGAAAGACCACTTTGAGTTCCTTCAAATGGATTTTTTTTCAGCTCTTTCTATAAATAATCACTTGGAAATCTGATTGCTATAGCATTAAATCTGAAATTTCATTTCAGGACATAGTGTATAGTCATTTTTTATTATATTGGTGAAGAGTAATACAGAAAAATAAGCTTGTCTTTTTCTTTTTTTTTCCCCCCTGAGGCTGCAGTTAAGTGACTTGCCCAGGATCACACAGCTAGGAAGTGTTAAGTGTCTGAGACCAGATTTGAACTGGGGTCCTCCTGAGTTCAGGGCAGGTGCTCAATCCACTGCGCCACCTAGCTGCCCCCATTTGTCTTTTTCTATTCCACCAAAAAAGTGTTCTACAGTCTTATTTACAAAAATTCTGAATGTGTCTTGGTATGTTAACATCTTCAGTGGTTTCCTATTGCCTTTAAGATAAAAGACAAATCCCTCAACACTCTCACTTAAAAATCCTTCACAATCTGATAACAGCCTAACAGTCCAGGTAGACCTTCATTATTCTCCTTCACATGCTGCATGTTCCAGATGAACTGATAAGAATTTGGCACTCTTTTCTAGCTCTGTAGCATCCTCTGTCCCTAGAATGAGTCATTCCCTTCTCATCTCAGGCTCAGTCTATGTGCTACTTCTTATGAGAAGTCTTTTCTCATCCCCTGAGTTAATGATTTTTTTTGGGGGGGGGTAAATTAGTATTGATATACTTATTTGTTTACATGTCATAATAGTCTTTTCCTGCTTTTCTTCTCTTTCTATACTCACCCCTTTGGTAATCTCATCCATTTCAGTAGCTTGAAGCATCACATCACCTCAATGCAGATGACTACCAATTCAAATCACTTTCTTTGATCTCCAACTTAAAAATGCATTAAGGCTTTTGGAATTGTTTGTATACATACATAAACATGTATATCTCTATATATGTAGCCCTGCATATATATATATATGTATATATACATATATATGTATGTATGTGTGTGTATACATATACACACACATATGTATTCAACTATCCTAACTGTTATTAAAAAATAATCTCTACTGTGAATTTCAATCTGAACTCATTTTTTCAGCATAAACTGCCCTCCCCCAAACCCAAAACAAACCACCATTCATCAGAAAGAATTTTGTAAACATAGCTTTTTATTTTTGTCTGACTCTTGAAAAAGAAACCTAAGCCCCACCAAAACCAGCATTTACAAATCTTAGTAACTGAACACAGAACCCAATATTCCGATGATTAGTTTTCTACACAATTACTAAACTATGTTTTTAGATTGCTTTTTAAGAATGGAGGTCTATTTTTCTGTTTGTAACCTTGTTCTTATTTTAAAATAACAGTATCACCCTCAAATATTAAACTTTCATAGAAAACTGAAGTATTGCCTCTAGAGGTCTGAATGTCTTTTTATTTAAGTTTATTTTGAGTATTCTCATGTATATCTTTCAGAAATAAGTGCACTTCTAAAGGGACAAGGAAAAAAACTTTAAATAAAAATAAAGTGAAAATATTGGAGTAAAAATAAAATATTCATCTAGAATTTTTATGGAATAGAGACAAGAGAATATGTTTAGGGGCAGAGGATCTCGGCTTATCAACATAGAGATCTACTTTCTTTGGAAATTGTAAAAAAAACTGGACAACTGATTTTCTTTCTTTCACCCCCAACAAAGTAGGATACCGATATTCTGTAGATCTTCCATAGACAAGCATTAAAATAATGTACTTACATGTGGAAAAAGTTTCAAAATATACAGATTCCCAGGAATATATGTAGGGGTTAAGAAAACCCAAAATAATCCAGTACATTTAATTTCATTAATGTTTTATAATGATCTGTGGAGATCAAAGAATGTTTCTAATATTTTACAATTTTTATTTCCCATTATCACCAAATAATTTTATTAAAATCAGTTTGCTAAGAAATCACACATATGACTTCTAAGCAATTCAGTATTTTCTGACAGCTCTATATTTTGGTAAATTTAAAGGAGATTTAAAGCTGTATTAATAAGAAATGTACATAAAGAAAAATAACATAAGTCACTTTAATATAAAGGTGGTTTTTTTCAATAAAAAAGTCAAAGTCTACATTAAAATCAAGATATCAAGAAATCTGAGTTACACAGTTTCATATATATTTAGGAAAAATAATTTATAGTAAAACTTCTGTTAATTCAAAATCATGGCAAATTTCAAAGCAAGTGCTATTACCCCATTATTTAATGTTTTGACATTTAAATGATGTGATTTACCTGAAATATGGTATATGTGTAATAGTGAAAATTCAGTCTCAATAGTACTTTGCAAATCATCTATTTAATCTGCATCATTAATCAAATTGTAAGCTCACAAAGGACAGAGAGTCTTTAATTGTTTTTAGATAGGCACTTAAGAAATGCTTTTGATGAAATGATCTGATGGATTGTGAATCACCCTGTTAACTTGTGAAGGTGAGAAAAGTGACAAGTGATCTAAACAAAATAAACTTTTTATGACTTCCACTGATGAGGAATCGGGAACATTTCTACATTCTTTCCATGAAATAATCTGACAGAAGCAGGTTTGCTAAATTTTCTGCTTCCTTGCAATTAAAAAGAGAGAGTGGATATTTCAGCTCCTTTCACTAGATATTACTATTATATTTGGCCTTCTGTATCTTGAATTAACAATGTTTTACTGTACTACTTACTAAGGCAAAGGTGGGGGGAGGGAGGAGGGAAATTAAGAATTGGATAAGGTTGCAATCTCCTTGAATCTTACCAAAATACCTTTATCCTATGAGGATAGCTTTAAAAAAAAAAAAACAAAAAAAAAAAACACCAGCATATCTAGTAAAGAATCCTGGAAGCTGAAAATGTTTTTAAAAGGCAGTCATAGCTTTGAAAAATCAGAAAGTTAGTCAAATTGAGATAACCCAAATCAAAATTTTAATAGCTTTCGCCATTAGGACACTCAATCACACGAACCAAACATGGAAAAGAAAGATGAAATCATGGATGAACACATAACAGAAGTTCAAATATTGGAAGTGAACATTAAGTGGTAAAAGCAAAAGCCAAATGTTCTTGAGACAGATGTGGGGTTACCTAGCAGCAATAACTGTAAAAGCTTTTAACATTTTGCATAATGCTCATATGTAATTTTTACTATTCAAAAGCAGGAAACCTCCTAAGAGCAAACCATCAGTCTAGATTCTGGAAAAAGGTCAGTTACAATAACTGTAGTAATTGACTGCTTTCATTGCTTGGAGACAAATTATTAGGGCATTCTTAGATAACGGATTCTCTTTAACTGTTAGGTCCCTATGAAATGCAAAAACTTCAGATAGTCATTTTGGAACTAAAATATAGAGCTATAAAAGATTATCTAACTTTCAGGCAAGACAAATTCACTGGCCACATCATTAGATTTGAGTATGAATTCTTACTTCCCTCCCCCCACCCAATCCAAAAAAACATTGGCCAACATTCACTTCATGGAACCCATCTACTTAAACCACAGTGATAAAACTAAATGTGAATAATATTGCCCTTGAATAAGTTAACCTCAATCAAAATGCTTTCACATCCTAATGTCATTACCAATGGAAAATAAAAATTCCTCTTAGTCATGAACACCCACTCAATTCAGGATCTTTGGTACATTTAGAGTATAATGACTAATGGCACAATAACACAAGTACTACCAAAGAAGAGACTTTCATTCAATGAAAGAAAAAAATAACAGGAGTGATATGTACCAACTTTATCTTTCTGGAAAGCCAAAATAAAGAGATCTTGGCATTTCTGTAAGTTCATGTTTAGAAGGTTGACATTTAAAAAAATAGCTTAATAAAAATACACAAATTCTACATACAAGCAGCCCTCATAGTCATTTCTTAAAACCAACTTGCTACAATTAACTGAAAATAATACCATGTTCTCTGTAAAAAAAACAAAACAAAACAAAACAAATCCTTTTGCCTTAAAGAAAGCAACTGGATGCTCTCCATATTATATAATTACATTTCCCTAAAAGTACACACAGAGGTGTGTACAAGTCAATAGTAATTCTGAATGAAAAGTAAATGGATTAGTGTTGTTTTTGAGTGGAGGTGTTGTACTTCCTTATCCGGCTCATAAGCTTGTCACCCTGTATGGTGGAGTCTGCACAATAACTTGATGATAAACCTAATTAACTTTAAATAACCAGTGTATTTCCTATTTCTATTAAAATCATTATTTAAATTGTCTTCATATATGCTCTATGGATGTTGAAACCAATAGGGCAAGTGTTCTAACAACAACTATGGAAGATGGCTTTTATCTTGATTATCTAAACCCATAAGGTTTGCAAGAAAACAGCAATACTGCACCATGACCTACAGGTTAGCCTATGTTGCTTTAAATGATATGTGTTTCTCCTGAATTGATTAGAAGTGTTACAGTACAAAGCCACAGTACACAGAGGCAGAATGGACATAATATGCGCGAAGGCAGTGCAGTTACAAAGGGATGTACACTCCTTTTATTCCAGTACCTTTGTATAATAAAGTTAACAAAAATAGTCAAATATTAAAAAAAATCCAGCTGGCACTGCCAACTAATTCCTGTAGAAGTCTTAGAAATCCTAATCCTGTAGAATTTCCTCTTGAAGTCGATGAGCACCACCGTCCTTGGGAATATTTATTTCAGTGTATTGTTATCTACGCCAAGCAAGCCTTGGTGATGCAGCTACCTGAGTTCTTTTGGGGTGTGGGCGTGTGTGAGTTTCATTCATAATTTCCCAGCTTTCATGTAGGAAGGGATAGAGCCACGCTGAGTAAGCCCTTCAAACCGCTTATAGGTATAATTGAGAAAAACCCAGTCTTTGGATTTATAGTCCGGTTCTGTGGTATTTGGCACTGTAAAATAGAGAGAGCAAGTTAACCGTGTACAAAGGAATTCCAAAGAACTTTTACAATAAAAGGTAAGAACATGAAGGAGAACATCTTTCTGTAGTCTTTATAAAATCAAAAAGTTCAAAGTGGTAACTTTCTTACCTGGTTGTAAGATATCAGATTCAGGAAATTCATCAAAATTTGATGTATCATCAATGCTTTTGATTTCTATGGGAATTGCTGCTGGTCTCTCCCTAAAAATGCCAAACAAGATCGTTAAGAAGCTAGGGTAAATAGTAATATATTTCCAGTTGCCCATTAACAAACAAACAAAAAAAATCCCATTCAGAATTCTGCCTGCTTTTCTCTGGGCATTACATAAGAATAATAGGAAGTCTGTTTGAGAAATGAATTTTAAATTTGTAATTTAAATAAAAGACTTTTTGTAATTTAAAATAAAAAAAACTTTATTTAATATTAACTCAACATTATCATGTACTCTATTTTCATAACTGTTGTCCCAGAATCACCTACTACCAAAGAAGGAAAGGAGAAATAGAAGAAAGTAATAAATTTATATCAAATTGGAGAATCTTTTATCTAGACAAAATCAAATTGTGCCTTGTGTCTTATGTCAGTAGCTAGTTCCAACATGATATAGCCAAGATTGGAACATTCTATAATCTGAAAAGTGATTTTATCCCTTGAAAAGTGATCACTTGAGAGTGGTCTTTTCACTACTCCTTCTAGTATAGGGGAAAGAGAAAAGAGATTACAAAATATTTCTTAAAAAAGAAATTGATTATATCTGCTAAAAATGCAAACTTATAGGAAGTGAATGGAGAGAATTTGGAACTGAAAATAAAACAATTTTAAAAAATGAAACAAAAAAACAAAATGCAAATTTAGGATTATAGTTCTAGATCTGGTAAAGAACCCTTTAATTCAGTGACCTCATGCCACAGATGATGCCCAGGGAAGTTAATAACACAAGTAAGAGAGAATCAGAGTGAGCATTTGAACAAGATCCCTCCAGCTACTAGATTCAATGTTTTTTCCCCACTGTATTCTTCAGCAGACATGAATGTTATTTTCACATGCTCAAAGTTTTGATCAAGCAAAAGTTCCTATGTCAATCAATAAAAAATAGATCCGAACTAGCCTGAAGTTAGGAGGATCTGAGTTCAAATCTAGCCTCAGACATGTAACACTTCCTAGCTGTGTGACCCTGGTCATTTAACCCCAACTGCCTCAGCTTAAAAAAAAAAAAAAAAAAAAAAATCTGAATATAAAAAGCTCAACAGAGACACAATTGTATATTTTCAAATTGGTTTTTAATCATTGAAATTGACACTTCGAAGTTAATTAGCTTTAAGCTGCACACTCTAATATGAATGTAATTATGAAAGATGGATTTCATGTTTTAAAATCATCAATTATCTACTACCACAATGAAATTACTTTTTATTGGGGTTCTAACAGGATATGATCAAACTTATCTCTAGCATTTATTGTTTTTTTTAAACTTATTTTATACAATAATCTCTCAAAAAGAAAATGTAAATAAACCAAATGGTCTAGAAATGACTTTCCTGCTAACTTTTACCAGATGCTTCCCTAAAGCCAGGATCCCCCAGTGGCTAAGAGAACATCCCATATTGAGTGTGTGTGCCCTGACTGGATTAACTGGGCACTTTTGGTCACATCCATAGCCCTTTCTCTCCGTGGAAAGGTGACATCTACTTCTGTGATGGCACTAGACCCTCCCTCCACCAACAGTGCCTTCCAATTTTTCAGCCAGGTAATCTCCTCATACCCCCAATGCTTTAGAGAAGGAATCCTATTGCCTTTGAGCATGGCTGGGCTAGGGATAGAACACACCAGCTTAGGGTGTGCTAAGCTTTAAACTTGGGGGTAGAAGCCTAGCCATATATTCAATGTTCTTTTCCTTTTTTTTTTGAACATACCTGATTTGTCCCCATGAACTTACCTGATGTGTCCCCAATCTACTCCTTCAAAAAAAGGATGATCCTTGATTTCTTCTATTCCACTGTTTCCAATTCTGTTTTCTGAATCAATACAGAATCTACAATATTGAAGCAAGTTATTAGCATAACAATCAAGATAGTTTAAAAAGTTGTTATCAAATAAGTTATTGGAAGTAATTCATTTTTAACTGATGAGTACAAAAGATTCTCTTTGTAAATTTTAGAGGAAAAGTAAATATGTGTTTTTGTACATAGAAGTATTTAGCAAAAGATTTCTGAATGAATAGGTAGATGAATAGGTTGTAGAAATTTGTAACAAGTAATTACAACACATTTTTCTTTTCTCCCACTTTTAAGTTTGGGCCATAATCCTACATGAATACAATTTTCCATTATGATCTTTTGCTTTCTTTCTATTTCCTTGCAAATTTAAATTATTTTTCCACTTTTCTAACAAACATTTATTTTTCTCTCCTCATTTATCTTCAAACAATATAAAGAAAAAGAAATCCTTATAAAAAACACACATAGTTGAATATAACAAAATCTTCAATTTTGAGTTCTGTGAGGACTGAATGTGGATCACAACATAGTATTTTCACCTTTTTTTGTTGTTTGCTTGTTTTTTGTTTTCTTTCTCATTTTTTTCCCTTTTTGATTTGATTTTTCTTGTGCAGCATGATAATTGTGGAAATATGTATAGAAGAATTGCATATGTTTAATATATATTAAATTACTTGCTCTCTAAGGAAGGAGGTGGGGGAAGAAAGGGATAAAAAATTTAGAACAAGATTTTGCAAGGATGAATGTTGAAAACTATCTGCATATATTTTGAAAATAAAAAACTATTTTTTAAAAAAGAAAAATACCTATCACTTATATAATACATATGCATATATACACACATAAAATACATATGTACATGTATACATTAGGGAGCTTATAGATATAGATGGATATGTACACACACACAAACACACACACACACCCTCTTTAATTTAATTTAATTAATGTATAATTGAATAAAATTTTATTAAGTGCTAAAAAAAAATATCTCCTCTTTTGTCATCTTTGTCAATCTGATAGATATGAGGCTGACATTAGAATTGCTTTAATTTGCATTTATCTGATTATTTAGTGATTAATTTTTTTTCATATGGCTATTAATAGCTAATTTTTTTTTAAAACTGCTTTTTAAACTGCCATTTACTATTGGGGAATGACCTTTAGTTTTACAAATCGGAACTAATTCCTTACATATTTTGGATAAAATTTTTGGATAAAAGCTTTAATACAAAAACTTAATGCAAATATTTTTCCACAATCACTTATTTCCCTTTAATTTTCATGTCATTGATTTTATTTGTTTTTTTCAAAACCCCTTTAATTTTATATAATCAAAATTGTCCATTTTTATCTTATTTGGTCCTGAACCTCTTCAGATCCATAGATCTGACAAGGAATTTCTTCCTTGTTCATATGTAACTTTTTTCATGTAAATCATATATCTATTATTTTGGCATATGATATGAAGGTTGGCCTATGGCTAAGACTGGCCAGACTGCTTTCTGGCTTTCACAGCAGTTATTTCAAATAGTGAGACCAACAGACATTAATTCCAACTTATAACACTATTTTTCAACTCATCATACAAAACAACAAAACTTTCACCCACGTCTGCCACTTGCCCTGGTTGGTAGCTGCCTTGGTTGCCTACTGCACCCTGGGTTCCAGCCTTCAATTCTTTCTGTGATCATCTTTCCATTAGTAGTAGTCACCTGGGTGTATATTTTCTGTCCCCCTAAGTAGCCTTTCCTCCCCAATCTTATTCAGTAAACATAATCAAATTTATTCTGTTATTGATCCTATAAAGAGTATGTATTAATCTAATTCCTTTAGGGTTCCCTTGCAACTTTCCAAATCAAAAATATCCCTCCCTCTTCGTCACTTTCTTATATACATTGTCTCACCTTTAGACTGTAAAGTATATGCATTGCCTCCCATGAAACTGTAAACTTCTTGAAGATAGATTGTCTTTGTTTTTGTAGCTATATACAGTATACACTGTGCTCTTAGCATTACTATTCAAATACACATATTCAAATTCAAATTTGAATATACAAATTCAAAATATCACTGTTTTTATCATCCCAATTAAGAGACAGAACAGGTTGTTGCTGAAGGTACATTCTTTATTAGTATATCCTAAATCCCAATTAGGATTGCTTAACAAATTAAAATATTCTGCTACATTTCAATTATGCAACTTTAAGATTTCAATGAGTTATTTATATAGATTTGGCACTAACCTGAGAATTAGGTCCTTGGCTTTCTCTGATATAGGTACTTCTGGAGGAAATACTAGAGTTTCTTTCCAGTTCATAACTTTCCTGTAAGTTTCTTGTGGTGTTTCAGAACAGAAGGGTGGATATCCTACATATCAAAGATAACAAAGTTTCATCTGATTTTTTGATCAAACACAGTAAGAATTATAAAAGTCATGACATATAGGAAGATATAATAGACTTAATCTACTTGGTTCTGTAGGGCAGAAGCAAGCTGGGATGCACAAAACCTTAGTGTTGACTGACTCATTTCTGTTCTTCAACTTAAATACACTATTATACTTCTTAAGTTTAGTTCTTTTCCTCTATTTCCACTAAACTCACATCAAGATGGGCACTTCATTGCTGTCTTCCTATATTATTTTCTGATTTCTGCCTCTGCTTTTCATCCAATCCTTCTTATACATAGCTAGCCAGATTTATCTTCTTAACTAAGCTCAGTTCATATTACTTTAAGCTTTGCTTAAAACTTCTCTGTATTCTCTGTTCTGGTTTAATTAATGATTTAATACTACTCTACCTTTTCAGTTTTATACTAAACTGCTTCCCTTCCCTTCTTCTCCACTGAAGTCAAAGCAGATCTCTCCTAAGTCCCAGGTAGGTATTCGTACCTTTCCAGTATTAAGCCTTTGTTCATACTATTGTGAATACTATTACTCATGCCTGAAATAAAATAACTTGCCACTTGTTCAATTCTTACCCATCCACTAAAGAGTCCCTCAAATACCTTCTAATCAAAGATATCTCCCCTACTCTCCTCAATTGAAAATGGACTTTACTCCATTGATACTAATGTGTCACTTTGTTATAATTGTTATTATTAACTTAACCTACATTATTTTATATCATTATTATAAATATCAAATTCTCTGAATAAATTATAAGCTCTGTGAAGGCAATCTTATCTAACTTTAGATCTTCCTTAGCACAGTGATCTGCACCGATTTTAATTTTAATTAAGTATTTATACTTAAGAAATGTTTGTTGAATTAAACCATATTGCTTATCTAGTGCCACCTTTCCTAAACAGTTCTCTAATACATCCCAGATAAATATTCAATCTGGCTTGCTGCTTGAAAATCTCTAGAGTATTGTCTACAAGAAAAGCATGAAATTTGGAGCCAAGAATTCAAGTCCTAGTCTGAAGACTATCTCTGTGACCATGGAGAAGTCAATCAGTCAACATTTATTAAGTACTTTCTAGGTATCAGGAACTCTGACTACTTTCAGAAAGCATATATTCTGTTGAATGTATGTAAGCCCTCTTAACCTCAGTTTCATTTATCTGTAAATTGGTATTTTACTTACGTCTCTCAGCAAAGAATGAGATATATATTTTTGAACAGACAATAGGGGAAATTAAAATTTGTTTTAAAAGTTTCTGTATTTGTTGCATAAGTGTTTTTTTTTTTTTTGTCAGTGGTGGGTGATAAGTGTTAGGTGGCCTCTCAAAAAGAGAAAAAGAAAGAAAAGAGGGTCCTAGAAACACTTTTTCTAAATGCAGAGAAAAGCACAGAAGGAAGCACAAACAGAAGACCTTTGAAAGTTACATGTTAAATTTATTATATGCTATAAAAAGAAAAGCAAGCTGCAGGTGACAGAGATTCACAGTTTTATGTTCAATCTTTTTTTTTTGTTCTACTTTGCATATGGCAATGGTAATTCTTCTTTGGTCTGTGTACTTCGGAATAAAACAATTTAAAAAATACTTCCACTACTTTGATGAATTTTTGTGAGGAAAGTAAATGATGATATTGCTGTTACCGCTAGTATTTAAGTCCTAATATTAGTGAAACACTTAACATACCTGTGCTAATAGGTGCTTTTAAAAAATGCTCTTTCTTCCTTATTAAGTCCATACTATCTATGGGTAATGTAAGAATTGGGACTAAAAAGACAAAAACATAATAGCCTTTCCCTCAAGGAACTAACATTTTACCAATGAAATACAAGACATACCCAAATAAATATATATGGGATATAGACTTGGCCTTGAGGTTGGCTGTCTCTACTATATACCATTATAACAAATCTGCTACTACACCTTTGGCAGAGAGAGGATCAGGGAATGTGGCCCCTGAGCTGAATCTTAAAAAAAGATAAAGATTCTGAAAGACAGAGAGGAAGGAATTCTAGGTGGAAGAGCCAGTGAGAGAAATGGGGACATAATGACAAACTGAATGGGGAATAGCTAATAGCCCAATTTGAGTAGAATAAAAAGTGCTTAACAGTAAGTACTGTGAAAATAAGGCATGAAAAGAAATATAATGTAAAAGGCCATAAGTACTGGCTTGAGGAGTTCTTGTTTTATCCTGGAGACAACAGGTAGCCACTAAGAGACCAACTAAATGATGTATTCAATTCCAATAAAATATGGGATTCTTTGGATTACAATTACATAACTCAACTCAATGTGTTTTAAAAGAGAATCGGTACTGGATGACATATGTAAAAGTTATAAAGTATATATATATATATTTAAGTAGGGACTAGACCCATCATTTTATTGGTATGAATGCTTGCTCACTTGACTTGATTTGACTATAAAGAATTCCCAGAAAGTTTGTTTCTTCTCTGTAACACAAAGCAGCTAGAGGCTATGACAATTAATGGCCAATGTGCCATATTCAGGCTTTTAGAGCTGGCTTTAAGATTAGCTCTCTATTCACTATACCACGTTGTCAAAATATATAAAGGACTTTAAAAAACTACTTCTATCTCCATTTTACCACAATGGTTGTATGAACATATCTCTAAACTCTATACTCAGAAAAACATAGATGAATATATTAAAACACATTTAACATCTTTAAAAACATTTAAATATGTTGAAAACATGCATATCCAAAGTTCCTATTATTGTTATTTTTTTCCAGAAACAAAAATAGAATTAATAACTTTCTAAAAACAAAAAACAAAAATCACAAGATGGCTTATTTTCTAATAATGACTCTGCATACTTATGTTGTCAGAGCCCTTTAAGAACATTTATGTATTGCAGATTGAAATTAACAATGAAAGTCATACCGATTAGCATTTCATACATAATCACTCCCAAAGACCACCAGTCACACAATTTGTTGTACCCAGTCTGCATGAATACTTCTGGAGCAATGTAATCTGGAGTTCCAACTGTGGAATATGCCTGAAAGAAAAGACTTTGTCAAAGATACACTAACAATATTCCTAATATTCCTTGAAAATTTTGGGATAAGTATTATTTAAAATGAAAAGCACTTATAAACTCTTTCAACCAACATTTACTTTTTACAAGATAGAGTATCAGGAGTACAAAGATGGATACATATAGAAAGCTTTTGATCTATATCACTAGTAGGAAAATCCCACATCATTGACATAATAAATCTACAAGAGGCAAAAGCATCAAATTTCTCTATCAAGTCTTTTATTAAACTGCTTGTACACAGTAGGGTACTTAGTATATTTTGAAGGAACAAACATAAGCTATTGAATTTTGGTGAAGAAGCTAATGAAATGACCAGACTACAAACATCAGGAAGAAGAAATGTGCATTCTTAAAATTAATAAGCATTAACTAAAAATTAGCATAATATATATATATTTTTTTGTGGCCCTATACTTTTATGTGCTCGGCACTATGCTAAGTGCTGGGAATATTAAAAAAAATAGAAAAGACAGTTTATGCTCCAGAGAGCTAACAATCTAATGGGGGAGACAACATGCAAACAAATATATACAAAGCAAAATATATATACAGGGTAAAAGGCATTGGAGAAAGGTTCTGTAGAAAGTATTTTAGTTAGGAAGTCAGGAAGCAGGAAAGGGAGAACACTCTTAATATAGAGATTACTTCCATTGATATTGATAGGGCAGCCCATGATAACCTGAAATACTAAAAGAATTGCCTGGGACCCTGAGAGATTAAATGACTCATCCCATAAGATAATGTGTTTGAAGTGTGATTAAGATCCAATCTTCCAGATTCCAAGGCTTATAGTTCTTTATGCAGTCCTCCTGCCCCACCTCCATGCTACATCTCTCCATTTATCTAATATACAAAGAAACTATACAATGAACTTGGTTTTCCTATGCAAAGTTATGGAACAAATTCTTTCCATAAATGCAAAATACAAACTCTCCATATTTTAGGAACCATGGTAATTCAAGAATTTCTGTGGCCAAAAAAAAAAAAAAAAAAAAAAAAAAAAAAAAAAATCACCATCAGCTTTTGAAGGAATATTTGCTTTTCACCATTCAGTCATTTTCAATTATGTCTAACTCTTCATGAGGTATTTAGGTTTTCTTGGCAAGGATGCTGGAGTGATTCACTCATTTTTACAGTTGAGGAAACTGAGGCAAATAGGTTAAATGACTTGCCCAGGGTCATATGGCTAGTAAGTGACTGAAACCACATTTGAACTCAGTCCTCCTGGCTCTAGCACCAGCAGTCTGTATACTGAGTCACCTAGTTTTCCCATTATCTCTCCAGATCATGCTAAAAAAGAAGGAATCCCACCCCGCACAAACCCCACTCTGCAATAAGCTCAATCAGCATAACTTGTAACAGTCAAGGTGAAACCAATCTGATAGCATAAAGATCTTATCTTAAAAACTACTCACCAATTGTCTCCTATTTTTCTTCCATGTTTCTGCTTTTCTTTTTGAGTTCATGTTCTGAAATGCTAATTTCAATAAAATAAAGAATGAAGATACAGTGAAAAAGACTGAGAAAAAAAAAAAAACACAAAAAACAACACAAAGCTTTGACCTGGCAGTTTCATGCTAATAATATAAACTTTTACAACTTAAAGCAATTTCATCTTGAAAAGCAACTTAACACAGTACAACAATCAAGTTCCTGAAAATAATGCACTGAGTTTGTTTACTAAAAAACTCTAAAACTTACAGAAATCACTTGGTGGATTATGTGTAAGGTTCCTATAAAATTCAGTCCTATGAGCTTTCTTTAAGCCTGTGCATAGGCCAAAATCAGATAACTTTACATGTCCCTGAAAAAAAAAAAAAAAAAAAAAAAAGGATCTGGTTAAATCTCAGAGTACTTTTTGAGGTTGATTTGTTTTATTAGATTTAATTTGGAAATATACCTTGTAAAGTATCTAGTATAAAATGAATACATATGATGATATTAAATCCTGTGTGATGATCTGAGAGAGTAGAGTCCCATATAACAGTAAAAATCAATAGGGATCTACAAATTAAGGAATAAAATAAGTCTTTGTATAGCCTGGAAGCTAAGAATGGCTTAAAATTTTTTTAAACTAGATTTGTTTTAAAATATAAACAATCATTCTTAGCTGTGGAGACTGATAAAACGGGATTTGGGTTTGATTCAGAGGTTAAGATTTGCTAACCCATGATTTATAAGGTTGCTAGATATTCAAACATATTAATATTGTTTTTAGATTCTTGATATCACTCATATTCCTTACCCCAGCTTCCTGATTCTGTGAAATTAAGTGGTTTATTCTCAATAAAAATCCAATCTGCCCATTTCCATTTGGAAAAATTTATATCTAATGGTGACAAAAGAAGAAAGATGGAAAGCAAGGGATAGTGAGAGTGCTGTGGGAAGACGTTCTAATACTCTGTTGATGGAACTGTGAAGTATGTGAGATATTCTAGAAGACAAATCAGAATTATATTTTTTAAAAGTTACTAATCTGTATATACTGTGACACTTTAAGACACCATTATTAGGCATATACCCCAGGGACATCAAAGGCAAAGAGAAAGGTCTGGTATTTAATGCATTTTTCTCTCATAGCAAAGATGCGAAAGCAAAGTAAGTGCACATTAGTTGTGGAATGCTTAAAAAAATTGTGGCATATGAATATAATGCAAGAATACTGTGTCAGGCAGGTAAGTGGTACAATAGGTAAGAGTGCTGAGTTTGGGGTCAAGAATGACTTGAGTTTAAATTCAGCCTCAGACACTTACTGGATTATACCTGTTTCACTTTCTTCAGCTGTAAAATTAGGGATTATAGTAGCCCCTCTCTTACAGAATTTACAAATATTTGTAAAGCTCTTACATAAAACAGTGCCTTGTACACAGTAGGCAACTAATAAATGCATGCTCCCTCCCCCTATTCATAAGAAATATGAAGAATTTAGAGAAATTAGGAAAATCTTGAAGTCTTCCTAAAGAACAAAGTAAGCAGAACCAGCAATTTAACCAATTTAAACAGCAATGTACAGGAAAACAATGTCAGAATTCTGATCAATGCAGTGACCAATCATAACTATAGAAGACTGATAGAGAAGTCAGCCTCTTATCCCTTGGCAGAGAGGTGGTGGACCACAGGTGTGGAACAAGGCATACATTTGCAGACATGACCAATGTGTTGATCTATTTAGCTCTACTATACTTATTTTTAATAGGAGAAAGTGCTATGGAACATTTGCAGGTGGGGTTGAAAGTCATCAGGAAGTGACAATGAAATATAAAAGGAAAAGACCATTATTATCAATAAAACATTAAGGGGGAAAAAACCAACAGCTCCATTTCTTTACCAAATAATAACCAGCAGGTTAAGAGCTTATCAGTTCATTCACATGCCTTGGCATCCAATAAGAGGTTGTCTGGTTTGATATCTCGGTGAATGAACCCCAACTGGTGAATTGCATCGATAGCCAGAACAGTCTCTGAAATATAGAACTGGGTTTCTTCTTCTGTCAAGGTATCTTTCTTCATTAGTAATGTCATCATGTCTCCTGAATGGTGGAAATTAAGAGGCATGTTATATGGAATGCCTCAAAAAGGGAGTTAATTGTACTTAGAGAGTATCCTCCAAGATCCCTTACATTGCTAAGTCTACGATCCTATCATTCTGTGGTCTTATATGTGCAATTTCTGTAGGATTCTGTAGTCGATGTCCATTCTATACATCTTCAACAACATCTGGGGGGAAGTGTTTACAATATAAACACCATAGGTCTTTGTTCCTAGAAACCCACCATCACCTTGGAGCTTCAATGACTATTCGAATTCAAAGCTAATACTACATTCAGAGACCTGGCCAAACTAAGTCAAGCTGCAGAAGACCAGTCAAGGTTCCTAGTTATCAGACATCAAAAGAGCAGGAAACTCAAGAATGGCTTCTTGAACAAAGTCTTCACTCAAGCCTCAAACTCTCCAATAAAACTCTAGATTGAAGCAGAAATGGGCAGCAAAATCAAAGACAATGACAAGGTTTCCTATCTTGTCCTGGGGCTATTCATAGCTTTCTACTTCAAGGGGTAAGACTGAAAGCAAAAACTGGGAGCTCTAAATCCCTGTTCTTATTTCTCAGTCCCTGTATTTGGTAGCATTGCTTTCTCCTCTCTGAAACCCCAACTGAGGAGCTGCCTTTCTTCCTTTCTCTCTTCCTGCTCAAATCTCCATTTTGGGAGTCTCACCTTCTCTTTAGCTCCCTGCCTTTCTCCACAACTTCCTTGATTTACTTGTATCAAATTTCCTTCTGTTTTTCTGTTACCTATTACTTGAGCACAAAGACCCCACACTCAAAATTTTCTTGCTTTCAAGTAATCTATAACATATGTACTAACTAAAATAAAATAAAATAAAAACCTTTAGGAAAACAATGTCATTCCATCAAATTATTATCCTATATCTATGTCTTAGGTTCCTACAAAGAATAAACTATTTTCTTTCTCTATTTCCTCACAACTCAATGACCATTTACAATCTGGCTTCTGATCCTATAATTGCAGTAAAATGCGAATTCCTTGATAACAGGGACTATTTACATTTTTTGTCTAAATCCTTAGCACTCACCTGAGTACTCTGCATGTTATGAGTGCATGTTACAGGATAATTAAATTTGAATTAAATCTATTTTGCATGTCAGATAATTTCAAACTTACATCTTTAGCTGTCTTGGAATTCTGCATCACATCACCTGCTCCCAAGCCCCAGATATATTTCTTTGTGGTTATTTTAGAATCTTTCAGTTTAAGGTTCAATGTAGATGTCATCTCCCCGAAGCCTCCTCTGATGTCTTCAAATCAAAGTGTTCTCTCCTTCCTCAGCTATTCCCAGAACATTTTACCTGGGTTTCTCTTTTTTCTTTCCTCCCTTGTGGAGATCTATGTGTGGCATCTAGGATTCATTTAGTATCTCTAAAAGAATGTAAGTTATTCCACACCAGAACCAGAACTTTTTGTTTTTAATTATTTCTTTTTGGTTTTTGTATTCTAATTCCTAGCATGGTGATTTGAAGAGAAAAATGCTTAATAAATGTTCATTGAATTGAATTTATATTATAAAAGTTGTTAGACCAATTTGTAATCTCTTAGACTTCTCCTAGAGAGAATTTAGAAAGAAATCCAGAATTAAAATTAATAAACATTTATTAAGTGCCTATTACATTCAAGGGACTCCACAGAAGAAAAAAGATAAAAATAACAATCACTACCCCTCAAAATGCTTACATTCCTCCAGAGAATATTATATTCTACTGGAAGAAAAAAAATCTTAGATGCCCCTATTCATTTTTTTTTTTAATATTCTATTATTGTCTCTTCTTTCATTGAATCTTGGGGAAAGATAAAACTGGTTTTTGTTCTTTCTGTTATATTCTGAAAGGATTAACAGCCATTCTGGCTATGGACAAGGTCCTCTCACTGGACTCATGGAAGAGAACGTTTAAGAAAAAAACAACAACCCTGATTCTTGTAAAACTATCTTTTTATGTTTTACTCATGGCTAAAATGAAAAATCAGGCTTTGTAAAGGGGGAATTTAACTCTTCTGGAATTTATTCTCTTATGTAAGCAGATCAAACATGCTTTAAGATTCAAAAAAAGGTTTTCTTTTTTATATAGTCTTATTTTACTATGTGGCCATTGTTGGCAGGAATTAAAATATATATATATATATATATATATATTTTAAAAATTTTACTTAAAGGTTCCACTAAGTTTTGTTTAAAGTGAGGGTCCCATTGCTGGGAAAAAAAGAAAGTTTGAGAACTAGTATCCTAGAATATTTTCATGGTCAAAGAATATGAATTATGTTGAATTAATAGAAATGATATTCATTGAACCAGATCTTTCCATCTCAAGCTAGAAATGATTCTAGGACAGAAAACAGATCCCTTATTCATTAATGCTGTAGCTGATAACTGAAATATACAAGTCAACCTCTATATAAATTAATATTCCACTTTCTATCATCATACATAAAAATGACATGGTTGCATTGGCTTGTTACTACTCTTGTTGTTTGTGTTTACCTCCAGGGAGAAATTCCATGATTAGATAAAGATTCCTTTTATCTTGAAAACTATAAAACATCTTCACAACCCAGGCACCATCTGCTTCTACCAATATATCTCTCTCTGCTCGGATATGGGCCACCTAATTTAAAAAAGTAAATACAATACAGATTAATGTTTAATTTTGATAAATTAGTGAATTAGTGCTTTTCCTGCAGTAATAAGGAGCTCTAGGATTAAAAAAAAAAAAAAAACCTAGTTATCGCTTTAAAATATCACATTTGAAAATAATAGTTTATTATTCAGTTTATTTAAGAGCACTTAAATCCAAACACAGGAAATCAGAGGAGAAATCCTTAACTGTAGCCTTATTTCCTGGCACCAGATTAAGTGCATTTACTTACCAAAAGTATAATGCAAGGGTAGGAATTTTTACTTCTAAACCTTTGAAAGAGCATTTTAAGATAATAAATAAAGGAAAAATGGTAAACTTTTAAAATGTATCCAGTATAGGCGCAGGAAATTATTACATTAGCGTGATTAAAAATGTCTGGATTATTTGTAAATGTCTCAAAGCCAAGTTAGAAATTGTTCCCCCAAAGGTATCCAAAGGCTAAGGAGCACAGAGTAGCACAGGAAAGATCAGAGTACAGTATTTTGCTTAATTGGATGTAGTAGTAAACACTATCATTGCCTGGATACAACTAAACACCTGACAAAATAGAAACATGTTGTATGGGTATGTGTGCATGCATGCATATGTTACCCATCCTCAGACCTATTTTTTTCATTAGTGTAGCGAGGAAACTCCCTCTACCAATCTAGATCAGTTATTGGTTTACATCTTAAGCTAATAGGAACTCTAGAAAACTTGGAGATGGTACAGCACATGAGCACATGAGCAAAGTTATTAAAAATATGAGGAAATAAGAAAGCCTTTCATTTCTCTAAAGAAGGGAAAAGGGATACATCTTTATTTTGACTAAGTTTTATAGAAGAAAAGAGATATATCTTGTCGTTGTTGACTTGTTTTAAATTCTTTGTGATTTCTTTGGCAAAGGTATTGTAATGCTTTGCCATTTCTTTCTTGGATTCATATTACAGATCAGAAAAATGAGACAGAAAGAGTTAAGTTACTTGTCCAAGGTCACATAGCCAATAAGTATCTGAAGCTGGATGAGAACTCATGAAGATGAAGCTTCCTGATGCCCCAGTGCTGTATATGCTGTAATATATACACTTGTATATATTACACCATCTACCTATCCTATTGTAAATACTTAGGAGAGAATAAATAACTTATGATAAGGTTAGGCAACAACTGATTAGATTACTAAAACAGTAATCTGTTATTCTGAGGATCCAATGTCATTTTTCCCATATACTTTAATTTAAAAAATAATTATTATCTAACTTATAGTTCTTGCTTTGTTACTAATTACCTATATGATTTTGGGCATAACATTTAACTTTCCCAGGCCTGATTTCTTCATCATAAAATGAAGAAATAGGATTAAATGATAAAGGTTTCTTCATTCTAAACTCTCCCACTACCAGTTTTTCAAAACCCAAAATTTATTTCCATCTAAGAAATATATAATAAATACTTTCAGATGGGTATAAATGTTGTGCAATACATACCTGTTCTTTTTCAAGCATATCAGCCTTCCTCAATATCTTCATTGCATAGATATGACCTGTGTCTTTCTTCTGGACAAGGCGTACCTAGAAACAAAAGGTATATTAAATTTTCTGGATAAATTCATGAAATTGGCTCTTTAGAAAGCAGAGTTTAATTAAATAGCAGGAGTTTATTTTGAGAAATTATTACTGCATACACCAAAACATTATCTATCTACATGGGAAACACATGATTATTAATTTAATTCAAGAGCAAATCAGAATAAAATACATTTTATGAATGCCACCAATAATACCAATAAAATTATTTTCAGTTTTATCAAGATAGTTGGCCTGTATGTATATGATATTATTATGATGATAATATGTTAATAACTTGTGATTACATAGGATGGGATTTCCTCTCTCTACTGAGATCTCAACTCCTCTATAATTTAAAGTCCTGGAGAATTGCTTGAGGCTCAAAGAGTTTCAGTGTCTTCTTCATGATCACACAACTATTTAAGTGTCAGAGATAGGATCTGAACACATTTCTTTCTGCCTCTAAGGTTAGTACTCCAAGAGATCACATATTTCCTGAAAAGCTTTGTAAGTAGTAGATAGTCAAATCTGGCTTTAGAATCAAGAAATTCCTTCAGGGCATGACAAGGAAGGTGCTAGTATCTACTGGAAGAAGTTCCTCTCTGGAAGATCTCTACACCAATTAAATCACAAATCGTATAAGCAATATATACACATCTGAATAGATATACAAATATCAGATATATCTTCTCCTAGGAACACATGCTAAGAAACATGCCCATTTGGAAAAAATAATCTTTCTGAAATGGAAGTAACATTTTTTTCCTACTATAAATTCTTAAAATACATCAAAAAAATGTAGAAATTATTTTAAAACTCTTAAAATAGTAAAAATTCATTATATTACTGCAAAAAAGTCACATTTGAAATTTCAGAAAGTCTGTTTTAATACAGTATTTTTACTTCCCAAATTAAAAAGATGAAATACATGATATTAGATTAATAAATATACCAAAAGACAAATCAGGGACTCAGGAGAAAAGATGGGTTGAATTATCAAGACAGGACTTAAGGAAAGACATGAACCTCTCCAAAGGCTCCTCTCCCTATAACTTTCAGGGATTCAAAGTCATCCAAGCCAAGCCTTGTCCTTTTGAGTCTGAGAAATTCAGTTTCTTTGCGAGCGTGCTGTGATCGTCGTAATTTTTTCTATGGGGAAAAAAAAGAATAATTAAATTACAAGATCGATTTATTTTTTTAATTGTTTTTTAAAAGTCTGCAACATAAATCTAGACATAAAAGTTCTTTTATGTATAATAATTTTTGTTTATAATAAAAATTTATAGAACTTTTATTTACGATAACTGGATTATTATCCTTGCCACTTACTATGTAATTTTGGCAACCAAATTAACTTCTTGAAACCCAAGTGTCTTTATTTGTAAAAGATGGAGTTCGACTAATTGCTCTCTAAACCCTTTCCTCTCTCCTTCTAGTTCTAAAAACCCACAAGCCTACATGCCTTTTCTGAATTAAGTATAAAAACTGGATAGGACAGGAAAGTTTAAGAAGTTTCTGACATTTATGTTTCCTTTCCACCCAGCATAATACAACACCAAAAACAACATATTCTCTGCACTCGGTGCAAAATAAAACTACAAATGTATGGTATATAACATTAGCTGAGCCCTCAATGCTATTCAATAACTCTTCTTGCCTATTCTTACTGACTCTATATCATTTGTCAAACTGTTGTTCTGAATTTTTTAAATTTCTCCTAAAGCTCTCAGGATAATTTCAAGAGTCCTCACAGTTATTGCAGGATAACTTAGCCTCCTGTTTGATATAGATGGTTTCAATTTCTCCCTTCCATTTTGCTAAATGTTTCAGTATCCTTTTTAGTCCTAGTTACATAGGAAGCCATAACAACAATAGAATACAATAACTTTTTTATTGTAAACCAACAATAGTGTATTATACAACATAAAATTTGTAACACTGTAAATTTACAATAATTTTCTAACATTTACAAAATTATTCATTTTCAGTTAAAAAAGGAAAACAAGATAATCATGCCCTGTGAAAATTTTTTAAAATTTTGTCATCTTTTGACAGGAACAAATAATGACAAATGTTGGAGGGGATGTGGGGAAATTGGGACACTAATACATTGCTGGTGGAGTTGTGAAAGAATCCAGCCATTCTGGAGAGCAATCTGGAATTATGCCCAAAAAGTTATCAAACTGTGCATACCCTTTGACCCAGCAGCGCTACTACTGGGATTATATCCCAAAGAAATACTAAAGAGCGGAAAGAGACATATATGTGCCAAAATGTTTGTGGCAGCTCTTTTTGTTGTAGCTAGAAACTGGAAGATGAATGGATGTCCATCAGTTGGAGAATGGTTGGGTAAATTGTGGTATATGAAGGTTATGGAATATTATTGCTCGGTAAGAAATGACCAGCAGGAGGAATATAGAGAGGCCTGGAGAGACTTAAATCAACTGATGCTGAGTGAAATGAGCAGAACCAGAAGATCACTGTACACTTCAACAACAATACTGTATGGGGATGTATTCTGATGGAAGTGGAAATCTTCAACATAAAGAAGATCCAACTCACTTCCAGTTGATCAATGATGGACAGGGGTAGCTGCACCCAGAGAAGAAACACTGGGAGGGGAATGTAAATTGTTAGCACTAATATCTGTCTGCCCAGGTTGCATGTACCTTCGGATTCTAATGTTTATTGTGCAACAAGAAAATGATATTCGCACACATGTATTGTACCTAGACTATATTGTAACACATGTAAAATGTATGGTATTGCCTGTCGTCGGGGGGAGGGAATAGAGGGAGGGGGGGTAAATTGGAAAAATGAATACAAGGGATAATATTATAAAATATATATATATATAATAAAAAAAAATTTTGTCATCTTTTATTTATATTCACTCTTATCCTATCACATCAGTGATACTATCTAATAAATCTCCAAAATTTTTAGATGCTAATCTCTCAGTATTTCTTTATCCATAATTACCCAAGAACAGACCCTCATTATCACTTGCTGGACTACTGCAAGAACAAGTCTTTCTATATCTATTCTCTTTTACACCAATATTTTGTTTCATTTTTTAGAACTAACTAAGCTTCCTAACACACAGATCTAGTCAGGCTTTTCATTCTTCTGCTCAAACTTCTTCAGTGTTCCCTATTGCTTACAAAATAAATTGCATAAATCCTTTAAATAGCAATCAAGGCCATTTGATAGCTATCTGGCCTTCTTAGCCTTGTTTTAATATTTCGAATACTCCACCTATTGTCACCATTTACAACATAGTCTACAAGATTGCCTAAGAGCAAAATATTTATAAATATAAAGATAACCTGATGGTGAATCTCAGAGTTTTTAGTAGGCTCAGATAATACATACACAATTAGTATGGTCCTTTTCTTTTCCCTACTTAGCAGGGAAGGAGGGGCTTAATAAATGTTTACTGAATTGAAAAATTATAAGCTCATTTGGAAAATATGGGAGAATATGAGCTAAAGTTCTTTTGTATAGCAAGAAGCTTTGAAAGATAAACAAGCTTCAAGACCAATAAAAGTCATCTTTAGGACATGTAAAGGAAAACTAGAAGGACAGCAACCAAATGGAAAATGGAAAAATCTGTCAAGATTTAAAAAAAAAAAAATCTCTCTTTACCTCCAAGAACAGTGGTTCTACCACATTTGAACTCCATATCTTATTAGAGTAAGAAGTAGAACTGAAAAAAACAAAGATGTTTTGGAAAAGTAACTAGACTAGAAAAAAACATACAAAGAAGGGGAATGTGCTGCAGGGTGACATGATTCTGAAGGCTTGATTTCAAAGACTCTAAAAGAGTTGGGGGGGAAAAATATTAGCCCTTATTATGAAAAAGGAGACCTACCAATATTACAAACCAAGAAAGCCAGTCCATAGGTCTATTTTCCCATCTACACAAAATATTCATAATAATTCTTTTTTAAGTATTAAGAAGGCAACAGCTACACTTTTCAAGATTATATTCAGCTGTACACCAGATATTTTTTAGAATACAAGATGTTTTAATGTTTGCTGCTTGTTGATTAAAAAAAAATTTGATTTTCTAGGGGAAAAAAATGGCTCTTTTCCCACACTACATTTCACACATAGGTTAAATTATACATGAATCTTAACAATTAAAAATGACTTTGTTCAGTGACCCTTTAATTATTAATATTTATAGCTGTAAAACAAATACACATCTGACAATATCACTGAGTCTGTACAGTGTAGAATCTAAATCAAATCAGTATTTCCCATATATGGCGAAGTCCTCTGAGTGCTTACATCAAGCTCTGTAATGTTATAAAGTATTCCATATGAAATTCATTCAAAAGAGCTCACTCTAACTCTGCCCAGATGTGGATGAAAACTATGGCAAGCAATTGAACAAATAACTCAAAATTTGTCAACCACTCCAAACATGTCATAGAAGACAATGCAAATGGATAATGAATTAGACATATAACTGAAAAGGGAGTTAATAGACTGGATAGCTTATGGGAATATGCAGTTATTTGAATCAATCCAAAAGGAAAATCTAAATTTCAAGACACTTAAATTTCTTTCAGCCTAATATATTGATTGAGTTGTTAAATTCAAATAGAGACAGAGGCCTATAAACATGAGGTTCCCTGCATCTTGACTTAGAAAACCACATGTTAACATAATTAAGGCTCTATTATATATTTATCTATTTTGTTAAGTATTTCCCAATTCCAAAATGCTCTAGTTCAGGCTACACTGGGAGAGTTGCAGCACATCACCAATATGGTAAATTAAAATGAGAAGACCAGGATTTAACTCCATATTCAAAGTATTACCAGCTATATGACCCTTGACAAGTTCCTTATATTTCCCAAAACTCAGTGTCCTTATCTAAAAAGTGGTTAATATAATAGAACCTACTATAATGGTCACTATGAGGACCACACAAGATAATATATGGTTAACTCTTTATAAACCTTAAATTGCTATATAAATGTTAGCTATTATCATTAATCACTATTATTCTAGTCAGAAAGAAAAAAGTCAAAGGAATTCATTAACAGTTATGAGGTATGGGAGACTTGGCCATATAATTCTATAAATATTTTTAATATTAATGGATGCATGGAAATGGTTAAATTTTGATTTTTAATAATTTAATGCTGGAAGCATTAAAATATTTTATACAGAATGATGAAACTATCTGAACACAATACTTCAGATCTGACCTACAGTTTTTTAAAAGATGAAATATGAATAATCTAAAATACAAATCAATCATATATTATCTTAAAACCTTAATTATTCACAGACTCCTTTAAGAGCTTTGGGAAGCAACTAGACCAACTTTCTATCCAACAGATGAGTCTCCTCTGCTCAGCTGAGATATATTTATTACATGAATTGAAGGACTAGAAAATGTTTGAATTATACAAATTGAAAGAATAGCTGAGAATTACTAAGAATATTACAGTAGTCTTCAAACATCTAAAGAGTTATCATATGGAATTATTAGAATTCTCCAGAGGAAAGCTCCAAGACAAATAAATGAAAGTTCTAAGAAAGTATAAGCATGGAATGCCTCAAAAATTAATTAATTCTCCAGTCACTGAATGGGCTTATAGTATAGAAAACCACATTAATGCCAAAGGGAATTGAATCAGGTAATATCTAATATTTGTACCACAGTTCTGTATTTTAGATAAGTACAATAGATAAGTTGTAGATAGTATATTATTTTATATATCTGATTGTCAGCATTTTTTCTTAAGCTTATTTATTCAGTTCATGTATTATCTATTAGTACTTATGTTAGAGTTGTCACTTGACATCTCATTGCTCTTAGGAACATGTGTAAGACTATATTTCATGGTATACAATAATGGCAAGATTATGTGACGGTCATCTATGCTCTTCTCAGCAATTTAGTGATCCAAAGAAATCCCAATAAACTTTGGATAGAAAAGGCTATTCACATCCAGAAAAAAAAAAAACTATGAAATTGAATAAGGATGGAAGCATACTGCTTTTCACCTTTTTTTTCCTTCTCATGGTTTTTCCCTTTTGTTCTGATTTTTTCTTTCCCAACATAACTCATATGGAAATATGTTAAAAATGAATGTCCACATGTAACCTATATCGCATTGCTTGCTAACATGGGACAGAGGAAGTAAGTGAGGGTGGGACAAAAAAAAAAAAAATTGGAACTTAAAATCTTTTCAAAAAGTGAAAGCTAAAATCATCTTTATATGGAATTGGAATTGGAAAAGTAATATATTATCAAAATTTAAAAAACAAATTTAAAATACTTTGTTTCACAATGCCTGGGACATTATAGGCATTTAACAAGTATTCATTAACTAACTAATCGCACTGGTATAAGCCTTACATTATAGGGAATTTCCCTACCTAGAATTTCCCCATATCAATGAAATCATGGGGTTTAGTGCCTATGCTGGATCTGTGTTAGAGTTTATAATAAATGTAATTTTTATTTATTAAGTGATAGTATTCCACCATCAATTTGAATTCTCTTAGGAAATCTATTCCACTCAAATTCCTAAAGTGTCCAGTGTGCTCCATTAAGGATATTATTATTAAAAATCCTGGCAATAAAATAAACTGAGAAGAACATTATCAGAGAAGTCTGTGGTAATCACTTGAAACTTCATTCAACAAATATTTATTCCTAAGCTTTTCAATATGATATAATATACACTGTCATAAGATTTAAATTAATGACATAAATGTTGAAATCATTTTCAGAATCAAAGATTTCAAAATGCACTTATCATAGCTCAATATATCTTGCTAGATTTAAATATAAATTATATAAGAAGCTCATGGTAAAAAATGATGTAAGTACTAAATTCAATTGTAGTTTAGTCTAGCTAAATTATGCTGCTCACTCAAATACCAAAAAATAAAACTAAATGATTTATAAAATCAATAAATTGCTTAATAATGAGTGATGATAAAAACTAAGTATCAAAATGAAACAATCTTTGTTCCAATATCCATGTCCTACTCCATATTTTCTCTCACTGACCATATTTTTATGCTAACCATAAAGCTTTATATAAGTATATTGCCAAGAAATATAAATAAGGAAAATTAAAAGTTTGAATATGGCTTAAAAATCAACTGGTAAGATAAACAAGCTATGAGTACTATACAATTAGGCATTCTGTTCATGTAGGCACATTCCACTAGTTTGGGTTAGCTTCAAAAACTGATTTGCTTGTAAACAACAGACAATGCTAACTCTATAAATGGCTACTCTACTAAATCATATCAATCCTTCTGACTATATCAATAAAATCCACAAGGTGGCATTATAGAACCATTTGCTTTAAATATTTTGGATTTAAAACATTCAGAAATGAATCAATGCAAGAATTATTTGAAGCAGCTGCTGGTTTGTCTCTAATACTATAAAATTAAATGCAGTTGGATGCAGTTGTGAAAACTTGAACTGCTTTAATCAGAATAGAGGGAAAAGTCTTCAACTATTTCTCCACCTACCCCTCCCAAAAAGGAAGAGAAAACAGCAACATTACCCATCTGAAATCTTATACTACATTCCACAACAAATAGCTCATGTATTTTTAGCACAAATATTTAATATACAGATTATCATAATTCTGGAAATACAAAATTATAAATGTAACACAAAGTTACATTGCTGTAAATACTGTCAATTAAGTGACCTAGTAAAAGAAGCAAAGTCATATACTCAAAATCATAAAGCCTTGTAATTATGTAACTAAAACAGATATCTTAAAAAAAAAAACTCTTAGGAATGATGAATATGTATTTTATTTGCTTACTATTTATATCACAGATTAAATATTCAGGAAAAGCTAGTTCAAACATTTTTGTGGGCTAGTCAATGTTCTATTAAAGGAAGGAAAAAACTAAAATGTCTTGCTCCATCTTTCTAAATTTGAACAAGTAGTCCTTTAAAATCTCTATTATTAACATTCCATATGAGTAAAGTTTATTGTATGTGTGTGGTTAAGTTTTCCTAAAATAGGGTAAGGAATGTAAAGTTTCTTAGGTTTTACAAATGCCTGTAAGTATATATATATATATATATATATATATATATATATATATATATATATATATATATATATATAATGTGTGTGTGTGTATGTGTGTATATATATATATATAAATACACACACATACACACACACATTCTGATATAAATTAAAAGTAATTTTTCACTTAAATATCAGTTAAAATAACTTATCTAAGATTAATTTTAATGTTTTAAATTAAAGCATAAATGTATGCTAATATATTTTTGATTATTTAGTGTTCAAACTATTACTATTTATGTAACTTTTTTTTAAAAATAGCTTTATAAACAAGATACAACAAGATCTGTGACCCAAGGAGATTGGATTAAAAGCCAGATACTTTGCCACTAAAGAATGAGTTGTATGATTTTATATAAATCACTTAACTTTCTGAGTCCTTGTTTTCTAACTTTGGCTAAATGATCTCAAAATTCCCCTTCAATTGTAAAACTCTGTAATATAAAGAGATGAAATTTCTCCATTAGATTATTATTTAGAAAGGTAATTAGGGGCAACTAGATGGCACAGTGGATAGAGCACCAGCCCTGAAGTCAGGAGGACCTGAGTTCACATCTGGTCTCAGCCCTTTAACACTTCTTAGCTGTGTGACCCTGGGCAAGTCACTTAACCCCAACTGCCTCAGCAAAAAAAAAAAAAAAAGAAGAAGAAGAAGAAGAAAAAAAGAAGAGTAACTAAACAATACTGTAGCAAATAACCAATTAAAGAGATTATTATATGCAGAGATATGTTTCTAAGTTTAGATTTTTTTATAGAGAGAGAGAGCTTTTATTACCTCTAAGTAGAAATGAAAGCATGGGCTCCATTAATCTTATTATTTTTCCAATTGCTTTCCTATAGAACTAAGCCATTTCCTTTCTAACATGTCAAGATTATAAATAATTGTAGTCATAAATAAAATGAGTTGTGAAGATCTATCATGGTTAGACACTGTTCTACTTTTTCCTCTGATACTAATTTATATTGAACTGGAAGTTCTTAAAGGAGCTCAAATTTTGGCACATTTTACCAAGCAGCCTATCAACTGTGAGGACCAGCCTATTTATCTTCTGAGAGACCCATTAACAGAAAGTAATGAATTTGGGGGTTGCTGACAGTTAAACTGTCTGATTTGGAAGGATTGAAATTTTCATTGATAAAAGGGACCACCCAAACTGATGAACTCACAGATAGATTCCTTAAGTAAATCAAAGAAACCTTTTTAAAAAAAATTTTGGAGTGGTATAGGCAGGGGGGGAAAATTAGTTTTCCTGATTGGTTATGGCTATATAAATCAAATTTATTGAATGAATCAATCCACTTCTATTTTAAATTTAATAATCTGCTTCTGTATATGTTAAGATATTAATACTATAAAGTATTTTACAAAATCTTATTTACAAAAGGACAATAATGCTTGAATCTTTCTTTTGGTGACTACTGCTAAAGATGTGGTGGAAAATTATATAAGTAGTAAATTGACTTTTTTCCTTTTTCTTTAACACTTTTATGACCAAAAGTGATGAAAATAAGTCTATAAGTCAAATGATGATTTTCTACACTAGGCAATCATCTAGAAGTGTAAAAATCCATGACATATATCAACAAACCCAAAAGCTATCTTACCTCTTCATCTGCCAATCCTTCTTCTTCCATAGCCACCTCTAACTTCTTTTGCCTTTACAGAGAAAAAGAAAATGTTTATTTTTAGAATGACCTTGACTCCTGCTTGACAATTATAAGCTTTCACATTTGCTACTTTAGTTACCTATGACTAAGAAATAGAGCCTTATAAATCAACCAACCATTGTCACAGACATACACAGTTTATCATGTCTAAAACTCCCAAGAAATATAAGGATATACTATATTTTAAACTTCATCCTGAATTATGAAATGCTACAAAGATAATAATGAGGTGATTGGTCATATGGACTGCAACAGTTACTTGGGATTTTTAAATTGTTTTTGTAGAGAACATGTAAGAGGGAAAAGTAAGCTTAGTAAGTAGCCTTAAATCTTGCTTAAAATGTATTGTCAATGAAATAATTCAAACAAAGAATAAAGTCTTTTGGTTAGATAATAGCCCAAATTATATTAAAGAAACTTTTCCAGTAAGGGAAATAGTGAGTTTGCTATAAATCTAAGCCAAGACTGGATTCAGAATATGGAAATGGTACATTTCATCATTTTCTCACTATTATAGAGTTTATGTTGAAAGGAAGGAAGGAAATGTTTATACTGTGTGTCAAGCATTTTACAAATATTATCTCACTTGGTCCTCATAGCAATCCTGACAGATAATTGTTATTTATTTTAAGTTGGATAAACTGAGGCAGACAAAAGTTAAGTAATTTATCCAATATCACATAGTAGTAAATATATGAAGTTGGATATGAACTTAAGTACTCCTGACCACAGGCCCAACTCTATAGAATTCACCCCTCAGCAGCAGTGTCTACATACATTAATGGACCACTAAAGATATTCCAAACCTTATGGCCAAAATGGCTATCTGAACAGTGGCAAGCAGCCCAGTTTCTCATCTACCTACTGCAGATTTGAATTTTCTCTGGAACAAATTACTAAAAAGAACCAAAAAGAAATTACAGAAAAATGGCTTCTTTAACTCTAGAAATTATTAAAAAATCATCCAGCAGCCCCTTTGGCAGTAGGAAAGGGAGCCACCAGCAAAGCCAGGGATAGCAGAGGCACACCAGCTAGGAGCCTTCAAAGAACCTAAGGCAAGCCAGAGATATATGTCACATTCCGGGCTATTCTTCCCACTCCCAACTACTACAGACCAGAACATCCCAAGGACTTTGAAGTGTTTAGCATTCTGCCTTGAACTTCCAGAGAGGGACTTGAATATCTAGCACTCTAAATCTGTAGATCCATGGAGTCCTAATGCCAGGAGGCAGAAATTCAAAGAATGTCATAGCCAAAATTCAGAGGTCCCACAACAGATAAATAATATTACAAGCAATCAGAAAGAAGCAGTTCAAGAACTAAAGACCCACAATCAAGATCACAGAAGACCTGGTTTCTCCTACCATTACTGAGAGAAGATTTTGGTGTATAATATTTCCAAAGGCAAAAGATATAGGCTTACAATCAAAAATACCTTATTCTGTAAAACAATATAATTCTACAGGCAGAAAATGGATCTTTGATGGAATCGAGGACATTCAAACATTTTTGATAAAAAAAAAAAAAAAAAAACACCAGAGTTAAGTAGGTTCTCTGAAACTCAATGGTCATACACAGAAAGAAAAACCATACATTAAAAAATCCATAGTAACCTTTTTTTGGAGGGGAGGGGTAAATGAAAAGTATAAACAGATCATATTCCCATAGACTGAGAAATAGCAAACAAATTCTGATACATGAATATAATGGATATTACTTTATCACAAGAAATGATGGACACACTGAATTCAGAGAGGCACAGGCAGACACATTTACTTGTTATATTATATATAATAAACAACCACACTTCTTCCAAAACAAATTCAAAAAGACAAAAGTTCAGTTTATTATATAGTCTCTTTTTTGTTCTTCATTGTATATTTAAATATCTGTTTGCTGCAGGTAAGTTCACAATTCAATATAAAACTTTAATTTAAAAAAAAATTATATCTTTCCATTGTTGGTCCATCCTTTTATGAAAAAGCCCAAAGAAATCATGATATAATATCCTGACTTGCACTTGGATTGGATTTAAGTGAGGAAGAGTTGCACAAAGTTGCCACCAGTACCACTCTGTCTTTCAAAGCAATCAAAGTTTAATTCAAGACAAAAAAAAAAGGTAACTGACAATGGCCCAGGGTGATAACTTAAGGGTCTTTGATGTCTGATCAAGCTCCAAATGCTGCTCTACAGCCTGCTTGAGCCACCTTCATGACTCCATTGGAACAAATAGTTCTCATTCACTCATTTCTGCCAGGACAAATATATTAATATAGAACTAATTTACACAATGACAACAACATAGGAGACACCATGTATACTGGCTCTGGAGTCAAAGAAGCTGAGTTCAATTTCTCTTATGACATTTATTATCCATGTGATCTTGGGAAATAGCACTTTCTCTGGACTTTAGTTTCCTAAAATTATTTATAAATAATTTTTATTTTTATAAATAAAATTTATTATAAATTTTTAATTTATAAAATTATAAAAGTATAAAAAATAAAAATAAAAATTATAAAATAAATACTGAGATTTCTTTGAGCTACAAAATCATGATCCTAAATAGAAAAACAAAAGCAACCAAATACAGTAGGCTATGGAATTATAATTAATGACCAAATCTGGCCCAAGAAGTGTTGAAACAAAGCATCTCACTCTCTTCATTATTGAGATGGTATATAATGGGTATAGAATATAGTATGTATATTCAGATTCATTTGTACTAGATAACTTTTATGTTTTCTTTTGTTTTTGAAATCTTTGTTGCAAGAAATAGTTCAGTTGAGAGAGAAGGGAGAGAGATAAAGTCAAGGATTGGTATAACAAAATGAAAAGGCAAGATTAATTTAAACAACTCCTACCTATAAAGGTTCATAACTGCTCTGTAATTTACAGTCTTAGAGCCCATCAATAAAAAAGTTTGATTATGCTATATATATTTATTTATAAACTACACATATGTAGTATGGTTAAATTAATAATTATGTTTATTAAAACATAACTTCCATTTAAAAGGTTTATACAGAAATAGATAAAAAATGATGAAACAAAAATAAAATAATACCTGACCCTAGAATCAATAGAAGAGTCACTGGGTTTTGCTGAATAAAAGAATGGCACGGTTAGACTTGCCCTTTAGGAAAAGGTTGGATTAGAGAAGAAGTGAGATTAGATGCAAGAACATCAGTTAGAAGGCTCTTGTTGTAGGTCAATTAAAAGGTAAGGAGGGTCTAAAATAAGGGGTAGCTGGTAGCTATGTGAGTAAGAAGGAGAAGGATGTGAGAAATGTTATCGAGGTAGAATCCTGAAAATTTGACAGGATTTGTGGGTTGAAGAAGTAGAAATCAAGGATGACACTGAGTTTGTGAACATGGATAACTGGGAAAATAGGAGCATCCTCAATATAAATTAGATAAGTTCAAAGAAAGGCAGTTGATTTTTTTTTAATGGGGGGTAGAAACATATTAAGATCTGTGATATAGATATAATCTATCCATAATTATTGATCTTTTGGAATTCACTCTATTCCATCAAAAAAAAAAAAGACATGGTATAGTAAGACTTTTTCTCATAGGCTCAGAACTCCTACTTGCTATATAAATGAGATAATTACTGGGAGGGAGAGATGAGTGTGACACTGGAAATAGGGAGAGTTTGACTTGAATAAACTGTTGTTGTAAGTCCTTGGTTAGAGGTAGGTTATAATCATCTTGAGGGGCCCTCCATCTAAACTAGAAGGGGAGAGGTCCAGATAACAGTTTAATTTGTAGGAAAATCAAATATTTATTTATTTTAAAGGAAATTTTTAAAAAGTCAGTGTTAGTAAGAATATGACAATTTTTATTCATTTTTAAATTTTCTTTTTATTATGTCATCCCTGGATATATTTTTCCATCTAACACTATTAATTGTGACTTAATTCACTAATATTGACAATAATTAAATAATATTAACTTACTTATGGGTTTGCTTATTTACCTTACTACTTAGACTTATTCATTAACCAATGTGAATATTGCCAAAATATAATAAATTCAGTTATATCCTATAATCAGAATTCAATTAACTACTATTTTGCCTCCTTTTCAATGCAATAATAATTTTGCTTAGGTAAAGTAGCATCATTTTAAAGTACTGATTTTTCATATAAAATAAGGTACTGACTTTTCAAATAAAATAGCTTTATACTAAGTTAGAGGAAAAATATTTTGGTCTTAAGAAGAAAACAAACCAAACCAAATGATAAAGGGTATAACATATTTCCTTTCCCCCACACATGAACAGTTAGTTTAATGCTTGAAAGACGTAAGAGGGAAGTTTAATTAAAAAAAAGTTAAAATGTATGTGAACGCTTCCTAGCTGTGTGGCCCTGGGCAAGTCACTTAACCCCAGCCTCAAAAAAATAAAAATAAAAATAAAATAAAATGTACATGAATAAAGTACAGTTATCAGGTAATATTTGAGCAATTTAAATCAGAAAATGAACTGTGGAATAAGTATGAGATGTAACTCAACTTGAAGGATGTAGAATGATGCTTCTTTTGTATGTGAGCAGTGTGATGGTTTAAAGAGGCAGAGAAAAAAACAATCTTTACTTATTGAACTAAAAATATACAGCTAATGCAGAATTTTGTTTTGTATAATACACATATTTGTAATGTTTTTGATTGTTTCTTTTTTTATTCCTTAATGGGGGGAAGATTTGAAATTGAATTTAAAAATAAATAACAGTATGCGAAGGTGAAGAACAGATTAAAAAAAATATGGGCTGATACAGAAGACTACCTTGAGAATTTAGAACTTTAGAAAATTATGGTTCCTCAGTTTACTTGACTAAAAGTATTTACAATCAAAAAAGCAAAACCTACAATTTTTAAATTATGTAATAATTTTGAGGAGAGATGTTTAATGTTTAAGAAGGACTTTTGAGCTCATAGGGAAAATGTAGTGAATTTTTATCTAGTTAGTGAAAGTGATGCTTTAGGTTAAAAGATTCTCTAAAACCAGTGGAGATTTATAAAGCTGAGGCCAAGTAAATACTTTGGTGAAAAGACAATAAAACTTCTCAGATGAAAAGTCAGCAGACACTAGAAACACAGTTTTGTCAGAACAAGCATAGACATAATTACATGATAAGAAAGCTTCAGATGTTAGTTTAGGATTGTCTAAACACAGTTTTAAACACATTGGAATAAAACTCCAATTCCAGCAGCTAGTATCCTACAAATACCACCTGGGGTTTAAAAAACCTGCAATCTTTCAGAAGGGCCTGTTGTTTTTTTGTTGCCCCCTCTGGTTTAAGAGAAAAGACAGGTTATATCGTTGTTCTACTGTATAAAAAGAGATGCTGAGATTTACTAGGATTACACTAAATCTTAGAGACTGAAAAGTTAGCCAGGTTTGGTTTTTCTTGCTCAGAAATTCAACTTGGGATGTTTTCACTCTTGAGGCTTATTTGCTATGAACTGATAAGACAACACATGATTCTGTTAAACAAACAGCTGAGCTTGAGAGTTATTTAACTTAAAAAATCAGAATTACTCCAATTCTATCTTGCTAATGTATTTTCAATATCATTTTATGAGTGACTTTAAATTGAAAGAACTTATCAAATGCTATATGTTGATCTAAGAATAGAAGGTTTGCTTAGGTAAAGATTAGTAAGGATAAGCAATCAAAATAGAAATAGTTTTATGTAGTGCAGATGTTCCTAAATGAACCAATGATCTCTAAACCTATGGATGTGTGAATTATCCTGAACATATTTTTCCTCTTTAATGTTCTTCCTTTCCAGTTCCTTGTAATGTGTGTCTCCCCCCAGGTCACAAAGGCATTGGTGGTACAATGTGACCCACATTTATGTGAAGATTGTAATGTAGTTATTATTCTTGCATTTGCTTTAACATATAATATTATTATTATTTCTTTTTGCCTTATTGCTAAGATAACAGTTATGTTTAAGATCTAAAAATATCATCATTGATTAACTGACAATTGAATTTGGTGGGACCTCAAGAACTGAAATGGCAAGTAGGAAATGCCCACAATAGGACATTCCTAAGGTTGCTGTAGTTGTTATTCAGTCATGTCAGATTCTTTGTAACCCCATGGATAATAGCATAAGCCCTTTTGTTCTCCACTATGTCCCAAGTTTGTCCAAGCTCATTTCCATTGCTTCCATGGCCACTATCTCATTCTATGCTATCTCTTCTTTTTGCCTTCAGTCTTTCCTAGCATCAGAGCCCTGTCTTCTCATTATATGGCCAAAGTATTTGAGTTTCAACTTCAATATTTGTCTTTCCATAAATAGTCATATTTGATTTATTTAAGTTTTGACTGCTTTGATCTCCCTCCTGTGCTAGGGACTCTCAAAAGTCTTCTCCAGTGCCACAGTTCAAAATCATAGATAGCATTTAAAATTTCTTATAGTTCAATTCAAGTGTCATTTCTGTGTGAGAGAATTTAGTCCTTCTCTAAGAAAAATAGATCTGCATGTGTGAGAATATGTTGGAAGGAAAAAGTCAGTCCAAAAAACAAGTAGATGTTCACATATCCACATGAAAGGTGTGAAACATTATACTATGGTATTGTTTGTATCTATTGCATTTATAATGAAAAATCTAAATAAAGCCAAGATCCTAAAGTGCCTTCTAAATGATCAAAGAAAAATATTTTGAAAAGTTTGGCATCAAAAATATTTTGTAGTATTTTAATTATTTGATAATAACAAAAAATATGGAGGTAGTATGACATAAGAGACAGCTGACCTCAGAATGAAGAAGATCTGGTTCCAGGATCAACTTTGACAGTCTGTCAGGTATTTAAAGCATTTTGTAGTATTTTAATTATCTGATAATTGCATGGAGACAGTATGATGTGTAGTAGAGGGCTGATTTCACAATGAAGAAGATCTGGTTCTAGACTCAACTCCAAGGGGACTCTGAGTCAGTCTTTCAAGGTCACAGGAAACTCCCTTAAGACTGTATGCAATGGAGAAGAATTGGAATTTCATGGTAGAGGAAATGTTCCTCATAGGTAGGTCTCTAGACTAAAGAAATTACAGGTTCCGACAAAGGGAGCGGGTGTAGTAGGGGTTTGGAAGAGGATGGTATCTATGTATTTTTGTATGTCAAACATTCAATTAGCTATGACAGCCTAATCACTATCATGCCAGATAACATAAAATTTATGCTAATATTATTGTTAGAGGGAGCAAAAGTGAATTATTTATGAAAAATGTGTGAAGGGCATCAATCAAGCAAAGCCACTATTGTTGATGTTTTTGTCATTACTGGAGGTGCTATGTGTTTGTCTGTGTCTACGTGCATGTAAATGTGCTCGTGTCCTTGAGAATGGACATGAGGAACCATAAGGGAAGCAAGAAAGGAGAAAATGTTGTAATTTCCAAGCAAATACTTCAGAGTAATTTTACTGTACAACACTATCTAAGGAAAAACTGGAATGCCTTGTACCAATAAGTGTTAGGATGTACTAAAATAGGGCTGGCCTCTGAATTTAAATGATTTAAGCAACTTGAAGTCACATGAATCTCTGAGAAGACTCATGACATAAGAACCTCCTTTTGAACCAAATTTTCAGTCACCTAGGTTTGTTTGCTATAAAATTAAATCTATGATTGAAATATTTAAAGTCTGCTGTTAAGGTTTCCTTTATTCTCATAAGTAATATAGTGGAATAATAAACCTGTAATAAGCAAATCTACTCACGTGTATAATTAGCTAATTATGTCCAAGTCTTCCTTCAAGCCACTTTCCAAAGCTTGCCAAGTACTCTTCTTTCATTAAAAAGTTTTCTAAAATCCCACATACATCACGAAAACATCTTTATTTGGAAGCCATGTGGGAAGTTTGTCCTGGGCCTACCTTAGGTAAACTTTTAATCTCACTCCCTATTACCCATAAAAGTAACTATCTTCCTAATATATTTTACTTTTGTACCTGTCTACTTTTCTAAGTCCTTTCTAAGTCTGCTGCCATCATCGGTACTCTCTTAAATTATAAGTTTTAATGGCCAGGAATAATTTTATATTCATTTTGAATGATGCCTCCTATGACATGACAACACAGAAATGATTAAGAATGTCTTTAACAATGGCAATGCCCACTTTTCCCTCTCCCCTCTGCTTGGTGGCCAGGAGAGAAGAGATTAATAGACATAGTTAAGATGTCAGGAAGGGAAGACTATCTCTGAACACCTCTCTTTTAAAAATGAGTGTATGATTTTTTCTCTCAGGTGGAAAAAATGTCACACAATGTGGATGGCAAGCTGAAAGACTTGATCTCTGGGCAACTGTAGGAACATTTTAAATTCTATGATTTAGGGGCAGCTAGGTGGCGCAGTGCATAGAGCACCAGCCTTGAATTCAGGAGGACCCGAGTTCAAATGTGATCTCAGACCCTTAACACTTCCTAGCTGTCACTTAATCCCAGCCTCAGGGGGAAAAAATTCTATGATTTAAAAGCAAGTCTAAATGTTGGATATTCCTTCATCAAACCTTATAGAAAATGATCTTTTTCTCTAATTTACTTGATACAAGTTTAGTATTCAAAAGGATTGGAGATCAATCCACTCACTTATAGACAAGTGAAAATATACTATAGTATGCTATACTAATCTACTATAAATGAAAACTATTTTTTCCTAGGATCTTAAGCTTCATAGCAAAGTGGACTAAAAGGTATGAATAATTTAATCACTTTTCTTTCTATTCAAATTGATATTCAGAAGAGTGTCCATGATAGCAGTGTATTGTAACGGAGAGGGAACCAGGTTTAGAGTTGGAAAGGCTTTGGCTCAAATCTTGCTTGGGGGAGGAACAAACTCTCTGTGCCTCAATATACTCTGAGTTCAAATTTGATCTTAGTCGTGTGGTCTTGGGCAAGGCATTTAATCCTGTTTGCCTCAATTTCCTCATCTGTGAACTAAACTGGAGAAGAAAATGACAAACTTCTCCATATCTTTGCCAAGGAAACCCCAAATGGAGTCATAAAGAATCAGACATTAATGGAATAACTGAATAACACAACAACAATATATAAAACCATAATATATGATATGTACTGAAAAGCAGAATTTAATTACCAAAAATTTAAGAAGCAACTGCTAATGTGAAAGGTACTATGTATGGTATTTGGGACACAAATCCACAGTCTCTCTCTACACAGAGTTTACAGTCTGATAGAAGGGAATAGAGCTTATAAACAAAAAAGTGTAAGGTAAAAGTGTCTTATATGCAAAGACAAAGACCAGATATTGTACTCCACGAAAATTCAAAAAGTCATTTTAAACAATGGGATGGTGGGAGGAATAACATAATACTTTAAAGAAAGGCTAAGCCTTGAAGGAAGAGAAGGATTTCAAGAAGCATTAGCAAAGAGGTAACATATTCCATAGGCATGCGGAAGGTCTGGGTGAATGTAGAGAAGGAAAAGCATTGGTTTTTGAGTGTGTATCATAGGATATGGAAAGGAAAGTACTAACAAAATCAGATTAGAAAGATTATAGAAGCTATCTTATCATGGATCTGAAATTCCAGACAGAGTATTTGTATCTTATCTTATAGATAATAAGGAATTACTAAAAGTTTGTGAGCAGAAGCACAGTATGCTCACACCAATGTAAGGATTATTTGTATTATTCTGGCAGCTGTGTGAAGGATGAAGTGAAAGGGGAGATGCTAGGTGATGGGAGACAAGAAATAATAAATCAGGACAAAAGTAATAAGGACCTGAAATAGGTTGGTAGATGTGTGAGGGGAAAGTAGGGAATGGATGAAAGAGAGATGATGAAGAAGTATTAATGATCTGACAACTGATTGATAGGGGGTAATAAAGAAGAAAGGGTCAAAGATGGAGCCAGATCTGAGTAGTGACACCATCAACAATATCATTATCAACAAGAACAAACAACAAAACAGGGAAAATGGGAAAGGGGACAAGTTTCAGTAGAAATATGAGGAGTTCACTTTTCAACACTGAGTTTGAAGTACCAGAGAAATATACAGCTACCCAGCAAGAAATATTTGACCAAGTTAGAGGAAGGTTTTTAGACCTTAGAAATTGAATTATTTTGTTTGAATTATTCATTCAAACAGGAAATAATTAAGGACCTGTACTGCTTACCAATGTTAGTTGAAAGATATAACTAAGGCAATAAGATGGTACAATGTTTTCATTTGGGAAGTTTGTGTTTCAATGAACATTTAATAATCACTCCCCAAATAGTTCTCTATAGCTAGTTTTTATTGAATGTTGTTACTGTATATCGTCCTATGTTAGATGATGTATAGGATACAAAGATGTATAAGACATCAGTCTCTGCCCTCAAGAAACTGACAATTTAACAAGGAAAGGTAAGGAGTACAAAATGCTATGCCATCACTTTTGACAGGCAGGATCAGAGGCTTCATGGAAAAGATCTTGTTTGAGTTGGACTTTGAAGGATTTTAATAGACATAGGGACACTAATTTTCTGCTGAATATTTCTATGTCTCAAGCTGATACCAATAGATACCTTTTGCAACACCTAGAATGACAGCAGACAATTTTGTTCTTGTGTAATCTATTAAATCTTTTAAGCACCACATGGCTGCTACTTTAAACAGATATAAATTTTCTCAATTTACTATTTTTGTTACTAATTCTATATCCTAAGATACAGAATTAATATATGCAGAAGACAGAAGATTAATTAATACATTAATCTTACATAAATAATTACATACAGAAGATATAGAAGAAGATGGTTAGCCTAAGCAACCCTGTAAGGCCATATACATAATTTCAAAATAGTTTCAAAATGCTGGCTAATGCCAACTTTTAAAAAATAATTTAGGAATATGTCTACTAAAACCAAAGCAAAAAACACTACAGAGGTATAACATTTTTCCTAACCAGAAAACTTTGTGTGTTTAGTTTGTGTGTGATGTGATGTACTTGTTTGATCAAAATTGAATATGCCTTGAAAAAGCATTTTTTGAAACCAAACCAATGAGCAAATTAATTTACACTAATTGTAGGCTATTCAGAAGTGATATAGTTTGTTCCATGTTGTAAAATTTCTTAATGGAAAACATGCTAGTACTTCAACCAATCAATGTAACAGCACAAACTAAGTAAGAAATTGACTTGGACTAGTTTTTTGTTTTGGGTTTTTTTTTTTTGGCCATACCTGGTTTCTCTTTCTTCATGCTGTAAAATTAGGTTGCTGTAGAAATTCTCCAATGTGAGTTTAGCTACAGTCACTCTTTCCCGGGTGTGGTTGCTCATGGGAAAAGTTGTTGTAGTTCCCGCAGTCATTGCCATAGTAACAGATACTGAAACAGAATATATTATAAGAAATTATTCAATAGAAGAAACTTTCTTGACAAATTCCAAATATTTAACTTTAATTGGAAGACAGCTCTATCCTGAACAGTTAAGCAAATCTAAGCATTTTATGCCATAAAATTATATAAAACTAGTGGAGCAAGATGTACTTTCCATATACCTAAAATAATAAAGATGAATGATCTATAGCAAAACAAAGAACAGTAACAAAGCATCAAGGAGAACACATTAATTATTACATGTATTGCAGAGATGCTTTCTTGCAAATGGACAAATAATTCAGCTTCCTGAATTCCAAAAAACCATATGCCAAAGAAATTGCATAAATACGTATGCATATATTGGATTAACATGTATTTTTATACCATGTTCAACATATATTGGATTACTTGCCATCTAGGAGAGAAGATGGGGAAGGAGGAGGATTGGAACACAAGGTTTTGCAAGGGTTAATGTTGAAAAATTATCCTTGCATATGTTTTGAAAATAAAAAGCTTTAATAATAACAACAATAATAGTAATAAAACATATGCCAAGCTAGCAAAGCAAGAAAGTGTACTGCTTTCAAGTAACTCACTTGCTGTAATAAAACAAGGATGCAAAATAGTCTTATACCCGAAACAGAAAAAAAAGTGAAACAAAGACCAGTAATCTATTAGTAGAAAATTAATTAATCAAACCACAGCATATGTATCTACATAATAATATACATAAATTATCTCATTCGCTTTTCATAACTGGGGAAGGGAAAGTTCAGACAGAAAAAGAATTATACCCATTTTATGGATCAAATGTTACATTTAGAAAAGTTTAAGTGACATATCCAGAGTTACAAATCCAATGAAGCAGAAAAAGGAACCTTGACCCATTGTGTCTCAATCAATAAACATCAACCATGAGTTCAGGAACTATAAGAGCTAAGAATACAAAGACATGAATGAGAGTCTAGGCGCTCTCTCTCTCTAACTTACTAACACACACACACACACACACACACACACACACACACACACACACACACAATTTTAAACTTCAATAACTATTACAATTTTCTGTTTCAGAGACAAATATGATAGCAGAAATAACATCTTAAATGAGAATGAGTACTGTGCTAATGAAGCATGTTATAGGGGGAATGTCATTAAACCAGGAACCTGATACAGGATGTCCCAAAAGTCTTTCATGGATTTAATTCTATTAAATATCCTATTAATTAGTCTGTACTGATAAGCTTGTACTATAGGATATTACATTCAATAAATCAACAAGCATTTGTTAAACACTTACCAAGCATCATTAGGTGAGGGGATATATAACAAATTCTCCCCCTAGTTATAAACTTTGATGCCTACAGAACAAATATTCTTAATATTGAATCCAAGATATAGGAAATAGGACATATTGTGTCGTTAGTGTTTTGGTTCAATTTCTTTCCCAAATCATGATTCTTGGTAGCTTAGTATTGAAAAAGACATGGCTTTTTATAAGGAATATGAAAAAAAGAAGAGATAGTTTGGATAATTAAGTAAGCAAGAAATTCATCAAGATGATAATGGAGAAAGTAACAAAGAATAGAGGATTCATTAAATTTTCATAAGGCTAGTAGAGTCAAGATGGCATAAGGGGAAAAATTCTAGATTTTGATTAGACCACCTGGGTTCAGTCTCACCTCTATCACTTATTAGCTTTTCGATCTCATGTAACTCATTTAACTTGTCTTAAATCTCCCTTTTTTTTTTTTTTAGACCATAATAATTGTGCTATCCTCATAGACTTGTTAGTTTAAGAGTTAACCATACTACCATAGCCCCAATTTCACCACGCTGTATTTCAGTTATCTTTCTGCCATACAATCGCTTATATATACACTACTTCTTTCTGAGCTTCCTTTGATGTAATATGATTTTGTGGTGCTCCGATTTCAGTGGGGCTTCTGTTCTGGGCAATACGTTAATTTCCCATGCCCAGTCTATCTGATTCTGACCACACTTTAGTCAGATAGCTTCTGGTCTCAGAAACTCCCACAGATCAAACTCCAGAGACAATAATGAATAAAACCACTCCTCAGTTTTTTGTTGACTGGTAATCTTGTCAGTAATAATCTGGTCAAGAGAACCAAATTCCAGAGACCACTCTTTTCTACCAATGAGCCATAGAATTAGCATATCTATGTTTGAAAGTTGGATAAATGTATCTCCTTGCTTCTGTTTTTCTGCTGAATTCCTTTACAATTCAGCCCACTTTGCAATGGCCTAAACTGTTGCAATGAAGCTTCGCCCCTTGGCTTAGGAGATGGGTTCAAATTTACAAATTCTTTTGAGATATCTCTTGACACCAGTCCAGGACCCCAAACTTTTGAGATGCTCCCTTCCCAACCTCAACACCTTCATCTACCTCACTTACTCTGAGAAAAGCAATCAAAGCAATATAAAACTACCATTCCTAAAAAAGACATATCAACTGATATCCCTATGATGCTATTTTGATCTTTCAGACTAAAATACCATTCATTTTGAACTCATTTCTCTGTTTTCTTTCTCTATTATAATCTAAGTTTTTTGAGGACAAGGACTGTCTTACTTTTTGTATCTGTATCTCTAGTAATTAACACAACTACCCATAAAATAGTAAACTCTTAGTAAATATTTTGATGTTCATGTATATTTGAGTTATTACAAGCACTGAAGATTTAGTCTAGATAAATCATAGGTCATCAAAAATAGTTCTGGTTATCTTTAATCCAGAGAGATTTTTTAAAAATCATAAATGAAAAAATATGATTATTTTTGGCAAAAACTACTTATATTTACTTTAAGTACATTTAAACCCCTGAGCTTCTAGAATCCTTTAGACCAACCACTAAGATTTCTTCTTAGGAAAAAACAAAAATGACTAAAATTGAAATTAAAATTCAGGGGCAGCTAGGTGGCGCAGTGGATAGAGCACCAGCCCTGAAGTCAGGAGGACCTGAGTTCAAATCTGATCTCAGACACTTAAACACTTCCTAGCTGTGTGACCCTGGGCAAGTCACTTAACCCCAGCCTCAGGGGGGGGAAAAAAATTCAAAGGCAGACATAGTAAGAGAGTATCCTTTCAGAATAAAATATACCAGAAGGCAAAGTATACCTCACCCTCTCAGAAAAGAACTCAAAATTTAACTAAACCAGAAATAGTTAACCAAATGCTAGAACGTCAAAATGAAAGAATATTGCAAACAACTAAGGGTCTTACAAATCAAGGGAAACCAGCTAGAACCGTGCAAAGAAAGCCACATGCTAATCATGAGAAATGAAAGGAAACAAAGTTGAATAAGACTTTTGGCAATATAAATTCACCAAACTTTAAATAAGGTAAACAAGTGTATCTAGGCAAAAATAAATAAATCAATTAGACATAATATTTGTAAACTACAAAAAAATAAGAAAAAAGAAAAAAAGAAAAAGAAAGATAAAGATACTTTGCCTTCCAGAACATCTACCTTATCTGAAGGTAAAAGCAAGAACAAGAGAAAATAATTATGGAAAAGCCATGTTCTCCATGAAAAGTAAAAACACATAAAATTATCCTACATGAAGCAAGAAATAAAAGAAAGAAGTGAATCCATACTTTTATAATGAGATAGGACATATGAAGATCATTGACATAAAGAAGTAGGAAAATGGAGAAGGAGGAGATCCAACACCACATTCATATCTCTACTGGGGAAAGGAAGAAATAAGGCAATTGTCTTTTAGAAGTCTTACCTTGTCTTTAAAATCATTAAGAGAATAGTTTTCTTATGTGCAAACTCCATAAAAATATGCACTATGTGTCACTAAGTGCTTACTTATTATGTGTCAATCACTGGGGTAAGCACTGGAATATTGACCTAAATGTATACTAAATGTATATTGACTAAAATGTATACTAAAGTACAATAATCTAATCTAAATAATGGATAGATCAAAGAATCAATAAATAAATCACAAAAGTAAATGAAAACAGGAAGATAATGTACCAATATTTATGAGATTAAAGCAATTCTGAAAATTTACATCCCTAATAACAAAGGGGGAAAAATGAGAAAACTAATGAATTGAGCATGTAATTAAGAATTGGAAAGTTAATAATCTGAAAAGAAGCATAAAAGAAAAAAATTGAAAACCACAAAGGAAATTCAATTGAAAGCAAAAAGACTATTGAGCTGATGTACTAAACAAAGAGCTATTCTCTAAAAAGCCTTAGAAAATTGACAAAACATTAGTAAATTTGACTTTAAAATTAAACAGACAAAATGAAAAGAAAAATGAGAACAAATTCACAATGAATAAAGCAGAAATGATGAAATTAGAAAAGTTCTGTATTCAATTTTCCAATAAATCTGAAAATTTAATAGTAATACATGAAAATGTATAAAAATTGATCCTAAACAACTCAATCTCAGAAAAAGAGGAGAAAGTCATAAAGCAACTGAATTAGATAGCTTTATAGGTTAATTGCATAAAATATTTTAAGAACAATTAATTCTTTTTTAAAAAATACAGAAGAAGGCAATCTACTAAACTCCTTTTATAAAGCAAATATACTTTGGATAGTCAAATTAAAGAGAGAAAAAATAGAAGAACTAGAAACCTATGTCATTCAGAAATATCAATATAATATTTAAAATAACTTATTAACAAAGCAACCACATTAATATATGCATTAAATAAAATGGAAAAACTATACTAAGGATTCAACATTAGAAAAAAAACAATTAGCAGAGTTAATCATATCATAAATAAAACTTACATTATTATATCAACTAACAGGGGAAAAAAGTAAAATATAGCACTAATTTATATTAAAAATGGTTTTTTTTTAAAAAGTATTAGAATGGAAGTCTTTTGTTTAAAATGATCAAAAGCATTTATCTAAAATTAATAGCTAGTATTATTTGTAACTAAGAAATACAGAAAGCTTTTCCAATAAGATCAGGGTGAAAGAAAAATTTTCTCACCACCACCATCACCACCACCACTATTATTCGGTAGAATACTAGAAATGCTAAGTATAGAGATAAGAAAAATAAATTAAGTGGATAAGAATTGGTAAAAAGGAGGTAAGACTATCTCTACAAGTAGATTATATAATGGTTCGCTTGGAAGATCCTAGGACAGGATTTTTTAAAAAATCTTTTGTGTCATAAATCACATTAGCAGTATGATAAAGCCTGGGAAAACTCAAAATATTTTTAAATATATAAAATAAAATACATAGAATTTACAAAGGAAATCAATTCTAATGAAACAATCATAATAAAAATGTTTTAAAAGTGCATGGATAACCGCCTAAGAACTTTAGAGAAAAAATAAAACACCAAAATGAATAAAGGCAATAAATAAAAGTAGCAAGATGCAAAATAAATCCATACAAGTGCCTAGTAAATGCAGGACTGATATAAATATATCCACAAGATAAGATTTGCAGAAATAAATGAAATCTAAATAATCAGAAATGTAATTTACTATTCATAATTGATATATGCCAATATAATATAAATGAAACTACCTATATTATTCTACAGATTTGGTACAATCCCAAATAAATTACGGATCAAATTGTGGTACTAGAATAAAATTAATAAAGATGAACAAAAGGTCAAGAATGTCGACAAAAATTATGAAAAAAATTAGGAATGAAGTGAGATTAGCACTGTAAGAATAAATTTATAAAATTATAAATATAAATTAATCTAATAAAAAAAGAAAATTAAATAAGTGCAATAAATAAAAGCAAATGAAATCTATTTTTTTGATGAATTCAAGAATACACAAACTACTTGGAAAGATTTCTTGACTTATGAATTTTAAAAACCACTATGGGGAATTTTTTTAAAAAGTAAAAGTTTTAAAATTGCAAATAAGGAAAGTTTCACAAGTAGACATGAGGAGAATAGAAAGACAAAATAACTGAGAAACCACAGAAAGACTACTAGCAATAAAGTCAGAAGACCTGAACTCAGATCCCATTTCTGATGCTTACTAGCTCTGTGATCTTGGGCAAATTGTTTAACTTCCTTGGGCCTCAGTTTTTTCCTTTATAAAATAAAGGACTTGATAGTCCCTTTCAGCTCTAAATTTGTGGTCTTAGAATATGAAGAATATAAATAAAATGAATAGAATATGAAGAAAAAATATAGATTAGAGCAGAAGAAAACCTATGTATCACAGACAAGCCTTCAGAGGATATGATTAACTTTCTAAAATCATGAAAACTTTTAAAAATCACTAATACAAAATTACTAATACTAAGATAAATGCAAATTAAAACTTTGGCAAAGAAGATGGAAAAGCCAATGATGCAAAGGGAAGGTAAAGACACTAATTTGCTGCTGGTAGGGTTGTAAGTTGTTCTGTCATCTAAAAAACACTTGGAAATTATATGAGAAAAGTTTCTAAATTATTCATATCCATTGATGTGGTAATCCTGTTACTAACCTTATGCCCAATGTCTCAAGGAGGTCAGTGACAGAAAAAAAAAGCAACTCATGCAATAAAATATTGATAATAGCACTTATCAAAAAGATGGAAACAAATTATGTGCTTATCAAGAGAGGACTGGTTGGATAAATATTATATGAATGTAATAGAATATCCTTATACCATAAGTAATAAGGAATATGAGAAATTCAGAGAAATATGGGAAGAATAAAATAACCTGAAGCAGAGCAAAGCAGAATCAAACAAACAACATCATATTTTAAGTGAAGACAGTACTAAAAGGCCACTAATTTCAGGTAAAAATCATGGGACAATTTTGACTTCAAATCATTAAGATTAATATACATATCTTTCTATGAACAAATAGCAAGCAATAAAAATGGAAATTATACATATATGTGTATATATATACATATATATATATGTATATATATATATATATATATACACACACACACACTATATATATATAAATAAAATTTTTAATGACTACATCAGGAGAAAAGGAAGGGAAGCATTCACGTAGAGTCCCTACCTTATATGAGGCATTTAAAATACTTTATAAATATTTTCTCATTTGATCCTATAACAACCCTGCAAAGAAGATGTTATTGCTTTCCCCATTTTACAGAAAGGGAAACTGAGGCAAACTGACATTAAGTAACTTGCCCAGAGCCACACAGCTATTAATTGTCACACAGTAGGCATTTAGTATTTATTAAAGCTATATTTGAACTTATCCACTATGCCACCTAACTGCCTCATATTATATAGTCCTTTTCTTCCCCCCTATAGGAAAATAGCATGGAGGGAAGTGAATTATTTACAGTAAGTACCAATAACAAAAGTTATAAATATCAAGCATACAATCAATAAAGAGAACAAAGCAAATCCAACTTTCTAAATCAGAAGTATCTGCCACATGATTAACACCATCCATAGAATGTAGCAAGTGTGCAGGTACAAGGTTCCATATTTATCCCTTTTATATTATACAAATTAGAGAAGGAAATGGCAAATCACTCCAAACAAACAAACCAAACCCCCCAAATCCCAAATGGGATCATGGAGAATGGGATGCAACTGAAATGATGGAACAATAAAAATTATATAAGCACATGAATCTGCTTTATACAAACAAATCAATCTCAATGGCTCATTTTCCTGTAGATACATCAAAATCTGGATATATTATCCAATTAAGTTACAACGAATAACTGAAGCTACAGACCTACTTTCAAGAGCAAAATGCATCTTCAGATACAAAAATTCAAGAAAGTCTCAACTCTTCAAAATGGTGTTTGGGGAGTTTAAGAAAAAAAACAAACAACCAAATAAAAAATCAAATATACACAGATGTACAGTCATACTCTAGGTGGTTACAATAAGTTAGTGTAACTGAGCCTTATAAGAACCCTAGTAAGGATTTCCAAAGAAAGAAACAATGAAAGCCCAGATACCCAGCTGAGTGACACTTATTATATTGCCTTAATGGATTTAACATTGTACTTTCCTTAATAAAGCTTTTCTATAGCCAGAAAAGAACAGGATACAATTTGCAAATCTAGTGTTCCTGAACTGATAAAAACAGCTTTGGGGTCTCTTGAGTTTCCTGCTCAAGTGTTTTGTCCAGACTTTCCTATTCACCAGAGGAGACATTACCAGGATTTAAGTCCAAAATTCTTTGATTTTATTAAGCCTGAAGAAAGGCGATAACAAACCTGGCACTAAAGCAATGACCTATAAATAGAAGTGGTAACTCCAAAGGTTTACTTGTGAACAGAAAAACAGAACATCTGAGTGGTGAAATGTCTTGTTTGGCTCTGGGGCAATCAGATGATGCTCTGGGCCTGGAGTCAAAAAAGAAATCAGATGATTACTAGCTATATGAACTTCATCTGTCTGTCTCAGTTTCTTTAACTGTAAAATGGGTATAAGAATAGGTATTTATTCTCTAGAGTTGTTGTGAGATGTTTAACAGGTACCAATGTACTTAGTAGGTATCAGATTAAAAAAAACTTTTTTTCTTGACCTTTAAAACAAGAATGTGAAGTATGACATATAAATTATTGTAAAGTTTTTAGCACAGTTCTTGGCACATGTCTAATGCCATATACATGTTAGCTATTAGTCTTAAAAATTTTAAATAAGAATAGGGAGGGAAGGGGTCCTGAAAAGAGAAGTAATTTGCCCCTTGTCATATCATTAGACTAGAATTCAGGTATTTATAACTCACGTCAATTTCTCATTCACTAGACAATAATGCTGTTTAATGCTTAATAACAAGTCAGTTAGTTTTTCTGTTCCTCTTTTCACTCATCTGTAAGTGTCTTTTTACAGATGAGGAAAATTAGGAACAACAACAACAAGTTAAATGGCTTACCAAGCTCTCATATCTTGTAAAATTCAGACTCAAGTTTTAAATCCAGGGGGTGTTGACTACAGATCCAGCCTTTTTTCCTTGACAAAACAAATTAACTCAAACTGTCTTGTGAAGTAGGCAAGATTAGGATTATTATCTTTCTTTTCTATGTAAGGAAACTGCTAAGAGACATTAGGTGATTGAGGAATAAGAGAGTAAAGTATTATCATTTGAAATAATTTATCTGTTTAGATTTGATGCTGAGGTTTTAACTAGTTAATTTATTTTTCTTCTTTTTTTGGGTAAGGTAATTGGGGTTAAGAACTTTCCCAGGGTCAACATAGCTAGGAAGTGTTAAATGCCTGATGGCAGATTCCAACTCAGGTCTTCCTGACTTCAGAGCTCTATCTACTGCACCATCTAGCTGCCCCCTGAGATTTTACATACATTTGAAAATAGTTCAGGAGACATTTACACATTAGGGAAGAATTTTGCTGTGCTCACCATTATTTTGTCTACCATTTCAAGGAATTTTCTTTCCATTTGGGGCATGACCTGTGGTTAGTTTAGAGGAAGGTATGTCACAGATAATATTCTAGTCTTTGTTGCCTTCAAAAATCTAATCTTAAAAGTGATGGGCACAAAATGTTTGTGGCAGCTCTTTTTGTAGTGGCTAGAAACCGGAAGATGAATGGATGTCCATCAGTTGGAGAATGGTTGGGTAAATTATGGTATATGAAGGTTATGGAATATTATTGCTCTGTAAGAAATGACCAGCAGGAGGAATACAGAGAGTCTTGGAGAGACTTACATCAACTGATACTGAGTGAAATGAGCAGAACCAGAAGATCACTATACACTTCAACAACAATACAGTATGAAGATGTATTCTGATGGAAGTGGAAATCTTCAACATAAAGAAGATTCAACTCACTTCCAGTTGATCAATGATGGACAGAAACAATTACACCCAGAGAAGGAACACTGGGAAGTGAATGTAAATTGTTAGCACTACTGTCTATCTACCTTCGGAATGTGGAACAAGAAAATGGTATTTACACACATATATTGTATCTGGGTTATATTGTAACATATGTAAAATGTATGGGATTGCCTGTCATCAAGGGGAGGGAGTAACGGGAGGGAGGGGATAATTTGGAAAAATGAATACAAGGGATAATATTATTAAAAAAAAATTACTCATGCATATATACTGTGAAAAAAATTATATAAAAAAGTGATGGGCACGGTAAATTTTGAAATGATCACTTATCCTTCAAATGCTTTTGGAATATGTTTCACATCATCTTGCCACAAATATTTTCATGGGTTGGGTCCTCAAATGCTTACTTGGTTATGACGATGCTATGTTGAACAATTTATTATATTAGTCCAAATAATCATTTAAAAACAACAACAACCTTCTAAATATTCCTAAAACTTCTAATGGAAAAAAAAAAGCTGACATCAATCAAATATAAATAACTAAACTGAAAAATAAGTGCCCCTTTAAGACTCAGTTCAGAACTGACTAAAAATAGTCATTGCTGATCTCAACATATTAAATGTGAACTTTTAGGTAAGGTGCCACCCCATGCTTGGAAATAACCAGGAAAGAATCCACCCAACAACATGCTATTTACATAATGGAATCATTCTATTTCTGCACCCTGAATCACTAACAATTCAATTTATGAGTCTTTGTGGACTAGCAGGATGAAATCACCAAGTCATATTTGGTTAAGAAGTCTCCTGGCAGGGATGACACTAACAGCAAGTCAGAAACATCTTTAAAAACCTCTTTATGTTAATTATGCAAGGAACAGAAAAGACCATGGACTCATAAAGACTTGCATTTCAATTCTTTCTTGCTGGCTGTGTCAAAGAAGAGATTAAGTCACCAGCTCTCTGCTTCAATTTCCTTATCTATAAAATAGTAATAATAAAAGTCCATACTTCACAGGATTTTGGGAAGGATCAAATGAGTTAATACATGTATAAAGTGCTTTGTAACTCTTAAAGCACTATAAATACTGTAAGTATTATTATTATTAAAAAACAAAGCAAAACAAAAAAACAACAACAAAAAAACCACAAGCCTATAATATTAGAACTCAGAATTGAAATGATGGCAGAGAAGTTGTTCAAAATTTCATTTTGAAACCAAGACCCTGACAGATTCATGCAAGATCAAACAACAGAGTCCAGAAATCAGTCTGAAGTTCTCTAACCCCAAATGTAGGGACTTCTTCATTAAATTATGTTAGCTCATACTTCCTTCCCACCTTCCCCGCCCCCCCAAAAAAGACATAATCCATAGAGAATCTTGGAATTTTCAGATAAGTCTCATTGGCTACTAATCTGATACTAGTTGATAGATCCTTATTAACTGACCTTGGCACTCATAAAAGTATCCATTGGGCAATGGTGCTAAAGAAGGGCTGATAATACCTCTGCTTAAATCTTTTGTGGACTAAAAAGAAGCCTGGGATTTGGATAGGAATGCTCAGATTCTAACTTTGTACTTACTGAGGAAGTCACTTAATTTCCTTTTCCCATCCCTATTTGCTACCTAGAGGGTGTGAATTATAACATTATTTGTTCCCCAGTAGGATCAGTTCTCAATCCTCTACTTGACAAATTCCATCTTTTCCCAAGCCTTAAAATAGTTTTCTGGTGACTTTAATATAATGAAGTTTTTTTCCCAGAGAAATAAAACTTTTTAAACTATATATAATTGTTTTACTTTTAACATATCACTAAAAGCAGTAAATGCATAATAAAATCCCCAAGGACCCCAGCAATTCCCACATAGTATATAAGCTACTCCAAATTGAAAAATTCAAGGAAATGAATAATTGTTTATTCTGCCCTGGCCATTGTCCTGTCAGTTAGTAAAAGAAATCTGAGAATATAACAGTTTACAACTGATCGATGCCATCAGGAGGAATAGAACTCCTTAACTTTTTTTTTATGTGAAATTGATCCCTATGGTCAGAGAAGTGAAGATTATGTATAGATCTTTTTCCCTTTTCAGTATGTTTTATTACCTACATTTATAATGGAAGGAAATGCTAAATTTTAATGAGAAGTTAGTGAAAACAAAGACTGTATACACATGTGTGTATATGTGTATATATATGCATCTGTCTATCACCTGAAAATCAATATACCCTTTGAAGGTCTGGGGTCCCCAAGTTAGGAACTCTTGCTTTTTAATTACAGATTAAGGAATTCTGGTCCTAGAACACAGATTTGCTTTCTGATATTAGGCAATATTCCTAAAGACCAATACTTCTCCAAGCACTGTCCCATTGCTGTCAGGAATCTCTTCCTGATCACTTCTTTTTCTTTTTTCTTTTTGCTGAGGCAATTTGGGTTAAGTGACTTGTTCAGGGTCACACAGTTAGGAAGTGTAAGTATCTGAGACCATATTTGAACTCAGATCCTCCAGACTTCAGGGCTGGTGTTCTATCTACTGCACCACCCAGCTGCCCCTCCCTGATCACTTCTTGTCATGATTAGGTAATAAGGGAGCTGTATGTACATGTGTACATATATGGATATATATGGATATATATGTATATATATATATATATATGTGTATACTTGTGTATGTGTGTGTGTGTGTGTGTGTGTGTGTGTGTATAATATATATTATACTAAATGAGACAAGAGCACCTGCACCAACAAAATTCTCCCTCCCTGGAATAACCGCACCCTGCCTCCCCCTCCTCCTCCCATAACCTCATAGTTTTGGCAGGTGCTGGGGAAGGCCATGGGGGGTACTTTATGGTCTGTGGCAGTTGTTAGGAATAGTGAGCAGAATCCTGTCCCTTCCCTTTCCTCATTCTGAATGGTACAGTGAATTGTACAGAATAAGCATGGGTGATTAGCTTGCAATTTTCATCATCTTACTTTTCTCCCCCAAAACTTGCCTTTCTAAACTTCCCTTTTTCTGCCAAGAGCACAACTATCCCTCAAGTTGCAGTTTCAAAATATTAATATTCTCAATTTCTCACTATTATTCATGTCACTTTTCAGTTGGCACGTATCTCAGACTTGTACTCTTGTTTATGTTTAGGTTACTATCTCTCACCTAAAGACATCACTTCCTTCTTGGTCTTCTTGCCCTAAGTCTCTCCTTATTCCAATCAATCCTGTTGTTGCAGGAAGTTTCCTTAAGTAAAGATTGACTACTCAAATTATGTCGCTCTCTGCCTCAAACTCCACTACTTACAACTGACTCTAGGATTTATTTCATCTTTATCTAATCCTTTTTAATATTTATTTTGTATAGCTATAATGCACATTAAAAATATACATAATCACACGTACATTGATACATGTATTTAATTTATAAAAATTTGGATGCAGTTAACTTTAAAAAAAACTGATAGGAATATGTGATCGAAAAATTTTAGAGAATATGGTTAAAGAACATTGGATTTGGAATCAGTTCTAACTTCTTAATATTGGCTCACTACAGTAGTGAAATGATCAATAATTGAAGTGGTTAAACATTCAGAAATCTAAAAAAAATGCTGGTATACAGAAGGCTTACCTTATCAAAGACAGATTTCCCAGAGGATATTGCTGAATCAAAAAAGCCATTTCCTATAGCTAATACCTCTGTTCTTATCAACATTAAGTCAGCCTTTGGAGACAGAATCCCTTTAGTGTAGGGAGGATTGTGGAGAAAGATTGCCAGGCAGAGTTTTCAGTTATACCACAATTTAATAATGTATAAGACCTTTGTAACATTATGGATCTAGTCTGCTGTAATTCCAAAGACCAAATTGTATCAGAAGTGATAGGGATACAGGCGAAGATTATATACTTACTACCAAGTGAAGCCCTAAAAAGTCACAGAATAGGAAGGAATAATGTTTAACATTTTTGTCGGCAGGATTCTAATGCGCTTTGGACCCCATATCAATCCTCCATCTACCCTTTTAAAATATAAAACCACAGCCTACTCAACTTTCCACTACCAAGATAAAAATTTCTCAAACTATTGCCATTATTATGATCCTATTATGTTATAAAACTATTTGGTTGAAAAGTTTAAAAAAAAAAAGTATTTGTAGCTATACCTACAAGCTAATTGTATGTACTTTCATTTCCACTTGCTTAGATTCAGAATGTTAAAAGAAAACTGGCAAACCCCCTTACCAAGTTGATGATGTGCAGTCTATTTTTCTAGGTACATCTGAAAAGTGCTCACCAAATACAAGTTGCCCTTCAAGCACAATATGTGCTTGTGGACAATACTGTGCCTAGAGCTTTTCTCCTAGAACCAAATCTTGAATTTCCATTTAGTAGTTTATGGCAAACAGCAGTAGAATAACCATGATGTCATGGTACCAAACTAAGGGGAAACAGGAAGAACAGCTTTACAAGGGGAATTTTGAAGGAAATTTTAGTCTCAGTCCAATATATACCTGATAAAAACAAAAACATTTTACGGGATCTCTTTTTACCTGTATGCACACAGAACCTACATATTCAAGCACAAATTCATCTCAGCAAAGTTTAAATGTAATAGGATATTCAGTTAAAACTTAAAACTGAACTAAAAACTTTTGGATTACCCTGCATTTTGTTTTCTTTGGTCACAGGAATTTCCTCACATCAAAACCAATGGCAAAACAGAGAATCAATGCAGAATTACATGTATTGAAGCTCAAACTACTTCCAAACCTACCCCCACTCCCCACCTCCCCAATCTTCCCCCTCAAAACCTAAAGCAACAGAAAAGGAAAGGAAAAAACCAGAGCTTCATAGCTTTAAATGAAAAAATCCCCACCCTTTATTCCTTTGGTGTCTAGAATTTCTGTACATGAAATGATGCCAGAAGCAAGAAACCAGGAAGCCAAAAAGAATGTTTTTTATACCAAAAGGCGGAGAGGTCAGGGTGACTAGAACTACCAATGAATGAACAAGGCAACAACAAAAAGGCTAGTGGTATGAGGTGGTGTGACATGCTAGTAAAGGAAAGGGGAGGAGCAGGCTTTTGGATAAACTGTGGAAACGATTTGAAAACATAAATCACTTAGTTGCCCAAATATAAAAAATTTCACCATCTTGTAGACTTACTTCACAAACTAGAGGAGTGAGTAGGAGGAAAAACAGAAAAGAATTTAAAGAGGGAGGGGAATTTACAGAGAGTTAAAATATAAAATTGTAGTTTAATAGAAGAGGAAATAGAGGGAAATTATAAAATTCACACAAAAACTTTTTATTTGTTATTTGTAAAGCATAATGTCTGGCAAATAGTAGTCATTTCTTTTTTCTTCCTCTGATTAAAGAGAAAAGAAAGATGACATATATATATGCTTCAAATAAAATCTTATTTCATTTTTTAAAGTATTATGTTGGATTAATATATTCACTCTTTGCTTTCAAATAAAGCCCAATGAGGAAATCAATCAAATTTATTTGCTTATACAACATGATTAGTTTTATTATTAGCAGAAGTTAGGCATCCCTAATGACATCGTAGGCTGATAATTTAAGATTTGAGAAGCTATAGATTCCTTTTAGCTATTTCAGGGTCATTTATTACTCTCCCTGCGGACTGACTGACCATCATGTGTCTCTGGGGAAAACTACTCACAACCAGAAGCAGACACAACTATGTGAGTCACTGTTTGCCCTAAATGTTGTGCAAACCACCTGACTTTAAAAACCATGGGAAATCTTCAGAAAATTATCTATCTCACTCAGCACAGAAAAATACAAAAACATTTATCTTACAATTCTAAGAAAGAAATATATGTTGAGTTCTACTATTTTTAAGACCTGAATGACAAATCTGACTGAAAACACTATATCCCACTGTCTAAAAATCTTTAGAATACCCAGATTTATTTAGAAAGCAGATACATGAGAGATTGGGGGGAAAACCACATTCAGACATGCATGGAATAAAAATTGAATATATTATTTCAATGTCAAATCACAGACAAATTTTTCTACAAATTCTGTCTATGAATTCTCTTTACTTTTTCCCTAAGCAGCCTATTGGAGGATTTAAAACTTCAAATTTAGTTTAACTAATAGAAAAGGCAGTTGAGAAGTATAATTTCTAAAAAATATGAAACTTTCTATCTGACAGTAAAGACCAAGGTTTGACTCACGAAACTCTTAATTTCTGTGAAGAGTCTCATCATTTGACTTACAAGAACCATGAAACCATCATCAAAGGGGTTCCTATTTCTATGACTTAAGAACGGAGGAGTAGTTTCAATGATGTTTACAATCAAATCTAACTGTGATAATAATGCTTTTCTCTAGGAAGCAATGGAGATATACCCACAAAAGGTAAAAATGACAGAGAGAAACCAAAATGGCTAAATTACAGAAGTAATTTTTTTAATAAATAGGAAAAGAAAATGGCACAGTAGATAAAGGACCAGCATAGTTGGTAAAGCCCAACTTTTTTTGAATGCATACCCCATCATTTAAAAAAAAAAACTGGGGGAAAGGAACCTGATATTTATTTTTATATATTAAATAAATATGTAGCAGTGCTGCATTATATTATAAAACATACATAAAATTGAAATAGAAAAAGGATGAAATAAAATAATTTAAAATATTTTTATTTATTAATTTAGTTTATTAATGGTACTGAAACCCTTTGTTCTTAATAAAGTTACGAATGGAGTGTCAGAGTAATGGACAAAGTAGATAGAGACAGCCTCAAAGCTAAGAAAATTCAGGTTCAAGTCTTGCTTCTGAGATATACAGGCTGTGTAGACCAAGTTAACCTCTAGGTGCACTAATCAACTTTCTAAGATTGTAAGGTACAGAGGAAATTATAACTCATACTTCAAGAAAGAGTAATCTCACCTGGGAATTCTCTATATTAGCAATATCCCAAAGCTTTTTAGTGAGTCAGTGAAGTCAAAATTATTTCTACACTAATAATAATAAAACTAATTTTAAGAATTATTTTAAGACATTTTAATTTCCAATACAGTAAATATCAATAGACATAAACTCACATAAAGAAAAGTTTTTTGGCATATCCTCAATAAATGGTAAGAATTATAAAAGGGATCGGATCAGTAGGATGATTTCAGAAAGTCCAGGAGAGACTTACATGAACTGATGCTAAATAGTGTGAGTAGAACCAAGAGAACATTATGCACAGCAACAATCTTATATGATAATCAATTCTGATGCATATGGCTCTTTTCAACAGTGAGATGATTCAGGCTAGTTCTAATGGACTGATGATGAAGAGAGCTGTTTGCACCTAGAGAGAAGACTGTGGGGACTGAGTGTAGATCACAACACAACATTTTCACTTACTTTTTGTTTTCTTTATCATTTTTTCCCCTTTTTGATCTGATTTTTCTTGTACAGCATAATTGTGGAAAAATGTACAGAAGAACTGCACATGTTTAACATATACTGGATTACTTGCTGGAAGGAAGGGAGAAAAATTTTTGGAAGACTGAGTTTTGTAACTATCTATGCATAAATTTTTGGGGAAAAAAAAGCTTAAAAAAAAAAGAAAAAAGAAGGGATCAGAGACTAAAAACTTGGAAGTCCAATAACAATTCAGATTCAGATTCTATACCTAAAAAGAATTATAATTACATTTTTTAGAGAGAACTATGTGATTGATCATGTTTCATTACTTTTTTAAAAAAATCACATGTATATTCTGAAGAATAGGATGGACTTCTAAATAATAATTGTTAAGTAATAAGTGATAAATTCAAAATTCAGGCATTTTGTTCAATGTAGTTTGCCAAATGGGCAATTAAAAAAAATTTTAAATAAAAGATGTATAACATAATAAACAAATGACAGACTAACAGTTACTGAATTTTAGGTTTTCAGTTGAAATCTTTTTTTCTCTGTATATACATGTTGATCACACATAATACAAAACAACAAATTAAACTGTCTCTGATTTCAATTCAGCTGAGTTTCCATAGTCAATAAATATTTATTAAACAACTATTATAGGTCTAGGTCACTGCTAAATGAATGGCATGACACCTTAATTTCCTAGCAATATTTGATTATTTTAGTTGTATTTTTGTATGAGTGTGAAGAACAGTAAGAAAATCCATTTGGCAGGACCACAAAGAGAAGGAAGGAGAGTGATATATATATAATAAAACTGGAAAGGTAGGCTAGAGCCAAACTATGCAGGTATTTAAATGCCAAACAGAGGAGATTAATTTTGATCCTAGAGACAATGAAAAGCCAATGGAGTTTAATAATAAGGGGGGGGAGTGATATGGTCAGACTTGACCTTTTAAAAAATCATCTGGGCTTGTATGTGAAGGAAGGACTAGAGTGGGGAGAGATAAGGAGATTAATTTGAAGGTTACCAAAATAGGCTAGGTAAGAACTAAAGAGGTCCTGAACAAGGGATGGCTATGTAAATGGAATGAAGGTGCCAGGTGTGAAAGATGGGGAGATAGAGAGCACAAGATTTGGTAATTATGTGGATATATTGGGAAAGAGAAGATATCTGAGAGTGACATTGTCAAATGTAGGTAACTAGAAGAATGGTGTTCCTCTTAACAGAAAGAATAAAGTTTGGAAAAGGGGCAAGTTTTTTAGGAAGATCTGCAGAGCAGATTATTACATATCCATGTCTGCTCTTCCTGTGCAACTCACTCTGATCCATTCAAAACAAAAAAGAACATTGGAGAGACCTGGGAGACAGTGCTGGCTGTAGAATCAGGTGACCTCTGCTGAAGTCCTGTTTTAGACTCATACTATCTATGCCTCATGCAATTTTCTAAGACTAAATTCTTGAGGTGTTCCAAAGGGAATTCCCTAGGCAGATTAAATCACAACGCCTAACAAAAAAAATAAGAAAAAAGTACAAACTGATGACCTTATTAATTTATTTAATCATCAGTCAGTACAATAAGAAAATGGCTAGATTTGGAGACAGAGGTCTGAAGAATCAAATTATATCCTTGCCATTTACCAATTCAAAAAGCATTTATTAAACAACTATTCTATGTCAAGTACCATGCTAGGTCCTAGGGACACAAATCCAAATTCTTAAGAAATTTGCATTTTTTGGGGGGAAACAACATATTCACATAGTAATCTGGAAAAAAAATGCTAACAACTGGGGAAAGAGTAGGAGGAAGTTTTTACTTGGTTTTTAAATGAAGTTAGAGATTCTAGCTTCCTTCAAAAGAGTTGAGGTATGAATAAAGTACATGCATTTCATGTATCAGAGACAGTAATGAAGAAGAGAGACGGAAGATTTGATTGTGGGGAACAGCAAGTAACCCCTTTTAGCCAGATTATTGAGTCTTAAAATTTAGGCCTAAAGTCAGATGGGGAAAGACTTTAAATATCCAACAGGGGAGTTTTTCTATAAAAAAATTTAGGCCTAAAGTCAGATGGGGAAAGACTTTAAATATCCAACAGGGGAGTTTTTCTATATAAAAAAAGGAGTCACTGGATCAAGGAATTGAATCATATCTGTGGTTTGGGAAATTACATTGGCAAGTTCATAGAAAAAAGAATAGAGTGAGAGACTTCTGATAAGGAGACCATTTAGAATAGTACAGTCAAGAGGTGATAAAAAGTCTGAACTAGGATGGTGGCTATGTAAGTAGAAGGATCAGGATGAATGTTAGAGATATTGTAGAGGAAATGAGTGCAGGATTAGACTAAGGTGCAGAGATATATTTGGAAATGAATATGATACAACAAAAGTTATCAATAAAATAATTTTTAAAGAGGAGATCTGTGTTAACTTTGGAGAAAGCCATTTCAACTGAATGAAGAGGAGTTAAGGCAAAAAAACCCCAAAACAAACAAACAAAAAAAAAAAAAAAAAAAAAAAAACAAGGCCATGAGTATAAAAAGGGTTTTTTTGTGTGTTTTTTTAAGGAGTTTGTAAAATGAGGTGATGTTATCAAATGACAGCTTTTGTGAATGATAGGGCAAAGTGAAGAATTTTTTTTAATTTTAATTTTATTATTAAACTTAAAGAATAAAATAAACATCCCCATAACATAGTGAAGTAAAAAAAAAAAGATGACTGTACATGAAACTGAAAATTTATTATATACAACTTGCTATTCTTTTAAAATGCATAATAAAGTTATCATAGAAATGTAGGCAGCAAGGAAAGAATCAAAAGAAAGGAAGGATTTGAAGCTAATAATGTGAGGTCCTGATCACACTATACCAGAGAGAAAAAGGCCTTAGATGAAGTGTACAGAAAGTTGATTTTGGCTAGGACATCATCAGAGAAAAGAAAATGTGTTACAAGTCAAATTACATTGCCTGAGCTTTGTTAGTTTCCTCATCTATAAAATGAGGGGATTAAACAAGATGACCTCTAAGGTCCTTTTCAACTTCAATCATCCTATATTTTTTCAAGACATCAACTTAATCTTCAACAGAAAACCTTAGAGTTCAGACAGCTTCCCCTAGAAAATGACAATTAACTTCGACAACATTTAGTTAAACAAAGCTAAAGGGAAAGATAGAGCAGTCACTTTCCAAAGACAAAGAGAATGATTATTCTTTATCTAATCTTTTGGAATCAAAAGAGAGTAGAAAAACCTCTTCTCTATTGATGCTTGCACATACAGGTATTAACTTCAAGGGACAGGGATTGGAACTGATTTGTATGTCTTAAGAAATTCCTTCTACCAATCCAGCTGGCACTTTTTCTACAATTTATAGCCTTAGACAATTATATACAACAATAATGTTAAAAAAAAAAAAGAGACACAAAACTGTAATAAAGATTCTTGAAAACTGTACACTGTCTGTAAACTACACATGTTTTTATATTTTTCTCTTTTTTAAAACTATCAGTTTATCCAATGCAGACAAGATTAGAAGGGAAGAAATAAACTGGGAAACAATTTTTACATTCAAGGGTTCTGATAAAAGGCCTCATTTCTACAATACATTGAGAACTGACTCAAATTTATAAGAATTCAAGCCATTCTCCAACTGATAAATGGCCTGAATCCCAAAAAGATCAGTAGGATGGTTTTGGAGAGGGCTGGAAAGACTTACATGAACTGATGCTAAGTGAAATGAGCAGAACCAGGAGATTATCGTACATGGCAACAATAAGATTATACAATGACCAATTCTAATGGACATGGCTCTCTTCAACAATGAAATGATTCAGGCCAGTTCCAATGATATTGTGATGAAAAGTCATCTACACCCAGAGAGAGGAGTGTGAGAACTGAGTGTAGATCACAACATAATGTTTTAATTCTTTTTGTTGTTTGCTTGCATTTTGTTTTCTTTCTCATTTTTCCCCCTTTTTGATCTGATTTTTCTTGTTCAGCATGATAATTGTGGAAATATATATATAGAAGAACTGAACATGTTTAACCTATATTGGATTACTTGCCATGTAGGGGAGGAGATGGAAGGAAGGGAGAAGAATTTAGAACACAAGGTTTTGCAAAGGTCAATGTTAAAAATTATCCATGCATATGTTTTGAAAATAAAAAGCTTTAATAAAAAAAAAAAGTTATCAGTTTGTTCATTTTGTTAAATGTTTCCCAATTACATTTTAATTAGGTTCTGCCATATTCTGGTATAACTGCAAACTGCATACAGCCCCAGGTTGCATGTTTATCACCTCCAGACTGAGAGATTAGGTCAGTCAGTCAGTCAGTCAATCAATAAATATTAAGTTCAGGCTAAATGTTGGGAATACAAAGACAAAAAAAAAAAAAAAAAAAGACAATTCCACTCTTAAGAAGCTCACAGTGTAAAAGGGGGAAACAAACAAAAACTATGCACAAACAAGATATGTATAGAAAAAGTTGGAAATAATCAACAGAAGAAAAGAGATATCAGGAAAGACTCTTTGTAGGTGTGATTTTTACCTGGCAAGAGTCACACAGCCAATATGTATCAAAGGCAAAACATGAACCTGGATTTACTTTACTTGAGGTCAGTTCTATTTCTATTACTCATGCTATCTTTATACCCAATGATTCACTCAAAATTACACACTTCTTAAACTCGAAATAAACTTAAGGGATCTTTCTATCTAAACTTTACCTAACATCACAGTCTAATGGTTCATAAATCTAGAAGTCATCTAACCCAGCCCCCTCATTTTAAATGAACTATCCAAGGTCATACTTTGACATTGTATCCAAAAAATAAAATAAAATAAAAAACGATAATCAAGGAGTTCCATGATTTACTTGGATAGTCCCCACAGTAATTTTAGTAAACAGTTTTAAAATATTTCTTGCCTGCCCAGTTAAAGGAATTGTTGAACAAAAAAAAAGGAAAAAAAAAATCATGAATACTAAATGCCCGTCAGAGATCCTGAGAAAGATGCTCTTAAGGAGTCACATTCAGGATTGAGGCCATCATACCAAAGTGGTGTCACAAGAATCCAGAAATAGCCATGGAAGTCCAGGAGGGGAAAGTTCCTCTGGCACTGTCTCTGGGTAGAAGCAAACAAATGCCTCTTATCTGCCTGGCTGCCTTACAATCAAAAAGTTCTTCTTACATCTAACCCAAATCTCTCTTGCTGAAATTTAAACCCATTTCTTTTTCTTTTTCTATATATTCAGTTAACATAGGAACTCAGCCTAGTACTTTGAGGGGAAAAAAGAAATTAATTGTTCAAGTTCTCAGAAGCAAAAACTTGTCCTTGACCTTGTACCTCCTGAATGAATAATTACCTTTTGGGATCACTTTCACTGAAAAGAAGAAGCATTGTTTCTATAAATAAAACCATGAGATGGATCTACAAATAAATGGAGCCTTCCACCTCCATGACTTGTGCAAAAAATGAATTGTGAAAAAGCCTTCCAAATACACATAATAACCCTATTTATGACAAGTGTAAAGACTTAAAATTTTGGGATAAGAATACATTATTTGAGAAAAATTGTTGGGAAAACTGGAAAGCAGTATAGCAGAAACAGGACATAGACCAATATCTTACAACATTTACTAAGCTCAAAATGGATATATGACCTAGATATAAATGAGATTTCAAGAAAATTAGAAGATCATAGAACATAGTACTTACCAGATATATGGATAGGTGAACAATTTATGAATAAACAAAAGGAAAATTATGTGTAAAATGAATTATTTCAATTATGTCAAGTTAAAAAGGTTTTTTACACAATTAAAACAAATGTAGCCAAGACCAAAAGGAAATCAAGAAAACTGGGGGAAGGAGGGAATTTTTATAGATAGTTTCTTCAATACTTCCAAAAAGAGTTCGATTTGACTCCAATTTCCTGTTAAGGTACATGTCACTGTGTAGCTTGGACATAGTCCATGAGTTAACTCTATGAGTTAAATCATATTTCCTCATCACCTTCCATGACAAAATTGGAGGTTCATTCCAACAAGGAAAGAAGTTACCAAGATATTTTTAAAAATTACAATGAAGAATGTAGTGTTTGAAATTGTTAGAGGAAAAAATTAATTTTTAACAATATTATTCAAATACAAACGCTGCTCTGAAATTTAAGATAGCATACGAAAAACTGTACCTTCTTAAGACTAGATTCCTATACTGAATAAAAAGCTTAAGAGTGCTGCTCTGACAAGAATAAATTTATCTTGTGTGACATTCTGTTATCGTTTGGCTATGCCTTATTTGGTGCTATTGGTAGTGTTATCTGGTACCTTTAGGTGGGAGAGGCATAGGCAAGTATGTGTGCAGGTTAACAGATCACAACAATTATTAATTTTTTTATATAGCCTTTTTTATTTACAAAATCCCTGCAAAGTAGATGGTGGTTGGTGTTCAATAGTGTTTGACTCTATTCGACTCTATGAACTTTGTCCATGAGGTTTTCTTGGCAAAAATACTGGAGTGGTTTGCCAATTCTTCCTCCATTGTGGCCCCACTTACAGATCAGAAATTGAGGCAAATAGGGGTAATCCTTGTCCAAGATCACAAAATAGACACTAGGAAGTCTCTAAAGCTGAATTTAAATTCAGATCTCCCTGACTCCCAGCTTGGTGCTCTATTCATTTTCCCTATTTTTACATATGAAAAGAGAAAAGCTTAAATAGGTAAAATGATATGCCCGAGGTCCTAAAGCAGATGTCTGTCAGAGCCAGGATTTGAGCCCAGTTTTTCTAGCTACAAGGTCATCAATGTCTAAATTATTTCTTCTAGTACTTATTCCTGCATTAAAAATTTCCTATCTTAAATACTTTAGAGTTTAAAAGGATTTCAGGTTATTTAGTTCAATTTGTATATGAGGAATGCCTTCTATTAATTACAAATAGTCATCCAGTCTCTTCCTGAAGTTGCTCAGAGAAAGGGAATCTATGTATATAGAGAGACAGCCTATTTCACTTTGATATGGCTCAACTTGTGGGGAAATTTTCCTTACACCAAAACACAAAACTTTTTACAACTTCTACTCCATTGCTGGGATCTTTGCCCTTTTGGTCCAAAAGCTGGCTAAGACTAGTTCCTCTTCAAGACATTAGCCAATCAACTATCTGAAAAGGATTATATCTTCTCCAATCTAAACAGCCTAACTTATTTCTTATTTTTTTTTTAAATAAGTGTTTTCAAAAAGGAAGAAAAAAAATTATATCCAAGAGTTCTGATAAGAGCCTCATCTCTAAAATATAGAATTGACTCAAATTTATAAGAATACAAGCCATTCTCCATTTGATAAATGGTCAAATTTTTCAAAGAAATTATAAACATTTCTAGTCACATGAAAAAATACTTTAAATCACTATTGATCAGAGAAATGCAAATTAAGTCAACTCTGAAGTACTACTACACACCTCTCAGATGGGCTAAGATGACAGGAAAAGATAATGATAAATGTTAGAGAGGATGTGTGTGTATGGGGGGGAACTGGGACACTAATACATTTTTGGTGGAGTTGTGAACTGATCTATCCATTCTGGAGAGCAATTTGAAACTGTGCCCAAAGGCTATCAAACTGTGGATACCCTCTGATTCAGCAATGTCACTACTGGGTCTGTAACCCAAAGAAATCATAAAAAAAGGGGAAAGGACCTACATGTGCAAAAATGTTTGTGATAGCCCTTTTTGTAATGGCAAGAAACTGGAAACTAAGTGGATGCCCATCAGTTGAGGAATGGCTGAATAAGTTATAGTATATGAATGTTATAGAATAGTATTGTTCTATAAGAAACAGCAGGATGATTTCAGAGAAGGCTGAAGGGACTTACATGAACTGATGCTAAGTGAAATGAGTTAGCCAAAGGAACACTGTACACAGCAAAAACAAGGTTATGTGATGATGTTCTTAGCTCTTCAATAATGAGATGATTCAGGTCAATTCCAATAGATTTGTGATAGAGAGTTATCTGCATTCAGAGAGAGGACTTGGGGAATGAATGTGGATCACAACATAGCATTTTCACTTTTTGTTGTTTGCTTGCTATTTGTTTTCTTTCTCATTTTTTCCCTTTTTGATCTGATTTTTTCATGTGTACCATGATAATTGTAGTAATATGTATAGAAGAATTGTATGTGCTTAACCTATATTGAATTACTTGCTGTCTAGTGGAGAGGATGGGGGAGGGAAAAAATTGAAATACAAGGATTTGCAAGGGTGAATATTAAAAACTATCTTTGCATGTATTTTGAAAATAAAAAGTTATTATTAAAAATAGAAAGAAAAAGAAAAGGAAAGGAAAAAATCAAGCAAACAACAATAGAAAAGGTGAAAAATACTATGTTGTGATCCACATTCAGGGCCCCATATTTCTCTCTCTCTGCAGAATTGGCCTGAATCATCTCACTGTTGAAAAGAGCCAGTTCATCAGAATAGAATCTTGTTGTTGCCCTGTATAATGATCCCCTGGTCCTGCTCATTTCACTCAGCATCAGTTCATGTAAGTCTCTCCAGGCCTTTCTGAAATCATCCTGCTAGCTGTTTCTTACAGAACAATAATATTCCATATCATTCATATACCATAACTTATTTAGCCTTTCTCCAACTGATGAGAGCATTCATTCAATTTCCAGTTCCTCATCACTACAAAAAGTAGCCTAATTTTTTTCAAAGGAAATTTAAATCCATATGGCATGATATGGAAGCCCTTCACTGTCACAATAACCTTTCTCTGGATGTTTTCCCATCTTATAAATGTTGTTCTTACGCATGGTACCAGAACTGAAAATAATACTCCAGATATGGTCTGAATAGGACTGAATTTTCTAGAACTATCACTTCCATTGTTAAAGACATTAATGCCTCTCAATGCATCTTACTATCAAGTTAACACTTTTCAATTATCTAGCATTTTATTTTTCCCCAATTAAAAGTTTAACAAATTTTTAACATTTGTGTTAAAGCTTTGAGCCAAGTTCTTACTCTTCTTCTCTTTATTCTCTTCCCTGTCCCTCTTCATTGAGAAGGAATATGGGAAAGTTAGCTCTTTTCAATTTGGGGAGGAAGAAGATAAAAGAGGGAAAAGAGGCTAGTGATGTGGAGGGGAGAGAAAAGTAGTGGAATGCTTTTCCTCCTCCACTCTGTCTACTGACCTCCATTAAGCTGAAATTAAAATCCTACCTACTATAAGAAGCTTTCCCCAACCACGCTTAATTCCAGTGTTTTCCCTATTAATTAGTTCCTGTTTATAACTGGCTTTGAATATAATTGTTTCTAGGTTATCTCTTCCTTTAGATTATGAACTCCATGAGGGCAAAGGTTATCTTTTGCATTTTTTAGTATCCCTAGAGCTTAGCACTGTGTATGGCACACAATAGGCACTTAATAAATGTTTATTGATTGAATGACTGATTTCAAGTAGGATTCTTTTCTGTTTAACTTTAAATATAGAAATGTTCATTTAATTTGGTGTTTGGTAAGTTCAAATTGTTTTTAACCAAGTTAGTTGTTCTGCATATACCAGATTAAAAAAAAAAAAAAGACAAGAGTGGAGTCTACAAGCTAAAGATGAGTGCACTCAATTTTTAAGATTTCTGTAAAAAGTCTAAATTGTTGCTATACAAAACGTCTAGGGGGGAAAAGTACATAGAAACAGCACAGTTTTATCACAAATAGCTTATGCCAGTCCAATCTAATTCTCCCCCCCCCTTTTTTTATTTTTGCTGAGGAAATTGGGGTTAAGTGACTTGTCCAGGGTCACACAACATGCAAACAACTCTACATATAAGATATATGTAGTGTAAATTGTGAGGTATTCCGAATATAAAGCCTTTGAAAGAGCTGTCTTCACCCTTCCTTATCAGATTTACTTTACATTATTCCCTTTCACGTATTTTGTATTCCAGTGATCCTAGTTTACCTGGTCAGGAACCAGGTCTTCCATTTCCTGCCTTTATGACATTTCACTCTCAGTCCCATTCTCTGCACTTTACCCTCCTGGAACCCTTTGCTATCTTTAAAACTCCATGTAGGACTTATCTCTTTTTTATGGAAAGCCTTTCTTTGAATTCTCTATTTGTTGAAGTGTTTTTTTTTTTAAATTTCTCCTCAAATTACCTTGTATTTACTGATCTGCATAAATATTGTATACCTAAGTAGAATGTATGCTCCTTGAGGGTAGGGAATGATTTTCATCTTCTCTTTAAACCTCTAGAACCTAATAAAGTGCCTTGAATAAGGGATGTATACTAAACTGTTGATGAATGAACGAGTCAGTAATAGGGACAAATGTAGACTTATGCAGTTGAACAAAATATGTAGAATTGTTTGCATGTTGTCATGCTCCTATCCCTTCCTATTAGAGAGGAGGAACTTCTTGAGAAGAGGGATTGTTTTTACTTTTCTTTGTTAATATCTACATGAATGTTAAATAAAATCAGACTCCACAATCTACGAGTCTAGAAATGATGTCAAAAAGGAAAATTAGGGGGGCAGCTAGGTGGCGCAGTGGATAGAGCACCAGCCCTGAATTCAGGAGGACCCGAGTTCAAATCTAGTCTCAGACACTTAACATTTCCCAGCTGTGTGACCCTGGACAAGTCACTTAACCCCAATTTCCTCAGCAAGAATAAAAAAAAAAAGGGGGGGGGGAATTAGATTGGGCTGGTATAAGCTATTTGTGATAAAACTGTGCTGTTTCTATTCACTTTCCCCCCCCAGATGTTTTGTCTAGCAACAATCTAGACTTTTTACAGAAATCTTAAAAATTGAGTGCAATCATCTTTAGCTTATAGACTCTACTTTTGCCTTTTTTTTTTTTTTTTTAAATCTGGTAAACATTTGCCCCCTCTTCAGTCCAATGGTATTGTTACCATTTCTCCTTTACCTTTTAATGAACATCTGACAAGGACTTGGGACAAATAGGGGGAGCAATGGATAGAGCATGAAGAATCAAGAAGACACTAATCTTTATAAGTTCAAATCCAGTCACAGACACTCTTACTAGCTAGCTGTGAGACTCTGAGCAAGTCTCTCTTTGCTTCAGTTTCTTCATGTTTAAAATGAGTTGGACAGGGTCCTTGCCAAGCAAACTCCAAATAGGGTCATGGAAAGTGTGACACAACTGACTGACCAACAAATGACAAGGACTTACCAAGCACAAATGTTGGGGTTTTTTGTACCCTGGGATATGGTTTACCTGAGCCTTCTGAACTGATCTAGAGAACTTCTATTCCTTTTTAATCTCACAGCATGGCATAATGAACTGAGAACCAATGAAATCAGCTTTTGATTTCTCTCCTTATAAACATCCTATTAAGACTTGTTTTTTTTCTGGTCATACTTTTTCTGGTCCAAACATCATTCTTGGCAAAGAAACAACAACAACAAATTAAGTCTTGAGAAACTTTACCTTCTTCAGATGTTATTGCTCTATCCTTCCTAAGCAGCAATTCCTCTTCTTATTCTCCTCTTTCCCCACTACAGTGAATAAAACCAAAACTTATTTATTATCTTCTCCCTAATCTCAGCTCATTTTGAGATTCAGTAATTCTGACTCTCTTCTTATGATGCTATCATGTTATGTGATCATTCTTCTCTACCTGTATTTGTTTCCTTCTTCAGTACTTTTTATTTATTTATTAAACTTAGTAGTTCCCTATGCATTCATATGAAATTTTAAGAAATTTCCCTTTTCTCTTCATCAAAATGACTTCTCTTTGAATCCTTAGAATTTCATTCTTGGGGGCTTCTTGTTCCTTCTAAGCTAATTTACTCTGTTGAATTTTACCCGGCAGGGTCCTACTTGTCCTATCTCTGAACCCTTTGAAATTTGCTCACCAAAAATCTAGGATACATGTTTTTATTTATTTTTTACTTTTTTATTTTATTAAAGTCTTTTTATTTACAAAACATACGCATGGGTAATTTTTCAACATTGACCCTTGCAAAACTTTCTGTTCCAAATTTTCCCCTCCTTCCCCCATCTCCTCCCCTAGAGGGCAGGTAGTCCAATACAGATACATGTTTTTAAAATGCCCCATTTCCTCACTTCTTTCATTTTCATTTCTCTTCATTTGAGGGATCAAAAGTCTTAATATTCATTGAGTTCAATTTATATCTGCAAATGGTTGGAAAATTATTTAGCACCAACCAAGATCATTATTCACATTAACAGATCAAGTAAGCTGCAAAATGAAATCATTTAACATCATTAACTGAAAAATCTTGCTAAAAATATCCTTCTTTCCTTAAGAGATACCGAATTTTTCACATGTAAGTTTCTAAAGAAGTTTCCCATTAAGGTAATTTGTAAATGTTGCCAAGAACATAACTAGAGCAGCTTGGTTGAAACCTGTTAACAAGTTAAGAATTGTACTGCTTTTTAAAAACTACTAAGTTAGACATGAGAGGGCATTGTTTCATTTTTCTTTATGAGAAACTGTAAAAAACAAATTATTGCCTTCAAATACTGGGAGAATGGAGAAGGGAGGCTTAGCAGATGCTGTTCTTTTCCTTCCTGGTACTTTATTTGAGAGCAAACATGGAGAGACTATGAAATCAAGAATTACCGGAGGTTTTAGAAGCAACAAGAAGTACTTTGATACCAAACTTCTTAAACAGTATGGGAAAAGGCAGCAGCTAATGGTGAAGCAAAGAAAAGCTCAGCTCTTCAATAGTCCTTGAAGAGTAATTCCTGAGAAGAAGGCTAAATTAGCAACTAGAATATTAGTTCAATTTGAGGAACTTTGATGAATGGGTTAGTTAAAGTCTTACATAAATGGACACTCTTGAAGTGAACGTGATATGTTTAATTAATACAAACCCTAATATTTATATTAATGACTGACTAATCAAAAAAGACAATGAAAATAGGTTAACTATACTATTTATAAAAGTAGAAAATATGTAACACATTTTAGAAAAGCTTAACTCAATTTTTGTCAATCTTTGGTTCTTAGAGATAAGTAATACATTCTTGTCACCTGTGAGATCTTGGGAAAGATTTCTCAGTACCTCAGTATATTAATCTACAAAATGAAGGTTTTACTCTGACTTTCTAAAGTTATTTGAAGCTTATTTCAATTATTCTATGTTTTATATATTTTTTATTAATTGGAAAAATTACTTAGAATGTAAAGGGTTCAAAAAAGCATTTATTAAGTATCTGTTATTTACTGTGCTAAAGAGAGACAGAAATGGAAAAGTTCCTTGATCTCAAGATATGTACCTTTTCCCCCCCCAGAAACAACATTTACATATAATATATAAGAAGGAGAATCTGAGCTGATTTGAAGCTTGGGTTTCTAGGATGCAGAAGAAAGAAAATTCCAGACACTGGGAAAGAGTACAGAGTTAAGCAAAGTCATTCATAAGAGGAGCAACAAATAAGGCAGTTTTATATCAGAATATAGAGTATGTGAAATCAGACTAGGCTGGAGAGAGATCTTACAGGCAAAAGAGAATCACTGAATGTTCTTGAGCAAATAAATAACATGGTCCAATCTGGGCAAGAAAAGAGATGGGGTAGATAAATTTTCTTCCTGGTCTAATCTTTCAACCCAGAATAACAAAGATGAAGACAAAGTCATTTATTTAGATGATAATTATGTTTAAAGACTGCAAACTTCCATCCAGAAATCTTCCCTCACGATCTTGTAACAAAGATGAATATACAAATATGGAGTAAGAAGGAGGGTCAGGTTTCTTATCCTCATTCTTAACTGAATTGAATAAAGAAGGGCTGAATGCTCAAACACATACATAGATAGATTTTGTAGAATTATCGACTGATGAGTAACTACATTAAACTCAACAAAGAAAACAAGTGGGGACAGGGAAGGAGAAAATCTGGTTTAAAAGGGAGGACAAGATAAAATGGTAACAAGCAAAGCAAACTTCAACTTTGAAAGTTAAAACAGAAGTGAGAATGAAGGGGAGAAAAGAAAGAAAGAAAATATAAGAAATAGACAGAAGTGTGGGATATGGAAGAAAAATAAAGGAGTAGTAGGAACGGACTAATGTAAATACTAAGGTTGATTAAATTCCTTCTTTTCTTTATCTGCTTTGCAAAGAAGGAAATGTGGAGAAAACAGAAAAGGTATATAAATATGTTGAAGGAAATACACAATTAACAGTAATAGCTATGGATGGATGGTGAACTTACATAAAATGGAAATGAGTAGCATAATGTATTAGAAATTAGAATCACACTGTATTCAAGAAACACATGAAACATTCATAGAGGATTAAAATAAGAGTCCAAATCAGAATTTATTATGCTTCAAGTACATTTTCAAAAGCAGGGATACTAATCATGATATGAGACTAGACAATAGTAAAAATAAATGTTTTTTTTTTAAAGCAGAATAACTTATTGTGCTTAAAGGAGCTGAAGATCATGAAATTAATATCAATATTTAATGTGCATCCCTTTAATGGCATAGCATCTAAACATTTAAGGGAAAACCCAAAATTCAGGGAGAAAACTGACAGCAAAAAATATAATTATTCAACCAGGTATAATTTACAGAAGCAGACAAATCTAAGATAAGGATAATATGAAAAGCATTAAGGACTTGAAAATAATTGTGGAAAAGTTAAATGATAGCTCTCTGGGAATAACAGAATGGGAATACATATATTTCTTAGCTGTCCATATCACCTTGAAAAAACTGGTCATATGGATCATATGCAAAGGCATAAAAATCTCATAAACAAATACAGAAAAGTAGAAACATTAAATTCATTCTATATTGACCTCATTATAATAAAAATATTCAATAAAGAACATTCAGAGAAGAGATTCAAATTTGGATGGACTAAATAATTTAATTTTAAAGACTTGGTGAGTCAGAATAAATGACAGAATCAATAGATAATTTCATCCAAGGAGCTGACAAAATGAGACAACATAGCAAAAATTTTGGAATGTAGTCAAAGCAATGCTTAGGGAAAAATGTATATCTATAAACATTTTCATCACTAAAAGAGAAAGAACAGAGAAATTAGTTGGGCATGCAATTTAAAAAACAGAAAAGCAAAAACAAACTAATCAAAAATGGACTTAAAACAAAATGAAGAAATAAAGGAAGTTATTAGAAACTGTTTTGCCAAATTACAAGCCAAAAAAAACCTGATAATTTTGGTGAAACAATTGAATATTTACAAAGTACCAAGTACATTAATGGAACAATAAATAAAAAATTTTAATATTTTGATCACAGAAAAAAATTGAATAAGCCATAAAGGAAAACAATAGAAAAATAAAAACCAAGAAAAATCTATCAAGTATTCAAAGATTTCCATTTTTATGAAAATGTATATTTCTAATCAATTTCTTTTGAGACAAATATGGTTGTGATCCCCAAAACAAGGATCAATGAAGTAATCAAACTCACTTTTATGTCTCATATAATTCAATGAGTGACATATCAGTATATACTATTTTATAATATAATTGTGATTTTGATGTATAAAAATGAACTTTTATGTTAAATACTGTTTTTTATTAATTTTATAATTATAACTTTTTTTGACAGTACATATGCATAGGTAATTTTTTACATTATCCCTGGAACTCCCTTCTGTTCCAAATTTTTCCTCTCCTTCCCTCCACCCCCTCCCCTAGATGGCGGGCATTCCCATACATATAAAATATGTTATAGTATATCCTAGGTATAATATATATGTGCAGAACCGAATTTTGTTGTTGTTGTTGTTGCAAAGGAAGAATTGGATTCGGAAGGTAAAAATAACCTGGGGAGAAAAACAAAAAAAAAAATGCTCACAGTTTACACTCATTTCCCAGTGTTCCTTTTCTGGGTGTAGCTGATTCTGTCCATCATTGATTAATTGGAATTGGATTAGCTCTTCTCTATGGTGAAGATATCCACTTCCATCAGAATACATCCTCATACAGTATCATTGTTGAAGTGTATAATGATCCCCTAGTTCTGCTCATTTCACTCAGCATCAGTTGATGTAAGTCTCTCCAAGCCTCTCTGTATTCCTCCTGCTGGTCATTTCTTACAAACAATAATATTCCATAACCTTCATATAACATAATTTACCCAACTATTCTCCAATTGAGGGACATCCATTCAACTTCCAGTTTCTAGCCACTACAAAAAGGGCTGCCACAAACATTAAATACTGTTTTAAATGCAGTGGAGGAAGAGGATACTTTTTAAAAAAATCTTATCAATCCTTTACCAATGTAGATAATTTATCTGCTAATTTATATCTTCCATATGTTCATCTTTTCATAATTTCATAAAAGAGTACACTTCTTATTTCATGTCACCTGCTATGGAAATTGTCTATGGGAAAGAGTGCACTGTGGAAAGGAAAAGAAATAACTAAGATGCACTTTTAACACTTTCCATATAACGAATGATATTTGAGCATTTCTAAGGAAGCTATTAGCCAATGAACTCAGCCTTTAAAAAGAGATATTCTAACGGTAGACACATAACCAAGAGAAAATATAGAAAAATGATGGTACAAAATATAGCACAAAAACACTAATAGAAAGGAACTTATCTTGGATATCATTTCCTTGTTATTTATTTTTGTTCTGTCATATTGCTTGGCAAAGAAAACAGACTGTGATGTCGAAATTAAAGAGTCCTGCCTTTTATCTGTTTTAAGGAAAGCAAAGGTGCCATTCTTAGGAGGTTTCTCTGTCTAAAATCCGAGTCAATCTTAGAAAAAAGGCTCTGCTGCCTAAAAAGGCTGGATCCTGGCTCATATCTACCTTGTTCAACAATTCTACCAATGAAATCATTGCTATCAAATTTGTAGATGACAAGTATTGAAGAAAAATTATAAGATGAATAATAGAATATAGAAGTCAAAGTCAAATTTAAGAAATTTAAGAGGGAGAAATATAAAGCTCGGCACTTTGGTTCAATATGGCAAATAACCAATTATATTATTAGGAAGACCTATCTGAATAGTACTTTCTGTGAAAAATAAGACAAGTAATTTTAGTTCATTAAAAGCTCAATAAGCCAAATTCAGGCTACATTAAGAAAAGTATCCAACCACATTATATTATGTTCAGATCTGGACATCATATTTTAAAGTGAAACATGCACAAACTACAGAGTCTTCAGAAGTATCAGTAGTTTAGTCAAAAGACTTAAACAATGTTTCATAAGAATAGTTATGTAACCCTTATCTCAAGGCCCATTGGCAAGAGATTCTCTCCTAAGTGGTGGAGATGAAAGCACTGTCTTGGGGCAAGGGTTGGGTACTTGGTGAGAGAGCATCTGCTATTAGCCAGTTTCCCTCTGGGAACTCTCCAAGCAAGATTCCCATATGAGTGCCTTTTAGGCATTTTCCAAGAGAGCCTTCTTCAAGCACCCTACATGTAGGTTTCTAGATTCAAGAGAAAGAGTGGAAGAAGCCAACCCCACTTCAGATTGCCTAAAGGAAGGAACCTGGAAAGACAAGAATGGGGTTGGCAATCTCCATTATGTTCCTTTTCCCAACTTGCTCTTCTAGATATTTCAGGGAGTTTCCCCCATGTGAGATCTAGGATATTTTCTCTTGGTTGAGTTGAGTTATTTAGTTCCCAATGAGAGAGTTCCTTTACTTTATATTCTCTATTATATATTCTCCTATATCTTTTCTGAGTTGTTTCGCTATCAATTTGGATAAATGGATTTCTTTGCTATTCATTACATGTGTTCATTGTGGCTTGAGTATTTGCTGTGAAAGGGGTAAAACTTTGGATATAGAGTTGTGTTCACTCTCTCCTCAAAATAACAACCCAATGATATCCCCTAGACTTCAGCTTCTTAAACTGTGGTTCATGACTTCATATGGGGTCTTGTAACTGAATGTGGAAGGTTGCAAAATTATGATTTATTATCAGTAAATGTTTGATTTGTAAACTTATTTTATATACCTATATATTCAGGGTCATGAAAAAAATTTTCAGGTGAAACAGGGCTATGACTGAAAAAAGTTTAAGAAGTGCTGTCCTAGACAATAATACTTTTTTCAAAACATACACATAGTTTTCAACATTCACCCTTGCAAAATCTTGTGTTCCAAATTTTTTCTCTCTCCCTTTCCCCATCCTCTCCTTTAGACAGCAAGTCATTAAATATATGTTAAACATGCAATCCTGCTATACATATTTCCACAATTACCATGTTACATAAGAAAAATCAGATCAAAAAGAAAAAAAAAAGATGAGAAAGAAAACAAAGTGCAGGCAAACAACAATATAAAAAGTAAAAATACTATATTGTGATCCACATTCAGGGCCCCATAATCTTCTCTCTGGATGTAGAGACTCTCCATCACATCTGTTGGAATTGGTTTGAATCACCTCATTATTAAAAAAAAAAAAAAAAAAAGAGCCAGGTCCATCAGAATTGATCATTGTATAATCTTGTTGTTGCTGTATATAGTGTTCTCTTGATTCTGCTCATTTCACTTAGCATTAATTCATGTAAATCTCTACAGGTCTCTCTGAAATCACTGTTTCTTATAAAACAAGAATATTCCATAACATTCCTATACCATAACTTATTCAGCCATTCTCCAACTGATGGACATCCACTCCGTTTCTAATTTCTTGCCACTACAAAAAGGGCTGCCACAAACATCTTGTGCATGTAGGTCCTGTCCCCTCTTTTATGATCTCTTAGGGAAACAGACCCAATAGAAACACTGCTGGATCAAAGGGTATGCATAGTTTCCTAGCCCTTTGGGCATAGTTCCATATTAATCTCCATAATGGTTGCTCTCCAGAATGGCAGATAGATATACTTCAAATCTTTTTTGCTTTCCTCTTGAAGTAGCCTCTGTCCCAAACCCCCAGCCTTTTGATAGGATGAAAGTGAATTACTGATATATAATCTGGAGAAGAAAAGGCTTAGACATGATAAGATAGCTGATTCCAAATATTTAAAGGACTTGATGTCATGTGATGGAATGATGGAATGATTAGATTTATTTTATTTGACTCCAGATTAGAGTACTTGGACCAAAGGCCAGAAATTATAGGGTGAAAGATTTTTATTCAATAAATATTCTTCAAATAATTAGGGCTGTCCAGTAATGAAATTGGTTGCTATGTTAGACTGAAAATTCCCAACACTCCAGATGCAAAAAAGGAGCTCAATAGTTTAGAATGATAGCAATTTTAGATTATTACATATAAAGCCCAACATTTAGATTTTTAAAAACCTGTAATGTCAGTCAACAAACATTTTTTAAATGCTTACTGTGCACTAGGCATCGGGCGTACAAAGGACCAAAAGAGCTCAAGGAACTTCCAATCTAAGGAAGGAATGCAATGCATAAAAGAAAACTGAAAAGATGGAGGCATCCAGTTCAAGGACATGATGATGTCTTGATTATTAGAACATTCAAGCAAGTCAGGATGAACATCTGTCAGACATATTGTGAAGGAAACTCCTAATATAAGGTAAGACTAGATAAATAGTAAAATGGCTTTTTAAGCTCTGAGATTCGGTGGCTCTATTTGAAGCTTTTATGGTGGAATAGGAAGACCAACTATATCATTACCCTAACTACTCAGCATTGGAATGACCCAGTAAGAAATCAGTAAATTCCTCATGGCACAAGTTAGCCAATACTGGGGAGTAGCCACTCAAACACTAACCTTATTCTTCCAATTTAATGTTTAAAATGTCTCATTCCTCACAAGTCCTATCCCTAAAAGATCCACCCAATTCTTCAGAGTCAGGGAAATTTACTCAGTTTGTTCACAGGACTGAATATGTAAATCTACTTGTGGGAAGAGGATGTTTTCTCCAGAGTTAAGATTTTTTTTTTTTAACAGAGCTAGATTTATTTTTGAAAGAAAAAAAATGTTACATTATTCTTTTAAGATGAAAGGGAAGAAATATTTTCTGTGGAAAGTCAATGAAAATTGCAAAATTCCACTGGGCAGCATTTTTAAAGAGAGTAATGAATTGAGGACATTTCACTTATTCTTTTGCCTATTTTTAATATTGGAAAGATTTAACCAGAGAATCTATCACTTTCTTCAAATATTTTTTAAAGAACAAAACAGCCTTTTTTGAGTAGTTAGTTTTAGATAAAGTTCTACTAATCCTTGGAAAAACAAAAAGACCATTCTAGCTTATCTTTGTGATCTTAAAATTGCATATTCAGACTATTTCATTTAAAGGTAATTATCAACATTGTTAATTGTGTAGAAAAACACGTCTAGATGTGGGAATATCTTGGAAAGAAAAGACTCAGGTAAAATGTTCAGAAAAAAAATGCCCTAAAAAAACAATATACATTTTGAAACAATACTCATTTCATTTGTTTTTTGAAAAAGGTACACATTCTACATTTTTCAAAATATATTTAATATACATTCATAATTAAGTATCATATTTGAAGATAACCTTTGGAAAAAAAAAAAAAAGAAGAAGATAACCTTTGACCAAAGAGTAGTCATGGAGAAGCAACCTGATATCATGGGAAAAGAAATGAAGATAGAGTTAAAGAGTTGAAGCTTAAAAATAATGATACTTCTTGTTCTCCAATGAATCTAAACACATCCCTTTAGGATGAGTTTCATCTATAAAACAAGTGGGCTAGACTTGATCTTAGTCTTTTCTGGCTCTACAATTTATGATGCTATAAATCAAAATGAAAAATTAAAGAAATATCATTGTGTAATAAGAAAACTGGCCAATAGGCTTAGTACTCAGAGCCCAGTGTTTTTCGTCTTCTATCTATTTATGAGGAGACTTCTTAGGCTACTTCAGGAAATGTGTGATGATGATTAATGGAGCCCTTCAGGGATTCAGAACATGTGCATATATTCCATGACTGTTTCTTATAAACTTACCCCAAACTGAGAGTATATTAAAAAAGTAATAACAAATGAAAGAGTCCCCCCCTTTCCTGGCTGCTTTTGAAAAAGAATGGTTGTGGAGTAAGTAATTAATTGTCCCTTATCTTCCTACTTGTACTGCCATGTGGACTTCAAAATATGATATTGTGTGTTTCTTCTTTCCTGATCTTAAGTGAATTAAACCCAGAACAGATCAAGCTAAAACCTAGTGAGCCTTAAAAGATCTGAAGAATCCTTAGATTCCAGAGTCCACAGGTGAGTCTACTGATAGATAAGGCTCAGAAGCCCAGTGAAAACCCAGTATCAAGAGTGATTTCTCTATCTAGGCTAGAAAGGAGTCATCAGGTCTTGCAATCAAAAGAGCAACTCATTCATTTGTTTATGCCTTAATCAGAAGTGAACATGGTGGGGGGAATTCCTTGAATAGAGAAGGGCTTCCAGATCAGGAAGTACTCCTTGATCAGGTTGGGGTGGGGGATATTTTATAGCAACCATTTTAAGTTTGAGCCAGCTCTCTTCAAGAACCAAGGGGACAAGATCATGTATTTGTTATTTCAGTTCTTGCTATATCGTCTCAAAAAATATTCTTTTCTAAAAGCTAATTGATGTTATTGCATTATGATATTAAGGAGAAAGGAAATAGCCAAAACTGATACTGGGGCAAAAACCATTGACATTAGAAATATTTAAATAGGAATTTAAATTAAGAATATTTAAATTGGTCCAATAATAGTAGGAGGAACATACTAAATGGGGGCCTAGGAGCAATAATATTAGAATAGTAACAGACAGCATTTATGTAGTGCTTTAATTTTTGAAAAACAGTCTACACAATTCCTTAGAATTAATCCCAGATTTCTAAAGGGGAAAATGTTTTAAGAAATCTTTATGGTGCCTCTTTCCCTCTGCCTCCTGAGATACCTAACTCCCTTCAAGAAAGCATCATGTCCTAGGTCTTTTTCCATCCTCTTACTTTTTGGTTTTTTAACATCCCCTTCCCTCCCATGACTTTACATTTATTTAACTTGCTTCCCCTGGGAGAATGTAAGCTTCTTGAGGGCAAGTATTGTGCCATATTTCTCTCAATTAGGTAGAAAAGGCTACATATCTATCCATATTTGTCTTATAAGACAACTGCCACAGATATGGCAGGTATTATTATACCTGTAAAAACAGATGAGGAGACTAATGTTCAGAGAGTTCATATGAGGTGAAAGAAGCTAGTAAGGGGATCTAGAACAATGCTATGGCTCCAGCTTCATTTCCTCAGTAGAAATGTTCCCATGAACCCTGCTTTTCTTTAAAGACCAAAGAGGTATTCTGAACAGGATTACACAGCAACACCCTCGACAATTCTCTGCTGAGACTTCCTGTGTCCCTAAACAACCCAGCCTAATACTGGAGGCCAGCCCTGATGAAAGGCAATCCCATATTTCAAACATTCAGAAGGAGAAAAAGTATGCCATCTCCATGTTCCTTGGCACCTAAGAGTGCAAGAGATCATAAGTGGAGGACTTCTGTGGGTTTTTAAGATCTGTAAACCACAGGTGACAACCTAACCGATCTTCCCAGAACACTGTGTATAATTATGCAAGCTCTGTTTTATGGTACTTAGAAAAAGGGAACGGTGTACTACAATCATACCACTTCCTTCTTTGCCTTAATAGTCTATCAGGGAACAGAAAGAGCAGAGAGAGAGAGAGAGACAGACAGAGAGAGAGAGAAGACACAGAGAGACACAGAGAGAGAGAATGAGAGAGAGAGAGAGAGAGAGAGAGAGAGAGAGAGAGAGAGAGAGAGAGAGAGAGAGAGAGGGAGGGAGGATTGTGGAAGTTGGTAGAGAAAAAAATTATCTGTGAAATGAAAAAACTAACTAATATGAATGTAAAAACTTTATATTGTAGGATGAAGAGCTGTAAAAGACCTTAGGGGATAGCTATGTGGTTCAGTAGATTAAAAAAAAATAATAATCTTTCTGAATTCAAATCCAGCCTCCAACATTTATTAGCTGTATGATCCTGAGCAAGTCACTTAACTCTGTCTTGCCTCCGTTTCCTCATCTGTACAATAAACTGGAGGAGAAAATGCCCAAACACTCCTGTTATCTTTGCCAAGAAAACCTCAAATGGGATCATGAAGAGTTGGACACAACTAAAAAATGACTAAACAAAGGGAGTTTAGATACCATTTAGTCTAATATTCCAACTATGCAGATGTGGAAATTAAATCTGTTTAAAAAAAAAAATCTGTTTAAAAAAAAAAAAAAAAAAAAAAGTCTTTTCCCCATGACCATGTTAGCCTCTACTCCATACTCAGGAACTCCAGTGGTTCCCTAGTACCTCAAGGATTGTATGCATATAAGATGCTTTGTTTGGTCTTTGCAAAGTGGCCTCTTCCTATCTTTCCAATCTTCTTTATTTTCCTCCATATATTTTATGATCCAGCAACGCCCAAGTGATAAACACAGATGTTTCTAGGTTTTTTTTCTACCTTTTTAGTTTTCCTACACTCTCCTCCTCTATATTACTCTATGATCCAATGCCACCTGCTTCTTGATCCTCCTCCCACAGAGTATTCCATCCTTAGACTGAGCATCTTCCATGGCTGTAACCCTTTTCTAGAATGCTTTCCTTTTGCTTCCCCTGGTTTTCTTCAACTCAGCTCATTTCCTACCTTCGGCAGCCCCTTACAATATATATCTTCTATGTTTAGAGTTATTTGCATGTTGTCTTTCCCATTAAAACCTGAGCTCCTTCAGGCTCAGGTAGCTAGCGTGTTTTTTTTTTTTTTCCTTTCTTTGTATCCCCAGGGCTTAGCCCAGCACCTGGCACCTAAAAGCACTTATGATGGATGTTTCTCTGATGGTTGATTGTTAATTTATCCAAGGTCACTCAGGTAGGAAGGGTCTTTGCAGAAATCCAAACTCAAGGACTCCTGATTCCAAGTCCAATGCTTTTTAAATAGTAAGCTACATAAAAATCTCCCTCATCTTTTCTGGTTAACAGATAATTTTAAAATGATAACATGGGGCAAAAGTAGCACAGCCATGACAATGACAGGTACAGGTTAGCTTCAGATTAGAACAACATGGTAGCTATTACACTTTCTCCATCTGATCAGTCTGTAATCCCTGCTCTGTGATTATTTCTTATTGATAACTTGATAACAAGCACAAAGGAGGGAAGACGAGAGAAGCACATCTGAGTGTGACAGATAAATATCCTTAGATGTTCTCTAAACCAAAATCAACTTTAAAAGCAACCATTAGCATGGATCCCTAAGAAAGTACAAAAGGCCAGAGAGCTACATTTTGATTATCTGGGCTTTTTATTGTACTTCCCACACATAGATACCAAAGTAGAAAGTATTAATCTTTCATAATATCTCTCATCCAAAGAATCTGAGATTATTTTTCTAATAAGAACAGCTGTCTGGCATCTATATCACATTTTTTAAGGCTTACAAAGCACTTTACACATATCATCCCATTTGGTCCTGATCACAAGCCTGTAAGGTTGATGTATCAATATAGCTCACATAGAGAGAGAGTTTTAAGAAGTACAAATCACTTTCCCTTACAACCTTGTGGAGTAAATAAATAATGCAAATATTAGTCTCCCTATAACCCAAATAGGGTAGGGCATGCTAAGTAGTTTTCTCAAGATAGTAAATGTCAGAACTGGGACTCAAATCCGGGTTTAAAGTCAATTCAATTCAATTTATTAAGCTTTGAATCTTTCATTTTATCATACGTCTATACTATACTTGCTAAGCACTGGTATAGTACTTGAGGCACTTGAAATTTGAGGATTTTTGGCTCTGGAGTCCCTTATTACTTTTCCCAGGTTTTGTATGGCTTTTTAAAAAAATAATAAACCAAAAACCATCATAACCCATTTAGTTAAATACTTCCTTAAGACTTGATCATATGATGAAAGAGTGTTCTAAATCACTACTGATCTGAGAAATGCAAATTAAGACAACTCTGAGATACCACTACACACTTGTCAGATTGGCTAAGATGACAGGAAAAGATAATGATGAATATTGGAGGGGATGTGGGAAAACTGGGACACTGATGCATTGTTGGTGGAGTTGTGAAAGAATCCAAACATTCTGGAGAGCAATCTGGAACCATGCCCAAAAAGTTATCAAACTGTGCATACCCTTTGATCCAGCAGTGCTACTACTGGGCTTATATCCCAAGGAAATACTAAAGAAGGGAAAGGGACCTGTATGTGCCAAAATGTTTGTGGCAGCCCTTTTCATAGTGGCTAGAAACTGGAAAAATGAATGGATGTCCATCAATTGGAGAATGGTTGAGTAAATTATGGTATATGAAGGTTATGGAATATTACTGTTCTGTAAGAAATGACCAGCAGGAGGAATACAGAGAGGCTTGGAGAGACTTACATCAACTGATGCTAAGTGAAATGAGCAGAATCAGGAGATCACTATACACTTCAACAGTGCTATATGAAGATATATTCTGATTGAAGTGGATATCTTCAACATAGAGAAGATCTAATTCACTTCCAGTTGATCAGTGATGGACAGAAACAACTACAGCCAGAGAAGGAACATTGGGAATTGAATGCAAACTGTTTGCACTACTGTCTTTCTACCCAGGTTACTTATACCTTCGGAATCCAATTCTTACTGTGCAATAAGAAAATTTGTTTTACACAAATATATTGTATCTAGGTTATACTGTAACACATTTAATATGGATGGAATTGCCTGTCATCTAGGGGAGGGAGTAAAGGGAGGGAGGGGAAAATTTGGAAAAATGAATACAAGGGATAATGTTGTAAAAAAAATTACTCATGCATATGTACTGTCAAAAAAATTATAATTATAAAATTAATTTAAAAAGAAGAAAAAGACCTGATCATATGAGAATAGTAAATTTATCAAAAGCACTTAAGAAATTAAAAACTGCAAAAAATAAAAAAAAGAAATTAAATTGTAGAAACATTTCTGTCCCACTTACAAATGTAAGCAATTTTCTATGCCTTACCATATAGGACCCTTTGATTTCATTCTTACCATGATTTTTAATTCATCATCTTTACCGTTTCTTATTCAAATGGAGCTGTGATTTTTATCAGTATGAAAGTGCCACACAATGGTGAAACATATGTATAATTGCCCATCCTGTAAGTCTTATCTAGGTTCACTATAGGGAAGTCCACCCATCATTTGGCACCCTTCATCATTTTCTCCTGATATTTCAAGAATATTAAATGAAGCATATGGGTTGTCTATCTATTATCTCGTTCTTGACACAGGATCAGTCTTATGTTCTATTTTGGTCACATATTTCACTGATAACATCTTTTACTTATATTCTTCCTTGAAATTCCTTATCTGTTCTATACACACACTCACAATTCACCTTTCTATTGTTTTCTATGTGATAATTTTTAATTCCTTGGAGCCTATAGAGTTCTAAAACTCATGGCCACATGATGTTTGAATGAACCACAAACAAGGATGTTTGTTTTCAATAAACTGGGGTCATTAAAAGAGTTTTCTGAAGGTAATCTATTCTAGTCCACTTTCATTTTCCTATTTAAATCAAGGTCCATTAACTAGAGACTATAACTGGGGACTACAATCTCTTTAAGTTTTACTCTACTGTTTAAGATATAAATAGCAATGAAAAAGCTCTATAAGTCTTCCTTCTAATGGCATTTCATGTTTACATCAGGTATCCTCCAGTCATTCTTTCTTTCTTTGTCTGTGGAAGGTTAAGCCAATTGAGTGATTTTGGACTCCACAGTATTTCAGGGTTTAATACAACCTGCATGATATCATTCACAAACAGGAGGACCTTCCAAAAGCTTGGGGAATCCCTCCCTAATGTAGTATTACTCCTTAAAATTACTATTAGTAATAATTCCATTTGCCAACAGAAACACTGAAAGAATTTGTCACACTAAACTTATGTATAACAATAGCAAATACTTTAGTATTCTTCATTCTTATCTATTCATTCAGATAAGCAGAGAGAGATTAATAACAAACTTAAAGGTATGCTACAAATTGGTATTAATCTGAAATTATAATATTCATCTAGGGGAAGATAGATGGTTCAATAGATAGAGCACCAGATTGTTATCAAGAAAAATTGAGTTCAAATCCAACCTCAGACACTTCACACTTACTAGTTGTGTGACCTTAGGCAAGAAACTTAACTTGCTCCTCCCTTTCCACCCCCCAAAAAATTACTCATGCAAGGTCTCTTTTGGGACAATCCCATAATGAAACAAAAGTACACCTGAACATAGCAAAAAGTCCCAACTATATTTTGCTTACAATTTCATATGCACCCTACAAGAAATTTTAGGAAACACAAGAGATATAAATTGATATAAAACCAAACAGAACCAAGAGGACAATGTACATAATGATTTCAATAGTATAAATAAAAACAAAATTAAAAACTAGGCAAACAGGGTTAAATGACTTGCCCAGGATCACACAGCTAGTAACTGTCTGAGGCTGGATTTGAACTCAGAAAGATAAGTCTTTCTCTCTCCAAGCGTAGCAATCTCTCTACTATGTAACCTACCTGCTCTTTAGAAAACCACAAAAATCCTAGCCTTTTTTTTTTTTTTTGCTTTAAAAAAAAAATACAAAAACATGTACAAAGAATAAGGAAATTAATTAAATGCAAAATGCTTTTGTCAATGTAAGCACAAAGCAGGAAGTTCAAAAGTTACATTAGTCAAATAATCTAAATTCTACCACATCAAAATTCTTTCTCTCTGGTTCATATATATACCTTAAATAGAAAAATACAGGATGAAGCTTAAATACTCTGGGATACAAAAATTGGAAGTTTTGTAGTCAATGGGTATTTCATCAGTTTCCTCCCCCCAATTTTTTAAACTCTTTGCCCTCCTTCCTAAATTTTTCTTTGCATGTAAAACTTCCCTTTACCTATCAGTGACTTGCAACACACATGCATTCAGGAGACCAACACAGAGAGAACTATGTGTTAACAATGAGTCCTCAGGACTTTACAGCTGTCAGGTGCAAGGTACCAATCCACCATATTGTAGAGTTAGGGTTGGTGGAGAAGTGCTAAAAAACAAAACTACATATGAGGAGGAAGGGGTTTCATTTCTTTAAAGTGACCTCATCTTTTAAGGCAAATGCCTGTTGACAAGATGATCCCACCCTTGAATAGAAGGAAGTTGCACCCAGTCTCACAAAGTACAGATTCAATTACTCCAGACAGAAATATAGACTTCCGTCCAAGACAAATATGGAATTCAATCTGCAAGATGATCTAAACACAGCCTTTTAATACAACCCTCTTTTAAAAATATTATACAAAGGGAGAAAAAGCAATCAAATAGCCTTTCATTGTGAGTAAAGGAGAAGATCTAATTTGTCAATGGTATAATAAAGCTAGAAAACTTTTCCATTATTTTACCCACCCTAATTATAAGTCATGGTATCATGGGGAAAATGTTAGATTTGAAGTCATAGAGATTTAATTTAAATCCTGACTTTACCATGTTTGACTTTGGTTAATGTGTCTGGGATTCAGTTTCTTCATCAATAATAAGTAGATGTTAAACTTGATGACCTCCAAGGTCACAGAGGATTATAAGAGCCTAGGTAGCCCAAAATGTACAGTAAATCCAGGACACAAGAGACATTCAAGTGCTGGAATGCTAAATGAACAATATTGCACATAGGCTAAAATCTTTCTAATCACAATATAACAATCACTGAAGGGAATGTGATAGTTAAAGTTACAATAGTATTTCCTTAATGGACATATGTAGTAACCGATCCTAAAAAAAAAAAAAAAAAGGCTAAAACTAACCATTCATGCTTATTTTCTAGTCATAAGTGAATTTGTTTTTGCACAAAATAATGGGCAATATACTTAAAAACTTGAAAGTTATAAGAATCATAAAGAAGAAAAGAAAATGGGGATGAAAAGTAAAATCTAGAGAAGCACTACAGCCCAGCAGTCATATATACTAAGTTCCAAAAGAAATCCTTGCTAGAAGATTATAAGAAAAATGTACTTAATAGTTATCTAAAATAAATTATAATTTTTTCCTTAAAAATGCTAAGTCAATTGATTTAGACTTGAACCAAATGTGAATGCCTATTTAATCAATTCAATGAAAATAATTGTTTTAAATTTAAAATCATTAGAATTAGAAAACTACTGCATTGAATACAAATTTTAAAAGAATGTTTTTATTGATTTACTTGGTCAGTTCTAATATTAAAGCCATGAGCATTTTTTGCCTTCTTTATGTAGATATTTACCTTAAAACCAAAAAATAGTTAGCATTTTTCCATATTCCAAAAAATCCCTGAATATGAATTTAATAAAAACATGAATAGTGTTCTACATATCTTATCTATATCTACTCCCTCATTACTATTTTTTCCTTTTCCCCTTCAGTTTACCTTTATTCATTCTTTTCAATATCCAAAAAATTAATCCTATCAGAGAAACAAGAAGGTAAATTTGATTATGATTGATATAGTAATATAATGACAGGTTAGTTACCAATCTGTAGATCCCAAAGAACTTCCACCTGATCAAGTGTTATGATGATAACTAACAATAAATTTCTTTGTGGATTACTCCAAAGAAAAATTTTTTCCATAAACTAAGCTGAAGGTATCATTTCATTCCATTTTCTACATTATATATCCTCAGACCAGTCAATATGAACTTGGCAAAAAACCCCAAAAAACTTCAATGTTAAACTCCTGCTTTGCTATTGTCTTGATTTATAGAAATAACTTGCTCTTTCCACTAATGACTTGTAGCACAAAATCTCAATTGTAATTCCAATTAATTTGCAACATCTTTAATACTCAGTTTATTTGTAAAATCATAATTTGCAAAATAATAATATTTGTTGTGCTACTGGGAGCCACCTGACAGTGGCTGCTGGAGATCCAACCCAGACCTGCAGAATGGATTTCCTCGTGTGAGAGGATGATACAAGAAAACTGAGAGGCCGTTGTGTTGCCCGACCTCCCTCCTCTTCCCTCTGCCTCCAATTTATCTCATTCCCAGTCTGCAACATCTGTGTCAGCAAAGGCTACCCTGTAACTCCTTTAGATGTTATGATTCACAGCTGTGGAGGCTCTTGGAGAATTGACCTGTCCCTTAGCAAATATTATACTACCTACCTTTAAGGCTTAGTCAAAGACTTTGTAAACTAAAATACTGAACACATAAGTTATTGTTATTTTACATAGGGTTCCATCTCTCCACTTTCATGTCCTCTAGTCCCAATCTCAAGATTAAAGCCAATCCAATATACATCAGAACGTCTTAATGCACAACATTTTCCCATATGACAGGTAAGCAAAGGGTGGATAGTTTCTATTAACCAAAAACAAAGTAAGGCTCCTGGGTATAACCAATCTGAATTCCCCCAAAACATCAAGGCAGTTCAATCTGCATCATGAATGTGGTAGCAGTTCATTTCTGAGGACTACTTTTTATGTAACCTTTCTTGTTGTTGTTTTCTGTATCACTGCTAACTACATTTGGAGCTAATGATTATGAATATAAGTGACTTTCTTAATACTCCAAGGTGGTTTTTTTTTTTTAATGTATTTCTCCCCCCCCCCCCAAGGCTGGGGTTAAGTGACTTGCCCAGGGTCACACAGCTAGGAAGTGTTAAGTGTCTGAGATCAAATTTGAACTCGGGTCCTCCTGAATTCAAGGCTGGTGCTCTATCCACTGCGCCACCTAGCTGCCCCCCGTTTTTTGTTTTTGTTTTTTTTTTTAAAGAAAAACTTGTTTCTCTAGTTTTAATCCATCAGGACTATCCAGACAACTGACAGAGGAAGAATTTCAGACTTGATTTTATTACAGCTTATCAAAAAAAATCTCAAAAAAAATGTAAACCAAAAAGTAGTTTAAATAGCTTAATCTGAAAAATAATATCAAGTAAATGGCTTTGGGGAGGAGATGGAGAGAAAGGAATAAGAAGGGAAAGATAGGAAGGGAGGGAGCAATAGAGAGATTGGAGAGATTTCTAAGTCAAATAAAGCTGGATAAGAATTACAGCAATAGAGATAAAAGACCACCACAGAGAGGGAAATATATATTTTAAAAATACATATCAGAAAAGAGAATGTGGAGTTGGATCTGGCACTTATCAGATTTCCGGCAGGGCCACACAAGCTTGAAGAAGGGGCACTGGCAGGACAAGAGAGTTGTTTTCAAGTATTGCAAGGCTGTGTCACATGGAAGAAGCATTAGGCTTGTTCAGCTTGGCCCAGAGAACTAAGAGGAGAACAATGGATGGAAGCTGTACCACTCCATATATGGGCTTAACATAAGGACAAAATTTCTAACAAATAGAGCTGAACAAAAGTGGAAAGGGCTGTCTCAGGAAGTCAATTCCCCTCAGGTGAAAGGCTTCAGCAAAAGGCTGATCCACCACTTGTTAGTCACTCATTTTCTAAGAGCAATTACTATGTGCAAAATTATAAAGATATATTCAAGGTATTTTAGTGGGGATCTTACTGTCTATGATCTACTGAATGTCTATTCACATAGATGTAAAATACTGAAACTTTTTTTAATGAGTCAAAAAGAAACATACAAGTGGGGGAAAAAAAACACCCAAAAATTATGAAATCATTTGAATAACTAAGGATCAGATAGCCCTTAAAATAAGACACAATGAGTTAACTAACTCATCCAGATAGCAAGTACTCCATAGAAAGGGATAGGGACATATATGAACAGCACAAACATGCCATTTCTATGCATTATATAACAGCTAGTCAGGGTCAATATCTATGAACATTTGAAAGTATCTAGGGAAGTGAATGAAATAGAATTCTAAATATTAGTAGAGAGCATGACTACCAGTTGTTCTTCCATTCAACTATGGTTTAAATAAGAGAAATGAGCTTAAAGTAAAAGAAATAAGGTTTAGCGATTAGCAGGATGATTTCAGAGAGGCCTGGAGAGACTTACATGAACTGATGCTAAGTGAAGTGAGCAGAATCAGATCACTGTACATGGCAATAACAAGATTATACAATGATCAATTCTGATGGACATGGCTCTTCTCAACACTGAGATGATTCAGATCAATTCCAATGACCTTATGATGAAGAGAGCCATCTATACCCAGAGAGAGACCTGTGGGAACTGAGTGTGGATCACAACATAACATTCTTACTCTTTTTTGTTGTTTTATTTTCTTTCTCACTTTTTCCCTTTTTGATCTGATATTTCTTATGTAGCATGATAATTGTGGAAATATGAATAGGAGAACTGCACAATATTTAATATATATTGAATTACTTGGCATCTAGAGGAGAGGGTGGAGGAAAGGGAGGAACAATTTGGAACACAAGGTTTTGCAAGAGTGAATGTTGAAAATTATCCATGAATATGTTTTGAAAATAAAAAAAAACCTTAATTAAAAAAAGAAAAAAGGTTTAGGTTAAATAAAAAGTAGAATTGGTAACTTTGATAGCTATGAGTCAAAAGAACAACCTACAAAGGAGATTATTCAATTCTTTCATTGAATGGCTAATTACACACACACACACACACACACACACACACACACACACACAGATTGAAGAGAGAGAAAATGAGGATATCTGTCTGGGTTAGGAAGACATACTAGATATTAATGAATTTTTGCTTTTCTCTTGACAAGTGAATATTGTCAATTTATTTATCTAGAAATAACTCATTTTTATCATAATTTACTTCATTACTTCCTCCAAAATTAACAGATATTTTTACATCCTAGATACTATATGAAAACATTTAAATATCCATCTTCCCACCAAACTGTAAATCTTATTTTGGCTCCTCCCCAAAAGTGTTTTCTATGTCACAAACATTTTCTTTGTAGAATTACTGTATACCCAGCAATAAAACTAGCAAATATTGCACTGTTCTCATAAAAGAGGGCTGTTCAGAACAAGTTATTAATTGTTCAGACTATCTATGGAAAAAAAAATAAAGACCAAAGCACAAGATCAAAGACCTTTTCCAACAACTTTTTTCCTTGCCATATCTTTTACCAGAGTAATTAGAATGCTCTACTTGGGTTTTACTTCTTTTTGTCACTGTAAGCTTCTAGGAAAAACTAATCCTTAATTTGCAAAGAAAGGTCCAAAGAGACAAGCAGCAAGCTGGTAGAGAAGCATGAGATTTGGAAAAATCATAAATGATTGGTCCTTTAAATAATGAAATGTTTTTGGTTTTTGGTGTTAATGTAAGTCATATATCTTAACAAGAAAAGACTATTGGTTATTTCTGAGAAACATCTAAAATATTGTTTTCAGGCGTAGGTGTTATATTTTATAAAGGATATTAACAAACTTCTTGAGGAAGGCAACCAGAACAACAAAACATGTTGTAAAGAAATGGAGTGAAGGAATCAATGAAGTTTATCCTACAGCAAAGGAAAACATGGAAGAAGGCAAGGTAAACAGAATGGGTTAGAGATAGAATAAATGTCTCCAATATTTGAAGAATTGTCTAACTTATTTTGATTGGTTTTAGATATCAAAATAAAGAGCAATGATGTGGCCAATTTCAGTTCAATATAAAGAGGTAAGAGGTACCTTCAAATGAAAGTGAATGACTCCAGAAATCTCCACCAGAGAGATGCTTCAAATGAGGGTTGGATAATTAGTTGCTGGATATGTCAAACAATCAACAATCTTTTTAAAGTTTTTTAATAGTATTTTATTTTTTCCAATCCAAAAGATAGTTTTTAACATTCATTTTATAAGATTTTGAGTTCCATAATTTTTTTCTCTCCCTCCCTTACCTCCCTCCTCCCTAAGACATCAGTCTGATATAAAACATACATGTACAATCATATTAAATATATTCTATATGGTCAAAGAAAAATCAGAACAAAAGGGAAAAACTTTATGAAAGAAAAAGAAATAAAAAATAGTGAGCTTCGATCTACATTCAATCTACAGTTGGATGTGCTTAACATTTTCCATCATAGGTCTTTTGGAATTGTCTTTAATTACTGCATTGCTTAGAAGAGCTAAGCCTATCAAATCAAGAAGTATTTTTTAAAGTGCTTTCTGTATGTCAGGTGCTGTGCTAAGTACTGGGAGATATAAATATAATAAATGATATAATACTGCTTCCAAATAGGTATTACTTTATAAAGAAATACTCTACAGTTAAAATTCTGGAAAAAAATAATTCCATAATAACAAAACTAGGGTCAAAGATTTAGAGCTTGGTCATAAAGATCAACACCCTCATTTTATAGCTGAGGAAACAGGAGCTCAGGTAAATCAAGTGATTTGTTCAAGGCCACATAAGATATGGCAGACATGATTTGAACAGAGGTCCTGACTTTATCTCTAAACTCAGTTATTTTTCTACTTTACCATGCTGGAGCCCTACAGAATAGAACCATGTTATGTGTGTATAAATTGGAGTTGGATTAAGTAACCTTCAAGTTCTTCTTCCTCTTTAAAATTTTATTATCCTAAGCATACAACAGATATGTGGCATAGGTAAAATATTGATAAAAACAAAGGCAAGAAATTTTGTATTTTTGTTCTAGCTGTGTCAGTTTAAGATCAAAATACACAATAGATTAAACAAATACATTAAGTTCAAACTCCGAGAAAAAAGTAATCTAGAAACTAATTAGTAGGAAGTAAACATAAATTAGTTTGGAACTAAATACGTATTTGATATGCAAACTTTGGGGTTTTTTAAATTTTTTTTATAATTCCATTTTTAGAATTACCTTATTATTTGACAATTTTGTATTTAAAAATCCTACTATGATTTTACTAAACATATTCTATTTTTCCTTCCACCTATTCCCACATAGGAGATATATATATAAATGAGACTAAAGTTTCAGAGAAAAATATAATTAGATGATGGTAGACAAATGGTTCCTTAGAAAACAATGAATTTAAATGTAACCCTTTTTAGAGTGGGAAAGATTGTTTTGAGTCAATTTCTTCTCCTGAAATTCTGAGTTACCTTTTGGGAATCAGTAGTAAAATAATCAATACTCTTTTCTTATATAAAAAATCCCAAGATTATTTGACACTTGTCACCTAGAAAATTACTCTTTGAAAGATTATCAACAAATTCATTTAACTTTAAGACATATGAGAAAGTGACTTCCTCTCACTACAAGCAAGAGTGTCAATATATCAAGATTTCATAAGTGCAGGAATTGCCCTGAAATGGCAGAGCAATCCAAACAATAACTAAAGAGATGTCATATGGAATTGCCCAAGGCTGAGAGTTTATGATTACATATCTAGCAAATGTCAAAGGAAGGATCTGAATCCAAGTCATAAAGATAGATGGCAAGATCCAGATTTCAAGGTGGACATGACTTTAAAGGTTATTGAGTCCAACCCCCTTATTTTATAGATGAAGACATTAAGACATAGAGGTTTAAGTGTTTTTAATAGCTAGGGAAATATATGTGGTTCTTACTGGCATAAATAATTTACTCCCTGCATTCATTCTCATGACCACAGACTTCCATTAATCCTGTCTACTTCACTCTGTAAATTTAATTCAGTTTATTGGGTTCTTACTTGGAACAATGTATTGGAGTAGGTACTAAACTGTACGTTCTAAACCAATTTTTTTTTTGGTCATGGACCTCTTGGGTAATTCAGCAAAACTTATCTCCATAAGTTTCTCAGAATAATGTTTTGAAAAACATAAAATACATAAGATTACACTAAAATGCAATTATTAAAAATGTTTTAAATAAAATAACAACCAAGTTTATGGATGCTAGATTGTATTAAAATAAAAATATAAAAGACAAATTTCCTGTCCTCAAGGAGTTTGTTCTTTTAGGACTATGGTAAACAAAATTAGAGAATTAATAGAGAGGGGGGAAAAAACAATTTGATTAAATTATTCCAAATTTATCATTAAAACAATGAATTTATGAGTTTTTATAATTACTAATCCTCTTGAATCATACATGTTCTATAACATATTTCCAAATCATGTATGCTTACTTAAAAGAAAGGTGAATGAAAAATAAACCTTCCCCCCTCCCCCCAACTTATAAGAGGCTATTTCAATTAGCTGGATTACTTGAATGGAGTCAGATGGTCCAGCTCCCTCCTTCAGTCTGATATAAAACATACATGTACAATCATATTAAATATTATTCCATATGGTCAAAGAAAAATCAGAACAAAAGGGAAAAATCTTGTGAAAGAAAAAGAAATAAAAATAGTGAACTTCAATCTACATTTAGATTTCATAGTAATTTCTTTGGATGTGCTTAACATTTAATTACTTTAATTACTGCATTGCTTAGGAGAGCTAAGCCTATCAAATCAAGAAACCTACTCCAGGAAAAAAGTTTAAGTATTGATCAAGTAATCTAATGAAGACCTACAGTACTTCCACTCCAGAATTGAACAAGCGTGTATGTACACACAAACACACACACACACACACAAATCCAGGAAATTCCATGGGCAATAGGAAAGGAGGCTGCCAAGAAAACTACCATTCACATAGTCAAACAAAACATGAGGGTAGTTATCATAAAATTTGGAAGAGGACAAATTATGGCAGCAACCAGGATGGTGCCCTTACAGTTAAGAGGTATGTACAACTCTAAGAGGGACACTCTCAAAGCCCATCAATATCCCACAATCTGAACTTCAAAGATAACTGAGGGGAGTGTGCAATGTACTGAGAAGGTGGAGATCAGCCAAAAAAAACCAAACACCTCAAGGGTCTTGGCCACCCAAAAGTACAATAGGAGGCAAAAGCAGACCCAAAACAAAGCACTTGTTCATGAACTAAGCTTGAAAAGATGGATAAACACATCAAGATATAGATCACTATAAAGATGTATAATAGATCCAGATAACTGAAAAAAATCTAACTTAGAAGGAAAAAGTAACAATGAACAACTGCAAGCAGATCGACAGAAAACAATTAGGTCTTCTATAAGATCCTTTACAAAAATGAAGGGCTTAAAAAATACAATAAAATAGTTGGAGGAAAAAACTGGAAGATAAATAGTTTGGAATAGAAACTTGTCCAAGTAATGGACTCTATAAAAATCAGGATAGATCAAAACAAAAATCAAAAGATAGTAAGAAATATTAGCAAAAGAAGATGTTATGGAAACTGCTATATGACCTGAAAATGGGTTAAAAAGAGATAATTTTAAAATCATTGGTTTCCTGAAAAAAATGTATTTTTTTAATCCTGTATACTCACTCAGAAAATGATAAATGAAAATTGCCGAGATCTATCAGAACCTCAAGACAAAGTGAAAACAGAATCCATCAATTATCTCCTGAAAAAAACCCCAAGAGGATAAGGATCAGGAATATCAGTCAAATTCCAGATCAAAGAAAATATATTTCAGGCAGCCAGAAAGAAAAAGACCAATTTTAAAGGAATAAGTCAGGACCACACAAGACTTAACAACTTCTCCATAAGGAGAAGAAATCTTGGTATTCAATAAGACATAAGTTGACAACCAAGATTAAACCTATTCATAAAATTGATTAAAATTCTACAGGAAGAAATTGGATTTTCAAGAGAATTTTCAAGCATTTCTGATTTAAAAAAAAAAAAAAAAAAAAAGACCAGAGCTTAATAGAAATTCTGAAAGCCACACAAGCGTCAAGAGAAAAATAAAAGAAAAGGCAATGGAGATTATTTCAGAGAATCCTGAAAAGTATGAAAGAAGTGAGCAAAAAAGAATTAGCAATACAATGATAACAATGTCATTGAAACAATTTTGAAAGGCTTAAGAATTCTTATTAACACCATCAGGTCTCCAGGGGAGCTACATGAAAGATGTTACTCACATCCTGATGGAGAATTCAGACTTAATGTGCAGAAGGAAATTTTTTTGGTCATAATATGGATATATTTGCTCTACTATGCTATTACACAGGTTTTGATTTTCTTTTGTTGGTGAAAATGAAGGGGAGTAGCTATGGTGATGACAAAAATTCAAAGGAACAAAATTTAAAAGTGGACGACCATTTAACATTTTAGAAAATAAAATACTTTTTTCTTTTTTTTAAAGAAAGAAGAATGGAAAAGATTTCTTATACATGGTTTCAAATACAAGGTTTAATACTCCAATTTCTTTTTTGTGTTCTACTTTGTATATTGAAATGCTCAAATTTTGCCTTTGTAAATAAAGTTTATTACTGGCAGTAAAATTGATGAATGCCTGCAAGCTTGTCACAAGACAATTACATGTGGTAGAATGTCCTCTATGTTTTGACCTTAAAGTTAAAAGTTAAAGTTAAAGCTCAGATAAGCACTGTGTGTGTGTGTGTGTGTGTGTGTGTGTATGTTTATACATACACATACATGTAATGGAAGAAAAGTGGTACTAGAGAACAAACAGCTATCTTATATCTTTCATGAAATCATCAAATGAGGAGCTAGAAAAATATAAGTGCTCCAAAGACACCATTGTACTGTGGATCTTTCTGAAGCCAAAGAGAGTAGGAATGTAATACTTAGATGGGAGACTACTTGGGAATATTGAATGCTTTAAGTTTTTAGATTTTTAGTTTTAGTTTTCTATACTACAATGGTTATCATATTGGAGACAAAGTAAAAAACAATACAAGGTAATAGGGTGTTTTGGGGGGCAGCATAGCACAGAATAGGAATTCATCATACTGCAGGTTGTGAAGCCTGAACCAGAGTAAAATGAAATTGGAAAATATTTAACATAGTAAAAATACAACAGGATATATATATATATATATATATATATATATATATATATATATATATATATATATATATATATATATATATATATATATATCAACATGAAATTGGAGAATATTTAACAGAATAAAAGTCCAATAGGACATATGTCTCAGCAGGAATCTTTCCAGACAGCTTAGTGATCCCTGTTTCTATTTAAGCTTGACACCACTGGTTTGGTGAAGACCTAGTTCAAGTCCCACAAGACACCACATGGCTCTGGTAAGACCTTTAACTTTTTCTGGTCTCAATTTTCTCATTTATGAAAAGGAGGGAATGGCCTCCTGAGGTCCCTCTTTGTTCTAGATCTCTGATCATAGGACATAGCTACACTTCTTCCCTAGAGTTCCTTTCATCTTGCCTATAGGACTGAGATGAACTCCATTCTCTTGTTCTCTCTCCATGCTTAAGTGATCATAAAGGAGATAAGATATGAGTAGATTGAATCAATCCAATCCAGTACTGGAAAAATTTTAGACACACATTCCAGCAATGAGTCAATAGTGTCCAAAGATAGCATACTTACAAAGAAATAGTTATAAGCTGTATGTTATACAGCAAGCATAGGCTTTGGAGTGATAAAGACCTGAGTTCTAATCCAGTTTCAGACACTTTACTAATTGGGTGACCATAAGCAAGTAAATGGTTTGCCTCAGTTTCCTCATCTGTAAAATGAGTTAGAAAAGGAAAAGGCAAACCATACCAGGATCTTTACCAAGAAAACCCCAAAAGAGATTACAAAGAATCAGTCATAACTGAAATGACTGAACAATACCAATATGCCACCAAGCATGAAAATATTGTATTTATTTAGTTTTAAATTGGTATCTAGATGAAGTTAAAAATGAAGTCTGTAGGTTACTGTTTTCTTGCAAGAGTTAGGGAAACATCTTAATCCTGTTCTTGTCTAACAAATTCACACTCCCATTTTACCTGGTTTCTTTTGGTCCAGTTTGTTCTGGCTCAGTAAGAAGATTACTAGAGATTGACTAGCCTCCAAGGTCATCCTTATTTGTTACCTCTGATCTTCTCTTCAGCTCTGGATATTTAATGCAATGAGTTGTTACAAAGCTTAGCTTACTGTCACGTAGGAGAATTTCTATTGGCTTTTCCCACTTTCCTTAAGGTTTATTTTTGTTATATTGTCAAACCATTCATTGTAAGAGAAAATGGTAGGAAAAATTTGTTTTTTTTTAAAGTCACAAATATTACAAAACAATGGGAAGAGGAAACAAGGACAGTAATCCAAAGCTTTCTTTATGAACAAATCTTACTTTTCAAAATAATATCCTTATTTATTAAGAAAAAGTTCTGCTTTTGTCTTTTTTTTAAATGCCAGTATTTTATAGATTTAATACATCAAAACATCCCCAATGCAATGCTTCTCATTTTAGAAATCTGTCACTAAATATTCCTCAGATCATGTGATATCAAATCTTTCCACCTGGTTGAGAGCTTTTTACTCAATACAAAAAATGAAATCACACTTATTTTCAATAGGTCTTCACCAAACCAGTGGTATCAATAAAATGGCTCCCAACATAGATGAAGGTGGCACCTGCACATTTACAGCCTATCATACAATATTCTTTAACCATTCAAAAGCAAAAAAAAAAAATTTTTTTTAGTTAAAAACCAAGCATTAAATGCCTATTACATTCCAGGCGCCATACAAATATTATTTCATTTGAGATACATTTGAGTGTCAAGAGATTAAAGTAGCTGAAGAAATCCCCTCTAACTGTAATTGAGGGAGAACAATGGAGGTTTCATAGGATCATGGAATAAATAATTGTAAGGAAACTTAGAAAGCATCTAGTTCAAATCCTTTTATTTTGATTTAAATTTTTTTTTTCAATTAACAGGTATTTATTGTTTCTTCTTTCTATATTCTCCTTCAATGGGTAGAAGATGGGATGGGGGAGAATCTCTTGTAACAAATGTGCAGTCAAGCAAAATAAATTCCCACATTTGGTCAGACCCACAAAACTATTGTATTCTGTAACTTGAGTATCTTTTATTAGGAGGTAGGTAATATTCTTCATCATCAGTCCTTAGAAATCATGATCGATCAAAGAATATTAACAATTTTCAAATGATGAAATTAAAGCCACCCAATATCATATGAAAAAATTCTCTAAATCATTATTAATTAGAGAAATGCAAATTAAAACAACTCTGAGCTATCACCTTACACCTCTCAGATTGGCTAAGACGACAGGAAGAGATAATGATAAATGTTGGAGGGGATGTGGGAAAACTGGGACACTGATGCATTGTTGGTAGAAGTGTGAAATAATCCAACCATTTGAAGAGCAATTTGGAATTATGCCCAAAGCACTACAAAACTGCTTATACCTTTCATCCAGCAGTGCTACTACTGGGTGTGTATCCCAAAGAAATCTTAAGGGAGGGAAAAGAATCCATATATGCAAAAATGTCTGTAGCAGTTCTTTTTTGGGTGGCAAAGAATTGGAAAATGAGTAAATGTCCATCAATTAGGGAATGGCTGAATAACTCATGGTATATGAAAATAATAGAATATTATTGTTCAATAAAAATGATGAACAAGCTGATTTTATTTTTTAATTTCTTTTTATTTGTTTATTATAGCTTTTTTATTGACAGAACATATGCATGGGTAATTTTTCAACACTGTCCCTTTCAATCACTTCTATTCCAACTTTTCCCTTCCCTCCCTCCACCCTCTCCCCTAAATGGCAGGCAGTCTCATACATGTTAAACTATATCTTAAATACAATATGTGTGTACACATCCATACAGTTCTCTTGTTGCACAAGAAAAATCAGATTCAGAAAGGTAAAAATAATCCAGGAAGAAAAACAAAAATGCAAGTAGTCCACATTCATTTCCCAGTGTTCTTTCTCTGGGTATAGAGAACAAGCTGATTTTAGAAAGGCCTGGAAAGATTCATATAAACTGATGCTGAGCAAAATAAATAGAACTAAGAATATATTGTACACAGTAACACCGAGATTGTGTAATGATCAACTTTGAAAGACTTGGTTCTTCTCAGCAGTTTAATGATTCAAGGCAATTCCAATAACTATGTAGATTGAATGTAAATCAAAACATGCTATGTTCACTTTTTTCCTTTTTCATATTTTTTTCTCTCTCATGGTTTTTCCCTTTTGTTCTGATTTTTCTCTCCCAACAAAATTCATAAAGAAATGTGTATTTAAAAAAATTAAAATTAATGTACATGTTTAAGCAGAAAAAAAAAAAGAAAGCAATAAAAGGGGGGAGGGGAAGAAACAGGACTTGAATCCATTAAAAAAAAAATTATGGTTGATCATTGCACTGATCAGAGTTCTTAAGTGTTTCAAAATTGTTTTCCTTTAAAATATTCTTATGCATGCTATTTTCTTTGTTCTCCTCACTTCCTTCTAATTAACTACTACAAAAATTCTCTGAACTTGCCCCTCTTCCACTATTGATGGTATTATTACATTTATATGCCATAATTTACTCAATTCCCCAGTTGAGAGATACCTCCTTAGGTTCCAATTCTCTGCACTGCATGCTATAAGTATTTTTCCTTTCCTCTTTCTCAGTCTCTTTAAGGCAGGTCTAGTAGATATATCACTGGGTCAAAAAGAATGCAAATTTCATTAATTTTTTGAGAGTCACCTAGAGACAGCTAGATGATGCCTGCAATGCATAGAGTTCTGGATAAAGTTAGGAAGAAATGAATTGGAATCCTGCTTTAGAAATTTACTACTTCTGTAGGACTCTGAGCAAGCTCCTTAACCTACCTCTGTTCCAAAAGTTCTTCATCTGTTAAAAAAAAAAGGCTATGGTTGATATGAGGATCAAATGAGATAACATTTGTGAAGTATTTTGCAAACCTTAAAATAATATCTAAATGCTGGCTTTATTACTGTTATTATTAATATTTCAGGGCATAATTCCAAATTGTTTTCAAGAATTATTAAAACAATTTAAAGTCCCACCAACATTGCATTGATGTTACTGTTTTCCTACAACTTCTCCAAGATATATTATTTTTCCATTTTTCTTTGGAGTCAACTTTGCCAATCTGATGAATGTAACACACAGAAATATTCCCCTTGGTTTTCACAGAGGCACAGAGAAATCAAGTGATTTCTGCATGATCATTCTGCCATTTTCCCAGACTAAAAGGCAAACTTAGAATGAGCACAGGGTCTGGTCTGAAGCCAGGCACCCAGTCCTTAATGAATAGGCATAATTAGCCTATTTCTTTCCAGCATGAAATCCTCCCTGAGTTACAAAGACAGAGAGATAGAGGAAAGTCTTGCTGTAAATAAGACCCTGAGTTTGAGACCTGATTCTAAAATGTTACTAGATTTATGACCATACTAACAGGCCAGTCATTTAATCACTCTGCCCCAGGGAGCTCCTTAACAACTTAAGTTGCCTTAACACTATAAGTAGTGGAGGTGTTTCCAATTTGCATCAATGGAAAGACTTGCTGCATTAAGAATTCCCTGCACTAATTAATTCATTTCTTTCTCATCTTCCAGCCTCTTCATCAAACACAGACTTGATGCTACTCTAAGTGTATAGTATAGGCACTATAACATGCTTAATAGGACTTAGCTCCAGAGTTTTCCAACATTTGATGTGGAGTTATTTTTTAATTTCCTCATAGCCTCATTATTATTGAATAGGTCAGTAGGAGAAAAAAAGTAATGTTTCAGGACATAAGCTACTAACAGAGGGTAGAAGGAAATGCTGGTGGCCATCCCACCTTCTCCACAAAAATACGTTGTGGAGAATCAGCCAGTTTAAGCATTTATTAATGTTCAATAATATTACATTAATACATAGTAATGCTTATAATGAGAGGAAGATTCAGCAGCAATCAGTTTGGGAATCCACCAGATAAATCTTGAAGCTCTGATAAAAGAAAAACCCATCTACTAACCACCTACCTCCTTCCTGAACTGATTAAAGTCCCATTTAAATCCACACCTACTATGATCCCTGCCTCATGACAATCCTTTCCTCACTATATGGTCCCCACCTCTTCGCAGCTTTTCATTATTCCAAAAGGAACCAGCTAATCTGGTTTGCTCTCTAGTAAGTTTAATTGGGGAGATGACACAAGAGCTGACCAGTAAAGGAAGGAAAAGATCTCAACAATTTAAAAGTTGTGGGGAAAATTCATTCCAGTCATGGCAGTCTATATGACAAAGAGCTTGGGAAATACAAATGCAGGAGAAGAAAGTATGAGGAAAACAAATGATTGGCATGAAAAGTGATTGAAGAGGAATAGCATAAATAAAGTCTGGAAAAATAAATCAGAACCTTGAATGCCAGGATAAGAATTTTGTATTTCACTTAATAGTCAACATGAAGTCATTGGAAGTTTTGATCAGTGAACAATATGATCAAACCCAGTGCATCAGAGAAGACTAACTGGTGGTTGTGTGAAGAAAATAATGGAAAAATAATGTAGAAGGAACAAGGGTAGTGCTAATGAAGGCCCTGAACCAAGATGGTAAGCAGTGGGAATGGAACAAAGGAAAAATAGGGGAGAAAGACTGAACAGTGGTACTGATAAAATTTGGCAAAGAAAGGCCAAAGACGTTACATGCAGAAAACTGTTAAGATAAGATTTGTGTCTTCTTTTATTCCTGGAATCTGTATTTTCTCCACTTAACTTCACAAAGAAGAAAGTTAAGAGGCAATTTATCACATCAGCATCCACCTTCAAGCTAAGGGATTTCTAACCCTAGGAAAAGAACCAAGTATCAGCTTCCACCAAAGCTTTCAAGAACTATTAAATGCTACCCAATAAAACCACAGAATTTCAGTATGAGAAGGGATAAGCATATTTAAAAATGAGAGAAATAGATACAAAATAATTTCCTTAGGGAAAGCTCATAACCCTTCTGGGCCTCAGTTTCCTGATCTATAAAAATTCAATTTGATTTAATTTAACAGACATTTACTAAGCAGAGTATCTTGGAGATACAAAGTTTGGGTAAGAGAGTCCCCAGAAAAAGGGAATTTAATTAGATGATCTTTAAGGTTTCAGCCTGTTCTTAGATTCACCAACTTTTCCTGGCTATATCAATTATTAAGGACACCAACAGTATCAACAATGTACTTGAAATTCTTACCAAAATCACAAGAGAAAAACAACAACAACAACAAAAAACTTTGTCCTATCTTTATCTAAGGAATAAACATACATCCATGCAATCATAGGTTAAGACTAAAAAAGAAAAAAGATTGTAGAGGGATATTATTGTCAATAAGTTAGAAAGAAGTTTCTAAGTGGTGATGGGAAAAAGGGGGACTTCTCTCTGAATACCAATAAGAGCCTCAGAAACTATAAACAAACACAAGGACAAACAGGATAATAGTTCTATGATTCTTATCTTAGGATACAATTTTAGCCAGCTTGCTTTAAAAAGAAAATCTTTAACAAAAAACAAAATGTTGTTACAAGAGACAAACATTTCACAAGTGCTCACAAAAAAATGACTCACCATAACACAAAGTACTTTGTGAAGCTTTGAGAGATCACAGCCTTGCAGGAAGTAATACTACTTTACCACTTCTTATCAGTAGCATAAAGCTGGGCCATCACCAGTTGTCTTGACTTATGTCTGCCCCTGGACTCTGATAACACTGGAAGAGAGAGTGAGGCTGATGGCTTTGCACAGCTCTGCCTCACTTAAATCCAATTCACTTGCAAGTCAAAACATCACCCTCCTGATGTCATTGGTCCTCTTGAAGAATGAAGGACAAACAACCAGAAACACAAAACTCTCATTTTCCTCGAGTAAAATTACTATAAAGCATTTCAACAAATCTTTACTGACTTTCCATTTTTAATTTCTTTCTTTTTTCTTCTTCTTCTTTTTTTTTTTTGGTTACTCTTTTGGAGCTTAAGAAGTTAAAAGAGACACACAAAAACACAAATCTATCTGTGATTCCTCTAAAGCACAGGTATTAAGAGAGAATTTTTCATATGTAATATAACCACTTCTGAGCCAAAAATCCTACCTTTTTTATTACCTAATCCCAACACTCAATTCCCAGCTTCCTGAATTCAGAGAATCTACATCTCTTAGTAAATCTGTACTATTAATAATATTTATCTGATTCTCCTTTACTAGAACTCATTAGAGATAGAAGATATCAATTATAACATCCACTTTTGCACACAGGTTGCTGGAAGAAAAGCACTATGTATAGTCAATTAATTTCATATAGTACTTCATAAGTGTAGTACCTTCAACCTTACAAAGATCAAGGCTATAGGAATCTTTGCCTCTGATGTTCAAGCAAATCTAAATCAATGTGATTAGGAAATTCAAAAAGTAACCCAGGAATCCTGGTCTTAATACTGTTTAGGAAGTACATGATGAAATAGATGGCCAATGGAACTGGTGCTAATATGAGGAACTAAAGGTAATTTTTAGTAGTAGTATCTCTTGCCAGTACACCTTTATCTTTTAAAAATTTCACTACTTTTGGTCACAAAATTAGAGATGTTTCTGAAACCTACTCTACTAGGTAGAAAAGTACAAAATCAGTCCACATACAGATCAAGAAACATAGGAGTGCAACATCTAATATTTTAAGAGCTTACTGTGGTAAATTCTGGAGGAGATAACAAACTTTCTCCTGGAACTGACAGTTGAGGAGTAGAATAAAAAACCAATCCAAAGAGTCATGATACACATTATCATCTAGATGAAGCATTTGAGAACCACAATACAAAATGTTATGTGCAGGAAGCAGGATGAGAAATCAGGGAAGATTTCAGTAGAATTCATCTGATTATAGATCTAGAGCTAGAAGGGACATCATTTTACAAAAGGGGGAAATTGAGGCAAATTAAGTAACTTGGCCAAGGCCATAGTCTTTTTTTCCCCCCAAAAGCAATCGGAGTTAAGTAATTTGCTGAGTCACACAGTGTCTAAGATCATATTTTACCGAGGCCCTTCTCATTCCACTGAGCTACCAAACTGTCCTCATAGAGTATTTTAAATGATTCAATCAACAGGCTGAAATGGTTAGGAAAACTAAGCTCTACTTTCCTATGACTATATGAGCCTTCCTTTAATTCCCTCTAGCTAAAGATGATCTCTAATATCTCAAGTTTTTTCATACCATCTAGTCTCTTTTTGACATTTATGCTCAAGTTTATATAATAGTTATTTGTCATCCTCTATACTAGAATAATAGCTTTTTGGAAGAAAAGACCATATCATACCTTATCCTTTCCCACTAATTTCTCTCTTGAAAATCTGGGCTTCCTCACACCTCTTCAGTTCAGTTGTGTGTAATTCTTTGTGACCCCATTTAGGGTTCTCTTGGCAAAGATACTGAAGTGATTTGCCATTTCCTTTTCTAGCTCATTTTGCAGATGAGGGGAGTTGAGGCAAACAGACTTAAGTGATTTGCCCAAGGTCACACAGATAATAAAGGTCTGAGAAAGTATTTGAACTTAGAAAGAAAAGTCTTCCTGATTCCAAGTCAGTGCTCTAACCACTTTACCACCTAGCTGCCCTTCATAATCTTGATACCACAACCCAGTCCAGTCTTATTTCATATTATTCACATACTCTTTATTCCAGTCAAATTTGCCTGTCCATAATATTCCAAGGCTTACGTGCCTGTCTTTGTACAAATAATTCACCGAGTATGTAATGTACTTCCTCTTCACCTCGACCTCGAACTCTAATTTTATCCTCACAACAATCCTAAGCGGTAGATGATATTGTTATATCCATTTCAGAAATGAGCACACCAAGACCTATATAGGTTAGGTGACTTGCCCAAGAGCACACGGTAATAAACATTTGAAAGGTCACGTATGAGCTCAGATCTTTCAAACTCCACATTCAGGACTCTATCCATTGTGTCACCTCGAAATAATTATCTCCAAACTGGAAAATACCTCAGCTGTTATCTAATCTAACACTGCAACTGTTGAGATGTTATCAAGAGAAGTAGATTAATATTGTTGTTAAAATCCTTTACATCTCCATGCTTTCCCAAGCAGGTTAGAAACTTCTAAAGACCCACAATATGTCTTAACACTTCTACTAAGAGTGGGATTCAATCTAATGACACACTTCGAGAGATATTTCATTGCGGTAGTAGAAATGATGATAGAAGTATAGGTATCATCTCTATGACAGAATCTCTTGTCCCCTTCTTAGGGATGCTAGATAATGGCAAAATCTTCCAGAGTCTATCTACCTTTAGTTTTTTCTACAACCAGTATTAACATTTGGAAATTTCCTAGAGGAGACACTTTTTTAGAAACCCTCCTAGTGAAGATTTGTGATTCCCCAAACTCCAAGATCAATAGATTCATCTGACTGTGTCTCTGGATTCCTTCAATTCCTGATGAAAGAACATAGTTAACTTGTTATAAAAATAACTGATATTTACATAAGATTTGCAAACATTATCTCATTTCTTAAAGCAAAGCAGTGAGACAGGTACTATCCGTATCCCATTTTGTGTAAAGTCTCAAGATAGCTTATGTTACTTGACTAATAGTCACATCAAAATTAATGGGATTTGAACAGAAGTTTTCTTGATTCCTGGTTCAAGACTCAGGAAGAAAAAAAAAATTACAATTAGTTTCCCATCCACACAATGGTGCAATGTATTATTGTCACACTACAAATAACAAAAAAATCTATCCTAAAACTTTTAGAAATAATAATAAAATATAAAATATCTAATCTGAAAGAATTTAGAAGTTAGCAGAAATGAAATACAAATCCACTCCTTTCTCTTTATATTTGTTTAGTTCTGAAACTATTCAAAACTTTATATCAGTTCTTTTTAAAAATTGAGCTATTTAAATAGGAATCAGGAATATGATATATACCTATTAAGAATATTCTAACTTCAGAGTGCAGCTAAAAAAAAAATCTTAAAATTCAATAATCTGATAAATTATGAGTCAAAATAATTAATGCTTTAAAGACTTGTAGATAGAGGAGAGTTAATACCCAAACAAGTCTAATCATTTGTTTTAAATCCAAATTGGCAATTGTCAGTAAAGGTTCTCATAAATCCCAAGGAAAAACTCTATTTAATCTGTACCACAAAGAGCAATGTTCAAAATGAATTAACATCTAAAGATACCTGAAAGATTATTTACTTATCTAGGCTTTCATTGTTTCAAGCTTCTTCCTGGAAAATTAATCCTTTTGCTCCTAAATTTAGTTAAGAACAGTATAATAGCAAAAACCTAACTCCCTAAAACTACAGACATGTGATTAACCATTGTGAATTAGACCATCCATTTTTATCTGTTATCATCTGACTATCCTGAAACAATTTCATCTGGTCACCTAAAAACTCTCTTCCTTTGGATACTGGCTTTAAATTCTACAAAAACTTAATTAAGCAAGTACCATGACTCCCTTGTTTAATATTTTTTTTAACTTAGCAAAAGAAAGAAAAGAGAAAATAAAACAAAGTACTAATTTGTATTACATTCTTTGAGTAGTGGCAACACTCTTAAGTTATATTGTATCTAAGGCCTTAAAAGATGGCTTTATTATCCATTCACAAAATCCAACCCATTTAATACAGCATTACAGTAACAGTTTCTGAAGATGTTAACTCTACCAAAACATTAACTGTTCCTTCCCCATTCATTTTAATGAAATGTTTGCCTCGTATATACCTGGTCATCTCAACAGATTCTTATAAAATAGAAAGTAATTTCAGCATTTGATTTTATATTACTCTTTATGCCAGCACACTTAACCAAAGTCAAAAATCAGAATGGAGCCGATAGTTTTAATAAACACAGTTTTATGAAAATCACAATTTCTCCTTTGTGCTTAGAACTTGAAGCCTGGTCCTTTCTCTAAAGTAACCTGTCAGCAGAATTAAAAAAAAAAAAAAAAAAAAAAAAAACTGGCAAGGGCAGAAACAGTATGCTTGCACAAATATTACCAGCCATTCACTTGAATTTTTAATTTGTTTTCACAACAAAAATTATCTACACAATCAGAAGCTTATTTACACTTGTCTATCATTTTACTGTACAGTATCTCGTTTGACCTTGGCAATGCTCTTGTGAGGTTGGCAGTGCCTCATTTTACAGATAAGAAAACTGAGGCTTAGCATTTTAGTGATTTTTATATACCTGCACAAGGTACAAAGCAAGGATCCAGGCATGAAGACAAATCAACATTCTACTGGGAAGGTAAGAGTAATCAAATAAATCAATGCTAAGGATGAGGTTAAACTCTAACTCTAGTCTTCAAGTGTAAAAAGCAAGAAAAGAATAACTGTCCTCTAGTATATAGTTTTATGAAGTCCATGGTTTTCATTCTCTAATGCCAGGGCAATTTTCAAAAATTCAAATACATCAATGAATAAAAAAATATCCATTTGGCTTTTTTGAGGGACAATATAGTGTTCCAGAGTGCTGAATTTGGAGTCAGGAAGACCGGTGTTCTAATTCTGCCTCAGGCATTTTTTTTTTTTTTTTGACCACAGGAAAGTCAAATCAGGTCTCTAAGCCTTAGTTTCTTCAACTGCAAAATGGGACTCTTAATACTCCTACTATCAACTTTATAGAATTGTTGAGAAGATCAGATAATATTTGTAAAGTGCTTTAACCAAGTTTATAGCATTATTAAAAATGTATTTTTTTTTAATCTTAGTTTGAAAATTACCATCAGCCATCTTAACCTGGAAAGCCATCCTGACCAGGAAAGCACAAATATGTGCTAAATTAAAATAATAAAAGTTTCATCAGTTATTGCTACTCTAAATGATTAACAGTAAAGTAATTCTATCCACTTTTTTATGGAATTAGATATTGCCAATCAAAGGGTAGATAAGTTGTTTTAGGCAAATGTTACACTTTGAACTCATACAAGAGACTATTTCACCTATTGAGCTACAGAGACAGGCAGAGAGCTGGCTTTAAGGAGGTATAATAAGCTTAATTGTTGTATATATCCTGAGGCATGCAAAAAGAATGGCTAGCCCAAAACAAAGGGATTTTCAGTATCATGTACAGTTTTTAGACAAAGAACATTCAAAAACCTGCAGCTGGCTTATAAAACTAGGAATTTCAAAAAGATAAGTTTCAAGTGGAGTGACCTGACATGCTAGAGCACAGAAAAAGATAAACACTAGAAATCTCTCAGTACATCTCCCACTTTCAAGTTTAGAAAGGAAAAAAAAAAAAAAAAAAAAAAAACCATGAATCAGACACGGAAAAGTAGCATGCCCAAGCCATTTTCAAATTATTTGTTCCAGTCAACAACTTATCACAAACTATAAGAAACAGGTAAAGAGTTTGTTTTTATGCATGGTTGTAAAAAACAATAACATCAGACTTTTGTCCAATCCATTCTCCCCACACAAACCTGTTATTTTGTTGTAAATGCTGTAAAACACTTAATTCATAACAACCTTACAAATCAGAGATGAACATGACTAAACTGAAGAGCACCTGGCTTTTAGAATACAGTTTGTCCTATAGACATAAATCTGGCAACTTTTTAAAGATGACATGCTCCTTCACTTGGGTCCAAGCTTTTCCCCTCTTCGGCCCCAACCAAACGCTTCCTTCTCTCTTCTTTACTTACTAAAGGTAAGAAAAGGAGAGAAAGGAGCTGGAAAGTGTTGTTTAAAAGAATAAAGGATAAAGCTTCTAGGATAAAGGGGTGAATTTTTTAAGCGAGGCTTTGACATTATTTGCTCCTTCTGGGAGTCCGAGGATTTTTTTTTTTTTTTTTTTTTTTTTTTTTACTGTGGGTCTATCAGTGAAATGTTTAGCAATCTGACGCATCAGTTTTTAGAAATCATATCAAGCAGCCCCCACAACTGGGAGCTATCCCTATTATCCATCCCCTCCATTAAAACAAACAAACAGCCGGGGGCGGAGGGGGGGCAGAGAAGCCTGAGGGTTAGAAAGGAGGAGATACTCCGAAGGGGGATAGAAATTTGTTGTTTATGTTAGGGACTTGCGGAGAATAGGGAGGATGGAAGAAGGGAGGAAGGGAGGCAAGAGAAGCGTTAGAGAAGGACAAAGATACCTCCCTTACCCTTCAGGTTACCTCTCCAGACAGACAGGAACAATATCACCCCCAGGGATCTGGAAGGACCGTGGCCCTAGCTGCAGCCACAGCTTGGCAGGGATGGGCAAGGCTCTCTCAGGGCGTCCCCCCCCCCGCCCCCCGCAAACAAACAAACAAACAAACACAAAGACAATCTGCTGCTGCTTCTTGCTCTGAGCAGAGTTGGGACTAGTAAGGGAGGACATGAGAGAGGCAGCCGGGAGGGGAGCGGGTGGGGGGGTGGGGAAGAGGGGCCGGAGGACTGGGCGAGGTGTGCATCTCTGCAGGACTCACCTCCTCCTCCTCCTCCTCCCTCCTCTTCTTTCCTTCTCCTTCCCCTTCTCCTTCTTCCTCTCCTCCTCCTCCTGCTCCCTCGGAGGCTGCTCGGCTGCTGCCGGCTCCTACCTCCCCTCGGACTGCAGCCGTCTGTGTGTGCGTGCGTGTGTGCGGGTGCTGGTGTGCTTGTGTGTGAGTGTGAGTGCGTGTGCCCGTTCGTCTCCCAGTCGGCTCACTTCCTCCCTGGCTCCCCCCTCCTCCTCCCACTCTCTCTCTCCCCCTCCCTCGCTCCGCCTCCCCGGGAGGTGGGGACTCGCGAGCAGGAGCCCATTCTCAGAGCTGCCTCCTCGGAACCAATTCTCGCGAGCTGGAGTAGCCCCCTCCCCCCAAAGACTCCCCCACCCACCCCTTTTCCATCTCCTCCCCTCGCCCCCACCTCTCCCTTCTCTTCCCCCTCCTCTGTGGGACTGAAAGCACCAGAATCCGTGTGTGGCAGCCCTCTCCGGCCCGAGCCACCCGTCATTCACCCAGCTCTGTGGGCCTCCCCTTCTATCCGGGGCCACCTGGCTAAGTCAAAACCTGAGCGGGTGCCCTGGGGCGGCGAGTTGGACTCGCTCACCTCGCAGCCCGGCCCACGGATGCCCTCCCTCTCTTTCTTAAAGCGAGTCAAACTACTTTCTTGGGTGTAAAGTTCAAGAGAGGTAGACACTGGACATGATGTGACAGCACCACCACACGCTTGTGCCCCGGTTTTTGTTTGGTTTTGGTGGGGAGTTTTTGTTAGGGGGAGGGGGAGGTTTTTTTGAAGTGTAAAATTTCCGAGCCAGAAACATCTCTGGAAGGCGTCGAAATGGAAACTCTCATTTGATTTCTCAAGAACATTTATTTTTGAGGAAACAAACAAGGCTTAGGGAAGCTTGAGAGTCAGAAATTCTAGAACTTTTAAATTATGTTTTGGTATTTTTTTTTCAATTATCAAACATTTTTAAAAAATCTTTTACCTCCCAGTAACTAAAACAACTCGATTACAAGCGAAATCCAGCTTAACTACTCTGATCAATACAGTCATCCAGGTCAATTTCAAAGATTTTATGATAGAAATGCCAGACATCTCCAGAGAAAGAATTGACTAATTATGAGTGCAGATTGAAGCATAGTTTCTTTCACTTCATATTTCTTATCCCTCCCCCCAAATAGTTAATGTGGATATGGTTTACATAACTTCATTATGTAATAGGTATTATATCTTGCCTTCTCAATGGGGAGAAGAGGGGATGGAAAAAATTCAAAAATAAAAATAATTTTTTAATTGGAAAAAAAAAAAAACCCAGCATGGTCAAACCAAACAAATTCCCATCATTGGCCAGGTCTAAAAAATAGGTTTCTGTTTCTACATATTTAGTCTGGCAACTCTTTGGTAGGAAGTAGGGTCCCTATTGATCATTGCACTGATCAGAGTTCTTAAGTAGAAGACCATATGTTAGCTCTGCCATCCTTTTAGTTATATGACTTCAGATGTGCCGTGAGGGAAGAAAATGAGCATTTATGTAAACCTACTGTTTGCCATACTATGTGCTAGTTCCTTTCTATAAATGTCTCATTTGATCTTCCTAATAACCTCTGTAAGTAAGTATATTTGCTTGCCTATAAAATGAAAATCTTTTCCTTGTCTCCATAGGAAGATTTAATCAATCAAAAAGCATTTTTTAAACACTTTCATTTTATTGTGCCAGGTGTTAATAATACAAAGATAAAGAATGAAACAGTGCCTGGGATTAAAGAGTTTATCATCTCAAAGGAGGAAATAATATACTGCAAGAACATAAAAATATGTTAAAGCAAAAATAGCAACAAAATCAATTCACATTTAAAGGGAATGGGCGGGGAGGTGTGTGGTAAAACAAATTAGCAGTTCATAGGATCTGTATGTGTAATAAAAAATGTGTAATAAAACTCTTAATCTACTTTATAGAAAATACTAAAAGGCTATTGTTAGGATTACTAAGTGAGAACTGAGGTTGTCTGGATGGTGACAAGGTGAGAATTCAGGTTTTCTGGACAATTACAAGGTGAGAACTCAGGTTGACTTGATAGAGGGGGCAAGCTCATTGGCTGGGGTGGTTCTTCCCAGAAGCCCTTGCATTATCCCACGCCCATTCTCTGGGAGGATAAAAAGAGACAGCACTGGGCGCAGAGAGCAGATCGGCCTGGAGAAGGATAAGAGCTGGAGGAGATTCAAGAAGAAGACTTTGCTTTACATCTGGTTGACGGGGCTCTCTGCAGGAAGGGAAGTCACTTCTAAGGACAAGAGTTAACAGCAACTACATGGAGACAACGGTTCACTACAGGAAGAAGAATCTGTCGGAAAGATTTGAGTAGACACAGCAGATCTCTTCCCAGAGAGTGATCCGGCAGCTTCTAGAGACGACAGCTCGCTACAGCTATGAAAAACATCCTTCAGAAAGATAGAATGTCAAATATCACATGATAACCAAAACAAGGTTAGGTTGATTAGATTATAGATTGGTACGGTTTGTTTTGGGGAAATGCTGACCTTTGGGCAAGCCAAAAAGGTATAATTCCTAAAGGCTCCTAACCATCCTATCCCTGACCAAGTATTAAAGTTCTTATAAAATACACAATGTAGTAGGAGCAGCATTTTTTCCAAAAAGGGCAGGCAAATTTTTATCTTAAAAAGCAATGAAACCACCCTTGATATTTAAAATGTGAGGACTAAGGTTCATTGGGCCCTTCTGATCTGATGAGGAAAGCTGCACAGAAATGAATCAGTCTCACACAGAAAAACCAGATCTAAACTATTAGAAAAATATCAATTGCTCATGGATAGGATGAGCTATTATAGTAAAAATGACAATTCTGCCTAAATTGATCTGCTTTTTCAGTGTTTTACCAAACTGCCAAAAAAAATTACTAGAACTAAAAAAAAAAATAACAAAATTCATCTGTAAGAACAAAAGGTCAAGAATATCAAGGGAATTAATGGGAAAAAAAATTTACAAAGAATGGTGGCTTAGCAGTACCAAATCTAAAACTATATTATAAAGCAGCAGTCATCAAAACCATTTGGTATTGGTTAAGAAATAGAGTGGTGGATCAATGGAATTGATTAGATATACGGGACACAATAATCAAGATCTATGATGATCTAATAATATTTGATACCCCCCCCCCCACCAAAAAAAACAAAACAAAACAAAACAAAAACAACTTCCAGCTTCTCAAATAAGAACTCACTATTTGACAAAAATTGCAGGGAAATAATGTTAGAAACTCAACATAGACCTACATCTCATACCAAAATAAGGTTAAAGTGAGTATATGATTCGAGCATAAAGGATGATAACATAAACAAATTAGGAGAGCAAGGAGATAATTTACCTATCAGATCTTTGGAGAAGGGAGAAATGCATGACCAAAGAAGAATGAGAGAACATTATGAAAGTCAAAATAGATAACTTTGATTACATTAAATTTAAAAGATTTGCACAAACAAAACCAACAGAAACAACATTAAAAGGGACGTACAAAGCTGGGAAAAAATCTTTACAACCAGTGTTTCTGATAAAGGTCTCATTTCTAAAATGTCAAATTTATAAGAATATAAGTCATTCCCCAATTGATAAATGGTCAAAGGATATGAACAGACAATTTTCAGATGATGAAATTAAGGCCATCTATAGTTCTATGAAAAATGCTCTAAATCACTTTTGATTAGAGAAATGCAAATTAAAACAATTCTGAGATACTACCTCACAACCCTCAAATTAGCTAAGATGACAAGAAAAGATAATGATAAATGTTGGAGAGGGAAAACTGGGACACTAATGCATTGTGCTGGAATTGTGAAATAATCCAACCATTTGGAGAACAATATGGAACTATGCCCAAAGGGCTATAAAACTATGCATACTTTTTGACCCAGCAGTGCCATTACTGGGTCTGTATCCCAAGGAAATCTTAAAGGAAAGAAAAGGACCCATATATATATAAAAGTTTGAAGCAGCTCTTTTTGTAGTAGCAAAGAATTGGAAAATGAATAGATGCCCATCAATTAGAATGGCTGAACAAGTTGTGATATATAAAGATAATGAAATATTATTGTTTTATAAAAAATGAACAAGCTGATTTTAGAAAGGCCTGGAAAGATGTATATGAACTGATGCTGAGAGAAACAAGTAGAACTAGGAACATTGTACATAATAACAGCAAGAATGTGCGATGATCAACTATGAAAGACTTGATTCTTTTCAGAAGTTCAGTGGTCTAAAGCAATCCCAATAGACTTTGGACAGAAAATGTCATCTGCATAAAGAAAAAGAACTAAGGAGACTGAATGTAGATCAACACATGTTATGTACACTTCTTTTTTTTTTTTTTTTAAATCTCTCCCATGGTTTTTCCCTCTTGCTCTCATGATTCATTAAATAATGTGTATTAAAATAATAAGTTTACTAGAAAAAAAATTGTTGTTCAATTTTTAGTTAGTTAGTTCTAGCACTGAGCCTGAACTAAGCCTGAATCAAAATACATCACACCTCTCCCCCCAAATAAAAATACAAAAAGAATTTTCACTTTGTCTTAAAATGTCACAATGTATGAAGTTTTCATTGCTCCCAGAAAAACTCATTCAGAGAATTCAGTCCTAGAATTGAGTGGTGGTTAATATAAGATCTACTAGTTTGGAAAACATAAAAAGAGACAGAGAGAGAGAGAGAGAGAGACAGAGAGACAGAGAGACAGAGAGACAGAGAGACAGAGAGACAGAGAGACAGAGACAGAGAGGGAGGGAGGGAGGGAAGGAGAGAGACAGAGACAGAAAGAGGGAAGGAGGGAGGGAGGGAGGGAGAGGGAGAGAGGGAAGAAGAAAAGAGATCTCTATTCAATGGGTTTTTTCCCCTCTCACTTCTGTTCCTTTTCTCAAGATTGTAGTGTGACAATGAAATCAATGCTGGAGCCTGGCTTCCATCTTTCTAGCAAGATCTCAGCTTCTTAATTCTTGCTATGGAATCAAGTTGTCTTGTATTCATTGCTAATAGCCAGGTGGAAGGAGAAAGAAATTTCTTTCCCTTTTCTGTTTTCTCCAAAAGATGCCCATGAAAAGATGAAAGTCTTTATTGAGAGTTGGATTTTCCTCCATAATAAACTTTCCTCTTAACTAGTTCCTCGGCCTAATTACTAACATAGCTGGTTTTCTACTTTTTAAGCTCTCAATTTTTTCATTTTACCAACATGAGTGAGGAAACACAAGCGGGGGCAAATCTATTGTTTGTTCCAAACCTCAAACTAGTTTTCTGAACCTTTTATATAAAAATAAAGCCCTCATTGTCTCTGTTATCTGCCACTTACCTGGTGTAATTTCATTAAGTAGATTTGGATTGATCTTTGTTCCTCTAATCTATACCCCAAGTAAAACATTTTGTCCAAAGACATAATCTCATTCTCTTTATCAAATTCCTATTTCTAAACTCTACCCTCAAAATCATCACCCAATAACTGGGCAAATTAATGAAACTTCAAGTGTGCATCCAAATGAGAAGAGATGGAAAGGACTACTACATTGGATGGACTATGTAGTTTATAAAGTGAGGTTTTTATACACAAACTCTCCAACAGGTTTTTGAGGGTTCTTGACCTGTAGATAGCAAAGAGTCATTATTATGTATGCTTAGAAAGATGATTATTAATGGGATCATTTGAAATAATTATCACTTTCTAAACTTAGAGAGCAAAAGTTGAAAATTATTCCCACAGGTACAAAATAGTCATTTAACACCTGGATTAGTTAAGTACTAAAGCTGTAGGAATTCTAGCACTTGGGGCAAAATCAGCGAATTATGAGGGAAAGGAGAAAAGGGGGCCTCTAAGGTGGAATTTTTCCTGTGTCTTGTTGAAGTAACCTATAGACAGGAGTCATGGGAGTTAAAGCCAAGAAGTTACGAAGGAAGAGAGAGTCATTTGCATAAATGTCCATAGATATAGGCAACAATGATCTAGATAGGAAGGAGTGAACTTTAAAAGAGCAGACATAGTTGCTAACTGGTGATAGCAGAGTGAGGTTATGAAAAAGTGTCGAGTTAGAGCGAAAAACATTCTGGGTCCTGGAGATAGCTTAGTCTAGAGATAGAGTACTAGAATTGGAAGTCAGGGTAACAGATCAAATCCTAGTTCTCCCACTTAACTTTAGTAACATGAGCAAATCTTTTTTTTTCCCCCTGTGGACTTCATTTTCCTTCATTGTATTTAGCAAGTTACTGCTCCATTGGCCATTCAACATTCTAGAGTACCTTGATGGGTTGGAGCATATTTCTTCCCTAATCCATTGATTTGAATCCCCATTGGCTGTATTTTCCCTATTATTAGGTACCAATCTAGTTTACTAATTCATTTTAACCATTTTATATCAACTAGCTTTTATAAAAAGATATTTATTTAAAAATAGTAAGTAAAAAAGTACAAACATTTGCCCCAACACCTCAAGGGTAGATTCTTACTTTAAGTAAGAATAATCTTAGGGGCAGCTAGGTGGCATAGTAGTTAGAGCACCAGCCCTGGAAACAGGAGGACCCGAGTTCAAATCTGGCTTCAGACACTTAACCCTTCCTGGCTGTGTGACCCTGGGCAAGTCACTTAACCCAATTGTCTCAGCAAAAATAATCATCATCATCTTAGTCTCTGGAGAAGAGTAAACTCAAAACTTAGCTCATTTCCTTTATAGCATTGGTACATCAAGTCTCTATTCAGATGAAGCATAGTTGCTGAATGAATCTTCATCTCACCCCTGGCCTGGGTGCAAAAAGTCATTCTGTAAAATCTTTCCTTGATCCTTGAGACTGAATCAATACTTCATTGGCTGCAAACCCAGACTCTGGAATGCCAGCTTGCTGATGCTCCCTCCAGATCTTTTTAACTTTTAAGGCTGGAGACTTCAATTCCTTCCAACTAAAATGGAAATGAAAAACCTAGAGCCAGGGACCAAGGCCTATTTCTCAAAATTACTTGGCCTCAGAGGGAAAAAATACCCTAAGACTTTTTCCCTTATTCCTTTTTAGTCTCTGTGGGCAAAGGGGTCACACCAGCAGAGTGCAGTTAAAGAGAAAATGGACAAAAGCCTTGTCCAAGGCTAATATGTTTTTTTGTTTTGTTTTTTTAATGCTTCTATAGCCAAAGAGTTTCCTGTATACCAGTTGATTGGAACCAATTACAGAAGGTAAAATGCAGATTTTGTAATCTCCCTAGGACACTTCTCTTTTTCTTCAACATTTCTCTGTAAATATTGTGAAAAGTTGCATTAGCCAAGTAAGCTAACTAAGCCTGTGCATGCACCAGAGCCCAGTTACATGTAAAATGAGAGAACTGGGTCACATCATCCCTAATGTCCCTTCTAGGATAAAATCTACGTTTCTGTGACCTTGTAAATTCCTCCCCATGACTCTGTATGTCAGAGGTAAGGAGACAACAAATGTCAGTCTTAGAGAAGATGCCCACGTCTTATTGTCTTTAGAAGAAAGTTACATTTTCATGAATCTGAGAAGATGAAAAAATGTAAGAGGAAGAGATATAGAATGAAAGAGAGTTTGCTAATGATAAAAAAAAAAGTTTTAGAAGGCAGAGTAGGAAGGGGATTTAAAAGAAGATAGAAACTGGAAAAGGTTAGGGCCAAATTTACTATAAGAGCAAGGGATTGGCTGGCATGTAGCTTTCCCTATGATTGTCATGCTGACCTTGCACTTATCCCAAGCAACCCTGGATGATTCTCAGGTTAATGAGTTTATAGAGAGGACTGGGGAAGGAAATCTGCTTTAGTGGGAGAGCAGGCCTCAGGAAAGGGACACAATAGTCACAAGACCATGGTGAGTGGAGGCCTGGGGTACAGAGAGAGAGTAAAAATGGAGGAAATGTTGTGTAAGGAAAGACAAGGAATGCTGGAACTCTGCCTATCAGTGGCTGGACCAGTGCTTCTGCTACCCTGTTAATACAAAGCATATTGTATTAATAAAATAGTTACTGGTCATTCTGATTTTTCACTACACAACCAAGGATGAACTCTAATCCTAGTCTGTCTCTTGCTCTTCTCTGAGGTAACATTGGATGCTCAGAACACCCATTACCTTGGTAAACTAGACAGGGGAAGGAAGAACTTATTAAAAATTATGGTGAAAGGGCAGTTAGGAGGTGCACTGCATAGAATACCAGCCCTGAAGTCAGGAAGACCTGAGTTCAAATCTGGTCTCAGACACTTAATACTTCCTAGCTGTGTGACCCTGGGCAAGTCACTTAATCTCAATTGCCTCAGCAAAAAAAAAAAAAAAAAAAAATGGAGAAAAATATTCAACATTGTCTGTTAAGAGCACCACACTATAGCATGCTAAGAAGTACAAATTCTTCTCAAGACAAGGGCAATTTTATTCTCCCTAAGGCTATGTACATAATAAATACTCAAAAAACACTTGATTAGAGGAATTTTACTTATCAAAAATTATAAACCTTCTAAAGAACTACTCCAATGCCTCACATGATGCAAAGGTGAGCAAACCTTTGACAGGTTTTAGCCAAGCAGAAGAAAAAAAATTAGGATGCAAACCCAGGGTTGTTATGAGAATGAAATGGGATATCATTTATAAAACACTTAGCACAGTGCTTGGTACATAGTAGATATTCTATAAATATTAATGATGATGATGATGATGATGGTGATTGATGATGTGTTTTGTTTTGTTGAGGAAAAAAATCAAAGTTCAGGTAGTCTCATTACTTGGTTAGCCTCAGGTTAATGAATTTCCAGCAACTTTCAAAGACTTTCTACTAAGTAATAAATTTTCATTCATGGAGAACATTCATATGAATAAAATTCCAATCCAAGAAGTATAAATAATGATGGGGAGAGTTATAACTAGCAATTCTGTTCCCTTGAGGTAAATACCACAAAATGTGTCTTGGGACATACAATAAGAAAAATACTGTGAGATTAATTTTCTTTTTTTCTTTTTTCCCCTGAGGCTGGGGCTACATGATTTGCCCAGGGTCACACAGGTAGGAAGTACTAAGTGTCTGAGACCATATTTGAACTCGGGTCCTCCTGAATTCAAGGCTGGTGCTCTATCCACTGCTACACCTAGCTGCCCCCCATGAGGTTAATTTTCAAAACAACTTCATTGGGATGGGCTAACCCTCAGTCAAAAACTCTAAACTTCAGGACACTATTCTATGGAAAGAAGATAAATCCTGGGATACTTCTAGGTCATTATTGAAGAGATTGTTACTGAAAGGAGAAAGATAGGCTAGTTGAGAAGTAACAGTCCTGGGACAAGGTAGGAGAAAGAACTATACTGTCTAGTACCTTTCTGTTTTAACATTATTTTTTGATAATTAAATGCTATTCTAATTTGTTTCTATCTGTGAAAGGAGTCCTTGTGGGCTTCCATTTCTATCATAGCTCATGAGCCCTTACCAATGTGATTTTAATGAACAATCAGCCAGTAGATCCAATTAGCATTGAGTGAAGGCACTAATGTGGCATAATAAGAATGGTAGGTATAAAACATTCTCCTCATAAACTTGAGGCAGCTTCTTCCACAAATGCACACAATATGAAAAGAATGGAGTAGTAAACCTAGTGTAAAATGATAAAGCAGAAATATAGAAAACAAGCCACTGCCCAGTTCAGGATTAACAAAGCCGTCTTGGAAACTTATGGTCCAGTGACTTCAGTAGTAGCAATGAGGAGAAGTTCCATTATTTCTGGTTTATAGCAAAGGACTATCCTGAGCCTGCCTTCCCACTGCTTAAGCCAATGCCATTCTGCTGAAGTAATGTTCCTGCCATGGGTCTCATCACTGCCCATTGGCCTTGGGGCCACTGCTTTTTTGCTGCCACTGAGGCTTTTACCAATTCCCCCTGATGCTGCTGCTGCCCTTCCTGTGCTATTCCTGGGTCAGAGTCTGAAAAATCCTCCTCCCTTTATCTCCAGATTCAGAGATGTGCTACTGGGGCATGAGTACTGCTCCCCCTCTCCCGGGACAGAATGCTGGGCGTAGCCACTGACTGCCTTTACCTGGTTTACAAGTACCAATCTTCCTGTTCTAGGACCTAGTAATGCTCCCCCTTGCCAAAGCCCGAGCACTGGATATCTAATGCCAGTGGATATCTGATGCTTTTAGAACTATGCTAATGCTTAGTGCTTCTCCTCTGTTCTGGGATCAGAACCTTCTCCTCCTCCCCCAATGCTAGGACTTGAGCATTGTACCTATATCCTGAAGCCTGTGCTAGGGCCCATTCCTTAGGGGCTCTTCACAGGAAGTCACAAGGAAAAAGAACAGTAGAGTTCTAAAGAGTGAGATCAGCTTTGCGCTTTTAACTATTTCATACACCCTCCTGTCTTCAACAAATCATTTAAGGTGGATTTGGCACTTTTGGACATGTTCTCAATTCCAGGAGGGTCTCTGGAGGTGTAATGAGGGTCAAGCATTATATTTTCAAGCTCTTCCTGTAGTGTCTTTTATCAAAGAGTTTCAATGAAATCCATATGGTGCAATTACTAAAGTCTCCTGATGTCATCTAAAAAGTCCCAAGCATTTCATTTATCATAGTTCTGAAATAATCCCCAAGTTATAGTCTTAGGAAAGACTTGGGCCCAACACATATGACTGATCTGGAGATCACTTCCATCACCAAAAGCAAAATTCAATTTGTTGCTGTTGTTCAGTCATCAAATTCTTTGTGGTCCCATTTGGGGCTTTCTTGACAGAGAGATAGCAGTGGTCCACCATTTCCTTCTTTAGCTCATTTTATAGATGGGGAAACTGAGGCAAACAGGTTTAAATGATTTGTCCAGGGTCACTCAGCTAGTAAGTAGTTAAGGCCAGATTTTAATTCAGGAAGATGAGTCTTCCTGATTCCAGGCTTGGCACTCCATCCACTGTACTTCCTAGCTACATTTCAATGGTCTTACCTTCATGGCACAATTTGCAAAAATGCAGAGCATTCATATCTCTCTCCAGTATACTCTTTAATTCCTTCAGGTCAATGGGGGATTCACAATATACATGCAGACTACATCCCCAGAAACACCATGAGAAACTATTGGCCCTCTGAATCTCCTTTTCCTCTGCACCACACTTCTCTTACTTTACCAAAATCATGCACATCCAACAATTGACAAACAATATAGGCAAGACCTTATTCCTCAGACTGGTCTAGTAGTTCAGGCTTGAGAATGAAATGAAATGAGTCACTGTAAAAGTCAACTAACAGTTAAGAAAAGGAAGTTGATTTAGCTACAGCATGAAAACAATATTTGGCAAGAATAAAACTTTGGTTCAGTTAAGTACAATTCCCTGCCTCTGTGTTGGTCACACTGGTCCACAGAACCACTGAATACTTATAAGCAAGCTTTGAATTTAGGCCACCAGGAGGTTATGTCATAAATTTTAATCCTCTGGGCCAATTAAATGTTGAGGGTGGTTTCAGTACCTTTTAAGGAAAAACTAGGCTAGACTTCATGGTATAGGCCTTTAGCCCTCATGACAGGATATTAGGAAATATTGTTCCTACCACAAGGAGATTTATAAAATTAAAGGCAAGATAAAACAATTGAACCAATAAAGAGTTGATCTTTAAAAGGTCACCATTAGCTGATTTTATAAAAAAGAAAAATGAAAGCCAAAAGCAAAAATGAAAAGAAGGAATTTACAACAAATGAAGAAAGAATAAATAAAAATTTAAGAAACTATTACCAAACATTGTGACAATAAAATGGGAAACCTAAACAAAATGAATAAATGTCTATAAAAATATGAGACACCAAATTCCCCAAATCAAGCCATACATAGCATAAATAAATATTCAAGAAAGAAAAAATTGATAATCATAGAACTACCAGAAAAAACCTCTCCAGATCCTGATGGATTTTCAAGGAAATTTCATCATGAATTTTAGAAATAAAATAATTCGGTATAATTCTTTCATAAACAGAGAAAATCGTCACTCTATTAACTTCTTTTTATGAGATAAACAATGGTTTTGAAATACAGAACCCAGAGAGATAAAGTGGAGCAAGAGGACTATATAGTTCAATATCATTAATGAAAATTGATACAAACATTTAAAATAAAATATTTGCAAAGAGATATACCAATATATATTTTAAAATTATTCATTATGACCATGTTGGGTAATAATTCCACATTAGAAAAAATTCAGAGAATAAGTCATATTAATAACAAAATAATTGAAGAAGTGAATAAGCATATATTAAGTGGTTACTATGTACCAGGAATTATACTTAGTGTTTTTCAAATACTATCTCATTTGATCTTCACAACAAGTTTGAGAGGTGGGTGTTATTATTATCCCCATCTTATGGGAATAGTTAGGAAAATAATGGTTAAGTGATTTGCTCAAAGTGAAATAAGTGCTAAGTGTGTAAATTCAGATTTGAATTCGGGTCTTTCTGCCTCTAGACCCAGCACCAAGGAGCTGTGATATAATATTATCAATAGATGCAGAAAAGACATAAAACTAATTCAGCTTTCATTTATCTTAATAATGCTAAAAAGCATGGGGAATAAGAACACTTTTTTTTAAGGTGATCAAAAACAATTCTATAAAAACCTTCAGTTAGCATTACATGTAATACAGAAATGCTGGAAGTTTTGCCAGTAAGATCAGGAAAGAAACAAGTATGTCCAATGTCATCATTAATTTGACATAGAAATAACACAAGAAAAGAAATCCAGCAAGTAAGTATTGGCAAATAGGAGGTAAAATTATATTGGTGATACATGTTGATATGATTCTCTTGAAAACTAAAAACCAAAAGCTTGCTTCAGTGAAATTCACAAAGTCATTTGGCATTCTACTAAAATCCAGGAGATAGGAAAATAGCATTTATTTTTTACAGGTTATCATTTTTATTTTTCAAGTAAAAATTCTTTTTAACTCATATTTTCTTAATTCCCACTATTTCTCAACTGAGCAAATTAAAAGAAAAAACAAACTTGCAAAACAAATCCTTCAATACACAGCAGTATAGTACCATAAAACAAATCCCTACATTAGCTGTGTCTGAAAATATATATTTCTTCTTACATTTCAATTCATCACCTCTCTAAAGTGACTTGAGTATCATGTTCCATCTTCATTCTTTTGGACTTGGAGTTTATCACTGCACTAATCAGGAATTCTAAAGTTTTTCAAAGTTGTGTTTCTTCATTGTGTCGTTACCACTGTACAAATTGTTCTAATTTTATTCACTTTGCTCTGTATGAATTTATAAAAATCTACCCAATTTTCATTGAAATTGTACAGTTCATTTTTTTAATGACATAATAATATTCCATTATGCCATTCAACTTTTATACCACAATTTGTTTAGCCATTCCCAATAAAAAGATATCCACTTAGTTTCCATTTGGAGACTTTCATGAAAAGAGATACTATAAATATTTATGTTCTTATAGATCCTTTTCTTCTTCTTTTTTTTTTTTTTTTAATTTCTTTGGGGGTAAAGGCCTAGTAGGGATATAGCTAGGTAAAAGAGTTTACACAGTTTGAGACAAACAAATAGCATTTAAAATAATAATAAAATGTTTTAAATGTCTAGGAGTTAATATATAAAAACATATACAAGACTATCCCAGATACAGCTACAAAACAATTTTTGCATGTCATTGGGAATCAGACTACTCCTCAGTCCCTAAAAACTGGATTCAAATGAACTTGGGTTCCATCCTGGGAACTGTCCTTGAAAGGAATCTTTCTTTTTGATTTTTTGCTACCACTCTGAATTAAAATTCCAGGAAAATGTAGGTTACTCCAAAAGTAGGTATCAATATTCCCAATTTCTTATATATTTATAATATGAATGTCAGGTATGAGATAGCCTTTATTTTGCCAACTATGGAATATGCAAAAAGATGCAAAGGATCCACTAGAAGCCATGAACAAACAGAAAAACACAAAAAACTCGAATTGCCCATTAGAATTGTTAGACTCCCAGAAGATAATTATCTACTTAATATTCCTCCTTCATCAGAATTAACTGCAAAGTAAATCTTTTAAAAAATGGAACAGAATGATTTCACACACACACACACACACACACATACAACAGTTGAATCTGATAGCCATGGTGGGAAGGAGGGGAGAAGAAGAGGAAAAAAAAGAGAAATTTACATAACTTCATTATATATTTAAAAAGAATAGCAAGTTATACATAATAGATTTGCAGCTTCGTGTGCAATCATATTTTTAAAAATAATATTGTGTTATGAAAATGCTTATTTCATTACATAAATTAAAAATGAAATAAAATTTTAAGTCATATGAAATGACTGTACATATATAACCTATATTATGTGACTTGCTATCTTGGAAGGAGGGAGGGAGGAGAAAGAAGGGGGAAATTTGGAACGCAAATTCTTATAAAAATAAATGTTGAAAACTATATGTAATTGGAAAAACTAAAATACTATTAAATGTACTAATAAATAAATAAAACCTACGAATAGAAAAAGAAAAGTCATATGAAGGAACAAGTAGGTGGCTAGAGTTCTAGGGTCAGGAGAACCTGAGTTCAAATCTAGCTTGAGACACTACAAGCTATGTTATCCTGGATAAAAACATCATTTGCCTCTAATTTTTTCTTAAAATTCACATGAAAACTTAAAATATCAATAATACTCAGAAAATAATGAGGAAAATCACGAATTAAAGGGGTTTGGTATTTGGATCTCAAATAATAAAGAAGTGATTATTTAAACTTTATGGTACTAGATTTTAAAAAAAAATGTTTATCAGTGGGAAAGAATAGATACTATCACATAGCTAGTATATATCAGAGGCAGGACTTGAATTCAAATGCTCCTGTTGGGGAGCCCCATTCTTTATCCATTTCACATGGCTTTCACTCACAGAGTGACTATGTGACTTTGACAAGTCACTTAATTCCCCCAGTGTCCCAGGGAACTATAGAACCTAGAAAGGGATAAGTAGGTACTGACTTAGATTAATAAAAGGAGTTTCTGCAACAGGATTACTTTATACCAAGGAAATCACAAGTCTGGTCCCCCAAAATGAATAATATGCATCTAAAAACATGTTTATCATAACATGTTTTTAGATGCATATTATTTCCTTTTTAGATGCATATTATTTCCTTTTTTCTTCCATTTTAATTTATCACAAGATATGGGTATTGATGTGATTCAGACCTTCCAACATTTTGCTGGTCATTGGCAAAGTATCTCATATTTAGAGTATTTATAAAGTTATAAAGTAAGTGATGACAGATAATCAGAAAAGTGTGATTCTTATTCCTCCCCACTTTTTTTCTACCACTTTGCTATCAAATGCAAAAACAGAAAGGAACTGAGGACTGAAGGACATTTTACTCCTCACCTATCAACCAGCCTATGTAATGAATATCTTGGTACTTAGCCAAGCTGATCCTAGAACAGCAGACAGTTTGTTTTAAGAAGAGTTCTCAAAATTCAGAAGCAAACGATAGACACAAAGTTCTTTTTAATCCTTAATATTTGATACAAATTTATCACAAACAACATGTTTGTCATCATCACATCATTTTTTCATTTTGTTTGATGGCATTCAGGTAAAATTTTTTCTTGGGCAAGTCACTATCCTATTATTATTCTTTTATGTTTAATTTTTGGTGGACTGTTATACAGGTAAAGAAAAAAGTTTTGTTTTTTTTAATTTACTAAAACTATGGAGCTGTAGGTTCACAGACAGAATGATCTCATTAATAGAAAGGACAGTGGAGATGAAATGTGACATGATTTCAATTTCTTCTTTTTCTTGGTTCCTATGTTTTGAAAGCTTTTATTTCCATATAGTTTGCAGATTATTATAATTCAATACTATGACATCTTTTAAAGATACTGTCATTAAATTTGTTATTTAGTAGTAGGAGTAGTTTCATTTCCTTCCATGGTAGAACTTCTCAGAGCTCACTACTTCACTGTCATAGACTTTCAAAACTTAGGGTTATTTTCATGTAAATTAAAGCATCCTCCACTCTGTAAGTATGTAGACACACATTTAATATGGTATGATTATGTCTTTTTAAAATGATTAAGTCATTTTATTGCAAACAGAACATACTATTAGCTAAAATCAACATGGTATTCTGACAATAGGAATGCTATTTTCAATAATTATAAATAAGAATATATTTACTTACATGTTTGCAACTATAATGTATTATACACAATTCATATTTATCTTATAGAAGCAATGGAGGCTTGGATTATATAGAAAACTGCATGACTCCTAATTACAAGAGCCACATCTTGTGGCTTTTCCAAAGCCCATAGTCCTAGGTTATTTTAATTTTATATAATCACCACCTTTCTATTTAGGTTTTTTGGTTACACAACTAGACTTTGCGCCTTATGATAAAAATACACATGCATACATACATATACAATTTGAAGAGTCTATATTGTTGTCTACTTGTTCAGAAATCTATAATTATATAGAATTATAAAGTCTATAATAGTATACTTTTCCAAAAAGTGGAAGATTTTTTTAAAAAAAGAAGTGAGATAATAATTTTAGATTCAGTCAGTATTAATGGGATCCTACAGGTTCTCTCTAAATACAAGATCCTATATAACAAGAATAGTTACCATAATCCTATAATGCTTTTATCAGAGGATCCCAGAGCAATTTCCTTATGAGTTACTGCACATATTATTACCCTCATTTTAAAGATGACTCAATTGAAGTAGTAATGTTAATAAGTAATATGAATGAAAGTTATTACATGCAATATAAAATTAATTAGAAACCAATTTAAGAATTCTACTTAGCAATTAACTACATAAGTTTACTTTTTTTCTCTTTGTTATTATCACTCTAGTTCTTGGCTATCCTTCTCTCTAATTTCTAGGAACATAGTAGACTGCATAATCAAATCCTTTTGTTTTAAATATTTATCAGTAAAAACCATTAAGCAACATAAGAGACTTAGAAGCTGTGCTTGTTCCCACTCCACTAAGGGATTGCTCTCAACTCTAGACTGAGCATTTATTCACTGGATTTGGTCCTAAAGAAGTCTGATCACTTAAAAGAAGATCAAAGCTTTTTCCTTGATTTTTTTTTTTCTGTTCAGAACTGCAGGGAATATTACTTAAGTCTTTAAATTTGGCTCATGTCTGAGGCCTCCCTAAAATGGAAATTAGAAAATTATTCACAGCCCTTTTGTAGTAGCAAAGAACTGGAAAATGAGTGGATAGCCATCAGTTGGGGAATGGCTGAATAAGTTATTATATATGAATGTTATGGGATATTATTATTCTCTAAGAAAATAATCAGCAGGATGATTTCAGAAGAGCCTGGAGAGACTTACATGAACTTATGCTAAGTAAAGTGAGTAAAATCAAAAGAACATTGTATACAGCAACAAAATTATGTAATGATTAACACAAAAGTCTCATAGTTGGCATTGACAAAGACTTAAAAATATGAAGCAGTTTATATAACTTAATAGTACTGTTATATTTTCCCTGTAAGGAAAGACTTAAACATCAAAATATGCAACACTATAAAGAACTAGTAATGGACTTTTAATATTTTGCTTTCTGTGCCTACCCTTTTACCCAGAAATACAACCAATAAATGTATACCTCAAGGAGAGCAATGAAAAGGAAAAGGATCCATATGTACATATAAATACTTTTATACAATGTGAAGTATATACTTATATTCATTCATGTGATAGAATACTATCGTAGCATAGAAAATAATGAAGTGGACAGTTTCAGAAAAATCTGGGAAGATTTATAGGAACTAATACAAAGTAAAATGAATATAACCAAGATAATTTACATAACAACAGTAATATTGTAAAGATAATCCATTGTGAAAAAAATTTAGAAACTCTGATCTATATGATGATTCCCCACAATTCCAAAGAACTTTTTTTTTTCAACAACAGAATTCAATAGTCTTTGATAAAGTAAAAAACAAATTATCTAAGAAAAAAATTAATTAAAAACTCAGGAGAAATCAGTGTGAAAGAAATTAGATATAGACTAACACCTTACAACATATTCCACAATACATATCAAATGATTATTTGGTCTTATTATTAAAGATCAAACTATAAACAAAAAATTAGGAAAAGTCCTAAATCATATGCCTATCATAGTTATTGCATAGGAGATGTATTTTTTTTTCTTTTGGAATTTATTTAGTATTTTATTTTTCCCCAGTTACATGTAAAAACAGTTATTAACATTTGTTTTTAAAACTTTGATTTAGTCAAATATTTTCTCCCTCCCAATCTCCATCACTTCCCACTAAGAAAGCAAGCAATTTGACATCAGTAATACATGTGTAGCCATGCAAAACATTTCCATATTAGTCATGGTGTGAAAGAAAACATAAACCAAAGAAGAAAAAAAATACCTCAAGGAAAATAAAATTTTTAAAAATATGCTTCAATCTGTAGTGAGACACTAACAGTTCTTTCTCTGGGGATGAATAGCATTTTGCAGCATAAGTCCTTCAGAATTGTCTTGGATCATTGCATTGCTGAGAATAGCTAAGAAATTCACAGCTGATTATCTTAAAGTATTACTATTACTTTGTACATGGTATAATTCACTTTGCATCAACTCATATAAATCTTTCCATGTTCTTCTGAGAGCATCCTGCTCATCATTTCTTATATCACAATAGTATTCCATCATAATCACTACTATAATTGATGGGTATCTACTCAATTTCCATTTTTTCCCCCCAGAAAAGAGCTGATATAAATATTTTTGTACATATGGGTCATTTTCTTTTTTCTTTTTTTTAATCTCTTTTGAGATTCAAAGCTAGTAGTGATATAGCTAGGTTAAAAGAATATACATGGTTTTTATAGGCCTTTGGGAATAGTTCTAATTCACTCTTCAGAATGATTGAAATCAGTGCATAACTCCACAATAATGCATTAACATCTCAGTTTTCCTACTGTTAGGTGTTTTTCCTTGCTATTAGGACTGGAAAATGGGTTTAAAAAAAAAAAAAGAAAAAGAAAAACCTTGAAGTTCTGACCACTTTTACATTCCATTGTGTCATAAACTCCAGATGCTTTATCTCAGTCCTTGCTAGGATAATCCTCTCTCCTTTTGAGTATTACCCCTCACCTTGCTGTATGTGACCTTCTTATCTTGACCTCTATCCTGTCAGGATTAAGTTATGATCCTTTCTTGGACTGATGACTTCTTCATCCTCCTAGCATCCTCCACCCCCTTCTCTGCCTTTGTTAAATGCTAGTTAGCTAAAACCCTATATAAGTTCTTTGCCTCAATTTATCAGGGCCAAATGTTTTGGGCAAGAGTCCCATGAGGCCAGCTAGCATAAACTCTCCATATTAAAGATTAAAACCCAACTTCTATCTGCTTCAGTTTCTCTGGTATTACACTACATGCCTCTCCCAATCTGTCACTTTTCTTTTAGATATGAGGTAGAATCTCAAAATTGTTTTAATTTGCATTTCTCAATAGTGAGTTAAAGTGTTTTTTCATATGGCTATAGATAGCTTTGATTACTTCATCTAAAATTGTTCATATCTTTTGATTTTTTATCATTTGGGGAATAGGTTTGTTTGTTTTTTATAAACTTGTCTCAGTTCTCTGAATGCTTGAGAAATAAGGACTTTATCAGAGAAATTTGCTTTGAATATTTTTATAGTTACTATTGCTAACTATTTCCTTCCACCCTATTTCCACTGTCCCCCACCAATGCACTCCCCTGCTGTTTATTTATTCTCTCTTCTTTTACCATGTTCCTCCTCAAAAGCTTCTGACAACCCCATCCCCCAATATGTCTTCCCTTTGGTCACAAACCCCTGTATCCTTTTTCCCTCCTACTTTCTTGTAGGGCAAGACAGATTTCTATACCCAATTGAGTATGTAATTCCTTCTTTGAGCCAATTCTGATGAGCGTAAAGTTCACTCACTCCCTATCAAAATCCCTCCCTTTCCCCTCCACTAACTTTTTCTTGCCTCTTTTATGTGAGATAATTTATCCCACTCAATTTCTCCCTTTCCTTTTTTTCTCTTATATCTTAATTTTATTCTTATAGATATTATCGCTTCACATTCAAATCACACTTATGCCCTTTGTCCTTCTAGAATGCTTTCAAGATCTCTCTTAATAATTTGAGAGTTAATTGTATGACATGGGAGATACTGGCACAGGAGCACATTATGGAGTGCTTTCATCTGAGAAAGTGCTGTGCTCTATGAGCAAAGCAGAATTAAATTAGCTCAGAAGAAACAGGAGATGTGCAAAGTTAGAGAAGTTACCCCCAATGTTCATAGGGACTATTTGTGTTTGACCTGTAACAGAGCATTCTGAGCCCATACTGGTTTGATCAGTCACACCATTGGACACAGTGTAACTTGACTCTAAAATGGTGATGTCATGTTGGTCCTCTTCCAATCAACTCCTTCTAACTGTCCTAATAATGAGAAAATGCTTATGAATTATAAGTATCATCTTCCTGTGGAGGAATAAATAGTTTAAGCTTATTAAGTCCTTTGTGATTTCCCTTTCCTGTTTACCTTTTTATGCTTCTTGAGTCTTATATTTGAAAGTCAAATTTTCTATTCAGTTCTAGTGTTTTCATCAAGAATGCTTGAAAGTTCTTTATTTCATTGAATATCCACTTTTAGCCCTGAAAGATTATACTCAGTTTTGCTGGGTAGGTGATTCTTGGTTGTAATCCTAGCTTCTTTTCTCTCCAGAATATCATATTCCAAGCTCTCTGATCCTTTAATGTAGAAGCTGCTAAATCTTGGGTTATCATGACTGTGGCTACCATACTTGAATGGTTTCTTTCTGGCTGCTTGCAATTTTTTTTCTCCTTGACCTGGGAGCTCTGGAGTTACCTAAACTATTCCTGAGAATTTTTATTTGGGGATCTCTTTAAGGACATGATTAGTGAATTCTCTCAATGTCTATTTTACCCTCTGGTTCTAGAATATTAAGGGAGTTTTCCTTGATAATTTTTAAAAATATAATGTGAAGGCTCTTTTTTGGAGCATGAATTTCAGGTAAGCCAATGATTTTTAAATAATCTCTCCTACATCTATTTTCCAGGTCAGTTGTTTTTCCAGTAAAATATTTCACAAAAAGATATTGTCTTCTATTTTTTCATTTTCTTGGTTTTGCTAATTGTTTCTTGATTTCCCATAAAGTTATTTGCTTCCATTTCCTCAATTGTAATTTTTAAGAAGTTATTTTCTTCAAAAAACTTTTATACTTCTTTTTCCATTTGATCAGTTCTTCTTTTTTAAGACATTCTTCTCCTCATTCGCTTCTTGTACCTCTTTTACCATCTGACCTAGTCTTTTTTTAAGGTGTTATTTTCTTCAGCATTTTTTCCATCTTTTTTACTACTAAGATATTGACTTTTTTTCATGATTTTCTTGCATCACTCTCATTTCTCTTCCCAATTTTTCTTCTATCTCTGATTTTCAAAAAAAAATTGAACTTTTCTGTGGCCTAAGACCAATTCACATTTTTCTTAGAAGCTTTAAATGCAGAATCTTTGCCTTCATTATTTTCTTTTCAAATGTGTTTTGATTTTCCTTGTCTCCATAGTAAGTTTCTATGGTCAGAACATTTTTCTGTTGTTTACTCTTTTTCACAAATGAGGAAACTGAGCAAAGAGGGTTAAGTGACTTGCCCAGGGTCACACAACTGCTGTCTGAGGCCACATTTGAACTGAGGTCTTCCTGCTTCCAGGATCAGCACTGTATCCACTGCACTACCAAGATGCCTTTCACTGTACCATGAAAATATTAAAATACACCCAGTTAGGCTGTTTGGTAGATAGAGTGCCACGTCTGGAGTTAGGAAGATTCGTATTCCTGGGTTCAAATAAGGCCTCAGACCCTTGCTAGTTGCATGACCCTGAGCAAGTCGCTTAACCATTTGCTTCAGTTTTCTCATCTATAAAATGAGTTGGAGAAAACAATTGCAAACTACTCCAATATTTCTGCTGAGAAAACCCTAAATGGGGTTATGAAGAGTTGGTCATAATTGAAAAAAATGAGAAAAATGTGTAATTTAATATTAGCAGATATTTTGGACATTATAAATAACTAGCTAGTTGAGCAAATTCTCCTTTTGCTGAATAAAATTTAAGTGAAAGATTCCCAGTATGATTGTTAAATTCTGTGAATATACTATCATATGTTTAAAGATAAGCTTTCTAGAAATAAATTTCACTGTTATCTTTTTTTCCCTATTCCTTGTAACAAGAAAAACAAAGAAAAAAGAATACATTTCAAAAACTAACAAATATCTGACTTTATGTATAGTGTGGAACATTATAAGCCCCCATTTCTGCAGAGAGGGAGAGAAAAGGGCACATATTCTAATTTTCAGATAAGAGAACACAATGGTCTGTAAACTACTGACCAATGAACTTAATTTCAATTACTAAAAAATTCTAAAATATTTTATTGAAAGTATGGCTAGTAAACATAAAAAAGGAAGCTGTGATTACAAAAGACTGTTTTCTTCAAGATATGGTCATGACAAAAATAATCTTCCCCTGCCCCTCCCCCCCTTTTTGGATAAGGGACTAAACTAGTCATTCAGAAGAATGCTTTAGATATCTTATTGCTTAAATTTCGCAAAAGCATTTTACAGAGTCCTGCTATCTAGGTGAAAAAAGAAAAGAAAATCGAGTTAGGTCTAGAAGTCTAAAAGTACTAACATCAATTTTAACAATTTTGTCAGTGACTTGGATAAGTATATACATAGAATGTTTATCAAATTTCCATGGGTCCATGGTTCCATGACACACTGAATATTATTATTTTACTCAACACACCTGTTGTGGTTTTTTGTTACCTCCAAGACCAAATATAACATTCTCTGTGCACTAAAAGCTGTTATGACCTAGCCTCCTCCAATCTTTCCAGTCTTCATATAGTCTACTCTTTATTTTGTGCCCTTGGACACTCAGTCTTTCAGCTCTGGGTGTTTTCACTGCCTGTCCCCCTTGCCTGGTATGCTCGTTCTCCTCATCTCTGCCACTTGACTTACCTGGCTTCCTTGAAATCTCAGCTAAAAAAATCCCTCATTCTACAATCCCTCTTTCCCAACCTTTCTTAATTTTAGTGTCCTCCATCTCTTAATTATTTCCTTTTTAACCTAAATATATGTGTATTGTCTCCTTTTTGAGGGTAGACACTGTTTTTTGCTTCTTTTTGAATCCTCAGTACAGTGTGTGTAGCACAGAACAGGCAGTTAATAAATGCTTCTTGACTGGCTGACTGACTGGATAACAATCATCAACTAAAGAGATCTCAAGAGACTAAAATGTTAGGTTGAGTAGAATAAGAAATTCAGTAAGATTAAATGCAAAATTGTTCACTTTCATTTCCATTTCATCATATGGGAGGCAGGGCTAGAGATGAGTTTTTCTGAAAAAGATATGACAGTTTATTAGTGGATTGCAAGTTCAATGTGAGTCAGTGTAATAATATGGCAGTCAAAAGAGCAAAATTCAAGGTGCATTAAGTTTCATGGATTTCAGGTCCAATTGTCATTTTCCCTTGATGGACTCCATGCTATACATTTGTACTCTTGAGCATCTGAAGGCAATTTGATATTTGTACATATATGTGGGTAAAGTCCAGTTTTAAGAAGACATTTTTATAAGAATAAAAAAAGGTATTTCTTAGATATAGTTTTTTCTAATTTTTTTTTTTTGGATTAGCCTTTCTCTGTAGACATCACTGTATTTCCAATTAAACAATTGCACCAAGGCTTGTTATTATACACAGTTGGATATCTTTAAGGACCAAAAAAAAAAACTTTCCAGGAGGAGAGAGGGATACTTGTCTGGATCTGAGAATCATAGGATGATATTTAACAGATATTCAAAGGTTGTTAACCTTTGGTCTCATTTGATATCAGGTAATGGATAGGATTTAGAATAGTCAGTTTATAAATGAAAGCTTAACACAATTAAACCATATAATAGCTCGGTCCATAGTCAAACATTTTGGGTTATCTTATTTCAAGGGAAATTAAACAAATAGGAATAAATTGGAGAAATCCTGAAGTCACCCAATTATTTACCAACCTTTACCTCTGATCCTCTTTATCCACCATGTATATACTTAATATTCAGATTACCACTCAGAGCAGACCAGTGAAACCTCTAATCATCTTCTTCTCTTACATAATGGATTACTAATTTGTTCCTATGAGAAAAAAAGTGTCTAATCCAGGATCAAAGATGATCACAGTCGAAAAGACAATAATATATTTGTAATCCTAGAGATTCCATTATATATAGTAAGATCTAAGTTAAAACTCTTGCAAGAAATTTTGTGTTATCTGTACAAATATTATATGGTTGGTTATCTCTTTCCATATAAATATTCATATTAGCATTCAGTTAGTTTATAGCTATGGAATAAGGTGATTGTTACAATCAGCAAGCAGATTTTCCATCCTTGGTATCCATTAAAATCTTACTGTCTCTCAAAACTTCCAACTCTTTTCTTCTCTTTCTAAGTTTCTAGTTCTACATTTTATCATATACAATATTCCATATAATCATCATAACACATATCAAGGAAAATTAATAACAAGAAAAGAAAAATTTTATAAAATGTGACATAGAAAATAAGTCATGATATATATAATGGGTAATGCATTTCTTGCCTTCTTAATGGATACAGGATGGGAAAAGAAGAGAGAATTTGGAACAGAAAATAAAGAAAAAAAAATTAAAAAGAAAGTAATAGGGCAGCTAGGAGGTGTAGTGGATAGAGTTAACACTTCCTAGTTGTGTGACCCTGGGCAAGTCACTTAACCCCAATTGCCTCAGCAAAAAAAAAAAAAAAAAGTTACCTTCTTGGTACAGTGTGTAGAATGCTAGAGTTGGAGTCAGAAAGATGTTAGTTCAAATCTTGCTTCAAATCCTTGCTAGCCCTCAGCAACTCACTTAACCCCTCTCAATCTCAGTTTACTCATCTGCAAAATTGAGATAATAAAGTCACAGGATTTTTGTGAGAATCAAATGAGATAACATAAATCACTTTACAATCAAACAAGTACTACATAAAATCTAGCTATTGATATCATTAATAGGGAGATTCACCTTTAAAAGTCTATTAGGTGATTGGTAAGGAGATGGGACATTAAGAACAGAGTGAACATATCTTTCTCCAAAACTGAATGAGAGATGACAAAATATACCAAAATGGCATCAAGCCATTATATCATTTATATCCTCTTCACACTCTCCACTTCTTATAGCCATCTGTTTTTTGTTGATTTTCTTCAGGATTAATAAACAGGTGCATGGATCCAATTTACATATTCAATATTGTTTAATGCCAAAAGAAAAACGTTTCAAGCAAAGCTATGACCAAACTAACTCTTTTATGAAAATCACATGTCTTACCAAGTCTTCCCAGACAGTTAGTCCCTACTGGGACATACTCCCAAAGATAGACAATTTAGCTCTTTTAGCAAGTGGGACTTTGTTCCTCCCTCCAGCCTGTCCTACTTCCTCTAACCATATGCTTGATTGTTTTGCCACTTGAACCAGATCAAAAGGGTATTCATTGTCCCAGGAAAGCAAGGTCAAAGAATGGTGTTCATAAATGCAAGTTTGGGAATTTACCTCAAAGAAAATCACACCCTCTTTTGATTTAGGATTGTTAACATTGCACTAATCATTGGGGAGGTGCTTCTGCATCAAGGACTTTGGAAGGAGATTTATTATTTCATATATGCATGGCTTAAATGGGCAGTGGCAGTATTATTACCGGTGCAATAATAAATTGTCCAATTTACAAAGTCGACTTGGACTTGCCCCACAGTGGAAATTCTCTCCTATCTTTTGAGGAAAGAAGAAGCTAGAAATGAAGCCATTTTCTCAAAAGGGCTTATCACCCCCAACCCAGGAATTTATGCAGTTATTTGGTAGATCTCCAGACTACCCTAGGGATCACTGGATCATAATTCCAATTCTTCTTATCTAAGCTATTTATCTCCTGTACTTCGTGTGCCTGATTAGTATCTAGCACCTCTGAAGCATAAGCTACCAGAGGCCATGAGCAGTGGCAGATTTTGGGCCATCTCTGGAGATGGATCTCAGTTTGTGTCATGTGGTGACAATCATTTATTATAATTTAATATTTATGTTGGTGCCAATAATTTCTTTTAAATACCAAATAACTACCCATTTTATTCATTGTGATTGTATTTTGAAATATGATCTGCTTTATTTTTGAGAACTTCTATACTTTTACCTTGAGGTCATCAAAGGAAAATACTGAATACTCTGATAAGCAGAAGATTTGTATGAATTTAGAATTAGAGTGAATTTTTAAAACTGTTACAAAATTACACTTGCCATTTGAGGGAGGGTCTCCCATAGCTTTATTTCTCTTAAAGAAAAAATAGTTCAAAATAAAATAAACTCCTTGATTATATAAATTTACAAAGTCCATAAACAGGCAGGAAACTTACCAGAACATGATGTCTCTACAATATTTCTGTTGGACAGTGTTAGGAGGGTGGTCGTGTCAGGAACATGTGAAGGAAAAAAAAAGTTAAATTAATAAAAATTTATTATATACAGAAAAATTAAATGAGAAGCAACTGAACTTTTAGCTGTTTTAAAAACCACTAACAACTCCAATATAGAGTAGTAGGCAGAATCTCAGTACTTAGTAAGAATGGGATAGCTAGGTCACACAGGAGATAGAGTGCTAAATCTTTAGTTAAGAAGATGTAGGTTCAAATCCTGATCCATTAATTATGATTAATATGAAACAGAATAGAATGATTATGGTAAGGTGAGCTTTGAATTTCCATTCAAATATATAAGAATTCCTTTTTTGACTTTTTCCACATTCACCGAAATTTCATTTAAAGTTTTTCTTGCAGAATTTTAATTAATATGTTTTCATACTTCTTAAATCCTTTTATCTTAATAACTACTAGAGAACTATTTTCACCAAACCAAATTAACCCTAGCATCCTGGTATGTACCCTTAAACACCAGATATACAAAAGCTTTAAAAGTTTACACAATAATAATTTGTCAGAAGGGGAAGGGTCTAAATTATTCAGGTAATTATTTTTAATACATGATTGGTCCAATAGGACTAAATTTTTTTTTTTTTTTTTACAAATCCACATCAGGATTTTGACACTTATGAAATTAAGTTTAAAAAATCCTTAGAACTCCCTCTCTTGTTCTTTGGTAGTGTTCAGGTGGTTGGGGATTGCAGGGGGAAATTACTTCTTAGAACTGGACACATGGATTTAGCCAGCAGGTGGCTAACTCAAGCTTAAACATAAAATTCTTAATTCAATAAGTTATAAAAATAGTCCTTTAAATAAGCAAAAAAACCCCAAAACAAATCAGACAATAATAATTGATTGATATTGTGTCAAAGGATAGATGTTCGATATATAGATAAATGATAGATGGATAGATAGATAAGGAGGCAGGCAGACAATATGAGTCTAAGGATAGGCAAGGTGTCTGTATGAGAGAGACAAAGAGAGAGAGACAGAGATAGAGACAGAGAAAGAGAGAATGAGAGAGTCTAAGTATAAGAAAGTTATGATACAGAGAGACAAAGAGAGAGAGAGACAGAGACAGAGACAGAGAGAGAGAGAGAGACAGAGACAGAGAGAGACAGAGACAGAGAGAGAGAGAGACAGAGAGAGAGAGAGAGAGACAGAGACAGAGACAGAGACAGAGACAGAGACAGAGACAGAGAGAATGAGAGAGTCTAAGTAGAAGAAAGTTATGATACAGAGAGACAGAGAGACAGAGAGAGAGACAGAGACAGAGACAGAGACAGAGCCAGAGAGAGTGAGAGAGAGACAGAGAGAGAGAGAGAGAGAGACAGAGACAGAGACAGAGCGAGAGAATGAGAGAGTCTAAGTATAAGAAAGCTATGATACAGAGAGTCAGAGAGAGAGAGGGAAAGAGGCAGAGACAGACAGAAAGACAAAGACAGGCAGACAGAGAAAGAGAGAAAGGGAGAAAAGGAGAGGAAGGAGGGAGAGAGAGAAGGAGGGATGGACAGAAAAGGAGGGAGAGAAAGAGAAAGACAGAGATATTGCTATTCCACCCAACTAACAGATGTTTGGAAGGGGAATATAGATTCTTTGTCTAGATTGCCCAAGGCTGGGAATAATAGGGGTATAGAGGTAATCTATGCAGGAGTGACATGATGTCACTCTCAGCCTCTCATTGGAGTGATCTCACTTCTCTTTGTAAAGTCCAGCCCTCATTAATTATTAATCAATCAGTATTGATTGCCAACCTCAGAAACACTCTTCTTCCTGCTGTAATTGTCTTTGTTCTAAGAGAGAGATGGTCAAATAAGCATCCCTTTATTAAAATGCTAGTATTATTAATAAAATGATTGAATTACCCAAAAATTATCTCTCAAACCTTTTAAAATGCCATAGTGTCTGTATATGTAAATGTATACACATATATATACATCTTAGTCCCACATAGTACATACATATACATAGATATGTATTGTAGATTATGTATATATGTATATAAAATCTTAATCTCAGAAACAAGACACCATAGGATGTATACGAGGAAATTTAGGTCCAAGAGGACAAGTGACCTGTATGAAGCAACATGAATGACAGGCTTTTGAGGAAAGAACCCAAATCACACCAAGTGTAGTACTTCCCTTACTAGGGAAACCCTTCAGGATTAATAATAAAAATAATTACAGCAACAATAATAATAATTAGCATTTATATAATGCTTTCAGGATTGCAAAGAATTTTACAAATCATCTTATTTTTATCGTCACAACAAATCTGAAAGATAATATGTTATTATTATTCTCACTTTATAGATGAAGAACCTGAAGCAGACTAAGTGATTTGCCCAGGGTCACACTGGTACTCATCATCTGAGAAAGATTTTAACTAATTGGTTATCTCCCTGCTTGTAAACCTCAAACACAGACAGTCAGACATGACTGAAAAGATTTAACATCAATCCAAGGGGACCACAGACATAAAATAGTTGAATATAATACCAGACCTTTGCTAGATGTTGGTTAGCTTTATTGAACTGATTCCCCTCCTCCCATATCTGTTATAAGGGATTACTTTCTGGGAAAGGAAGAAGGGTGGATACCTTGGGAAATGTAGGTGACGTAAAAACAAAATGTGTCAACAATAATTTATTTTTTAAGAAGAAAATAAATAGTTGGGTAGGAAATTCTTATGTTCCTAGCTCTCAAGGCTAAAGTTGATATGTTAAAAACTAGAATTGCTAGGACTGAATATTTCTGGGTCTTTGACTCTACTTTTGAAAAATAAATTTAATTAACTTTAATTCTATTTTAATATCACTTCTATTTTATTTCTATTTTAATATCACTTAAATTTCCTACTATATTCCTTCCCTTATCCACTCCAAGAAAGATTTTACTTATAACAAGGAATTTTTTTAGAAGAAGAAGAAACAAAGAATAAGTTCCATAAAATTAGTCAAACTTATAACAAAACATATTGTTGCTATATATACTATTCCACATTCATGTATCTCCATCTGTACAAAGAAATCTCACATCTTATTTTTCTTAGCTAAGACTAATCATTATGGTTTTACTGCATTCAATTTTGATTATGTGATTTCTGTTTTATCCATCCATATATATAACATATATATGTACATATACATACATATGTACATATATACATATACATGTTGAGTTATTTCAGTTGTGTCTAACTCATTGAGACATCATTTGAGGTTTTATTGGCAAAGATGTTGGGGATATATGTTGTTTCCTTCTGCAGTTCAATTACAGATGAGGAAACTGAGGCAAACAAGGTTAAGTGACTTGTCCAGAGTCACACAGCTAGTGTCTGAAGTCAGATTTGAACTCAGGAAGATGATTCTACCTGACTCCAGGTCCAGCATTGAATCCAGTACAGCATCTAGCTAAATGTATATGTATATTCACACATATATATTAGTATAGTTATTGTATATTGTTTTCCTGATTCTGCTTATTTCACTTTGCAGCATTTCATATAAATCTTTCCCTACATCTCTTTGTTCAGCATGTTCATTGCTTCTTGTTTATTTTTCTCAATTATCAAAAATTCATTTTTTTCTCCCTCTGATTTCCCCTAAACACTGAAAAGAAAAAAGTAAGGAAGTGAGGAAGTATGGAAGAAGGAAGGAGGAAAGGAAGGGAGGAAGGGAGGGAAACACATGTACACAAGTATATTTAATATTTATTCCAAAGGCATTTAGTAGATTTTATCCCAATAGCTTACATTCTCACAGGCCTGTCTTAAAACTTAAATTTTGAATTAAATTGAAATATGCATCCAACTTAGGCATCTCCTTGCTATCTATTCTGTTGCTGTACATTTTCTCCCCATTTCCTTTTACCATTTGACTTTTACTTCATCCTTTGGAAATAATAATCACATCAATATTATGATTGCTTCTGGAAGAGGTATGTCATTAATCTCCTTTAGTGTTCTAATGACCGGAACTATTATTTCCCAAAACAAAATACTCTCTTTTATCCACCATTCCAGGTGTTTTTTCTTGAATGTAAGTTTCTTGAAGGAAGAAGCTATCTTGCTTTTGTATTAGTATACCCAGACTGGTCCAGTGCCTATCACTTAGTAGGTACTTAATGGCTTCCTATTTTCTCTAAGAAAATGCTCCAAACTAAAAGCTGAACTTTAAGACTGTTTGCTTCTTCTACTTTGTGTTTCCTTCTCTGAGTATAAGTGAATGAATATTATTTTGAGATGAGCATTTCTAGCCATGGAGGTAACCTTGTGAATTTAAGAATTTGGGAGTTACTAGGTCTTTCAGTCCAAACTGATTGGCAGGAAGAAGAGTTGCTTAGAACTACAAGCATTATTTATTTATTTATTCATTCTTCTTGATAGAAAGATAGAAAACTGATAATATATTGAATGAAAGAGTGGTTTTGTCAAGGAAGGAGCCTTAAATGCTAGATTCTCTGTAAATTTAGAAAGCAGTAGAACCTCATAGTGATGGAAACTCAATCTAGCTTATCCTCTCCCTAAGGCTGAAATTCCTCGATCCACTCTGAGACCATCTCCCCAGCTCTCTTCTGATTGTCCTTCGAGTATCTTCCTAACTCTTCCCAGATTCCTTCAAAACATTCTTTATTTCCCCAACTTTTCCCTGATTTCTCTCCCTTTCTTTTTTGTCTATAAAAATTGCTTTTTCCCAAAGTATGTCCCAAAAGCATATTTGGATTTTGTCCGTGACTTTTTCTCATTAATAAAGGTGCCTTTCTCCAAGAAGAACACCCATATCATTGTGAATTTGTCACAATCTTTGTACTCTGTCTTTCGAATAATTGCCCTCCTGAACCTCATCAATAAGATCCATAGTGTTGGCTCTAGCAATTTACAATGGTGCATAATTATTAGCAATGCATTTTGCCAATATCTTCTTTTATGGAAATAACTTCATATTTCTTTTAAAAAAGGAATCATGGTGGGGGGGAGGAGCTAGATGGCACAGTAGATAGAGCACCAGCCCTGAAGTCAAGAGGACCTGAGTTCAAATCTAATCTCAGACTCTTAGCATTTCCTAGCTGTGTGACCCTAGGCAAGTCACTTAACCCCAACTGCCTCTGCCAAAAAAAAAAAAAAAAAAATCACATATTTATCATAAAAAAATGAATACAAATATTTAAACAGCTATTTACTATTCTGCAGGCACTTATTCAGGTCCACTATTTAAGGGGAATAAGAAGAGATAATAAAGGAAGGGAATGATAGCTAGGGTGAAATACAGCAAGGATGAAATTATCATGCCAGCTGTAAAAATCTGACAAGAACTCTGAAACTTTGGCCAATTGGTCATCTCCTCTTCATTCACCTCAAGACATGGACAGTCTAGTCTCTAATAACAAACAAACAAAGTATAATTTCTTGCTTGAGTTCTCTGGAATACTTTAAAGTCTGCTTTTATACAGGGTTTTATTGTCTGTGGATTCATGAAAGGCTGTTGATCTGTACTATGAGCAGGCTAATTCTTGGTTGCGGTTGTTGTTATTTGTCCTTTATTCTTAAAGAGAACCATGATATCAGGGAGGTGATGCCATGAAATAATAGCCAATTAGATTTAAGTGAGGGAGGGCTATGCTAAGTCACCAGCCTCACTCTCTCCTTTGGAGCCATTTGGGTCCAGGGGGAAAATATAGATCAAGATAACTGGAAATGGCCCTACTATTTCTTGGTAGATATTACATAAATGCTAAATTCAGCTGGTAGTGGTATGTTTCACAATTTCTGCCATTTCTTGCATAATCTGAATTAACCACTAAATTTTGTCTTCTTAATGTTAATCCTTACCTAATTTCTAGTGATTTATGATTTAGTCCTAAATAACTACCATGAATCCCTCCAATTTTTTTCATTTTAAAAAATAAATCCACATGACTCAGCCATTTGTTTCAAGCTCCTTTGTTAAAATATCACTGGCTGAATTCATATTGGTGTAGCCTACAGAAGGCCTTTTGTTTCCATTCTTGAATCTTAGCCACTTCATAGACTTTATCTGGAGGGAAATCACTTTTAGTTATAGTGACAAATTCAAAAGTATGTATCTATGCCTTGATTATTGCATGGTGAAGTAATGTCTGCTTGTTCCAAAAATATTTTGCCAGGTTTTTGACTTATCAGGTGTTTCACAAGTGACTGTCAATTTTTTTTTTTTTTTTCCTTTTTGGAGAGAAAGCTCTCCCTTCTTATCTCTGTTTATTGCCTTTTCTGGCTTCCTTTAAATCCTAATTTCTTGATGATAAAGGCTGCCTTTTTGCCTTTCTTTCTATCCTTAGCATTTCACATAGTATTTGGCACACAGAAGGTATTTAATTAATGTTTGTTGACTGGCTATTATCTTTTGAAATATTAATTTTTGTCATTTAACATTAGACATAATTTCTGAAATTACCATTAAATTTTTTTCTCACTTAATAGCATTTTATTTTTTTCCAATTACATATAAAGATGTTTTTCAGCATTGTAAGATTTTAAATTCCAATTTTTTTCTCTTCTCCTCTCTTCCCTCTCCACTCCCTTAGACAGCAAGCTATCTAAGGTATACATGTACAATCATTTTAAATATTAAATAAAGATTTTTAATTTTCAGATGTTAATAACTTTACTATTTCATCTCTGATTTCATTTTAACTAGGATTAGGGATGAAAATGTATGCTTACTCTATACTGTTTGGCAATATGTTGTTGAGCTTGGAACTGAAAATAGCATTAACCAAAAAAAAAAAATGGTATGAAGGAGTTGTCTATCACTGGTAAAATCTTTTTACCTTTTTATTATTATATATAGTAGTTTTGGCACATAACAAAAATATCCATCCCTTCAGTCCATTTCACACATACTCATAATTTGTCTACTTTGCTGGTCAACACTATCTTTACTGAAACATTTCTAGCAGGTATAAAACTGGCCTTATTGATTTATTCCAGTACATATTGCCTTCTTGTGGTACCAGAACACAAAGAAATAGTGCTTTTTCTCTCTCTGCCACCCTTCATTTCAAGTAGATCATTATGGTAGTTTTGAGTGAGAATAGCCTGGCATCTAATCCTAGCTCATTTCTTAGATTCATAGAAGGGATTTGATCACATTGTTTGGGACACTAACTTACTGTATTATTTCAGTTTGTCTGAGGCAAGGCTATCCAGTGACTTAAGACAAGGTAAGAACTGAGGTAAAAGATGGCCCAATTTACCATGAAAAAGAAATGATCATTTTGGGAGTGGAAAGATCCTTAGATTAGTTTCAGCAAGTATCCAAGGGATACACACATTTTCATAATGACCAAGCTTGACCCCCTTCCAAGAATGGAAGAAATGAATGTCCCTCCCTCAGAAGTCAAGGGATGGAAGTTTGAAAGAGTGACTCTATAGTTAATGTGATAATTATTTTTGATGGACTACTCATTTTCCTCTTCCTTTTTCAGGCTTTGTTATCAAGAGTTGTCAAGTAGGTAGGGGAAGGCGGAAGGACATATTAAGAAATCAATGTGATACAAAACAAAAGGAATCAAGAAGAAGAAGGAAATAAACATTTATATAGTACTCCCACTATGTGCTGGCCACTTTGCTAAGCATTTTATTAAAAAAGATAATTAAAAGCAAAAGCAGAACAATTCTCTTGAAAACAGTTTAACTTATGTTCATGAAAATAAAAGTCCATAATCACATCTAAATAATGAAAGAAATATCAAGAAATCACTTGAGGGAAAAGAATTGTGGGTTTGGATTGATTGTTTTCTCCCTTTTAATTGTTTAATATTATATTATCTATGATATAACCTGTGTTTTGACAAGTAATAGAGAAAAGGAAGAAATGAGAATACAAGCATACTCATACACATTTATACACACATGCATTCATAAATACTATTGAGTAATCTTCTTCTCTTCTTCCCCCCAGCACTATTTACCTCCCAGCTGCCTGTTACAACATCTGAGGCTGCTAAAAGGGGGTGGAAGGAGGAGAGAGGAGAACAATCATCCTAATTCAAAATAGCTTATGGGTTCTCTTTTGTTTTGTGTTTCGTAGTCCAATTATAGACCATACCCCCTGATAAAAGATCTCTTTGAGAAGAAAAAAATTAAGAAATCCTGGAAAATAATTGCAAAACATATATATATATATAAAACCCACTGTTTTTAGTATATATATGTATATACTAAAAAACAGTGGGTTTTAAAAAATCAAATGAAAATATCTTATGTATATAGATAAACAGAAAGATATACACAAAGCTAATGCATTCTTCTTTATTTTCTTTTTTTCTTTTGAACATTGTATGTATGCCCATTCAGATTCACATACTAACCCTTTCTCTTATCCTACGCAGTCTCAGAGAAACCAAGATTGCCAAATTTGCCTCTCTGCTTTAGCACCCCAAGTCCACCATTCTTGATGCTTCATCTTTGTTTCTGTATTATCGACTGCTAACATTATTAACTAAAACTTTAGAATCAATTGTATGACACCGGAGACACTGGCACAGGACCATCCAGCATGGAGTGCCCTCATCAGAGAAGGAGCTGTGCTCTATGAGCAAAACAGAATTGAATTAGCTCAGAAGCAGCATGAGGTGCACAAAGTTAGAGACTCTGTCCCAAATGTTCATAGGGACCATTTGTGTCTGACCTGTGGCAGAGCTTGTATTGGTCTGATCAGTCATAGTTGGACACATTATAGTGATGCAATTTTGGTCTTCTTTAAGAAGAAAGGATTAAAAAAAAAAAAGAACGGAAACAAAACTATATTTAAACAGTTCCCAACCAGCAGCTAGGTGACATAATAAATAAAACACTGGATCTAGAATTTGGAAAACTTGACTTCAAATATGGCCTCAGATAATTATTAGTGACTTGGGTAAGTCACTTAATCCATGTTTGCCTTATTTTCCTCAACTATAAAATAAGGATAATAATAGCACTTGACTTCTAGAGTGTGTTGCTCTCAGTCTAGTGCTTGACACACTGTAGTACTCTATAAATATTTATTGCCTTCCCTCCCCCTTCCCTTATTTTGGGCTGTTTTCAGGGTAATGGAGAATTTGGAGTACTGCCAGCCCACTTCACATGGAGCCACCTTTTTTTCTGGGAGAAGACATCTTGAATTTCCCTATCACATGGGTAGGAGCAACCTTTTTGGACTGGCTACTTAGCTAGAACAGGCTGTGGTTTTTTTTAAAACACACGTCTGTTTAACATCCTGAACACCCTGTTCCATAATATGGGTGTTTAGAACTGAAAGGGTGGGGTGAAGGACCACCTTTCCTTCCTTCTCTTTTTAAGACCTTGTGGCCCTGACATATGGACCTGAGGTTCTAAGAACTTCATCTGTGCTAGATGTAGGCTATGAGATCATGGTGACCTCAGAGCTGGGATTCTAGACAGGATGTTGCAGATAACTAAAACCACAGGAAACCAGAGACATCAGAATACTTGGAATCTGAGCCCAAGGTGGAGGAGTGGGGGGTAGACTTTGAATTTAGGACTATGATATATAGGAACTAGTCCCCATTCCTTCTCCAGATTATGAGGTACAATGGGGGGTGATATCCTATGTGTTAGAAGGGATTTTTATGTATTTGTTACTATACCTTCAAAGTAAATATATCTTTATAAAAATTAATTTGACTTTGTGGTTAAATGGAACTAGGATGCAAAGCACACCCCCTTTCTCTATTACACTTGAGGAAACACCATCAGTGGTGGCTGAGACACTCCCAAATCCTTGAAGTGTCCCAGAGAACCCTAGGGGAAGGGTGACATATAACAGGCCTGGTTTCCAGGCAGTAGGGGCCAAGATAGCCACTGTTTCCTACATAATTGTTGGAATGACAAGGATTTGTCAAACATTTTAAAACAAGAGTTGTCATTAAAAATAAAGAGAAAAAATATTATAAGCATAATAAGTTTCTTAGAACATGGTGTTGCTAACTGCCAGGTTTTTCTAGCCTATAATCCTCAGTTTAAATGTTCTAAAACCTCTAGTGCTCCTAATCACCCATAAAGTTTAAGCCTTTTAAAAACTACTACACCAATAATAATATAACTGGTGACAATTATATACCACTTTATAATATTGTTTCATTTAATCCTTAGGACAAACCTCAGAGATAGGTGCTATTATTATCCACATTTTACAGGTGAGTAAACTGAGGCAGACAGTTATAAAATGATTTGCCCAGGGTCAGGCGACTAGAGTGACCATCTGAAGTCAGATTTGCTCAGGTCTTAATTCCAGATCCTGTATTCTATCCATTATCGAACATCAACCGAGTCTCTAAATATTAGGGAAAGCTGAACAATCATAACTGAGCATTTATTAAGTTCTTACTACTGGTCAGGCACTGTGTTAAGCGCTGGGATACAAATACAAACAAAGGAACTTCCATTCTAGTGGGGGAAGACATCACATAAAGGAAATTAAAAAGGTGGAGGTAGAAAATAACCCAGGATGTGATGGAGGAGTCCAGATTATAGCTGGTAGAAACAGAGGTGGCTGCCCTAGGAACCTTCCTAAAATAGAGATTCTGGGAGGAGCATGATGGAGAAGTCCAGATTACAGTTGGCAGAACACAGAGATGGCTGTCCTAGGAACCCTCCTTAAATAGAGGTTCTGGGAGGAGCCATCCAGTCAGAGGAAGAATCCTGTTTCTGTGCATTTAAAATAGAGTGGGAAAACATTGCTAATTGAAATCCAGAAGGTCAAACTCCCACCCACCAGGAAACTGTAAAGTCTTCCGAGAAATACCAGAGAAAGTAAGTTGCTTGTAGAGAAAACAAATAACATCAGCGGCTGCCTCCGAAAGGAGAATGAGGCTGCCAAAAAGCTGGACTGCAATAAATGGCTTTCACAGCTCTGGAAATTGAAATCCCTGGGTACACAGTTTCAGGGCAAACACCCAAATAAAAGGAACCAAAACAGATACCTGAATGTGGGGTGAAGAGTAGGAAGGGACAAATGTTTGGGAGTGTTTTCTTTTTTTTTCTTTTTAAAGAAAGATCTATTTAAAGAAAGGCTATTCCTGAATCAAATCTTTTAAAATTAAATCCACCAAATATTTGAGTCATGAAGTAATGAAAGAAAAGGCGCAGCCTCTACTCTGGGAACTTAGGACCTAGAAGGGGAGGTAAAATGTGCGTGGGTAGCTAAAACACAAGATATTATAAGGCCCATAAGACTACAGAGGAGGGAAAATCATTTTGTTTTTGTTTGTTTGTTTGTACTGGGGTACCTGAGATGGAAAGGGAGGGTCCCAGACTTCTATAGATTTAGAGCATTTACTTAAACTGAAAGAAGCTGCTGTGTTAATACATCCCAGTCCCCACTGACTTATGGTAGTGGAGGAGTCAGGACTAAGGATGTGAAACATTATACTCCCCTTAGGAAAACAACCCACTATTGGAAGGAGCAGGAAAGAAGCAGCTTTGTGAGATGGCAGATGGAGTGCTACACCTGAAATCAGGAAGAATTTTCTTCAAATGTGACCTCAAACACTTACTAGGTGTGTGTTCCCCGGGCAGCCACTTAACTGCTGCCTACCTCAGTTTCCTTATCTGTGAAATGGGAAAAATAATAGCATCTACTTCCCAGGACTGTTGTGGGGATCACATCAGATAATATAAAAATGCTCATCATGATGTCTGGCACATAGGAAGTGTTATATGAATATTAGTGATCATTATTATTTTGGGATTTAACTTCAAGAAGACTGGAGTTTAAATATTGCTTTTTATGTGATCCTAGGGCTTAGACTCAATGGCCTCCAACATCCTGTCAAGATCATAATCCATGATGCCTTATTATTTTTAATCTTATTTTTTCCAATAACAGCATATTTGGGAAATTGGTACTAGGAATGATGCCTTATATTTCCTGTATGAAGATAACTGACTGCAAGACACATCCATATGGAGGCAGCTAGATGCTATAGTATATAGAAAGCTTTCCTCAAAACCTGAGTAAAATTCAAGTTAAATCTCTGATTCTAGGAGCTGTGCTGCTTTGAGGAAATCACCTCTCAATGCTTTTGTTAAAACTAGAAATTACAAGAGGAAGGGTCCACTTGCTTTGTAGTCCTATCTTATTTTTTTATGTCAATCAACTAACTAATAAACGTTTGTTAATTGCTTAGAATTTATCAGGTATGGGGACAGCTAAGTAGTGCAGTGATTGGAGCACCAGACCTGAAGTCAGGAGGACCTGAGCTCAAATCTCACCTCAGACACTTAATACTTTCTAGCTGTGTGACCCCGGGCAAGTCACTTAACTCTAAAAGCTTCAGGGGAAAAAAAATTGTCAGGTACTCAGCTTGAGGAAAAAGACAGTCCCTTCCTTCAAAGAACTTAAAATCTGATTTTTAAATATTTCTCCCCCTCTTCTCCTTCTTAGAAAAAGAACCTTTGTAACCAAGACAACTGAAAGAGAAGAAAGAGCAAAAGCAATCACTACTGTTTGATTCATTTTATTTACTTTTCCATTCATTGTGATGGATTTGGGATGAGGTGCATACAGTCCTAAGATGATGACTGGTCATGGGAATGAATCCTAAAGTTGTCTTTATGAGAGACAAGTTTATGATACTGACTTGATTGTTACCTTGTTGTAATCAAGGGTTACAACTGGATAGGGATCAAAGAAAAGTGTATTTCCTAGTAAGCTCTTAATAAATGAACTGAATTGTACAATACTATATATGTACATATTTTTAATATTTATAAATTATATTAATGTTTATATAATATATGTTTATTGAATTTTGTATAGATTCAGGAAAATGTAAGTTCCTTCAGGGCAGGTCTTATTTTATTTTGGCCTCCACATTCCTAGTGTAGTAAATGGTAAGCACTTAATAAATGCTATTGAGAATTTGATTTATTAGTTGTATAGTAGATCTAGTCAAACTGGCCTTTTTTTCTGTCCCTCTAGCACAAAATTCCATCTCCCACCTCCATATTTTTGTATAAATCTTACTCTTTGCTTGAAATGCCCTCCTTCCTCACCTCTAGCTCTTAGAATCTTTGCCTTCCTTTAAAACTCCACTCAAACCCCACATTGTACCTGAAATTGTTCTTTATTTCCCACTTCACTCTCCAGTTCCTAAAGTCTTCTCCCCTACCCTTGTATTTTTTCTGTATATATATATATATACACACACACATATATATATTGCATATTCTCATATATGTATATATTGTCCTCCTAGAAAGGATGTAAGCTTCAGGACAGGTACTATTGGGGGGGGGGGTTGTCTTTGCATCTCCAGGGTAGCAAATAGTAACTATTTAATGAATGCTGTCTAGCAATTGGCTTATTAATTGAGAGTAAGTTTTTTATAGGACAGTTAGGTAGTGTAGTGGACGGAGTGATAGACCTGGAGTATGGACATGAGTCAAATTAGACCTCAGCCACTTAATGGTAGTGTCACTTAACCCTCTTTGCCTCAGTTTCCCCATCTGTTATTAAGCTGGAGCTGGAGAAGGAAATGCAAACCACTCTAGTATCTTGCCAAGAAAATCCCAAATGGGGCCATGGAGAGTCAGACAACGAAAACAGCAAGAAATATTTTTTAAATGTTTATTGAAAATTAATTGGCTGATTAAACTGTTTAATCTAAGCTTTTTAAGAAAAAAAAGCCCATTTTGGAATATGATATTCCAGAGAGCAATGGAGGTAGAATTGCAACCAAGAATCACCTACCCAGCAAAACTGAGTATAATCTTTCATAGGAAAAAGTGGTCATTCAATGAAAAAGGATTTTCAAGTATTTGTGATGAAAAGATCAGAAGTAAATAGAAAATATGATTTAAAATACAGGATTCTGGAGAAGCATAAGGAGGCAATCAGGAAAGTGATATCATAAGGGATTTAATAAGGTTTATCTGTTTACATTCCTACATGGGAGGATGATACTTGTAACTCATTAGAACATTCTCATTATTATGCTAGTTAGACCGAGTATATATAGACAGAGGGCATGGGAATGAGTTGAATATGATGGGATAATATCTTTTTGAAAAATGATGAAATTAAAGGTTGAGAGAGATATGTACTGGGAGAAAGGGAAAGGGATAAGTGAAATGATGTAAATTATCTGCCATAAAAATAGAGGCAAGAAAAAGCTTTTACAGTGGAGAAGAAGAGGGGGAGGAGAGGGAAAGTGAGTGAACCTTACTCTCATCATAACTGGCTCAAATAAATAACATACATACTCAACAGAGGTATAGAAATCCATCTTATCCTTCAGGAAAATAGGAGGGGAATGGAATATGGGAAGGGGAGGGTGATAAAAGAGAAGGCATATTGGGGGAGGGAGTGGTCAGTAGCAGAACACTTTTGAGGAAGGACAAGGTGAAAGAAGTGAGAGAATAAGTAGGGGGAAATACAATTAACAATAATAATTTTCTTTTATTGAAGCTTTTTATTTACAAAGCATGGGTAATTTTTCCAACAATGACCCTTGCATAACTCTTTGTTGCAAATTTTCCCCCCCTTCCCACCACCCACTCCCCTAGATGGCAGGTAGTCTAATATATGTCAAGTATGTTGAAATAAATGTTAGATCCAATATATGTATACATATTTATACAGTTATCTTGATGCACAAGAAAAAGCAGATCAAGAAGGAAGAAAAAGAAAAACTGAGCAAGCACATAACAACAAAGAGAGTGAGAATGCTATATGTTATGTTTCACACTGTTCCCATGGTTCTCTTCATCATTGCACAAGTGGAACTGCTTTGAATCATCTCAATATTGAAGAGAGCCACGTCCATCAGAATTGATTGTTGTATAGTCTTGTTGTTAGCAATAATAATTATAAAAAAATTTTTTTGAAAGCAAGTTTTTTCTGATGGAATATTATTGTTTTCTGGGAAATGATCAGCAGGAGGCTCTCAGGGGGGAAAAAAAGCAACGTAGAAAGTCCTCCATTAATAAAGTGAAAAATACTGTATATAAACAAATAAAAATGTTCTGGGGATAACCAGCTGTAAATAGCTTTGTTATTCTCAGTAGTATAATCATCCATACCTGCTCTGAAAGACTTATGATAAAAATCCTATATATATCCAGAGAAGAAACTGATCAAGTCTGAATACAGATTGAAACATTCTCTATTTCTGTATCTCTCTTTATTTTCAACTTAATTTTTCTTGAGGGTTTTATTTTCATTAGGGTGGGAGATTTATGTTTTCTCTTACAACTGGACTTGTATGGAAATAACTTCACATGTGGTTTCTTAATTGCGGGTAGGGATAAGGGAGAAAACTTCACACTCAAAAATCTTAAAAACAAATTTAAAAATTCTTTTGAATGTAACTGGGGGAAAATATTAGATAAAAAATTAATTTTAAAAAGCCCGTGAGGAAGTTAGGACTTTTAGTCATGAGTTTGTGTGAGTTTCTCCTCTCCTCTGAACTTCAGTTGCTTTATCTTTAAGGAGATTGAATTAGAAGATCTCTAAAACCCTTTCTAAAATTTTATCATTTGCTTGTCTGTAAATTTTTCACATTTGCAAAAGTCAACCTTTTAAAACATTAGACAGAGCTGGGGAGTGTCTCTGGTTCTCTAGGAAATTCGTGCCAGGTTTTAACAGTGCCCAAATTTATATTGGAGTCCCACCCTGCAGAAGCAAGAATGTCAACTTCCAGAAATAGTAAGTTACAGCATAAATAGAAATATTTGTCTCTGCGTATTAGATGACCACATATGGTTATCCTAATAATAAAAATGGACCACTGTATAACTAATTGTTTAAAAACATTAGGAAAGAAAAACCAATTTGAAACAGGGACAACACCTAGATTTATCTAAAGCCAATCTTTGTAGCACAACCTACAGAAAGTTTGAGGGTTTTGCTTGATTCCCCAAAACTATGACCACCTCCCTCTAAAATGAGAGTCATACATTTAAAGTTGTAAGGAATCTTAGTTATCATCCCACCCCTCCATTTTACACTATAAGAAACCAAAGCTCAGTAGTTTATTCAAAGCTATACTACTGGCAAGCAAAAGAACTAGGATTCAAATTCAACTTCTTTGGCTCAATGTACCCTGCATGTATCCAAATATCAAGACCCTATTACCTTAGTTAAGTGGATGTTCCTTCCAGTGATTCAGATTGTAACTACTGATACCTGCAAACTTCCTCCACATCCTCTCATAAGTTCATCACATGGGCTTCATCCAATGTTCAGGGGACCTCTCTCACTTTCTTCTGAAATATGAGAATACCAGTGGAGCACACAGGCTGGCAATTTTGCTATTTACATGTGATTGTTCCATCTTCTTAATGTTTATCTTCATCAAGTCAGAAACAAAATTTTCTTGTTCGGTCCCAAAGAATAATAGAGAAAAAAGCAGCTATAATTCAAAATAGATTATGAAGAGCAAACAGGAACGTAGTTAAGTTAGATTGAATGTTAGGCTATGCAATATTTTAGAAATTATTTTATAAAAGTAAAAAAAAAGAGCACTAAATTTAGAGTTTAAAAAAAAACTCTGCTATTTATGATTGTATGACTTTTCTGACAGCTCATTCACAGCATGGGTGCCATGAACTCAGTTGGTGAAAGGGGCAGGACTTTCCTACTTTTGTTTTTCATCTTTTATCCCAGATCTAAGAAATGGGTCCAGGAGTGGGTAGAGGTGAGAAGGTTATCTCTATTCTGTGTTGCCCAATCACTACAGAGATATTTGTTAATTAAGAGCTTGTCATTGACAAACATAACTTAACTTTTTTAGGTTGGTTGAATCCCAATTGTTTTTCAACTTGTTTCTTTTTCAATGAAAAAGTCTCTATTATCAATCAACTATGTGCTAGGCACTGGTGCTAGGGATACAAAGTCAAAAATGAAACAGATTCTGCCCTCAAAAATATTGTTATAAAGAAGATCCTGGTGAAATGTATCCTGTACACTTAAATTTGCCTCAGTCTCACTCTCTATTCTGAGAAATATTTCAGCCTACTTATAGGAAATATCAATGTGCCAAATGTCATATGTCAAACTGAGTGAAAATTCTCTCATAAGGATGTGGCTTCCACTAATTATGACTTGAGATTTTGTAATAAATTAAGCTATAGCTAAAAAGTTGCAGGTGTTCGATTTTCTTGAATGAACATTCTCCTTCTGTTTCCCACTACCTCTTAATGAGCATTTAAGTCCTTCTTTTAAAGGCAATTTATTCTTTTGTTTCTGAGATAGATTTCCATGTTTCCATAAGCCTGGATTCCCCCAGACAATGGAAGAAAAGGTCAAAAGTGTGTGTGTGGGGGAACATCTCTTCCGTTTAATCTTGTGTTTTGCAGTTTATGCAAAATTGATACCTTGTCGATTAGGAGTTGCCCTTTCTGTAGAGATCATAATAAACCCCTTTTTTTGCTTTTCTTACTCTGAGAGTCTAATTGTTTTTGTGGTGCCGACTGTCCCACACAATGCGATGGTGACAGGTAGACCAAAAGTCATTAGTCTGATCCATCCCTCTCCTCCAGTATTGCTAAATGCCTGCTTGAGAATTATCCAATCTTCGAGTCAATTTGCATAGCCAGAAGCATGATGAGAATTAGAAAGGTAAATAAATAGGCTTATCCAAAGACAAGGAGCGATCCAGACCAGGCCAGAGACATGTAGTCTGAACATTGAGGTAAAAGGAGATAAAAGCTTAGAGATAAGAGGAAGCCAACTACAAATGAGAACAGAAACTGTTCTGTTAGGAGAAATGAGGACAGAAACTGTTCTATTAGGAGATGAGTAAGCAAGACACCTTAGTGACCTTTTAGCACATCAGGTGAATGTGGGATAAGCCTGGCTTACAAGGGCTGAACAGGCGCAGATGAGCCCTAAGTCTGGCTCATGCTGTAAGAGGGATAACACTCCCCTGAGGTAGAAGGGTTCCAAAAGCAGATGACAGCTTCAGCAGATGGCAGCAGCTGTTCAGTACTGAAGCAACAAATGGTAGTTTTGAGTCAGAGAAGAAATAAAAGGCAAAGTTTCCTTGTGGCAGATGTAAAAAGTAGTAACAGCATAAAAAAAATTTTTTTTAAGTAAAGAAAAATGGGTATTTATGAATGTAATCTCTTCTACTGATATATATATATATACTTTCTTGATCTGGTAATTTATTCTCATATATTTTAAATCCTTCCTGATGGGTACGTGACAATGTTCTCTTTTGTTTTATATTCCTTTTTTGTTTTTCTTATTCTGTTTGTTTTTTAAAATAAAATTTTAAAAAATAATAATAAATAAAAGTAATAACAGAAAGGCTAGGAGTTCTCTAAGAGAGCTGGTTTACAGATGAGGCAGAGGGAAGCAAGAAGGCCCAGATCATATGGTGTTTATATGATGCAGTCAGGAGAACTCCAGTCTGGGAGGTGTTCTAGCCTTACTCCAGAATTTGAAATTACTGGAGAATTGTTACTTCTCCCATAGGCGCTAGAATGTGTAATAGAGTAGATCCATTTGTGGATTGCTTGATTTTTCTGCATTTGCTTTGTTTTTTGACCTAATTAGATGATTTTTCTCTTAATTTACTATGGGGGGAAAATGTCCTGGATAAGGACTCAAGACAAGAATTTGTCCCTAATTTGAACCTGAATAAGGGGAGTTCACCATCGAGGTGGTACAGTGGATAGGGTGCCTGACTTTGTATCAGATACAGGTGCTACTCAAATAGCCTCGGACATTTGCTAGCTGGAGCAGAAAAGTCAAACCCCTCCAAAGTCTTTGCCAAGAAAACCTCAAATGGGGTTGAATGGGACTGATTGGATGAAGCTTTCTCAATTTATGAGACTAAGTCACATGATCCCCATACCCAGAGCGGGAAGATGAGGTCCTGGGCCTCAGGTATCAGGAAGTCATATGATCTCTCTTTCCACACCTTGAACCTTGGGATGTAGGAAGTTAGTGAAGTTATAGGAAGTGATGTGACCCACAGGAATCAGATCACATTGGTGGCCCTTGGTCAAAGATGGTCACTTCCTTTTAATCTATCCAATGAAAAAGCTTGAGTGTTTTGTTATTTAAACCTGAGATACTTGGAGCAGGTTAGGTTCCAGGAGCACATGGTGGGAGTTGGGATGGCTCCCAGGTGTGTCTGGGAGGGACTAAATAAATACTTCTTATGGCTCTCTCTGCTCCTTTGTGTGTGTGTTGTTTTGTGTCACTTCTCTGACTATGAGTAAAGGAATAAAACAGGGTGAGCTTGCCGAGGACTACAGTGATCTTATGGATTCCAAGAAGTGAATGTGGCAGCTGTGATGTCCTTGGAAGTAGCAGATGAATGGAAAAGTACTTAAGAACAGGACCTCTACCAGCAGGAAGGCAAAACTTGACCTGGTCTAGCAGAGCTGGTCTGCCTTGAGCCCAGATGAAAGGTCAACTATTAATTAACAGTTTTTCTAACTGGTTTATCTCTTTCTAAGACTTAACTACTAAAATATTGTAACAGCAGTTGAAAGCTAAGTTATTGACTCTTGTTTAAGCAATTCTGTTAATGCATGCTATGAATCTCTGTTTAGCATCTCATCCATGTAGTGATAAACTATCTGTTCTATATCCAATTTATATTATGCCCTCTTTTATTATCTACTGTGGGGAGTTCAGATATAAATTATAATCTATATGTCATGAGTAAAATTCTACAGTAGGGGTTTTAATGAATTAAAAAGGTTGAGGAAAAGGAAATGATCTTTGTAACACTAAACTCAGGACCACATGCCTGGGTACATGATAAAGTTAGGAGCTGGAAAGATAAAATCTGGCTACTCTTGCCTTTATGTTCCACCTGGCAGTTCTTCTTTGCTAAGCTGACATCATCTGACTTTAAGGAAGTCACACTGGTTTTTTGTGGTCATTGTTTATTTCCCTTCACATTTACTAACCATCCATTTGATAATACATTGTAGAATTTTACAAGAATTCTAAGTAAGTTAAACTCATTTACCGACAATTTTCAGATTCCATTCTCATCTCTCTTCCTGGAAAAATAAAACAGCTTTTTGTCATCCTCTAGTTTTGTGACACCCCTTCATTCTCCAAGCTCTTTCAAAGATCATCTCCAGTGGCTTGGCAATCACCTTTGCAAAGTTTTTTCATACTTTGGTATATAGTTCATCTTGAGTTCATCAAGGAGAAATAGATCTTTAGTTGTGATTTCTATGGAAAATAGTATAATCATTCAAAGGAAATTCATTGTTCTTTAACATGGAAATGGAATGACCTGTACAATCTAGGTAGAATGGAAGAGTAGATTATGGGAGTAGAGTTGATTTAAGAGCTGGGAAGTTAAAGTTTTTGATGAAGCTTTAAGATTTATTATTAAAACTCCTAAAATAAGGCCAGGAGTTGAAGGTGGAGAGGAAGATTACAGTGAGTTAATTCAATGAGAATTCAATGAGAAAGGGAGACAATTTTCTTGGTAGATAACATCTACCAGCATCTGGATTGAATGATAAATTTGATTTTTGAACCTCTAAGGAGATGTTGCTGAATAATGGGATTAGAGGAAGATTCTAAAATGGGGCAAAACTATATAGTATTTTAACTTCCTATGTTCTATGCCTTATTATCCCTAACTTTATTCTTTATCCTGTTATCCCTGATCCTTCCAATTCTCAGTACTTACCCAGTTATCACCTCTACTTTGACTATGTTCTCCTCCCATCCCCATTTTCAACTTCCTTGTGAACCAGTTCAATTTTTTCTATTCTCTATTTGAAAATTTATTATTCCTCTGGTTTCTTTTTTTGGTGGTGTTGTTGATCACACCTTGCCAGACTCCAAACACTCTATTTATTACCAGCATTCACTTCCATCACTTCTACTTAATCTGTTGTTGAAGAGAGCTGGAGAAAATCACAAATCTGAGTGTCCTGATTGTGTCCATAACAAATTTCTGTTATCTAATCTCAACTAGAAATTCACTATAACAAGGCAATCCCTCAGCTCTTCTTAATCAATTCTCTATCACACTCACTATAAACACTCTCTTTTCTCCACAAGTACCCCCTGGCATATCCTCTCTCCTTTTTCTCAATAGAGGACTTTACCTCATACTTCATATCCAGAATGAGGCTATCCACCAAAGCTTCCTCTTTTCTCTTTTTTAATTTTTATTTTAATAATTATTAAATTATTAATAATCTTTAATTCTTCTCTTCCTCTGCATTCTACTGAGTAGTTTTTCATATCTCAAAATAAAGCCTTGATATATAGCTGCATGGCTGTGCTTCCTCCCCATTCAAAAATTAACCATTTCTAAAAAATTGTGTCCCTGTATTTTAAGTTCATCATCTCTCCAATAGGACATGAGAGACATGTTTCATTTCCATTCATTGGAATAATGATTTATCATTGGAATTTTTGTATGTCAAGGTCTTTCCAAATTGTTATTCTCTATAATGTGATTATTAAATAGATCGTTCCCCTAGTTTACTATTTTCTCTCTGCAATCATTCATAGAAATTATCCTTTTCATCATTCTTAAGATACCGTTACATTCTTATATCCCAATTTGTTTAAGCCTTCTCTAACAGGAGAATATCCCATTAATTTTTAGCTTTTGGCTGTCATGAAAAGAACTGCTATAAATATTTTTGTGCTATAAATCCTTTCCCTCTTTCTTGATTCCTTTGTGGTATAATTGCAGTAGTGGCAATCCTGCAAATTGCCTACTATCACCTACATTTTCTCCCTAATCTTCAGTATCTCCTTATATTCTGGTTCCTGCTGCTTACAGATAGATCCTAGTCTCTTCCTTCCTGAAGAATTCTCATTAGATCCCACCATCCGCTCTATTATACTATACCTTGCCTCGTCTTCTCAGTTAAATTTGAAAAGGTTATTTCTGCTCTCCTCTCCTACTTTCTGTCCTCTCACTCTCCCGTAAAGCATTTGCAATTTGTCTTCTAATTTCATTACTCAAGTAAGATTACTCTAAAATTAGTCTTAGTTGCCAGACCTAATACCTAATACCATTTCCTTTTATCTTCATCCTTTCTGACTTCTACAGTATTTGACACTCCTCTCCTCACAGAGTTGTTGTGGCATTGTCTCCCTGGGTTCCACTCCTCATCTCTTTTTTTCTAGATCTTCGTACAGGAATTGTGGATTAGACTCCCACTCCACACCCCACCCCCGCCCAAGGCTCTATTCTAGATGCTCTTCTCTTTTTTTCTCCATATTTTCTTACTTGATCTTATCAGCCTAAAAGTGATTCAATTATCACTTGTGAGGGAAAGAGCCATTAGCATCCTGAGAGAACTATGAAGACTGAATGTGGATCAAAACAAAAATCCTTTTTTGTTGTTCTTTGCTTACTTGTTTTTTCCCCTCATGTTCCCTCCCCTTTTGATCTGATTTTTCTTGCACAATATGACAAATATGGCCATATGTTTAAAAGAATTGCATATGTTTAACCTATATCCAATTGCTTGCTGTTCAGGGAAGGGATGAGGGGGTAGAAAGAAGAAAAATTTAGAACACAAGTATTTGCAGAGGTGAATATTGAAAATTATCTTTGCATATATTTTGACAATAAAATACTATTAAAGAAAAAAATTTAAGAAAAAATTATCACCTTTATGTAAATAATCCTAAACACATGTAGCTAGCTCTAGTCTGTATTCTGAGCTCTAGTACTCCATGACCAAATGCCAATTGCACATTTTGAATTAGATGTTCCACTGGAATCTCAAAGTCAACATAACAAATTAAACTTATATTTTCTCAAAAAACCTACTGTTCTGGGCTGAATCCCCTGGTTGTTTAGGTTCAATATTATAACAGAATGAAAAATTCATAAGTGATTCAATGATTTACAAAAAGAGACTTACTTAGCCATAGCACAAGGATAAAGATAGAAGATATCTTAAGTTGATTCAGCTGAACACAGTTCTCTTTGTCTGAGTTGTACATCATGAATTTCTGACAAACATCATAGAGGAGCCCTAGAGTACCTTGTAGCTGCTTTATACTCAGAAAAAGAGAAAATAATGTCAACAGTCTAAATCTTGTTTCCTGAGCCAATCAAGTCTGAGAAAGATCTCAATAATTTTTAAAGAAAATCAACCTGATTTAAATGAGGGGCTGGATAAGGAGATTACTCTGACCATATCACTCCTCCCTGGAACTTCCCAAATCCAATTTCTTTTACCCAGATTCGCCAAGTGACATTCTCTACTCTTTACTCTCCACTTCACTTGTCCAATTAGTTGTCAAAGCTTATTCCTCTCTCCTCCGTGTCTCTCAGATGTGTCCCCCTTCTTTCCACTGCCACAGTCACTACTCCAGTCCAGGCTCTTGTGCCCTCTTCAGTGGACTATTCAATAACTTTCTCATTGGTCTCACTGCCTCAAATCTATCCCAATCAATCTTCCATATAGTGTCAATATGTTTTTCTACAAGTATAGACCTGTTCGTGTTGCCTCTTCCCTTTTCAGTAATTTAAGGCTTCGTATTACTTTCAGAGTAAAATAGAACCTACTCTGTTTAGTTTTTAAAGCACTTTACAACCTGTCCCTAATCTAGTTTTCCAGTTTCACCCATCATTCCCCCTCTGGCACTCTCTAATCCAGCCAGCCAGACCTCTCTCATTTCCATACCTTCCATGCTGACTAGCCCTTATATCTGAAATTCTCCTCCTCTTTACCTTCATGTCTTAGAATCTCTCTTTTTAGCCTCGGCACTCAGTTCAAATCCCACCATCCACAGGAAGTTTTTCCTGGTCTCCCCACCCTTTCACCTCTAGAGGATAAAGACTGTTTCTCTTTCTTTATATCTCCTCCAGCACTTAACATAATGTCTAATACTCAAAAATTTAAAATGCTTACTGAATGGTCTATGCTAACTAAAGACTCTTTATTTAATGATTTCTTATACCCACTAAAATTTAAAATATTTAAAATTAATATCAATATTAAGTCAGTTACTTTTTATTTGAAGATCTAGTAGAATAAAACCAATTCTATTTTTATGAAAACTTTTTTTTTTATCATTTTGATGATAAAGTAAAAACTTTCTAAATGTGAGTTTGAATCTTCCATAAGTAAACTCAGGCCAAATCTGATTAATTACCTTTAAACTTAAACAAAAACAACTACAACAATTAGTATAGAACCTAATGTCAAGGTTGCTTAGTATCCATCTCTATTCTATTCTGGTTACCAACTTAGGGCTACCAATGCCAAAGCTGGTGGTACCACAGCACAGTAAATATAGCAGAATAAAATGCTGTGTAATTAAAATGTAACATAACAGGATGCTAGATTTCAAATTAGAAGAATTAATTTCAAATTCTGCCTCTGACAATTATTAGCCTTTTCACCATGGAAAAATCACTTCAAGAACATTGTACACAGAAATAACAAGATTATGTGACGATCAATTCTGATAGATGCCTCTTTTCAACAATGAGGTGATTCAAGCTAATTCTAATAGATTTGTGATGGAGAGAGCACCAAGAAAGAGGACTATAGGGACTGAATGTGAATCAAAAAATAGTATTTTCACCTTTTTCATTGTTGTTTGCTTGTGTTTTCTTTCTGATTTTTTTCTTAATTTTTGATCTGATTTTTCTGGGGCAGCATAATTGTGGAAATATGTATAGAAGAATTGTACATGTTTAATGTATATTGGATTACTTTCTTCTAGAGAGTAGGAGAAAAGGAAGGAGAAAAAAATGAAACACAAGGTTTTTCAAGGATGAATGTTGAAAACTATGCATATGTTTTGAAAATAAAAAGTTTAAAAATGGCACTTCAATCTCAACAAGCCTCAGTTTCATCATCTGTTAAATGGGAATAATATGAACTATGGTTGTGACATTCAAAGGAGCTACTACAAATAAAGTACTTTGTACACATTAAAGTGTTATATTAATGTTAGCTATTATTTTTTATATTAGAGAGATAAAGATATTTTAGACACAGTTCAGTAGCATCTTAACTTATTTAGTGCTTTGGATTCACTCAAATTTCTTTAAAAAAATAATCATTCATATTCTAGTACAAATTTTTGTGCTCATTTATGTCCAGTTATCCTTTAGCTTTCTGGAGAAGTAATTTACTAAATTTTACCCAGGAAGAGTTCTTTCCTCTTAACTGGGAGGACTGTTTATTCACAGAATAGTTTACATATCCTGATGATCTCTGAGGTTCTGACCTGATGAGTCTGCAATGAAAATTCGGCTGACAAAGTAGCTGATGGTGCAACTTTAGACTGGAATACACCATGCTATTAGGTGTTAAGAGGAAAAACTGGTTTGTCAGTAAAGCAAAAAAGAGAAATTCTAAGACACTAATCAATAGCTGAGTAAGCAAGTCTTTTTTTTTTTTTTTTTTAAAGATCTATCTTATTTAGCCACCATCCTGATATGGTTTACAAAGCTAGAGCTAGGAAAAACAGATACTATGTCAGACACAGAAAAAAAATTATAGTGTATTAGTTAGGGGAAATGTAATGTCTGGAACAGATAATTATCTTCTTTTTAAAATAGATAAAGGCAACTGATGAAAACCATGAGGAATAAGAATCGCCCCAAAAGAGCTATTACCAAAAATCTGACAAAAGGTAGACATATGCAGAATGATGTCATTCTGGCTACTTGAGTACTATCACTGTGTTCTGTGGATATTTAGCTCAGACTTCATGAGTCAATGTCTATATTTGGACATAGGGAGACCTACCTTTTATGCTACAACATGCCAATTCTGCTCTTGCTAATCTGGGGTTGAGCAACTAAGATCTATGAGCTCATCATAGGTAATTTGTTTGATATTCCACAGACTGAATCCCAACAGTCACATTTTTGCACAATGAATTCACATTGTGAAAGTTCACAAGTTGAGAAAACTTCTACTACATTAAAAAAAATCAATCATTTTTAAGTAGATCCTTTCATTTGCTTATAAAAGTATAATATTGATATTAGGAATGGATGATATGGTAGACAGGACAAGATTTGGCATCTGTCATAATTTTCATTTGGAAAGAATCTTACAGGTAATTCAATTCTGCCCAATAATTTTGCAGATACGAAATAAGATTCTGAGAGAAATAAAATGACTTAGTAAAGCCCACAATTATCACAGCTATTAGTTAGTATTTATAATGAAAGCTTTGTAGGAATTGTTTCATTCTTTAAATTTGTATCTCAATACCCAATCCAGTGCCTCTACTTACATAGTAAATGCTTAAGAAATATTATAGATTGATTAAAAAAAAACTATTGACCTCATTTATGTATTACAGCTAATGGGGACAATGATAGGGAAACAATTCGATGTAGTGGAAAAGGCAATGAATTGAACCAGAGGAGACCTCAATTCAAATTTTCAGCTGACCTACTTACAAACAGTGTGATCTTGGATAAGACACAGTTATTCATTAACAAAATGAGTCAGGCATTCACTATTTAATTTTTTTCCTTTTAATATTTGTTCTTCTCTATTTTCAAGATGTGTGATTTCATTGTCTTGGGATCTCCTTTGTTGAATACAGATGGTAAATCTACCATACCTTGAGAGATGGTCTTCATGAGTGGCTATGTTCCCAAAACATCAGTTAGTAAGTAATTTCTAATATTGAACTTTTCAAACTTTCTTTTATCTGAAACTCAGGAAACATGTACTGATTACTGGAACTACATTGGAAGCTTTTTCAACTTGGTAGGTCCTATCCGAGCTATATTCCACTAGTACAGCCTTCAAGGCTACCTTCACAGTCTGATGACAAATGTTGTTTTTCAGTCAATCTGACTCATCTTGATTCCATGGATCTTCTCTCCTCCACTATCTCTTGAAGTCTGTCCAAGTTCATCAGAGCCTCTTATAAATAGCTGATGAATACTTCATTGCATAAGCCCTGTGTATGAACAACTTTTTCAAGGTAAATGTGTTGCTGTATGATTGTTATAGAAGGTGGAATTCTAACTTGAGATGTCATTTATATTGAAATACCACACTGAAAGCTATGGCCATGTATAAATAACATGTATCTTTGCTATTGATAAAAGTTTTAAAATTAAGACATCTTTTTAAAATGTGTAGGAATTGCTTGCTATCTCAATGAGGTGGGTTGGGCAGAGAGAAAATTGGGAGCTCAATTTTAAAAATGAATGTTAAAAATTGTTTTTACATGTAATTGGGGGAAATAAAATATTAAATTTTTTAAAGTGTGGGTATGCAGGACAATATTAAAATGTATACAGAATGTCTAAAATGATTATAAATGTTTACAATTTATATTATTATAATCTAGATTTCCAACTAAGTCTGGAACATTTTACATAAGACTCCTAACTTCTTTTTTCCAGTGATATAAACATCTCTTTAGGGAGAGAAATGTGGAGAGAAATGAAAGATTTTGGAATGTGTCAGATAAGTCAGGAAGTTTAAATCTGGGTTTAAATCTGGTCTCAGATACTAGCTGTATTTGTGTCATTTAATCCTATTTGCCTCAGTTTTTTTATCTTATCATCAGTAAAATGAGCTGAAGAAGGAGATGGAAAAGCAGTCCAGGATCTTTGCTAAGAAAATCCAAATAGGGTTATGAAAAGTCAAACATAACTGAACAAGAATAAGGGGGAAGCAAGCATTTCCAAGGATGCTTGATTTCCAATTTTTTCTTCTTGATTGAGATTAGGACCTCTCTCTGATGAGATAGTTATCTCATCTTGCTACCCAATCTAAGAGCTCACAGACACTGTAGGCTTCCTGGTGCCTTCTAATCTACAGAATTTTCTGATCTCTGTTTTTTTTCCCCTTTGGTAGATGGGTACACTCACTATTTACTGGTGGACTATCAGTGTGAACTGATCAAAAGCATATATAAGCTTGAAGTATCCACCTTTCCTAGCTATCACTACCACTTCCCACTAGACTAGTCATTGAGGAAGCTAGAAGCTTTTTTGCTTTTTGAACTGAAAGAAAATGTCCTTCGACCAATAATACTTAGGGGGCAGATAGATATAAATATAGTTTAGTTTCTCCTCTCTCAGAGGAGAACAGAATGGGCGAACTTAGCTTTTTCTCTTGCTCCCCTTCAGGCAAGAATCGCTGTTTCCTTTTGGCAGAGGAGGTCAAGATTCCAGAGCTATCTATTCATGCTTCCCCTCAAGCCAAACATCTATACTGCTAGACATATCATGTGGAGATACACATCTTACCTTGGTGGAACACATCCTACATTATTTATGATCAAATGGTTTGTTTTTAGCCAACTAAGACTTAAAAAACCATCATTAATGATACTGGCAGAGGATTTGGTGAAATCATTATTGATTTTTATATAGTTCAATGGGAGGGAACATGAATTACTCAATCCCCCTAATGTGCTGCTGTTAGGTCTTTTAAGAATTTCACCTATTATTATGGGGTTAGCAGTGGGTGGTTGTTGAGAAACTTGATTAGTCCAGACACAACGTAAAAACTTTGTGTGATTTAGATATTCATAGATTGTTAGAAACAAAATAGATAGGAACTAGACCTGTAATTTCATTGATAAAAAAAGAATCTCTAAAGGCTAGTCTATAAACAAGGTAATGATCATTTGCCCAAAAACTACCAAACAATTCTAAGATTCAGGATTCCCCAGTTTTTAAATCCTAAAGCTAATTTGGTCACATAATGAAAAGATAGGACTCAAAAAGAATATTTTCATATATATACAGCAGAACATGAGAGGATTCAATATAAAACAATAAATTTCCATTTTAAAAAACCTATGTAATAAAGGGTCTTTTCCGTTTTCTCATTTGTGTTTAATTTTAAAATGAATGATTTTTTTAAACAAAGACTTTGATTTTGGGAAACATTGAAGGAAAGAGGGATGGCAGAGGATGAAATGGATAGATAGAGTCATGGGAGATAGAGAGATAGTGGATGATAGAAGGATATGGCATATTATGGTTCATGGGGTCACAAAGAGTCAGCCTCTACTGAATGACTACACAACAATAAAAGTCTCATTTATTCTCTCATTTAAATGAAGGGGCAAAGAAACACATCAAAGGGAAAAGCTAAGTCCAGGGAGCAAGGTCATTATTTCTTCTTTCAATCAGACTACATTTTCTTATAAAGTTACAAATGACCTAAAGTTTAGAAGGGGTTTGCAGTACTCTCTTCTATTTCTACCACATTTCTCATGGATCCATATCTATTATATAGGAATCATCACTAGTCATTAGACTATAAACTCCTTGAGAACAGAGATTAATAATTAAAAAAATCATATTTATATTCCCTCCTCCCAGTGCCTTAAATTCAAAAAGCAATTTAAAAATATTTGTTAAAATATTTTTAGTCCTTTCTTAATGGTTCCTCAATGTCTGGTTACAATTTACTATTATTAAATACTAAAATTAATTTTAATATATGAAAAGTCATTGAGAAACATTTATTTTTTTGAGAATTTTATGGCTCAACTGAAGTTCTCTGCATCTGCCCTTACCTCCTCACCCCTTTCCCGGTATCCTTCCTCCCCACATCTCCTCAGTAAACTTTCTGATTAAATTGAAGTGCCTCTATGCTTTGCCCTGATGATGTAAAATTTCAAGTAAAATGCTCAAACCTGTAACTTTAATAAAAAATTTTCCACAAATAAAAGATAAATTTAGTGAAGCCCAACTTGAAAGTTGCTTTTATTGTTCTTCTTTAAAAGAACTAATCCCTGTCTCTAAGAATCTGTGTCACTCACTCCTAGGAAACGGAGTATTCTGTTCTTGGGTTTTTCTTTAGTTATTGCCAACACATCAGTCCAAATTTACCAGTTCTTTGGTTCATTCTACTGCTTTAGTGCTGCTTGTAGTAAAAGGATTAGCTTATTAAATCTGCAAATATTGTGATGTCTAAAAACTAATTTTTGATACACAATAACATTTAAGGAAAACATTAAAACACCTCTGAAGAAATAGCAACATTGAGCATATGTATACATGTTTAAACTATTAAGTAAAAGAATCTGTTGGGGGTAAGAAGGGATGGATTAGCTTACGCAAAAGTAAACATTCTGCATGATAAAAATGTCAATCAAAATTAAAAGAAAAGTAATTGATCAGGAAAAAAATTTGCAACAACCATGATAAATGGTTGACACTCTGTGTGATCCTAGGCAAATCATTTCACTTCTCTCATACTCAGTTTCCTCATCTGTACAATGGGAATAATGATAGCACCTACCTCATAGGGTTGTTGTTAGGTTTAGATTAGAGCAGATATATGAAGCACTATGGAAATAATAATATTATTACTACAATAGAGACATCTGCCATCTCCTTGGGGTATGTATAAAAGACATAGCAAAACCTTCCACACATTCTCTCTCTTGAAAGATCCCTCTACCTCTGCAGCCCCTTCATCTGTTTGGAAATCTCCTAAAACCTCCATTTTAAACCCACATTAGCCACTTCCACTCCTTCATTCCTGGACTCTTAATTCCCCACCATGTCCCAACATGTATTCTTTCTCCTCCATTCTCTTCCTCCTTTTCAATTTTCTTTTTCTGTGTTGTCTTCCATTATTAGAATGTAAGATCCTTGAAGGCAGGGACTGTCTTTGTCTGGCACAGAGTAAGTATTTAATAAATTCTTGATGATTTGCTGACTTGCTATCTGCTGAAATAGTGACTCTAATACCACCTAGTTGCTTTGATGAGCTGAATATTTGAATAACAAGAAGAAAGTGAGCTGGGAAATCAGGAAATTGTGTAAAACTTTAAATGATATCAAACTTAACACAACATTCCCTGACCTAAAAATCCATCTTTTTCAAACAAAATTTATTAATTTATTATCCATTTATTAATTGCCTACTACTATGTGCTGCTGAACTGAGTGTCTTACAACTATTATCTCATTTGACTCTCACAACAATCTTGGGAGGTAGGTACTATTATTATTATTATTATTATTATTACCAATTGAAGAAACTGAAGTAAAGAGAAGTTAAATGATTTGTCTGGGGTCATGCAACTAGGAAGTATTTAAGGTCACATTTGAACTCAGGTCTTCATTCTAATTCCAGTTCTCTACCACATGACAACTGAAGACGCCAACTCTTTTAGAGTATAAACTCATTTTCAAAACATCTTGGCAGATTCTGAGCAATAATATCTCACAAAAATAGCAGAGTAGAAGGGAATATAAGTTAAAACTTGGCATGAGACACAACTAAGATAGATCATCCCAAGGATATTTATAGATTAAACTGGAAAGGAGACAACAGATACACACCAAAAATATAGCAAATCTGCCAGTATTTCTATACACAATTATTTTTAACAACGATGGTAGAAATACTATATTTGGACTCTAATACCTCAGTCTCCAGTATACTTATATGAGAAAGGAAAAATGACATAAAAAAGATGAAGGGTAAGTAGTTGAATCAGACCAAGAATGCATAGAAAGAAAATCTGTGTTGAAGGTGACACAATTTTGAAAATATTTAGGAATCAATTCACAAAATATCTGAAAGAGGAGAAAATACTCAATGATTATAAATAATTGTGGAAGGTGCTATCATCTAAAAATGGCTATTAAAACTATTGAACCACATGCCTACTTTCCTATCTCTACAAAATCAGCATAAAATCAGACCTGAACACTTCTGAAAGAAAACATGAGACAGGAACAGGAGGGTCCAAGCAAAGAATCCACACAGAAGAGGTATCCCAATGAATGGTAAGGACTTAAGGCAGCTCCTTTTTGTAGTTGATACTGTGATGATGGTATCAGGCCCCAAAAGGTTTTTAAGAAAATCTGTAGGTAAGGATATAATACCCAAAATATGGGGGTATTATTAACTAGATTTTTTTTTTTTAGGATCTTGCCTTGAACCAAGACAAGTCTGATTCTCATTGGCCACCAAAGGGTCCTAGGCTAAGCTCCATTTGGTCATTGTTTGGATCCTGATTGATTCAGATTGAATGTGGATAGCAATCATTTCTGCTTTGGCCAGAGATCCTGAGGGTTTTCCCTCCCATATTTGTTTATTTGGATTTTTTTTTTTGGACTAGGTGAAAAAGGAGATTCTTTGTTTCAATTACTACCTGACATTAATCACTGAATGAAAGGCCAGTATCTCCCATTTTATCCAGGGCCATCTCCAATCTTGCCATTGGCTCTGGAGGGGGAAATGAGGTAGGTGATCTTGCACAGCCCTCCCTCACTTAAATCCAATTTATTGCATCTCATGGTATCCTTCCTCTTCAAGAACAAAGACAATCAGGTCCCAGACTACAGCAGGATCCATTTGATGAGATCCATAACATATACAACATATGTAGTTTTTAATAATTCACCAAGGAAAACGAAAATAGATGAAAAATCTAAGCTATGACATATAGTTGGGATTTGCATTTAGGTTATCATTAGTATACATATGCCTTCAGCAGGTGCAGAAGAATGGACAATGCTATAGGATGGCAAGGAAGGGAACGAGGAACAAAGCACCAACTATGTGATAGTTACAGTACTAAGTATTTTGCAAATATTTTTACAGATCAAACTTGAATGTAGTTACCATTGTAATACTCATTTTACAGCAGAGGAAATTAAGGCAGATCAAGGTTGAATGACTCCCCCACATGTCTAATAAGTATCTAAGGCTTGATTTGAATTTAGGTCTTCCTATAGCCAGGCCCATATTCATTATACCACTTAGTTGCCTTGGTGGGCCAAGAATATTTAAATAACAAGAAGAAAGAGACCTGGGAAATTAGGAAATTGTATAAAACTTCAAATGATATCAAACTGACAAAATGTTTCCTGACCAAAAAACCCATCTTTTTCAAATAAAATTTTATTGATTTTTTTTGTTTTTTAAGTCATCTACATTTTCCAATGTGCCCCTATTCTCTAGCTCTCCCAGAGAATCATTCTTTACAACAAATAATAAAAAGGTGAGAGGGAAACTTAACCAAACTAAGCAGTGTATTTAAAAAGCCTGGTTTGAGCAGTGTTCTATAACCACAGTTCCCCACCTCTACAAAGAAGCAGAGGGATTTCTTTGGGGCTTTCTTATATCTCTTCTTTGGAGTCATTTTAGTTCAGAATTCAGTAGTAATTGTTTTTTTCTACTTAGACTTTTTCAAGTCATGCTGTATTTTGTTTTCCTGGTTCTATTACTTCATTTTGTATCAGTTCATAATTCTCCCATGCTTCTCTGTATTAGCCATATCCATAATTTCTTAAAGCACAATAATATTCCATTATATTGAGGTACCACAATTTTTAAACCATTTACCAATCATTGAAAAACTCAGATTTTTAACACTAATTCTCTTTGGATAATATTGTATAACTATAAATCATCAAATACCAAGTCTCTGAAAAGTCAAAATGGCAGGTGAACTAAAGGGTAATGGAGAAATATATATATTGTACCTAAATAGATGTCAGGATTTTACCAACAATGATATGGTCAACAGAAGACCCCAAAAAGTGGTATCATCCAGAAATATTATTAGAAATGAGGGTGGACTGGTATATGATAAGAGTAAAGGCTAACATATAGACAGTCTGAGTGTTATACTGGTATCCACACAATCTCAAAAAATCTAGAAAAAAAACTTCCTATGTTTTGGACAGATCCTTGTTGGGGAAGACAGAAAAGAATCATGCAAGATGAGAGAACATAAATGGGTAATAACCTGCACCAGTGGAGGAAATATCCACATGGATGAGATTATAGAGCCATTAAAGTATATACTTAGAGAATATATTCTATAATAAAATAAAAATTCTTTTTTCTCCTAGTGATTGAGAGTTTGAAAAGGAAAATATCCTTAGTCTGTGCAGCAATTGAGCTTATAATGATACCACAAGGGGATAAAAGTTACTGATATAAAATTGCTCAGAAAAGTTTTTTGATTCTTGATACTACCATAATAATCAGCATTGAAGCAATTTGTTGTTTTACTCGTGATCTTTATGAAAGGTCATTTGAGCCGAAACTGACAAGAATCAACAAGATATTATCATCATCTGGCTTCTTCTCCCTTTCTAATGTGTTTCCCACTGATACTCATCCTTAATTCTATCTTAGTATGAATAGTAATGATACCCTCCTTTGCCTACAATTTATCTTATTAAGTTTGTTCTAGCTTTCCTCAGCTGCCTTTCAATTCAGTTGAAATTCTTTTTGAAACTCTGATCCCTGTAGGCTACAAAAAGAAATTGGGTTTTCTGGAAAGTAGCCAATATGTGTCCTTGCATAAAAAACAAATTTAAGTGACAGTTTTTCTTTCCCAAATCTAAAAGAAGCATATATCCATTAATCTCAATTAAGATGTTGATTGCTCTTTATAAATCCACAACAAATAATAGCTACATAATTGCAAAAAAAAAATAGATATTTCTATTCTCCTGGTAGAAATCCTGAGGAAAAATAATTATTTATAGCATATTCCTTTCTTGTAAAATATAGCCAAGATTTAGACATATCACTATAATTTGCCAATTATACCAATCTCTTTAGCCTATTTTCTTAAGACAGAAACAAAGAAAAATTGAAATTTATTTAAAAAAATATTTTATTCATGAACTGGGTGTTTGGTCTTATGTCTGCATAGGAAACTTATTTTATATTTGATTCAAAACTCAACTGAAATGCCATCTTCTGTGGGAGGCCTTTCCCTGTTTTCCCAGCTGCTAGTAGTAGCTATTTATATGTTGTTCAGTTTAATGGTTGTTCAGTTATTTCAGTTGTGTCCAGCTCTTCATGATCACATTAGGGGTTTTGGGTTATTCGGTTTTTTGATGTTTTGGTAAGGTTTTGTTTGTTGTCAAAGATACTGGAATGGTTTGTCATCTCCTATTCCAGCTCATTTTACATATGAGGAAACTGAGGCAAACAGGGTTAAGTGTCCAGTGTCATAGAGCAAGTAGTGTCTGAGGCTGGAACTCATGAAGGTAAATTTTCCCAATTCCAGATCTGTCTCTCTATCTACTATATCACCTAACTGCTCTTTTTATTTATTCTTTCCCCCATTAGAATGTAAGTTTCTTGGGTAAAGAAATGGCTTTTGCTTTCACTTTCTATCTCCTGTCCTTTGCACAGTTCTTGACCCATGATGTGTTTAATATGTGTTTGTTGATAGATTAATTGATTGACTTGTTTTCTGGGAGTAACTGGATGATTTTTTATAACATTAAGAGGAGCTAAAGGAGAACTTCTGTGAAGAAAAATAAATTTTAAAATTGATTTCCTTACAAGCTTAGCCCCAAGGAAGAGATAGAAAAAGATATCTACCCACCTCTATAGTTTTGATCAATGTTTTCTTTCACTTTTTAATTTTTTTAAAATAATTTAGGAGAGAGAAAAAAAAGAAGAATATGAGAAGAACTCTAGATGAGAAGATACCTATCCCATTTCCTTATGGGTGTAACACATTACAGATAATATCAGATTTTTCCCATAAATTCATTGTTGTTATATCGTTTTGTTCATTTCTGTTCTGTGACCACATTTGGGGTTTTCTTGGAAAAGATAACCGAATGATTTCTCATTTCTTTCTCCAGCTTATTTTGCAGATAAGGAAACTGAGGCAGACAGGATTAAGTGATTTGCCTAGGATCACATAGCTAATAAATATCTGAGGCTGTATTTGAAATCAGGAAGATAAGTTTTCCTGACTTTAGGCTCAGGGCTCTATCCACTGTACCACATTGATGTCTTCTATGTATTGATTAATTTTGATGAATTTTTTTCTCTTCTTTTTCTTTAAAAAAAAAAAGTAATTTGGGAGGGAGAAAAAGAAGGATATAAAAAACAAAAATATCCGTAAAATCTATTTAAATTTTTAAAAAATTCATTTCCTCTCCTAGGAAAAAACTGTCATAAAGATAATCCTGTTTAAAGAGACTACATCTTAATAATGTATTCATATACTCATTTCATGTCAGTAAATGTTTCCAGGTTGTACTGCAGATATATTAGCGGAACATCCCCACATAATAAGAGTAAGATGCCATGAATACTTTTCTCATTTTCTTTCATCCAGAACATCTTGACTTTGCCCTACTATTATTACCTGTGATCCTATCTATCTAAAAGCTGTTTGGTGAGATACCCGAGTGAGATACTAGGGAATGATGGCCACTGTTGTTAGTTTCTGCCTTTTTCTTCTACCTTATGTCCTTCCCTGCACAGCTAGGTGGCATAGTGGACAGAGTTTCAGGCATAGAGTCATGAAGACTCAGTTTCCTGAGTTCAAATCCAGCCTCAGACACTTGTAGATGCTGTGATGGTGGCAAGTCACTTCACTCTATTTGTCTCAATTTTCTAATGAGTAAGATGAACTGGAGAAGGAAATGGCAAATCATTCCAGTATCTTTGCCAAAAAAAAAAGTCCCAAATGGGGTCTTGAAGAGTTGGTCACAGCTAAAAATGACTTGGCAACAATAATATTCTTTTCTGACAGGTGCTAGAATGAGAAAAATGTTGATTTGGGAGCCAGAAGACCAAGGTTCAAATTTTGCTATTTACTACCTGTGTGAAATTAGGCAAATCTCTTAATGCTGTGGATTTCAAATTTTCTCTGAAAAATAAGGGACTGAAGCTACATTATCTCAGAGGTCCCATCTATTTCTAGTCTATAATTCTGTAATTTTTTCAAATGGCTTAGTGTCTCAAAATGATGTCAATGGAAGGGGAGGAAGGGAGGAGTGCTAATTAGTCTTTGTTCCATCAGAGAAATGGCAATAAAGTATATTCTGACACCAGAAATCAATTTATTCCTTCTTATTTCTTTAATATTTTAATGGATCTCCTATTGTGGGTATTCCCTCATTATCATCAGTGCAGTTGGCAAACCATCCATACCTATTCATCTTTTGCAAATTTTCAACCATATTTACTCACAGGTTTTCCACAGAAGAGTCACTCCCACAACAGGCTTTCTTCGAATCATTCTGAATTTTTTTTTAACTTTTTGTGGAAACCAATTGACAAAGGATTTTTTACATCTGAGACAAAACAGATCCTCCAAAGAAGAAAATTCGAGAATATGCCTGGTAATAAATCCTACTTATTAGTCTACCAGTCTCTTGGCTGAAGCCAAGTTCAAAGACATTGGTTATTAGAAGGTTGGCTACTAGAAGATTAGGTTGGGTTTGGGGGGATTTTAATGTTTGCCTCAGCAGTTCATGATGCCTTAAAAATAGATGAGCTGTGAGTTGCCCAGTAGTATTAAGATAGGTTGTATCCACATGGATGTATATAATCATGAATTTTTAAGGTATTATAGTTCAAAATAGTGGCTTCTTTATTGCTATATTAAAAATGTTTTTCCTAGTTAGGTTATCAATTCCTTATCTTTAGTATGATGGTCTACTCAGGTCTTCTGGAGCTTTTTTTCAGCTCTCTCCTCTTATTTCCCTCATCATCTTGAAGTCTTATAGTCCCTTTCTTCAAGTAACATCTAAAATTCCACTTTCTGATAGAAGCCACTAGTGTTTTCCCCATGTTGGCTATTTCCAATTTATCCCAATAATAACTTATTTGTACATAGTGATTTTCATGCTGGAAATGAGTAGCCTGGGGAAGAGGGGGGATGATAGCCACACTCCATCTGAAGTCCAAGAGTAGGTCAATTCTCAAGATTCTGTAGAATTTGGGACAAAGATTTAGATCATACTAAAGGGAAACTGTTCTATTATTTCTAGGTCTAGTAAATTGAGGGTATTTTCTAAATTACCTAATAAGGAATGAGGAATGAGAAGCAAGGAAGTAGAAACTTTAATCCTAATTGTCCCAATTCAGCAAGAGTCAAAAGGGTGGCACTAGGACAACGTCATTCAAACCAACATTTTGTGAATTTACACTAATTTTGCATAATTCTTCTTGGAAATATATTACAGAATATTCACATGCACCACTGACCTTTCCATAGTCCTTTGGGTCACTTTGAATGTTAGTTTCCAGAGGTTATGCTATTCCACAAATCATAGGTTTTCAGCAATACCAAAAAATATTGATGTTTTATTTTGTTTTTGTTTTTTTTTTAATGGGCCTTATCGTTTGGGGAATGATTGAATAATTATGATATGTGAAAGTAATGGAATATTATTATTCTATTAAAAATTGTGAATGGGCTGATTTGAGAAAGGCCTGAAATTATATGAACTGATGCTGAGCAAAACAAGCAGAACAAGAAAAACATTGTACACAGCAATAGCAAGATTGTGCGATAATCAACTACAATAAACTTGATTCTCCTCAGCAGTTCAGTGATCCAAGGCAATCCAAATAAACTTTGAGTGGAAAATGCCATATGTATCCAGAGAGAGAACTATGAAGATTTAATGTAAATCAACATATGATATGTTCACTTTTTTCCCTTTTTCTTCTTTTTTTTTCCTCTCATGGTTTTTCCCTTTTGTTTTGATTTTTTTTCTCCCAAAATGGTTCATAAGGAAATATGTAAAAAAATTAATTATGCATATGACCAAAAATATTTTTTCATATAACTGGGGAAAATAAAAAGTAATAAAAAATGGGCCTTCATTTGAGGGAGAAGATAAGGGGTTACTAAAAAGCATTGTTTAATTTCCCCAAATCAATAAAGTCTGCTCTTTAGTTCTAGCTCTAGTTCATTGTCTATGTATAGCATCTAAGGTATGTGCATGAGATGTGTGTGTGCGTGCAAAATATGTATATTTGCATATATATTTATATATTCACACATATGCAAATACATGTACAGACACATATAGTTGTTCATTCTTCATTCTTGGAGAGGGACAATGACATCAGGAAAGTAATGTATTGACTTGCAAGTAAATTGGACTTAAGTGAGGTCAAGCTGTGCAAAGTCACCAGTCCCACTCTCTCCTCCATTAGAGTCTGACAAAGGTCAGAAAGACGGGAACAGCCCTGGATATAGTGGGAGACCTTTCTCTTCAGTGTGTGTGTGTGTGTGTGTGTGTGTGTGTATACATACACATATTGGACAACAGATATTAGTCAAGTGTGGATGATTAGGTGAAATTGTTAGAAATAGTTATAAACCTTATTAGTATATTATAATGATTTGAGGTTTGAATCAATTAATTCAGTATCATTCACAAACAGCAGCCTCTGGAGGACCTCACAGCCCATAGGCAATACCTCTTTGATTTAAACTCTCAGCTGAACAACCTCATAATTGTAGCAAAAGCCTTTAGTGAGAAACTGCCTCCCTGTTTTTATGCCTTTCTTGGTATTAATAATCATCAGTGTTGATTCTATTTTTATTTATTTAAATAAATTTGCATGGTTTTAATATAGATGTGTATATGCATATATGTATATATATACATACATATATATATATATATATATATATATATATATATATACATAGGAAACAACTTGTTGAAGAAGAGCCTTTACTGAATCAAAATTCTGTTTTATAGTAAATAAATAATAAACTAGCTGTGCGACTCTGGGCAAGTCACTTAACCCCAATTGTCTCAGCAAAAAAATAAATAAATAATAAGCACTGTGGGATCTTGTATTCCTGGCACTTTTTGGTCAATATAGAATCATAAAAACAGTTTCACTTATATACAGTTAAAGGTTTTGTTTAATCAAACAAATCAACCAAATCACCTTAATCCACCTAAAATAAGTGACAAGATGCTTTAAGCAGGTATCCTTAGTTAGGTGAAAATATTTCACAATTAAATCAATCACTAAGTGCAAAAAAATTCCTTAATTACAATTTTTTTCCTGAGGCTGGGGTTAAGTGACTTGCCCAGGGTCACACAGCTAGGAAGTGTTAAGTGTCTGAGACCAGATTTGAACCTCGGGTCCTCCTGAATTCAAGGCTGGTGCTCTATCCACTGCGCCACCTAGCTGCCCCCCTTAATTACATATTGACATTTAATGTCATTAAAACCCAAAGAGTGAACTGGAGCAATATTTTACAGGACATGTTTCTGGACTGGTTGAGGAAAGTTGGTCATGTCCTGTGGTCATCAATAAAATAACAGAAATCAAGGGATTTTGAGCATTTAAGAGCTTAGTGGTAGAAACCTCCAGCCAACCCCCCAGGAGGAATTTCTTGGTGAGGAGGAAAGTACCTTGGTCTTAGCTCAGTCTCCTCTCATGAAAGGAAGACTTTGTAAACTTCAGAAACCTGAAAGATCCTTAGGAATGTAATGGATGATAGTGTCAGCAGCAAGAGCCAGCTGTGTGAAGAACCCAATGAAAACTATGCCTATGGGGAAACATCTTGAACACTGGGAAAAAGTCTTCCAGGACTTGTGAATTACTCCCTCTTGACTACATTTCCCATTGAACTCTGAATGTACTGGAGGAGAGTATATCAGACTTCAGACTTTGAACCAACTATACCACCAAAATAATAACTCACTTTTAAAAGCTAATTAGGGGTGGCTGACTTGGGAAATGAATGTAAACTGTTATTTTTACCTTCTGAATCCAATTCTTCCTGTGCAACAAAAAATTCGGTTCTACACACATATATTGTATCTAGAATATACTGTAATATATTTAACATATATAAGACTGCTTGCCATCTGGGGGAGGGGGTTGGGGGAGGAAGGGAAAAAATCTGAATAGAAGTAAGTGCAAGGGATAATGTTATAAAAAATTACCCATGCATATGTACTGTCAAAAAAATGTTATAATTATAAAATAAAAAAAAAATAAAAAAAAAAAAAGGAGTGGCTGACTGATTGGTATCAACTGATAATCATGGGGAAGAAACATACCTGGGGGTTCATGAGTCATTAAACAAGACACTACCTTCCCAACCTTTCGGGGCTAACCCTCAGAATCTAGAGGGAATTCATCTTTCAGCAATGTAAGTGGATGGATGTGAGGGTATTCCCAGAACACATGCTACATTCATGTAACAATAATGTGCCAAAAAGAATCGGGTGAGCTTCTCCATAACCATACATGAAATTATTATGAATGTATATACATTATATGTATATGTGTTTATATTATATGTACATATAATGTAATATACATTACAATATGAACCACATGAACCATGATGGGCAAACATAGCACACTGTAGAGATCTGGAGATAGTGAATTATATAAGATAGAGATACTGAGATTTATGTGGACCTAAAGAGAATCCCAGATTGAAGGCTCTTGCATCCATGTGGCCCCAACAAGAAACATAGATTTGATAAAGGAAAGAGATAAGAGAATGAGATCTGAAATGAAATCAGTGAGATGAAAGACAGAGATGGGAGAAAAGGAGAGTTAGAGAGAGAAACAGACAGAGACAAAGAGACAGAAACAAAGATAAGACAGAAAAAGGAGTTAGATGAACCAGTTACGCCCAGAGAAAGAACTCTGGGAGATGACTATGAACCACTACATAGAATTCCCAATGCCTCTATTTTTGTCCGCCTGCATTCTGGATTTCCTTCACAGTTTAGTTGTACACTATTTCAAAGTCTGATTTTTTGTGTACAGCAAAACAACTGTTTGGTCATGTATACATATATTGTATTTAACTTATACTTTAACATATTTAACATGTATTGGTCAATCTGACATCTGGGGGAGGGGGGTGGGAGAAAGGAGGGGAAAATTTGGAACAAAAGGCTTGGCAATTGTCAGTGCTGTAAAATTACCCATGCATATATCTTGTAAATAAAAAGCTATAATAAAAAAAGAAAAGAAAAGAAAAAGGAGTTAGAGACAAATACATAGGCATGTGTAAAAATATATATGTGTGTATATATAATTACGCATGCACACAACCTCCCCCCCTCACAGTGAGGAATAGAGAGAGATAAGGTGAAGAACTTACAGCAATATATGAATTCTTTTTCTGTATTTTATTTTCATTATTTCTGTGTTTCCCCTATGACCTGTATAATATGTTCAGGCTCATATTACTTGAGCCTTGGCCAGCTATAAACATATTTACTTAACCTGAGCTGATGACATTTATCAGTATTTGACATTTATCAATATTTGGTCTATTAGCTGAGCCATTATCTGCTTGATTAAGCCTGAAGGCCTGATTTTCTGTTTCCTAGAAATCAGGAGATTCTGGGGAAACATAAACCTTCCATTCCAATCTCTCCAAATAGCAACAACGAATTAGATGCCTCCCCTTCCTCTTCTCAATGCTCTCTTCCTTGTGATGTAATCTCTTGTATAAAAGCTATGTATCTTTACTACTTCTTTAGCCCTCCTACCACAAGCTTTCTCTTTCTTATCTTGTGATGGAAGGCTCATCCTCCGGAGGTTTTTAATAAATTCTGTTTTCTACTGAGTGATCTCTGAGTAGTGATTTTGGGTAAGGGACTTCTACATCCCTAACAGCACTATATCAGGGAGCCATATGTAACAAAGAGCAACAAAACTCAGGGCCTCTAGGGAGAGATAGAAACCTATAGGCCTTATCCTTTTTTTGATATTATGAATTAAATCCATATAAGGTTCTAGAAGATGAAACTTCCTAGAGGGGAGAATTGGTTGAAGTGCTCTAGAAAAATAAGGAAAGATTTTTTTTTCCTAATTTTTCTATGGACACAAGTAAAAGCCCCCATTGGCAATTTTTATTGACTTTTTAAAAAATCTTTTCTATGTCTAATAACTTATTACTATACTAATCTACTTACTACTACTTACAAGTTAGCTGGGGGACTTTTCAAGGAGAACAAAACTATCCAGGGACTGAAGTTTCCAAGAATTTCCTAGATGGATAAAAAAAAAAAACCAGGAAAAAACAAACAAACAAATATATAAACCAGATATTGACATTCTCAGGGTTTCTCTGGATGGGATCATAAAGCAAAGAGATTTTAGATTGAGATTCTCAGCCCCTCCTGCCAATAAGTCCACCATGCCTGTCTTCTATTTCTCTCTATCATTGTTGCTACCTGACTTTCAGGTCAGATTCAAAGTGTCTCTAATTGAATCACGTAGAAATTCTCATTACAATTTCTCTTTTAAGTGGGTACTTTCTCACTTCTTTCCTGAATGTTCTCTCCTTGTTGCCTTGTCAAGTCAAGCCTCTTCCTTGTCTTCCCCATGTTGATTCTCTATTTTTTTTCCCTACGATTGACAGAATCAATCCCTCCCCATATTTCTGACTTAGACTTCTCTTGTAATTTTATTATCTATAGACATGAAGGCTTTTGTTGCTCTTGAAAAGAAGTCAGTCCTCGTGTTTCCAATCATATGAGGTAATGCAATTGTCCTCATTGACAATGAGATGATTCATGCTTCTCCTACCTTAATGGGAAAAGTTGGTACACATTCAGATTGCAAATAAAATGGAATTTTTCTTTTCTCCCTAAGGATAAGAAAGCAGACAGTTGTGTCAGATTTCCTGCTTAAAAACTCTTGCTCTTATAACAATAGCACTTTTGTTTCTCTTTTTAGCTTAATGTTTCCACTTCTAGGTTTTTAGTATTGACCTGGACAGGTAATTATTTTAAATGGATTTAGAATCCTTTTCTCTTCTCTGCTTTAGTTTTGCTTTCTTTATACCAAGTATTCACTTCCACTGCCTTCTCTTAGCCACCCTAAATTTCCACTTTCACAAGTTCTGTGATTTATGCCTTCCCCCACCCCTTTTTCTTTCTTTCTTTCTTTCTTTCTTTCTTTCTTTCTTTCTTTCTTTCTTTCTTTCTTTCTTTCTTTCTTTCTTTCTTTCTTTCTTTCTTTCTTTCTTTTTCTCTTTCTCTCTTTCTCTCTTTCTCTCTTTCTCTCTTTCTCTCTTTCTCTCTCTTTCTCTCTCTCTCTCTCTTTCTCTCTTTCTCTCTTTTTCTCTTTCTCTCTTTCTCTCTTTCTCTCTTTCTCTCTCTCTCTCTCTTTCTCTCTTTCTCTCTTTCTCTCTTTCTCTCTTTCTCTCTTTCTTTCTCTCTTTCTCTCTCTCTTTCTTTCTTTCTTTCTCTCTTTCTTTCTCTCTTTCTTTCTTTCTTTCTTTCTTTCTTTCTTTCTTTCTTTCTTTCTTTCTTTCTTTCTTTCTTTCTTTATCCATCTTCTCTTTTTTAGGTCTCAGGGATACATGCAAGATTTTATTTATCCTTTTATATTTATTAAGTTAATTATGGTTCCAAACAAATTTCCATGTAAAACTCAACAGAGTTCCTGCGTTCCCTTATGTTATTTTTTTTTCAATGCCATAGTTTCTATCCTCAGTATATGTATTTTTTGCAGATTCTGGAGTACAGGAAGTTTTCTTTCTTTCCTACTTTCCTATTAAAATTCAATCCATACATTATACTTTTTTCCAGTAATTTCACTGGTCTCTCCTGTATAACATGGATGGCCCTGAAGAGTGAGAGTGACTCCATTGTTTTCATTACTCTCCCTATGTGGAGTCTCTTTCCAAATATTTTCATATTTCCTGTGAAATAACAGGGCGGAGCCCACACTCCAGCATTAGTTCTGGCCTTTCCTCTGCCATGAAATTTAGAAACTCTAAACATTGCTTCTGTCAGAATCCATAGAAACAGTATGGATTCTTTATTTCTTTAATCTACAACATAGCTAACATTGCCAGAGACCAGCAGCAGATATTTCCTCCTTGTGGAAAAACAGGGGAAAGTTTTATTTAGTTTTTCATTCATTTCATTTTTTAATTAATTTTTTTAGAATTTTATACCTATAGTTTAATAATGTGGATATCTATATCCATAGTTGTACATCACAAAGTTTTGAAATTAGGTTTTAAAAGTTTTTCTTTTTCCTTTTCTCCCCCTTCATGGATTCATGAAACCTCCTTTTAGGTGTAATGCTCCATGATTCTCAGTGAATTGGGATTTTCTAGAGGCCATAGCCAGCATTTCTACACAAGGAATCACAATTCCTGAAGCACTGATGTTCACAGAAGTTCTCTTCATTCAAAAGCCATCAGAAAAGACTAAGAGTTTGTCTACTCAAAATTTTTGTATGCTCATTCAATTCCAGTTTAGTCTCTTCTTCCATCTCTGATTCTAATTTGGAGATCTCTCATCATCATATAGTACTAAGCCATTCAGTCACTTATGTACAAAAAAGACTGGCTTTCCAAAGCTCCATAAACTTATTGAAATCAGAAATAGAATATTCATGCATAGTTTAAGGCCTGGACCCTCATTAACTGTCCTTTCATGCAATGGAATCCCCCTTCACAGTTTCTTCTTTCTTTTGAATTATTATGAAGAGAAATCAAGAAATTATTCAATGTTCTGCATTTGACCAAGAAAGAGCTCCAACAGATATATGGATAAAGTTTTCCATCACCATTATATCATGTTTTTCTGCCAAGTTCGTGATTTTCAAATTCCTTATGTAATTTTTTTTGTTTTGTTCAGATTATAGATTTGGTGGATTGTAGTATATATTCCCATAAGAAAATAGCTACCATTTTTTCTTCCATTTATCTGCACCTAAATGGTCTCCACAGGGTTTCCCTTACCTAGTTCTTAGATCTGTGGACCTAAGTAGACATTCTTAATAATCTATGAATTCCCATAGACTTGTGATGGAAAGTGCCATCCAGACCTAGAGAGAGAGCTATAGAGACTGAATGTGGATAAAAACATAGTATGTTCCTTTTGTTGTTGTTGTTTGTTTACTTGTTTTTATTGTTTTCTTGTGTTTTTTTCTCTTTTTGTTTTTGTTTTTTTTGAGCAGCATGACAAATATGGAAATATGTTTGGAAAAATTGCAAATGTTTAACCTATATCGGATTGCTTGCTGTCTTGAGGGGAGAGAATGAGAAAAATGAGCAACACAAGATTTTTCAGAGGTGAATGTTAAAAACTATCTTTGAGTAGAATGTTTGTGGAAGTCCTCTTTGTGGTGGCCAGAAATTGGAAACTGAGTGGACCCATCAATTGGAGAATGGCTGAATAAATGTGATATATGAATATTATGGAATATTATTGCTCTGTAAGAAATGACCAACAGGATGATTTCAGAAAGGCCTGGAGAGACTTACATGAACTGATGCTGAGTGAAATGAGCAGGACCAGGAGATCATTTTATACTTCAACAACAATACTATATGATGATCAATTCTGATGGACGTGGCCATCTCCAACAATGAGATGAACCAAATCAGTTCCAATAGAGGAGTAATGAATTGAACCAGCTACACCCAGTGAAAGAACTCTGGGAGATGACTATGAACTACATAGAATTCCCAATCCCTCTAATTTTGTCCGCCTGCATTTTGGATTTCCTTCACAGGTTAATTGTACACCATTTCAAAGTCCGATTCTTTTTGTACAGCAAAACAACTGTTTGGTCATGCATACATATATTGTATTTAATTTATACTCTAACAATCTGCCATCGTGGTGGAGGGGGAGGGGAAAAATTAGAACAAAAGGTTTGGCAATTGTCAATGTTGTAAAATTACCCATGCATATGTCTGGTAAATAAAAACTATTTTTAAAAAAAACTATCTTTGCGTGTATTTAGAAAAATAAAATATTATTATAAATAATCAAAAATAACTCATCCTTCCCCTTTTATATCTGTCCTGTTGATTCTGAATAAAATAAATCTAACCAAAGTCACATTCCAATCATGAGTCTCAATCTACCAATATTCAGTGATATCTAGGAGGTTGAATTTATCTCTTTGCATTAGGATCTTTAGTTCATCTGCCTTGTTACTTAAACTTTGTGCTTTTTGCATACTGACATTTGAGGCCACGGATTTAAGTTTTGGCTTATCTCTTGAATTTTTATCTCCTCTGAGCTTCTGAATGTCTCAATACCAATTCTTTTCTCTATGGAATTTCAATGTCATGGTCCCAGTTAGGAGTATGGGGAAGCCTATAGACTCCCTTTCAGTATAAATTTTTTTTAAATGCATAAAGTAAAATACATAGGACTACAAAGGAAACCAATTGTGTTGAAGTACAGTTATCAAAATATTTTTAAACATAAGTTTGTAGAAGCCAAATTAAGAACCCTCCTGTCAGATGGTTTCAGAAAAATTTGGGAGACATATAAAGTGATGCAAAGGAGAGTGAACAGAATCAGGAGCACACTGTATGTAGTAGTAATAATATTGTAATGATGATTGATCATGAAAGATTGAGCTACTCTGATCAATACGATGATTCAAGACAGATCCAAAGGACTCATGATGAAAAATGCTATCCACAATCATTGAGAGAACTAGTGAACTATGAGTTCAGAATGAAGCATAATTTCTCCACTTTTTAATTTTTCTTGCTTTTTTACTTTTTGCAATATGTTTAATATAGAAATACATCTGTATGACTTCAGATTCATGATAAGTAGCATATTGTTTTTTAGTATGAAAAGCCTGGGGAAGGGAATTTAGAATTCAAAATTTTGAAAAATGAATGTTTAAAAGAAATTAATTTTGTTTAAAAGTACCCCCCTTGTTCTCTATCATCTAGCTTTACTGATGCATTTAGGCAACCTTCTCTTCCTCTATACTTTTTCATTTAAAACTTTTTAAAAATTAGGTTTTCAAGATATCAGGCAATACATTCTTACTAGTCTTTGTTAAATGCATTCCATCCTTAGCCAGGATTCTCTCATTCCCCTCCCAAAACTATCACTCCATTATTTTGTTCAGTTATGGATATTTTTTAAAGCTTTTTATTTTCAAAATATATGCACAGATAATTTTTCAACATTGACCCTTGCATAGCCTTGTGTTTCAAAATTTCCCCTCCTTCCCTCCATTCCCCTCCCCTAGATGGTAAGCAATCCAATATATGTTATAGATGTTAAAATATATGTTAAATCCAATATGTGCAAACATATTTATACAATTCTCTTATTGCACAAGAAAAATCAGATCAAAAAGGAAAGAAAATGAATAAGAAAACAAAACACAAGCAAACAACATCAAAAAGAGTGAGGATGTTATGTTGTGATCCACATTCAGTTCTATGGATACTTTTAAAAGGACATTGATGAGCTGGATAGCTCCCAGTAATGGGAGCTCAATTTTATGCCATATAAGGAAAAAATTGAAGAAGCCAGAAAAAGGATATATTTTTGAAGGGTTGTCATTTTGAAGAGGAATTAGACATTCTGTTAACTCCCAGATGGCAGAACTAGGGACAATGAGTATAGAAAGACTGATTTATGTAAAGAAAATCTGTCTAATAATTATATCTGTATATAATTGGAATTAACTACCTCAAAAGGTATTGTGTTTTCTCTTACCAGATATCTTCACATAAGGCTAAATTAATATTTAACCTATTTATTGGAAAGGCAATTATTGTTCAGATGAAAGTAGACTAGATCTGGAGGTCCCTTCCAACTATAATTTTCGATAAGAAAATAGAAGAACCTCAACTTGAAGCACCAAAATTTAAAAGGATACCAACCACACTTATTCTTTCAGTTAAAAAAAAAAAAAAATGAGCTCAGCATCTAGTTTAACAAGAACAATTAGTCCAAACAGGAAATTACCATGTGAAATACTTCTCAGAGAGAAGTGAGCCCCTCTTCAGGCTGGCCTTGGCCTACTTTCCACTACGCTATTACTAAAGGTCTCCCCTTTCTCCCAGAGTTCTTATTGCTCCACTTTGGAGCAATGTCCAGGGTTTTTTCCTCCACATATGACCTTATATCTTAGGGTTTTTCCCCCAGCTTGATTTATCTTTAAAAGTTGGGCAAATGAGGGAAAGAATATTTGTCCTGAATATGCTCTGTGAAAAGAACCTCAGGCATCAAAAATACTAGTAATAAACTAGTGGTAAACAGTATTGAAATGCTTAAAAGAAGTAGAAAAAAAAAACACCTAGGTTTGAACAGTAGAAAAATATTGTCTTGTTATTAAACATTTTAGTTCTTTTTTTTTTTTTTTTTTCCATCTCTCTCCCCCTCTTTGCCCTTTCTGGTTTTGGTTTTCTTAATTTGATGAGTACTTCAGGGTTATTACTTGTCAAGAGCATAATTAGAGTACCTTTGTTGACCAGTTATATATAACTAACTTGAGAGAAAAGGAATCCTCCCCATTACTTCTGGATTCCTGAAGCCCCAAGCCATCCCTATTAGTGAAAGGCAAATAGGAAACTTAAGGTAGCTATTCTGGCCAGTAATTGCCCTTACCACGTGGCAACTGCATAATATTGGCCAAATCATCTTACCTTTCTCTGTCTTAGTTTCCTTATAAATAAAATGAAAGGGTTGGATTAAATGATCTTAAAGTCAATTACACCATTATTTTAATGACAGAAAAATGGAATAAAGCCAGTGCTGACCTACAATGGATTTATTATATGAATGAGTTACAATTGTAAAGCTCTTCAAACTCCTTCAATGACAGCTATTTCAATGTTAAATTCTTATTAAATGGCAGGTACTGAAACTACAAAGATAAAAACTGACCAGAACCCCATAATTAAGGCTCTTTTATTTTGCCTGATAGGAAATAACAATTGCATGTACATATAATACAGTATAAAATATAATAAGGACAAAGGAGAGATATAGACAAAGTATTCTAGGAAAATCTGAGAAGGGATTGAACACTTTAAACTGGTACAAGGCAAAGGAGACAGGGAAAAGAGTAGAGAAGGATTCACAGTGAAAGTAACCTCTGAGTTGAGCCTTGAGGGAAGAGAATTTTAAAACGCAAAAAAGGGAAGAGTGCATCCCAGACAATGGGAATGTCCTGTGTGAATACAATTGAGGATGGAGGTAACTCAAACCAGTAATCTGGTTTGTCTAGAACATGGAGTATATGAAGGGGTGCGACACAAAATAAGGGCACATTAGAGACAGATTATGAAGGGTCTTAAATGTTAGGTTAGGAGTTTTCTTTTTCATACTATTGGCAAATAGGTCGTTTGTGAGCAGGGACAGGGGTGTAATCATACCGTATTTTAGGAAGATTATTTGGACAGTTGAATGAAGGATAGATTGGAAAGACTGAAGGTAGGCAGCCTAGGTGGGAAATTTATAATAGACCAGAAGGAAAGTAAGGACAGGCTGACCTAGGATGAGGGCAATGTAAATGAAGACAAGGAGAATGGATGGGAAAGCTATTGTAAAGGCAGAAACAATAGCACTTAGCAACTGACTGGATGAAGGAGGTAACGGGGAAGAAAGAGCCAAGGAAGACTCTGGGGTTAGGAGATAGGTGAGAAGATGGTGGTCCCAAATCAGAAATTAGGGAAGTATGGAGGAAGGTTAAGTTTAGGGGGAAAGATAATGAGTTATAGTTTGCATATGTTGAATTTGAGGTACCAGCAAGATATCTAGTTATCTATGTCTAATAAGTCATTGAAGTTGTGAAAATGAAATTCAAAGGAAAGATTAGTGCTAGATAAACAGATTTGAAAATCATCTGGAGCAAACTGATAATTATTCAGTGAGAATGCACCTTGAAGGAAAGCCGCAGGACTGTTTCACTTTTGTCTTTGTATCCCCAGCATTTACCACAGTACTTGGCACATAATAGGAATTAATAAACACTTGATGATTGATAACAAAGCCCAGATTAATCAACCCTGGATGGGGCAGATAGGTGGTGCAGTGGATAGAGTGCTGGCCCTGAAGTCAGGAGGATCCTTTGATCCAGCAGTGTTTCTACTGGGCCTGTAGCCAAAAGGGATCTTCAAGGAAGGAAGGAAAGAGACCCACTTGTACAAAGATGTTTGTGGCAGCCCTTTTCATAGTGGCAAGAAACTGGAAACTGAGTGGATGCCCATCAGTTGGAGAATGTCTGAATAAGTTATGTTATATGAATGTAATGGAATATTATTGCTCTGTAAGAAATGATCAGCAGGATGAATACAGAGAGGCCTGGAGAGACTTACATGAACTGATGCTGAGTGAAATGAGCAGGACCAGGAGATCATTTTATATGGCAACATCAATGTTATATGATAATCAATTCTCTCTTCAATGAGATGATTCAGACCAGTTCCAATGATCTTGTGATGATGAGAGCCATCGAGAGAGAGAGAGAGAGAGAGAGAGAGAGAGAGAGAGAGAGAGAGAGAGAGAAAGAGAAAATAATGGGAACAAAATATGGAACACAACATAGCATTTTTACTTTTTTTTGATGTTTGCTTGTATATTATTTTCTTTTTCACTTTTCCCCCTTTTGATCTGATTTTTTTTGTGCAGCAAGATAATTGTATAAATATGTATGCATATACTAGATTTAGCATATATTTTACCATGTTTTATATATATATATAGGACTACTTGCCATCTGGAGAGAGAAGAGGGGGAAGAAGGGGAGAAATTGGAACACAAGGTTTTGCAAGGATCATTGTTGGAAAATTATCCATGCATATGTTTTGAAAATAAAAAGCTTTAATAAAAATTTTTTAAAATAAAAATAATGTATATTTTAAAAGAGTAGTTCTCAAACTTCTTGGTCTCAGGACCCCTTTATATTCACAAAATTATTGAGGCACTAAAAAGTTTCTTATATGAGTTATATCTATTGATATATACTATATTTGAAATTAAAATATCTTAATATTATTAGGAAGAGTTTTACTCTTATCAACTCCCAGAAATGATCTTAGATACTCTTAGGGCATACATACCATACTTTGAAAATCACTGCTATTAAAGAATCAAACTATACATGGTGGATTCATGGCTTCATAAATACTTTTCTTTTTCTGGCCTTTGTCATATTTGGAAATGTTCATGTTAAAAAGTTTTTAATTAAAAATCAAAAAGAAATTATTTTGAAAGAATAGTTTCAGTTGAATTGTAGTGTTTAAAGCCAATGGAGAGATAGTGGAGACAAGAAATATACATTACTTTTTCTATGAATTAGCAATGAAAGGAAAGAAATATAGAATGATGCTTGAAAGGATAACAAAAGAGATGTATGATTGTGTGTGTGTGTGTGTGTGTGTGTGTGTGTGTGTGTGTGTGTATGACAATTCATAAAACCTCTCTTATCTGGGGAGCCTAATCTCTCTTGAAGCAAACTATATCTGTTCCTAATACTCTGCTCTTCCTGCCTGTACTTTTCTGGAAACTTTATGTACATATTGTTGTGCAGCAGAGAACTGACTTTTGGACAACTGACCAATTCTTGATATCTGTATTAGAAATTAAAATATCTTAATTTTATTATGAAGAGTTTTACTTTTGATATCAAATATTTCTGATACTTTTGATTTTAGCCTTTGATATCAGAATTGAAAAACCAATCAGATATGGCTATAACTCTGACCTTTCCATTAAAAACTCATTTCCCAACACAAATCACCAGCATTTCTATGTGTTACTAATAAAGCCCAGAAACAAAAGATAATAAAATTGTGTGATGATCAGTTGCAAAAAAAAAAGAAAAAAAAAAACTCATTTCCCTTTATCTATATCAATGAACTAGCCTAAATAAATTAGATAAATTAGATAAGATAAATTAGAAGATAAATTAGAAGACTGCTATTTGGACACTACCATCCCCACTTCTAACCTGAAGACCATCAAGCCCAAGGCTCAGGGACTTTTCCCTTATTATCACTGCCTTCCTATGTTCCCATCTCTAAATGTTTAAATTAGTCCTTGATCTTTTCCTTTGCATAAGATAAAAACCATCATAAACAGTCAATTTGTTATTGTTCTAAAAATCATTGACTTGTCCAATTCTTTTGTGAAAACTCCTCCAAGCCCCCAAACTGCTTTCATGGTCTGGGACTGCATGTTTGAAGGACCCCCAATGAAACCAAGAAAATGAAAAGCAGTTTGAAATGCAGAATAGTGAGAGGAAAAGGAGGAAGAGAAGGATAAAGGTAGAAGAAAGGGAAAGGAACAGGGAGAGGGAGAAAGAAAATAAGCTTCTGCTTTTTCATCCACAAAATAAGGAAGACAAGGATTGTTCTAAGGATCCTGTTACATGTTTATAAAACAAAATCTGACAGCTTAAAAATGCTATGCAAAAATCAGTTTTCATTATTATTACATGTGATAAATAAATATTTCTTGATATTAATGGTGCAATCCCCCAAAGCAGGCAGGGAGAAATGGGATCAGTCACCACACCAAAGCCCTGGCATAGAATTTGTGTTTTAGTCCTTTAAAAAAAAAAAAAAAAAAAAAAAAAAAAAAAAAAAAAGTATGTCTGTGTGACCCAAGGGAATGAGGGCCAGAAAATAGAAATCACCAGCCGGTTAGAAGGGAATTCCTCCAAGTGCCAAACCCTTAGGGATGAAAGCATCATTTGCTAAAGTATCCAAAATAAACCTTTGCCTAAAGCGGGATGCCATGTCAATGTCGTCAGTGTCTACAATGTCAGTGTAGTGCTGTGTCCTCCTCTTCCAGGATGACAGTTTATATTTAATCTGTCCCTGGATCGTGTTCCTCAAAAAGAACTCTTCTTTAAATAAATAACTTGATTCTTATGTGTCAACAAAACAAATTACAAAATTGTCTTTATTAGAGTGCCTTCTGACCATAGTGCCAAGGCATTTTGCCAAGTTTCTAGCCCCAGAAAGCACGGACTTTAGTCAAAAGAATTCTTTTATTTAGATTGTACTTGAGGACAAGGACGGCCTTTCACCTCTTGGTATCCTTAAAGCTTAGCACAGTACCTGGCACATAGTAGGAGCTTAATAAACTTTTATCAGCTGGTTCACAAATGAAATAAAGGGAATCTGACAGTAGAATTCAGGCTGGATAATTGAGATTAGTAGATGCTTCTCTTCCACACATACTTACTAAACTGTAATCTTATCAGGATTTCCTTTGAAACCCTGAAATAATGTGAAAATTGGCTTTACTCCCTACTTCATTTTTGCCTATATAGATAATCAGTGAACCTTAATCTTCTGAAGCCTAAGCTTATGGGAATTCCTGTGACATATGCCAGACTTCTTAACCAGGAAACTTTGATAATATATCAGCAAACGGGATTAACCACACCTATACCCTCCAAGGAAATAGTTTAGCACAGTAACAACCCAAAGAAGAAAGCACTTCTTAGTTATTTTAAAAAATTCAAATCTAAAAGGATATAAGTTTTATTACACATGAGTTTTCTCTTTTTTCCTTACCTATATTGAAATAAGAGGCTATAAAGTCAGAGTAGAATATATGCTGACTTTATGATCCCATAGTCGGGATCCCCAGGCAACTAAGACACTAAATTGCTGAGACTGCTGATCTGAATTGGTAGTTTCCTCATCAGAACCTCCATATATCAAGGAAGTCACAAATTGGAACCAAAACTCTTTAAATAAACAAAAATGAACATCTTGAAATTTTCCTTCATCTCTTGGGAAACTGTCTTGAAGAAACAGCTTACAACCAAGGATTTACTTTCTTTTTTCTAAAAATGAAGAATATATTTTATATTCTCCAAGGATTCAGAGGCTTTGACAGGTATAAACAGTTGTGTTTCAGAGTGTAAGGGCAGCTTCTGGTCTGAAGTTGGATGTGTGGGTAGCAGTGGGAGGGGGGGAAGTGATGGAGTTTGAGCCTTAGCTAAAATGATTTATTTCCCTAAGGATGGTCTAGGAAAATAGCCCAGTTCCATTGTTAGTCTTGCTTATGCTCCATTTTGGGAAATATTTGGATGAATTTAATAATAAATTACCTGGCCAGTAAGTAAAATTGTAAGACCTTGCTCATGAAAAAATTGCAGATACAATTTCATAGGTACAGGAAATTTGGATAATAACTCAATTACTTAAACTTGATCTTATACTTGCAAGTTCTGCTAGGGAACTTGGTCCACTATATTTCCCCTTGTTAATGGAGAATTCTTTAGGAATTTTGCCTGCTTATTAAATTCATAATAAAGCTTGTTGCCCTTTGAATGGAAAAAAAAGAAAAAAACCAGAAATTTTTATGCATATAAAATATAAGAAATTAATTTATTATATTTATTCACATATCTGCTCATGACATAATTGTCTTTGATATGAAGTTGAACATTAGGCATCTGTGGACACAATGTGTAGAGTGCTAGAAATTATGTGAATCTGGACAAGTCATTTAACTTCTGCCTCAGTTTCCTCAACTGTAAAACAGGAATAATAACAATAGCATCTACCTTCCAAGGTTCTCATGAAGATAAAATGAGAATGCTTGTAGAATACTTTTAAAACCATAAAATGATAGTTATTATTATTATTATTATTATTATTTTATTTCAAAGTTTTAGTGGGCAAGGACTCTCTCTCTCTGGAGAAATAGTATCAATCAATAAATCAAGTATTCATTAAAAACTTTCTATGTGGAAAGCCTAATGCTAGACACTGAGGACTTTTAAATGTTCCAATGGATTGCTGATCTCATCAATTTGGGAGTTCCCTCCAATGATATTGATCACTGTATATACAAATGTAAGTGTGATACCCAATCTGTGGGACTTTTGTTTACATCCTTCCTTAAGTTTTCTATAGGGAGTTTACCCAACGGACTAGAGACATACTTTTCTTTCTCTTAATGTTGAAAGGCTGCCAGATGACCAAAACTCCATGCAGTAATGTTTCTTGTTGCTTTGAGATTAAATAAATTCTGCTAAAGCCTTTTTTTTTTTTTACTTCTCCAAGAAGCATCTGCTCCCCATCCTTCCAGTTAGCTTCAAATTCTTCTTTCTTCTAGTTTTGTTTACTGAAAAAATGTCAAGATAGATATAATTCAGCTCCTCTGGTAATATGTCTACTCATTTCTCATTGGAGAAGAATTTTATCATTTAGAGTACCAATAATCAAACTGAAGCTTACAGATAATTGAAAACCTGTATGATTCTTTTCTCCCACTGCTCACTTTTTCTGCCCTTCTATCACCATCACCACAGAAGTAAAAAGGGGCTGTATTGGATTGAGGGTCATTTATCTTTCAAAGTTTCATGGGTTTCCATGACTAAAGAATTCATCATGAGTTATGTATTTTTATATATGTGTGTGTATGTATGGGTGTGTGTGTTTGAGGGTGTATATGTGTGTATATATAATTACATATATCTGTGCTTAACTAAACCTGCTTGGGGAAGGGGAAGGGATGAAAGGATAAAAAAGAATAGTTTTAAAAGTGTGTCGCAAAAAGAACAATCCACAAGGAAGCAAAGAAAAGATGGACACTCATGAATATATTTTTTTCTACTATTATATATCCTTTCTTGAACTGGAAATTTATTGTTATATTTTTTGAATCCTTACTGATATACCTCGGGGCACATAACAATGTTCTGTTCCATTTTATTTTGTTTTCCTTTTTTCTTTCTTTTTTTCAGTCTTGTTTTGTTTTCCTTTTCTGTCTTTCTTTTTTCTATTCTTTTTTTAATAAACAGAAAATTAAAAAATAAATTTAAAAAAGAAGAGTAGGAACAAAGAGGAAAATGAAAAAGAGGAAGAAGGCAGAAGGAGAATATAAGAAGAGGAGGAAAGGGATAAGGTGAAGAAAGGAAGAGGAGGAGAAAGAAGGAAAATGGAAGGAGGAGGAGAAAGAGGAAGAAGCAAAAAGGAGGAAGAAAGGCAAGCTAGGTTTGAGCTACATTGTGAAGGTCTTTAAATGTCAAACAGAAAGGTTTATGTTTATTGCTGAAGATAATAAAAGGCTACTGAAGTTTTGTTTTGTTTTGTTTTTAATAAGAGACTGACACAGTCAAGCCTGGGTTTAGCAATATAATTTTGGTAGCTGTGTGGAAGATGGAAAGGAGAGAAGAGAAACTTGAGGCAGGGACACGAATTAGGCAGCTTTTGTAATAGTTCAGGGAAGACTTTAAGGTGAGGACTTGAATTAGAGTCGTGGCTATGTGAGTGGAGAGAAGAGGATGGAAAAGGAACTATAGTCATGTATAAATAGGTGCATAATAAAGACTGCTATGATATCTTACTCCCATAAAGTTATCCTGCTAAGGTAAAGATGGAAATGGGATGGTCCCCATAAAAAAGACTTTTGGGAAAAGGAAACTAGATAACACAGTGGATAGAGTACTAGCATTGAAATCAGGGAGAACTGAATTCAAATCCAATTAAGGTTTACTTAACAATTCCTAGCTGTCCTAGTCCTGGACAGTCACTTAAACCCAATTGTCTCAAAAAAAAATCTTTTTGCTTGCTTTAGAAAAACATAGGTTTCAGAGTATTGATAGAATTAGTCATTGATGTTTACTTTTCAGATTAGGTATAGGAACAGCTTAAAGCTTTGCTCCATTACTGTAAAACAGAATTTTACAGGAAATCACTAGCTTGTTGACATTTATTACATGGAAAACAATTATAATAGAGTAAACAAAGAAATTCATTTCAATAAATTATTTGGTAATTCAGACTTTTATGTTTAGGAACATGAGCTTAAATTACTTTACTCCTGGTTAGTCTTTCTCAGGACACTTCACAAAAGATCTAAGACTTTATTAATAATTAGCTCTAATCTCTTATATAAAGAATGGCCTGTGCTCCAGAAACTATGAAACCCAGCCCCTCTCTTCTTTTAGTGCTTGCTGGTGTTCTCTCTCTTTCTCTCTCTCTCTCTCTCTCTCTCTCTCTCTCTCTCTCTCTCTCTCTCTCTCTCTCTCTCTCTCTGTTTTTCTCTGTGTGTGTTTTTCCCTCTGTCTATCTCTGCTCTTTTTTTCTTCTCTTTTCTCTCCATTCGTTCCAAATTTCCACACAAAATTTGCCTTTAATCTATTCTCTTTGAATGTCATAATATCTTCTCTTGATTGACTTTTTTTTTAAGTAAATGACATCTTTTTTCTTTGATTGATCACATCCATTTGGCATTGGAAAGGGCTTCTAGTTGTTCCTAAAATTATTTGGTTTCCAAAGACTAAAAATGTTCAAACAGACTCTGTCCCAGAATTCACAGGTTTGGTGACATTTTTGAATTTGGTTTTTAAATATTTAAGATGGAGAGAGGAAAAGAATCATGACGTTCTTGACATAAAGAAACATGAATAATAGAAGTCATTCCTCCTTTAAAAGTCTACTTAATTAGGATACTCAGTGATCTTGTGATTCTTAACCTGATATCCCTGAATTTGGGGATTTAAAAAAATGTATTTTATTTTATGCATTTGAAGATATTATTTTAAGAATGGATTCATGGGTAAAAGAGAGAAGTGGTTAGAGCACTGGCCCTGAAATCAGAAGGACCAGAATTCAAATCCAGTATCAGAAACTTAACTCTTATTAGCTGTGTAACTCTAGACAAGTCACTTAATCTCAATTGTCTCAACCCTCCCCCCCCCAAAAAAAAAAAAAGAATGAATCCATGGGCTGCACCAGACTGACAATTGAGCAAAAAAGACATCTAATGGAAAAAAGGGACACAATCAGTTATTGACAAGTTCTTCCATTTCTATTTGTGTAATGTTCGGGCTAGCTTTCTGTCATAGTCTGACCCAGCCTCTTCAAGCAGTCTGCCAATCTGCCAGTCTCAGTCTTCCCCATAGTGCAAGAGGCATGAGAGCCACTATGAGGATGGTCAAAGATAGAATGTCGATCTTCCAGTCCTTCTTAGTTCTTACATACCTTATTGTAATTACATCATCACAGCATACTGAACTAGTATGAACTAGAGAACCATTACATCACCATACTAAATACTAATTATTTATGTAAACTAGAGAACTATTATCTCATCAGTTCCACTGAGTTCAAACCTTGTTTCAAGTATACTTCTCCAGAGTTCTTGCCCTCTACACATTTGTATGTGAATTTTGTGAAGACATAAGATATTGATGTAATCTAAATAAATGTTTCTGTGCACATTTCAAGAATTCACTTTTATGAATGCAAACCTTGGCTCAAAGGACTAGTTATATAGTACTCTCTTTTCATTGGTAGAGATTGATCATTCAATGACCCATATTTGTGTGAGGGAAGTTCAGAGTTGGGGAGAGTTGAAAAGAAAAGAGATTCTGGTTCTTTTGGCTCCCAGTTTTAAGATTTCCATAAATTAAAATAAAATTTTAAAAAGAGAGATGATTATACTGCCTTTTCTTACGGAAGAGAAAGATTCTGAACATAGAGAACTTTGATTAATTCTAGCTTATTATATTAGAGACCAGAGAATTTCCCTTTGTGTGAGATCTGAGATTCTCTCTTCTTGGTTTGGGCATTTTTGCTGTTTGTCTCAGGTCCTTCTTATGATTCTAGAATTGCTTTCAAATATTGAAGCTAGAAATGGATACTAAAAAAGGATCTGATGAAGGCTAAGGCTACAGGGAGTGAAGCATTTGACTAATATAGTGTATGACTAAAATATATTTATCACCAGAAAAGAGTAATATCAGAATATTCCTTTCATCACTATAAAATGAGATAGAAAAGGAAATGGCAAAGCACTCCACTATCTTTGCCAAGAGAAGTCCAAATGGGATTATGAATAGTTGAATATGACAGAACAACAAAAAGTTTTCCTGGCCATTACCAGCATTTGGATTTTTTTTTAAACAAGACAATTTTTTCTTGCCACTAACTAAATAGTGTTTGTAGTGTTTTTGATCATATAATTGATTCCATCTATTTATTAAAATTTTTTTGAGTTCTGTATGCAAAAGGAAAAACCTGACATTGAGAATTACCAAGTGTATCCCATTATAATGGAGTTTAATCGTGTTTCAGATAACTTTTATTTAGCATGATTCTAACACATATAGATAGCTCATGATGCAAAATAGATTAAGAATCCCTGTTCTGTGTCTTGGCAAGGGATCAACCAAGAGCCTCTGTTCACTTTACTTTCAGTGAGATGCCAAGATACATGTGGTGGGAAGTGGCCCAGTCATGAAGCCATCAGAAGGGTCCAAAGGGTATGCTCAACTTCAGAGGAAGTACTCCACCCAGAACAGATGGGATGGGGTGGGGTGGGGTAGGGGCCTGCCTCCCTTGATCCCCTTCATTTCCTTTCAATTAATTCTGTTTGCCTAATCCATCTGCAAAGCCAGGTAACTAGAAACGATCTAGGAGGATCAAAGAAATCTGGCAAGGGACCTCTTTCTACAGATATGAAGAAATTGAGGCTACACAGCTTAAATGACTTGCTAAAGTCAACATAAGCGGAAAAACCAGGATTCAAAAAAACAGGAGACAAAAACCAGGATCCAAGTTCAATATTATTTCTATTATACTGTGTTTCTTTCCAAAGGAAGGTTATTTCTTGTCACATTCCTTCTGAAAGAAAGAAGAAAATGTTGTAGAAATATGTTACCCAAACAAATTGAAATCTCTTGTTTAATACAACTATTTAGTTCCTGAATAGGGTCATTAATATTAGCTGTTTTTATTATAACTACTGTTGATGTCATCATCACTGAAAACATTAATGTTTTGTGTTTAAACACATTTGTGTGTCTAATATCAACTTGCTTCTTAGATATGTCTGGCTACTCTTATGCAGAAAACTAATAATAATAAATATAGAATAAATAAATATATTTATTATATGAACT